>NC_140990.1:229768695-230368695 GCF_052327205.1 Somniosus microcephalus
TCTCTCCCCCAGTCTCTCTCTGCCCCCAGTCTCTCTCTCTCTTCTTCTTCCCCCCAGTCTCTCTCTCTCCTCTCTCTCTCCCCCCCAGGTCTCTTCTCCCCGTCTCTCTCTCTCCTCCCCCCAGTCTCTCTCTCCCCAGTACTCTCTCTTCGTCTCTCTCCCCCAGTCTCTCTCTCGCGCTCCAGTCTCTCTCAGTCTCTCTCTCTCTCTCCCCCAGTCTCTCTCTCTCAGTCTCTCTCTCCCCCCAGTCTCTCTCTCTCTCTCCCCAGTCAGCTCTCTCTCTCTCCCCCAGTCCCTCTCTCTCTCTCTCTCCCCCCAGTCTCTCTCTCTCTCTCTCCCCAGTCTCTCTCTCTCTCTCTCCCCCAGTCTCTCTCTCTCTCTCCCCGTCTCTCTCTCTCTCTCTCCCCCAGTCTCTCTCTCTCCCTCCCCCAGTCTCTCTCTCTCTCTTCCCCAGTCTCTCTCTCTCCCAGTCCTCTCTCTCTCTCTCCCCAGTCTCTCTCTCTCTCTCCCCAGTCTCTCTCTCTCTCTCTCCCCAGTCTCTCTCTCTCTCTCCCCCAGTCTCTCTCTCTCTCTCTCCCCCAGTCTCTCTCTCTCCCTCCCCAGTCTCTCTCTCTCTCCCAGTCTCTCTCTCTTCCCCCCCCCAGTCTCTCTCTCTCTCCCCCAGTCTCTCTCTCTCTCTCCCCCAGTCTCTCTCTCCCCCAGTCTCTCTCTCTCTCATCCCCCAGTCTCTCTCTCTCTCTCCCCCAGTCCAATTCCAATTCCAATTCCAATTCAAATGCTTTATTGGCATGAAAGTTTACAGAGAACCATATTGCCAAAGGCTTACATAGCAAAAAGGTACAGTTTTCCAACATTCTGTAGGGTGTCAATCGATTTGACATTTGTTGGGTACATACAATATACTTTTAAACAATATTAATTTTAAACAGTCTTTGTACTTCATTTGGTACGTTCAATATTAATTTTTAACCCCCCAGTCTCTCTCTCTCCCCCCCCCGGTCTCTCTCCCCCACCCGTCTCTCTCTCTCCCTCCCCCCGTCTCTCTCTCTCTCTCCCCGTCTCTCTCTCTCTCTCTCTCTCTCTCTCTCTCCCCCCCCCGTCTCTCTCTCTGTTCCCCCCCGTCTCTCTCTGATCCCCCCCCCGTCTCTCTCTCTGTCCCCCCCGTCTCTCTCTCTGTCCCCCCCCGTCTCTCTCTCTCTCCCCCCGGTCTCTCTCCCCCCCCGTCTCTCTCTCTCTCTGCCCCCCGTCTCTCTCTCTCTCTGCCCCCCGTCTCTCTCTCTCTCTCCCCCGTCTCTCTCTCTCTCTCCCCCCGTCTCTCTCTCTCGCTCCCCCCCGTCTCTCTCTCTCTCTCTCCCCCCGTCTCTCTCTCTCTCTCTCTCCCCCGTCTCTCTCTCTCTCTCTCCCCCCGTCTCTCTCTCTCTCTCTCCCCCCGTCTCCTCTCTCTCTCTCTCTCTCTCCCCCCGTCTCTCTCTCTCTCTCTCTCTCTCTCTCTCTCTCCCCCCCGTCTCTCTCTCCCCCCCCCCGTCTCTCTCTCTCCCCCCCCGTCCGTCTCTCTCTCTCCCCCCCCGTCTCTCTCTCTCTCCCCCCGTCTCTCTCCCCCCCGTCTCTCTCCCCCCCGGTCTCTCTCCCCCCGTCTCTCCCCCGTCTCTCTCCCCCCCGTCTCTCTCTCTCTCTCCCCCCCGTCTCTCTCTCTCCCCCCCGTCTCTCTCTCTCTCCCCCCCGTCTCTCTCCCCCCCGTCTCTCTCTCCCCCCCGTCTCTCTCTCTCCGTCTCTCTCCCCCCGTCTCTCTCTCTCTCCCCCCGTCTCTCTCCCCCCGTCTCTCTCTCCCCCGTCTCTCTCTCTCTCCCCGTCTCTCTCTCTCTCCCCGTCTCTCTCTCTCTCCCCGTCTCTCTCTCTCTCCCCGTCTCTCTCTCTCTCCCCGTCTCTCTCTCTCTCCCCGTCTCTCTCTCTGTCTCTCTCTCTCTCCCCGTCTCTCTCTCTCTCCCCGTCTCTCTCTCTCTCCCCCGTCTCTCTCTCTCTCCCCGTCTCTCTCTCTCTCTCCCGTCTCTCTCTCTCTCCCCCGTGTCTCTCTCTCTCTCCCCCGTCTCTCTCTCTCTCCCCGTCTCTCTCTCTCTCCCCCCGTCTCTCTCTCTCTCCCCCCGTCTCTCTCTCTCCCCCGTCTCTCTCTCTCCGCCCCCCATCTCTCTCTCTCTCTCCCCCCATCTCTCTCTCTCTCTCTCCCCCCGTCTCTCTCTCTCTCTTCCCCCCGTCTCTCGCTCTACCCCCCGTCTCTCTCTCTAACCCCCCCGTCTCTCTCTCTCCCCCCCAGTCTCTCTCTCTCTCCCCCCCGTCTCTCTCTCTCCCCCCCCCCAGTCGCTCTCTCTCTCTCCCCCTCCCAGTCTCTCTCTCTCTCTCCCCCTCCCAGTCTCTCTCTCTCTCTCCCCCTCCCAGTCTCTCTCTCTCTCTCCCCCTCCCAGTCTCTCTCTCTCTCTCTACTCCCCCCAGTCTCTCTCTCTCTCTACTCCCCCCAGTCTCTCTCTCCCTCTCTTCCAACAACAACATGCCCTCAAAAAACCCTTGGCACCGCCGGGCACTCTAGCTAGTATATATATATATATAAGGATAGTTCTGTCCGTCTGTCTGTCCGGGCATCACTCAAAAGTTATAGAGCGTACCTACACATATATTATATCAAAAGAAAGCTTATGATTAGGGGAGTCTACTAGGCGTCTTTACTTCTTGGTCAGACAAAAATTGTTCGGACAGTAGACATAAAACGTTCAAAATATGGAAAGAAATCCGCTCATTAGCGGTTGAGCAATCCTACCGCTCATTAGCGTTGAGTGACGTGATGGTTGACCAATCCTACAGTTCAGTTACCTGATGGTTGACCAATCGGTGCGTCACGGGGGGCATTTCATGGTGTTTGTGGGCGGGGCCTAATCCTTCAAACTGCCGTTACTGAGGTGAGTGGCGGCCATTACAGACCGGCCGGGCCTGAAGCTTAAAAAATTTCTCTCTCTCTCCTTCCCCCCCCCTCTCTCTCTCCTCTTCCCTCTCTCTCTCCTTCCCCCTCCCTCTTGCCGTGAGTGCGGGACCGGGAAAACCGGGGCTTTCACACGAGCCGTCCCCGACTGATATCGGACACGGGAGTCCGGAGCGAAAGGCGTTCCACTGCCGTCCGGCCAACTGGGTCCAAAGGCCCGCCGCGTTAACCATGAGGAACCCCGGGCTCGCTTCGGAGCGATGGGCACCCGGACTCTCGGTGTCAGATATGCTCTGTTCTGGTTCCGTGGTGAGTCGGAGGGAGAGGGAGAGAGGGAGGGAGGGAGAGGGAGGGAGAGCGGGGAGGGAGGGAGCGAGCGAGAGGCAGGGAGAGAGAGGGGCAAGGAGAGAGGGGGGCGGGTGTAATGTATGTACCTTTAAGGGGGAGAACTACTTTTTACAGCTCCTGTATCCTGTAGTACCGGCAGTGACCACACCTGTATATAAACCCTGAGTAGTGATCTCTACAGTCAGTTGCAGTTTGAACCCTCATTCAGTAAACACCTGTTGATCATTCCCTGCAGTCTTTGTCTGATTATTGAAGGACACAACATTAACATACACAGATATAACATTGGTGACGATGCAGATTCGAACCTACCTGCAACTCTGCATCACCTCCCAGGGATTCGCTCCTGGAGAACAGTGGAAGGAGGTCGAGTCCAGAAGCACGGGCGTCGACCACGGGCAACCGCCCAGTCATCCAGCGGAGATTTGAGCATCGCAGGGGAGGCTGTCGAGAGCCAGGCTTGGCTTTCCAGTCACGGTGCTCCAGCGAAACGGGCTGGCAACAGGTACTGCGCAGACCCTTCCCGGACAGCGGCGGCTAGAGCCGACCGAGCAGCACAGAAAAAGGCCGAGCAGCGTCGAAGGGGGAGAGAGAGAGAGGGCAGAGCGCACAGGGTGCAGCCGGTGTTCAGGACCGAGCGGCGTCAACGGGGAGAGAGACGAGAGAGAGCAGAGCACAGCCGGTGTTCAAGGGCCGAGCAGCGTCAACGGGAGAGGCGCGCAGGAAAACGCGAGGCGCTGCCATTGCCACGAGGACCGCAGAGAACGGCATTGGCAGCAGCAACGCACGAAACCCACAGGGCGTCGCCATTTGCCACGAGGACCGCCAAGAGCGGCGTTGGCAGCAGCGCTGGAGACGCCATTTTAAGCCGCAGCGGGGAAGAAAGGAAAGCGCGGGAGACGCCATTTTAAGCCAGTCTAACCACACCCAAAAATGCCGAAGAGTGGCAGTATCACAGCGTTCGACAATGAAGTTGAAAATTGGACGACATATGTCGAACGCATAGAAGTATACTGCAAGGCGAATGAAGTGCCAGATGACAAGAAAGCGCTGGTATTGTTGAATTCAATGGGTGCAAAAACGTATGGCTTACTACGAAACCTAGTAACCCCAGAGAAGCCAGTAGAAAAGGATTTTGAAAACATAGTGTCAATCCTAAAGGACCACTTAAACCCCACACTGCTGCTGATAGCAGAAAGATTTAAGTTTCACAAAAGGAACCAGCATAAAGATGAAAGTAAAGCTGAGTATTTAACGGAACTGCGCAAGCTATCGAAACACTGCCAGTTTGGAACGGGACTAGCAGATACTTTAAGGGACAAGTTTGTGTGTGGGCTTCAAAGTGAAGGAACCCAGAAACGGCTTCTATCAGAAAAGGATCTTACGCTGGACAAGGCTTTCAGCATTGCAGTATCACATGAAGCAGCAGCACGGGGCGCTGCAGAGATACAACGGAGACCGCAAGAATATGGCACAAATGAAATGTCATACGGAACAGTGAAGTGCTATCGCTGCGGCAGAACAACACACGACCATAATGATTGCTGGTTCAAGGACAAAGTGTGCAGACAGTGTGGAAAAGTAGGACACATAGCAAGAGTCTGCAGGTCGGGAAAGAAAACCAGCAGCAAGAAATCTCCACAGGAGAAGTACAAGAAGGTACATAAGGTCACGGAGAGTAGTTCAGACAAACAGAAGAGTGATACAGACTCCGGAAGCATGGAGCTGGGTTGTCTGAAACTACATAATGTGATCAAAATGGAGGATCACCAAACTATCTGGGTCACGCTCAAGATAGCAGGAGTCCAAGTGAAAATGGAATTGGACACAGGATCAGCCCTAACAGTCATAAACCGAAGGGACTACAAGCGGTTATTCTCACATATACCCTCGAGAGATACAAAGATTGTCTTGAAGACGTACACGGGGCAAAAAGTCTACCCCAATGGAAAAATAAGGGTGAACGTTATATATAACGGCAAGGAAACACCAAAAATGGACCTATATGTATTGCCAGATGGAGGGCCACCACTACTAGGACATGAATGGATCCGGAAGATACAGCTAGATTGGCATTCCATACAAGCACTGACTGTAGATGCCAAAAAGGATGACAATGTCACACCTGGACAACTGTCAAAAATGCTAACTGACGCACAAGAAGTGTTCCAGCAGGGCCTCGGAACACTAAAAGGCATAACAGTGACGATCAAAATAGAGGAAAATGCAAGCCCAAAGTTTTTTAAGGCCAGACCGGTGCCTTATGCGATCCGCCCAGCCGTCGAAGCAGAGCTGGAAGGTTTGGAACGTTCAGGAGTACTGTCCAAAGTGGACTGGAGCGAGTGGGCTACACCCATCGTTCCTGTAATGAAGAGGTCGTTGAGTAATACGCCTGGGGAACCAAAGAAGGTTCGCATCTGTGGGGACTTTAAGGTGACAGTGAACCCAGTCCATCACACTGTACAATATCCGCTTCCGCGGATTGAAGATATTTTCGCCTCGCTATCTGGAGGGAAACGCTTCACTAAGATTGATCTGGCCCAGGCGTACCTGCAAATGGAGGTAGAAGAAGCCTCGAAACAGTACCTGACGATCAACACTCACAAAGGTCTCTACCAATACAACCGGCTGGTGTTCGGGGTAGCATCAGCTCCGGCTATTTGGCTAAGGGCAATGGAACAAGTTCTGCAAGGGATTCCAGGGACCCAGTGTTATTTGGACGACATCCTGGTCACGGGCGAAAATGACAGTGATCACCTCGCCAACCTGGAGCAGGTGCTCACTAGATTGAAGGAATATGGGCTCCGAGCTAATCGCCACAAATGCGAGTTTTTCCAGAAGATCTCGTATTGTGGCCACGTTATTGATAAAGAGGGGTTACATAAGTCCCCATAAAAGATTGAGGCAGTAGTCAAGGCTCCAGCACCGGAAAATGTGTCACAACTGAGGTCGTTCCTCGGGCTGGTGAACCACTACCATAAGTTCTTGCCGAATTTGTCTACCGTACTACACCCACTTAACACCCTACTGCAAACGGGGGTACCATGGAAGTGGAGTGACGAATGTAAACGAGCTTTCCAGAAGAGCAAAGCATTGCTCACATCAAAAGAGGTGTTGGCTCATTTCAACCCAGCACTACCAATTCGGTTGGCGTGTGATGCATCACCCTACGGCACTGGAGCGGTGCTGTCGCACAAATTCCCGGACGGCTCGGAGAGGCCAGTAGCCTTTGCGTCTCAGTCACTAACCTCAGCCGAGCGTAACTACGCCCAGATTGACAGGGAGGCCCTCAGCCTAGTGTGGGGAGTGAAAAAGTTCAATCACTATCTGCACGGGCAGAAGTTCACCTTGCTGACTGACCACCAACCACTTGTCTCCATCTTTAATCCAAAGAAGGGCGTTCCGGTGATGACTGCGAAACGGCTACAAAGATGGTCCCTTTTTCTAGGGGCGCACCAATATGAAATCGAGTATAAGGGCATGAAACAGCATGGAAACGCTGATGGGCTATCACGCCTGCCACTGCCTACTGTGGAGGAAGCACCAGCAGTGGATCCTGTCGAAATATTTCATTCGACTATAATTGAATGCTTGCCAGTAACTAACGCTGGTATAGAGAAGGAGACCCGAAATGACCCGACACTGTCTCGGGTATATGATTTGATGGTGAAGGGATGGCCAGCACATGGCGACTCACTGTTGCCAGCATTCTCATCCAGAAGAGAACAGCTGTCAGTATGCCAGAGGACCTTGATGTGTGGATCCCGAGTGGTAATTCCACCCAAGTTAAGGGAGAGAGTGCTCAGTGAGCTTCACGAAGGTCATCTGGGAGGGGTGAAAATGAAAAGCCTTGCTAGGGCTTATGTGTGGTGGCCGGGGATCGATCAGCAAATCGAGGACCTGACAAAGAGCTGCTCAGGATGCCAGAAGGTCCAAAATGCACCACCACAGGCCCCTCTACACCCATGGGAGTGGCCCTCATCTCCATGGCAACGGGTGCATATTGATTTTGCTGGTCCATTCATGGACTCAATGTTTTTAATAGCCGTGGATGCGCACTCGAAATGGCCTGAGGTGATCAAAATGTCCTCCACCACCACGGAGAAAACTATTGCAGTCCTACGGACCATTTTTGCCAGAAACGGCTTGCCAGAGCAGATTTGCTCTGATAACGGACCACAGTTTGTGTCCGAAGATTTTCGAAGATTTATGAAAAGGAATGGGGTAAGGCATTACACATCCGCCCCGTATCATCCAGCCACAAATGGATTGGCTGAGAGTTTCGTACAAACCTTTAAAAAAGCAGTAAAGGCCATGTGCGATGACGACATTCCACTGCAGCATAAGGTGGACAATTTCCTGTTAGCCTACAGAAATGCGACACATGCAGTCACCAACCAGGCCCCGGCCATGATGTTCTTTAACCGAAGGTTGGGATCTCGTCTGGATTTGCTCAGACCAAATGTACGAAGGGATGTTGAGAGTAAGCAATTCCAGCACATCAATGAGAAGCCGACAAGGAGCTTCAATGTAGGGCAACCAGTCTTGGCCCGCGACTACCGAACAGAGAAATGGCAACCAAGAACGATATGCACACGGCAGGGGCCACTAATGTACACAGTGGATGTTGGGGAGAACATTGTGAGACGCCATGCTGACCAGATCCTAGAGTCACAGGAACGAGTCAACCCCATGTCTCGGCCATACGTACCTGGTGAGGAACCCGACGTACAGGTCGCATCTACCTCAGAAACAATAGAATTGGAAGCTGATGAATCAACTGATGACAGGGTGTTAGAATCGCCTCCGCACCAAGAGCGAGACACTCGGGAAAGGCGTTATCCAGAAAGAATCAGGAAGCCTCCCCAAAGACTGAATTTATAAATAGACTATTTTCAGTTAATGTTGCATGTTAAAAGTGTTAATTGTAATTAGTTGATATTTAATTGTTAAATGAGTGTTATGGTACTGTTAATCTAAAAGGGGAGGAATTGTAATGTATATACCTTTAAGGGGGAGAGCTACTTTTTACAGCTCCTGTATCCTGTAGTACTGGCAGTGACCACACCTGTATATAAACCCTGAGTACTGATCTGTACTGTCAGTTGCAGTTTGAACCCTCATTCAGTAAACACCTGTTGATCATTCCCTGCAGTCTTTGTCTGATTATTGAAGGACACAACATTAAAATACATGGATATAACAGCAGGGAGAGAGGGGAGAGACAGGGGCAGGGAGAGAGAGGGGGCGGGAGAGGGGGAGGGAGAGAGAGAGGGAACTTCCCGCCGACCTCAAAAAATGGCGGCCGCCCTTCTTCACCCGCAGTCTCTCTCTCCCTCTCCCCCCCAGTCTCTCTCTCTCCCCCCCAGTCTCTCTCTCTGTCTCTCTCTCTCTCTCCCCCCCAGTCTCTCTCTCTCTCTCTTCTCCCCCCAGTCTCTCTTCTCCCCCTCTCCCCCCCAGTCTCTCTTCTCCCCCCAGTCTCTCTTCTCCCCCCAGTCTCTCTCTTCTCCCCCCAGTCTCTCTCTCGATCCCCGGGCCTCTCTTTCCCCCCCCCCCCCCCAGTCTCTCTCTCTCTTTCCCCCTCTCTCTCTCCTTCCCACACAGACAGACAGACAAACTCATTTAAATATATATAAAAATTATTTCTACTTTTTTCATAACAACATGCCCTCAAAAAACCCTCGGCACCGCCGGGCACTCCAGCTAGTATTTATGTATAAGGCACTGCTCATGGTGAATCGGAGGTTACACTAATACTGGGGTGTGGAAAGAATTTGTAAAGAAATGTCCTTTTGATTGGTTCCTGGAAAATAAATAAGTGGTATTTTTCTTACCCACTGGATTTAGATAAGCAAATAAAGAAATTACATTCCACACAAAGGAGAAATCATAAAGACTGCACTCATGCAGATTGCTGGTCATCAAGCCATAGTGCACAACATCTGCGCTGCCACAGGAGAAGGAGCAAATGATACAGCTTCTGTTCACAATGCCTAAACATCCTCCCCCTGCACCCATGCCCCTCAAAGTATTGATGAAATGCCAGAGAGTAGGCAGATGCTGGCAGCTACTGCAGTGTCAGATGTGGCTCCATTTGTTGCAGAGTATTAAATGACCCTCTGTCCAGAGGTTCAAGGCCATGAGAATTTCAACAGGGCTACAATACCAAACAACATCTTGCCACCACAGCTGCTCCTCACAATACTCAAAGAGGACTTAGACATAACCACACACATGAAGAACTGCAGTTCAACTAATTGGCCCTCCAATGTGCTGCGCACCCTGATGGTGGATTCCTCTACCCAAGCCCACCAATGCTGCACCAACATTTGATGCACTTCCATTCTTTTAAATGCAGAGCCTGAGAGATGCAGATTTCTAGGTTCTTTGATTGAAGTGTGATGCTGCCTAACCCTTTTGCCATCAACATCTATCTTATGTGCCATCACCAATTGCTTTTGATCACCTGTGCTCTGTATGTAATCAGTGAAGTTCCTTCTTCCTTCCTCTCTAACTTTCCTGGGGTTCTTTGTTTTTGCTCCCAAAATGGCTCTCTCATTTAATGTTTTGAAATCCATTGCCCCTTCTACAACAGTGAAGCCTTCAGTTTCTCTTCCAACAGCTTTGTTAATCCTGCTTTCGCTTTCTAGTATCAAATTTAGAATTTCCCCACCCACTGCCACATTAGTTTAAAATCTCCACCACTGTTCTCTTTACCTTGTCTGGAAGAACATTGGTGTCATTTCAGTTCAGGTGAAGACCATGCCTTATATATATTTCCTTCATTTCAGTCCTCCCTCCAATGCCCCAACAATGAGAACATTCCCTCTTGCATCAGCCCTGCAGCCAATTATTATTCTTGTTATAGTGAGTGCAAAATACAAGGCTGAAGCATTCATAACTATCTTCAGCCAGAAGTGCTGAATGGATGATCCATCTTGGCTTCCTCCTGAGGTCCTCACCAATAAAGATGCTAGTTTTCAGCCAATTCGATTCACTCCACGTGACATCAAGAACCGGCTGAGCGCACTGGATACAGCAAAGGCTATGGGCCCTGACAACATCCCGGCTGTTGTGCTGAAGACTTGTGCTCCAGAATTAGCCGCGCCTCTAGCCAAGCTGTTGCAGTGCAGCTACAACACTGGCATCTATCTGACAATATGGAAAACTGCCCAGGTATGTCCTGTCCACAAAAAGCAAGACAAATCCAATCCGGCCAATTATGCCCAATCAGCAAAGTGAGAGGTGTCGTTGACAGTGCTATCAAGCGGCACTTACTCACCAATAACCTGCTCACTGATGCCTAGTTTGGGTTCGGCCAAGACCACTCGGCTCCTGACCTCATTACAGCCTTGGTCCAAACATGGACAAAAGAGCTTAAATCCAGAGGTGAGGTGAGATTGACTGCCCTTGACATCAAGGTAGCATTTGACCGACTGTGGCATCAAGGAGCCCTAGTAAAACTGAAGTCAATGGGAATCAGGGAAAACTTTCCACTAGCTGGAGTCATACCTAGCACAAAGGAAGATGATTGTGGTTGTTGGAGGCCAATTATCTCAGCCCCAGAACATCGCTGCAGGAGTTCCTCAGGGCAGTGTCCTCGGCCCAACCATCTTAAGCTGCTTCATCAATGATCTTCCTTCCATCATAAGGTCAGAAGTGGGGATGTTCACTGATGATTCCAGTGTTCAGTTCCATTCATAATTCCTCAGATAATGAATCAGTCCGTGCCCGCATGCAGCAAGACCTGGATAACATTCCGGCTTGGGCTGATAAGTGACAAGTAACATTCGCACCACACAAGTGCCAGACAATGACTATCTCCAAGAAATAATCTAACCACCTCCCCATGACAGTCAATGGCATTACTATCGTCGAATCCCCCACCATCAACATCCTGGTGTTCACCATTGACCAGAAATTTGACTGGACCAGCCACACAAATACCGTTCCTTCACCACCGCTGGGACAAAATCCGGGAACTCCCTACCTGACAGCACTCTGGGAGTACCGTCACTACACGGACTGTAGTGGTTCAAGAAGTTGGCTTGCCACCACCTTCGCAAGGGCAATTAGGCTGGGCAATAAATGCTGGCCATGCCAGCAGCGCCCAAATCTCATGAATGAATACATAGAAAAAAAAATACTTTAGCCTAGCAGAAATAAAATGGTAATGAGATGCAATTTGCAATAAGTTTATGGAAAAGTGTTTCAAGACCCTTTAAAAGGACTTCGCTGTGTACCCTACTGTATAAATTACATTTGAAGCGCATTCATTATAGAATAAATTGCATGGTAAGTTTTTGAATGAATTATTCAGAAGAGATTCCAACAATGATTTAATTCACTGAATTTTGACAAGGTAATCTTTTCAGCTGTCATGTGTGGTGAGTCTTCTCTACAGTTACAGTACTAGTATTATTTTCTGATCATAACAGATTAGTTTCAGATGCTGTAATAAGCAGTATGTTTAAACAAACATAACCAGCAGAAATTCAAGTTGGCATAACAGGTCCAGTGAGTATTTTATGTGAATATTATATATAGTGAACATTATGATCAGAGATAAAAACAGAAAATGCTGGCAGCATCTGTGGAGAGAAAAACAGCATTAACGTTTCAGGTTGTGACCTTTCGTCAGAACTGGGAAAAGTTAGAGATGCAACAGATTTTAAGCAAGTACTAATTCAGGTAAAGGGGGGAGCGGAGGAAAGAACAAAAGGGAAGGTCTGTGATAGGGGGGAAGGCAGGAGCGATTAAATGACAAAAGACCGGTGGCGCAAGGCAAAAGGAAATGGTCATGGGACAAGTAAAGGAACAGAAGATGAGTCTAAAGGAGCTGTAAAATGGCAACAGCAGAACCATTACCAGCACCTGTTATCCAAAAAAATGGGAGCAGTGGTTATGATCTGAAATTGTTGAAGTCAGTGTTGATTCCGGAAGGCTGTAAAGTGCCTAATTGAAAGATGAGGTGCTGTTCCTCGAGCTTCTGTTGAGCTTCATTGGAACAGTGTAGGAGGCTGAGGACAGAGAGGTCAAGTGGGAGTGGAACGGAGAATTAAAATGTCAAGCAGAGGCTCAGGGTCACTCTTGCAGATTGAACGGAGGTGTTCAGCAAAGCAAGGATTTTCAGCTCCTCTAGGCCTATCTTACATTCCTTTAATTGTCTGATTACCACCCCCTTTTGCCTTGCACCATCATCCCTTTTGTCATTTATTTGCTCCTGCCTTCGACCATATCAGACCTTCCCTTTTGTTCTTTCCTCCCCACTACAGTACCTGCCTGTATACTTGCTTATAAACTGTTAAATCTGTAACTTTTTCCAGCTCTGATGAAAGGTCATTGAACCAAAACGTTTACTGTTTCTCCCTCCACAGATGCTGCCTGACCTGCTGACTGTTTCCAGAATTTTCTGATTTTATTTCAGATTTCCAGCATCCCCAGAATTTTGCTTTTGTTTTATGATGAGAAAATCTAACACCTGCTACATGACATAAGAACATAAGAATTAGGAGCAGGAGCAGGCCATATGACCCTTTGAGCCTGCTCCGCCATTCAATGAGATCATGGCTGATCTTCGACCTCAACTCCACTTTCCCGCCCAATTTCCATATACCTTGATTCCCCTTGAGTCGAAAAATCTATTGATCTCAGCCTTGAATATACTCAAAGACTCAGCATCTGCAGCCTTTTGAGGTAGAGAATTCCAAAGATTCACAACCCTCTGAGTAAAGAAATTCCTCATCTCAGTCTTAAATATCCTACCCCTTATCCTGAGACTATGCCCACTAGTTTTAGACTCCCCAGCCAGGGGAAACAACCTCTCCGCATCTACCCTGTCAATCTCCCTCAGTATCTTATACGTTTCAATGAGATCACCTCTCATTCTTCTAAACTCCAGAGAGTATAGGCCCATTCTACTCAATCTCTCCTCATAGGACAGCCCTCTCAGTACAACCCTCTCAGTACAACCCTCTCATCCCAGGAATCAATCTAGTGAACCTTTGTTGCACCGCCTCTAAGGCAAGTATGTTCTTCCTCAGATAAGAAGACCAAACTGTGCACAGTACTCCAGGTGTGGTCTCACCAAGGCCCTGTACAATTGTAGCAAGACTTCCTTACTCTTATACTCCAACCCCCTTGCAATAAAGGCCAACATGGTATTTGCCTTCCTAATTGCTCACTGTTCCTGCATGCTAACTCTCTGGGTTTCCTGTATGAGGACACCTAAATCTCTCTTAACACCAACATTTAATAGTTTCTCACCATTTAAAAAATATTGTTTTTCTATTCAGCCTACCAAAGTGAATAATCTCACATTTTCCCACATTATACTCCATCTGCCACCTTATTGCCCACTCACTGAACCTGTCTATATCCCTTTGCAGGCTCTTTATGTCCTCCTCACAGCTTACTTACCCATCTAGCTTTGTATCATTAGCAAACTTGGATACGTTGCACTCGGAGGGTTCATCTAAGTCATTAATATAGATTGTAAATAGCTGAGGCCCAAGCACTGATCCTTACAGCACCCCACTAGTTACAGCCTGCCAACCGGAAAATGACCCATTTATCCCTACTCTCTGTTCTCTGTCCATTAATAATCCTCTAGCCATGATAATATATTACCTCCAGCCCCATGAGCCTTTAGCTTGCGTAACAACCTTTTATGTGGCACCTTATCGAATGCCTTTTTGAAATCCAAATATATTACATCCACAGGTCCCCCTTTATCTACCCTGTTAGATACATCCTCCAAAAACGCTAATAAATTTGTTAAACATGATTTTCCTTTCATAAAACCATGTTGACTCTGCCTAATCATATTATGATTTTCTAAGTGCCCTGTTACCACTTCCTTGATAAAGGATTCCAGCATTTTCCTGATGACTGATGTCAGGTTAACTGGTCTGTAGTTCCCCATTTTCTCTCTCTTTCCTTTCTTGAATAGCGGGGTTACATTTGCTACCTTCCAATCCTCTGGGACCGCTCTAGAATCTAGGGAATTTTGGAAAATCACAACCAATGCATCACTATCTCTGCAGCCACCTCTTTTAGAACCTTACACAGCTTACTGCAACATTCTTGGGAACTACAAGTGGACACAGGCATCTATCAATTATGTAATGATAAAAGCAATAATGGAGACACTAAGATTTTTACATCTCAATGAATTAAAAAAATGCTATGTTTTAACAACGACTGAAAATATTACAAGCATGCAAAGTAATTGGGCTCTAAAATCTCAACACGTTTTGAATCACAACGCTTGTGCACTGGGAATGTAGTACCCGTAAATCCTGCTGCTGGCGCAGCTGAACACATGAACTTCTGTTGGTTCTCTAGCACCACTAAGAGGCACTCATTAGTACTACGCCTGTTGGTAATGTCTACATAAAAAAATTGGTGAAATTTAATGGTAATCATTGTTTTTGGCTGTGAGGGGACACATTCTTCTATTCTTATCAATTTATTTCCTTTCTATTTTTCATTGTGCCCTTGGACTGCAAGCAACAAAGGTCGCTAGCTGGTTTGTCCCCGACCATGTGTAGCAGGTCTACGCTGGCATTTCCTGCAATAAGGCTTGAAATCTGCTCCTCTGAAATACAAGGATCATAGGCCCAAACACATATCTCCCCACTCTAAACTGCTCTACATTGTTGGCTCAACAGGCTGTGCCAGCATGGCATTGGCAGCGAAATCAATTTTTGAAATGCAACATGAACTTGCATTTATATAGCACCTTTAACATCCCAAAGCCCTTCACAGGTGCGTTATCAGCCAGGTAAGGAGATATAAGGTCATATTCCTGACTGGTCACTGTCTTAAGTGGAACAGATTCTTCCTCAGTTCACTTGGGTTTTTTAAAACCTCAGGGTGTTGTTAAGTTGAAAATGTAGAACTTTGAATACAGTCCAGTCGTTAAAGTAAAAGTAAGGTCTCTAGTTTAGAGTAAGTAGTGTTTAAAGTGAAGTAAGGTCCCTAGTGTATTTAATATTCTATAATTTAAAGGAAGTAAAGGGAGTAAATTAAGGGTAGGACATGGCAGGGCAGCTCGGCTGCGTGGAGTACTCCTCCTGTGCTATGTTGGAAGTCAGGGACACTTTTGGTGTCCAGGGCGAACACGTGTGCAGGAAGTGTCTCCAGCTGCAGCTATTCGAAATCCACGTTTTGGAGCTGGAGCTGCGGCTGGAGTCACAGTGGAGCATCCACGAGGCTGAGATCTTCGTGTATAGCACGTTTAATGAGGTGGTCACACCGCAGGTAAAGAGTGCACAGGCAGACAGGGAATGGGTGATCGCCAGACAGAGTAAAAGAACTAGGAAGGTAGTGCAGGTGTCCCCTGGGTCCATCTCCCTCTCCAGCAGATTTTCCATTTTGGATACTGATGGGGGAAATGGTTTCTCAGGGGAATGCAGCAAGAGCCAAGTCCGTGGCACTACGAGTGGCTCAGCTGCACAGGAGGGGAGGAAAAAGAGTGGGAGAGCAATCCTGATAGGGGATTCTATCATAAGGGGAACAGATAGACGTTTCTGTGGCCGCAGATTGACTCCAGGATGGTATGTTGCCTCCCTGGTGCCAGGGTCAAGGATGTCACTGAGCGGCTGCAGGACATTCTGAAGGGGGAAGGTGAACAGCCAGAGGTGGTGGTCCATATCGGTACCAACGACATAGGTAGAAAGAGGGACGAGGTCCTGCAAGCAGAATATATGGAGCTAGGAAATAAATTAAAAAGCAGGACCTCAAAAGTTAGTAATCTCAGGATTACTCCCAGTGCCACATGCTAGCGAGAGCAAAAATAGCAGAATAGACCAGATGAATGCGTGGCTGGAGAGGTGGTACAGGAGGGAGGGATTTAAATTCCTGAGGCATTGGGACCGATTCTGCGGAAGGTGGGACCTGTACAAGCTGGACGGGTTACACCTCGGCAGAAGCGGGACCAACATCCTAGTGCTGTTGGGAAGGATTTAAACTAGTTTGTCAGGGGACTGGGAACCTAAGTGTGGGCCCAGAACAGAGAGAAACAAAGCTGGAAGTGCAAGTTAGAAAAGTAGTCAGCAAAACTAGTAGGGAGCAGAAACAAGGGCCAACAGTAAAGAAGGTAAAAGTGCAGAAAAATATTAAACAGGCAAAGTTGAAGGCACTTTATCTAAATGCACATAGCATTCGCAACAAGGTGGATGAATTAACGGCACTAATAGAAGTAAATGGGTATGATGTAATTGCCATTACAGAGACATGGTTGCAGGGTAACCAAAGCTGGGAACTGAATGTTCCAGGGTACTCAACATTTAGGAAGGACAGACAAAAAGGAAAAGGAGGTGGTGTAGCGCTGTTAATAAGGGATGAGATCGGTACGGCAGAGATAAAAGATCTTGGTTTGGCAGATCATGATGTAGAACTGGAATCAGTTTGGGTGGAGCTAAGAAACAGCAAAGGGCGGAAAACATTGGTGGGAGTTGTGTATAGGCCACCAAACAGTAATGGTAATGTAGGGCATAGTATCAATCAAGAGATTAGAAGTGCATGTAACAAGGACAACATGGTAATCATGGGGGGCTTTAATCTACATATTGACTGGGCAAATCAAATTACCACTAATGGTGTGGAGGACAAATTCTTGGAATGCATGCGAGATGGTTTCCTGAATCAGTATGTGGAGGAACCAACCAGGGAACAGGCTATTCTGTATCTGGTACTGTGTAATGAGAAAGGGCTAATCAATAATCTTGCAGTAAAGGGGCCTTTAGGGACAAGTGACCATAATATGATTGAATTTTACATTAAATTTGAGAGTGGTGTAGTCCAATCTGAAACTAAGGTCTTCAATCTAAACAGAGGAAACTACAAGGGTATGAGGGACATGGTGGCCATGGTAGATTGGGAGACTACACCAAAAGGTATGAAGGTGGACATACAATGGCTAACATTCAAAGAAATAATGCATAATTTGCAACAGACATATATTCCTCTAGGGCATAAAAACCCAAAAGGAAAAGTGATCCAACCATGGCTAACAAAAGAAATTAAAGCTAGTATTAAGTCAAAGGAGGAAGCTTATAAAGTTGCCAGAAAAAGTCAGCCTGAGGATTGGGATCTTTTTAGAAATCAGCAAAGGGGGACCAAGAAATTGATAAAGAAAGGGAAAATGGAATATGAGCACAAACTAGCGAAAAATATAAAAACGGATTGTAAAAGCTTCTATAGGTATGTGAAAAGGAAAAGACTGGCAAAGGTAGAGGTCCTTTACAGTCAGAGACAGGAGAATTTAAAATGGCAGAGAAATTACATAAATGCTTTGTTTCTGTCTTCACGGAGGAAGACACAAAAAACCTCCCAGAAATACGAGAAAACCAAGGGTGTGGCGAGAATGAGGAGCTTAAAGAAATTATTATTAGTAAAAAAAAAAGTCCTAGCAAAATTAATGGGACTAAAAGTCGATAAATTGCAAGGACCGGATGACCTACATCCGAGTGTTTTGAAAGAGGTGGCCATTGGAATAGTGGATGCATTGGTTGTCATCTTCCAAAATTCTATAGATTCTGGAATGGTTCCTGCAGATTGGAGGATAGCAAATGTAACCCCACTATGTAAGAAAGGAGGGAGAGAGAAACGGGGAACTACAGGCCTGTTAGCCTCACATCAGTAGTTGGGAAAATGCTGGAATCTATTATAAAGGATGCAATAACTGGGCACTTAGAAACTAACAGTAAGATTGGGCAGAGTCAACACGGATTTATGAAAGGGAAATCCTGTTTGACAAACCTATTGGAGTTCTTTGAGGATGTAACTAGAGGAATAGACAAAGGGGAACCGGTAGATGTGATGTATCTGGATTCTCAGAAGGCCTTCGATAAGGTCCCACACAAAAGTTTGGTGAACAAAATTAGGGCACACGGAATTGGGGGTAATATACTAGCATGGATTGAGAATTGGTTAACAGACAGAAACAAAGAGTAGGGATAAACGGGTCTTTTTCAGGATGGCAGGCTGTGACTAGTGGGATACCGCAAGGATCGGTGCTTGGGACCCAGCTATTCACAATCTATATCAATGATTTGGATGAGGGGACTAAATGTAACATTTCCAAATTTGCTGATGTTACAAAGCTAGGTGGCAGTGTCAGTTGCGAAGAGGATGTGAAGAGGCTTCAAGGGGATCTTGACAGGCTCAGTGAGTGGGCGAGAACATGGCAGATGGAATATAATGTGGATAAATGTGAAGTTATCCACTTTGGTAGAAAAAACAGAAAGGCAGAGTATTTCCTAAATGGTGAAAGATTGGGGAATGCAGATGCTCAAAGGGACCTGGGTGCAGCAAGCCATTAGGAAGGCAAATGGTATGCTGGCCTTCATTATAAGAGGATTTGAGTACAGGAGTAAAGAAGTCTTACTCCAATTATATAGGGCCTTGTTGAGACCACACCTGGAGTACTGTGTACAATTTTGGTCTCCTTACCTAAGGAAGGATAGACTTGCCATAGAGGGAGTGCCACAAAGGTTCACGAGATTGATTCCTGGGATGGCGGGACTGTCGTATGAGAAGAGATTGAGTAAACTAGGCCTGTATTTTCTTGAATTCAGAAGAATGAGAGGGGATCTCATTGAAGCATACAAAATTATTACAGGGCTTGATAGGATGGATGCTGGGAGAATGTTTCCCTTGGCTGGGGAGTCTAGAACCAGGGGCCACAGCCTCAAGATAAAGGGTAGGCCATTCAGGGCTGAGATGAGAAGAAATTTTTTCACAGAGGGTGGTGAATCTTTGAATTCTCTACCCCAGAGGACTGTGGAGGCTCAATCATTGGGTATATTCAAAACAGAAATCGATAGATTTCTGACTCGTAAGGGCATCAAGGGATATGACGATAGGGCCAGTGAATGGAACTGAGGCAGAAGATCAGCTATGATCTCATTGAGTGGTGGAGCAGGCTTGAAAGGTTGAATGGCCTACTCCTGCTCCTATTTCTTATGTAATCCCAAGAATCCACTACTTAATTAAACAAAATCTAAAACATTCGCTATTTGTTAGGACAGAAATATCATCCTTGAATATAAACAATTATTAATAGTTCATTGCTTTGAAAGGGGAACAGAATTGTAAGTTTTGTTCCCCCATAAACTTGTTAACATCTATGTAATCTTTAACTTACATATTTATTTTAAAAAAAATTATTGAAATATATTTTATATACATACCAGATATGTAGCAAGCAGCTTAGCTCACTAATAAGTGAAAACATCCAAAATACCATTTTGTTCAACACAGATAATCATGCTTCAAAAATCCATGGAGCGACATGCGACATCCCTGTGTAAGGATGTGTCCGCCTGGAACCTCTGCCGCTGACCCCACTGGCATGTGCGGGGTCAGGAGTAGGTTCCCTCCTTTACGTATTCCTGGTGGGTGCTCATGCCACCAGGAGTGCATCTTGGGCACCTGCCAGATAGGGAAGGCTGCAAAATGTGTTGGAGCAAGGCAATTCTTACAAATAGGAACTCAGGGCATGTCGGTGAATGACAGTAAAGCTGCCGAATCATTAAAATATTCTTTTTCAAAGGCATAGCCTGATTTTCTGATTGTACATAAAGCTTTTTGTCCTAGGTTTCTGATGGGAAATCAGATCCACAAAAAAAAATTCACAATAGCTGCCATCACAACTTGCCAAAACCCTGTGCAATTAAACCGGTAGACACATATTAATCTGGAATTCGAGTCATTTATAATGTTAAAATTCCATACCCTGCTCCCCCAGTTTTGCTGTACTCTAATTCATAGCTCCTCTTCCCCTGTTATGTTGTGTTGTGGTTTCTGAAATCTCATGCTGAACTCTGCTCCCAGACCCTCACTGTGCTCTGCTCCTTGGCTTGGAATAAAACAATGGTACTGTAAACCTCAGAGTATTCTTGAATGGCTTCCAAAGGCAGCTTTGGAGATATGATTTATTATTGTAGTAATGTTTAATTTTACTAAAAAGCATTAAATCTACATGAATTTGCTGAGCAGTGGAAAGAATTGTTTCTAATTTTAGATTGACCCATTATAATTACGTGGAATATGTTCATATTACCACAAGTTGTCTCTATTACACATTGTAAATCTATACAATGCAACATTATAAAACATAATAATCTTAGAACTTGAAATGGCAGTTCATATCTACTGATAATATTCCAGAAGCCAGATCATTATGGGTTAAAAAATTTGGGCATTTAGTGCTATCCATTACTGCCAGATTCAGGGGGGGGGGGGGGGGAAATGGTGGCCGCCGCACCCCCACCCGCAGCCATTTTCAGATTATGCAGATTGTGACATCAGTGAGTGTGCAACGCTCACCTGATGCCTGATCTGCCATTTTCATCTTCGCCACTCCACTTAAGTGCGACCAGCTGAGTAAGCGTTGACAAGTGGGAAGGAGGCTCCAGCAGCGGTGTTTAAAGGGATCATCAGCAACAACTTGCACCTGACATGTTTCTGCAGTTTGACTGGCTCTGTGCAACTTTCTACAACTCCAGCAGCTTTATAAACGTCTGTCAAGATTCGAAGGTAAGAGGGAGTGTTTTTGCAAGTGGCGAATGCCTTCATTCTTATTTAAAGGCTTCTGCTCACAACACTTGCTCACAGTCATGGGGCTCTACTGGCAATCCCCTCAAGCTCTAGTATCTTCAAGAGAGAGCGGAGGCAGCAAAGAAGGTGCGTGCAGAGGAAGGCCAGGAGGGCTCTCAAATGTAGACCTTACTCACCTAGGGTCTTCAAAGAGTAATTCTCTTAAATCCACTTAAGTGAGGAGCAGTGTATTAGGAGGCTCCGCTTCACCAAGGAGATGGTCACAGAACTCTGCCACCTCCTGCAATCAGACCTGTAGCCCGAGAGCAGGGCCACCACGGTTCTCTCAGTGGCGGTCAAGGTCACCGTGGCCCTCAATTTCTTCACCAGTGGATCCTTCCAGTCTGCAGCAGGAGACATAGCTAACATCTCACAGGTTTGCCATCTATTGCTGCATCCGGGAGGTCACAGAGGCTCTCTACACCAGGAGAAGGGACTATGTTTTCTTTTCTCTGAGCAGAGAGAAGCAGGACAAGCATGCATGTGGCTTTGCCAGGATAGTGGGCTTCACCATGGTGCAGGGGGCCATGAACTGCACACAGGTAGCTTTGCAGGCACCATATAACAATCCTGAGATCTTCCGTAACCGTAAAGGCTACCACTCACTTAATGTGCACTTGATGTGCGACCACGTCCAGCGATTCCTGATGGTCAATGCCCGCTATGCTGGCAGCTGTCATGATGCCTTCATCTTGGTCAGTCAAGCAATCTTCCATCACAGCAAACTTGATGGTTGGTGCTCGGAGACAAGGGCTATCTGCTCTGCACCTGGCTCATGACTTCCCTCTGCAACCCCACCACTCGTGCCCAGCACTCATATAATGAGAGACATGCTTCCAACAGGAATATCATCGAACAGATCAGGCTACTGAAGCAACGGTTCCGCTGCCTTGACAGCTCGGGAGGAGCCCTCCAGTACGCGGTGGAGCGGGTGTCCCATTTCGTGGTGGTCTGTTGCATGCTCCACAACTTGGCCATGGTGAGGGCGCAGCCCTTGCCATCAGGGATTGTAGGACCACCTCAGGGGGAGGGCGAGGGAGAGGAGGAGGAGGAGGAGGAGGAGGAAGAGCAAGAGGAAGACGAGGAGGAGGGAGGAGGCAGCCTGCCAATCCGCCTTCTGGACGGGCTGTCTTTGAACTCCTCATCAGACTCCAATTCCAATGAATTAATCCCTAGATCCCCATTGCTCACCACATCCCCATCATACCATCCCTCTGTCACGGAATACCACGGTGTCTTCCTGGGCACTTAGCTGAAATAAGAGCCACCACAAAAGATTCCAAACCTAATTATTAAATTGATCAACATCAGTTTACACATACAATAGGAACTAAACACCCTTGTGCAATCCCTTAGTGCCTGTCGTTCGGGTGCCCTTTCCTGAGCTAGTCCTACGACGTGCTCCTCCAGTGGCTGCTGAGTTTCCATGGGGGAGACTGCAGATGGCCATGCAGGATGACCGTGAGCAGTTCTGGCCCTAGAAAACCCAGCTGTGGACTACACCATCTCGGCATGTGTGGCAGCAGTCGGGCTGGCTGGCTGACAGGCAGCGGTGGGAGGATGAATGCTGGCATCCTGAGAGAGGACAGCAGGGTCCTGCACCACTGCCACTCCCCCGGGGCAGCGCCTCAGCATTCCTAGCAATCTGTTGGAGCACAGATTGACGGGCTGCTGCGACACTCTGCAAGCCCCGGTCAACAGTGGTAAACCCAGCCACGATGGCAGCAGTCTGAGCTTGGGTGGCAGCAAGCTGAGGTTGCATGAAAGCAATCTGATCTTGCCTGTCAGTAAGCGGAGACTGCAGAACAATGGTCTGCGCTTCTGCTGCAGCATTAATATGTTGGGTCGCTTCCACCCGTGCTGCAATGGCAGCCGCGACATCACCCATCACACCCAGCATCATGTCTGGGTCAAGACGGTCTCTCCAGAAGTTAGCCATCATTTCCAGCCTGGAAATCCTGGACTTCAAGCTGTGCACAAAGCTGTTGGTGGCAGATTCCTCCATGCGCTTTGACATTGTCAAGAGGCATTCTGGCAGGCTTGCCATTGCACCTAGCAATTTGGTGGGCATGCCCACCCCTCTCTTCTGAAGGCGTCCTCATCTGAGTCCTGTGCAACAGAGCTCATGCGCGAATTCACCCTCTGGGGAGCTGACTCCCCAAGCGACCGTTTCCCCCCCCAAGCTATTGATTCCCCCTGGCCTTGCCTCAGTCCACTTGTGCCCAGTGCCTCACCCAGTGCCAATCCAGCTTCTGCACTACCCTCTAAATTACAAGCAGTATCAGTTTCTGAGCTGGTGCCTGCGAGTGACAGATGCAGTGACGCTGTATCTTCTTCTTCTCCTCCTCTCCCCTCGCTCTCCTCCATCACCTCGGGGACAGGCTGGGCTGGAGCTTGTTCTTGATTATCTGAAAGCAGAAAGGCACAAGAGTTGGGTTATGGTGAGGGGAGAAAGCAAGATATGCATGCAGCTTGAAAGTGAGAAGAGATTGTGGGATGAGGGGGAAGTGGGATGTCAGAAGAAGAATTAGGAATGTTTTCCCCAAGGGCTTCGCTGGTTGCCACGGCCTCCATGACTTGCCGTCCAATGATCCCCAGCACTCCTCCAGCTGGCTGAGGTCCTGCATGGCAGCTTGCCCCTGCCTGTCTACTGCTGCTCCCTGCAATTATGCGCCACCTTGGCCTGCAAGAGAAAGAGAAGTGTGTGATTTAGGTTGGTGCAATGTGTTTGGGTGATGTGCCTGCCATAGTTGAATAGCTGTCAGTGTGTACAAGGTGTTAGATGTGGATGCAGCAGTGGCAAGGTTGTGAGGGTGAAGTGAAGCCATGATTGTGAGATCTGAATGGTAGAGATTGTTGGTAGGTGAGTGCTGGGGGTGTGGTGCATTGAGCTGTGTGTGAGGCTTGTGGTGCACATGGTGGGATATGGCATTTGCTGAAGCCTTCACTCACCTTGACCTGCCGTGTGAAGTCATTAAACTTCTTGCGGCACTGGATCGACGACCTGGAGACCACAGTGTTCGCCGTCACATAGACGGCTATCTCCCACCACAGCCTTCTGTATGTACAGGGCAAGGGCTTCCTGCCACTCTGCTGGAAGAGGACAGTCCGCCTGCTCTCCATGGCCACCACCAGTGCCTCCAGACCCACGTCTGAGAGTCCTCAGGCTCTCTCCCTGTGCTGAGACTCAGCCATCTATTTCCAGTATCGTTTGCTTCCAGGTGGAGTTTGACATGGATTGACAATGAGGTGCTGCAGCATTAATGCATCTCCCCTTTAAGTACTGAATAAAGGCTGTGCCAAACATGAATGGAAATTAGACTGGACTTGATATTGGCTCACCTGTTGAGCAGTAAGCCAAAGAACAGTGGTTTTAGTGCTGAGATCAGCACTATAATCATTGATTCCCTCTTAGAGAAGCCGACAGCTTCCCTCTGTGCCTCTCTTGGCATCCTATGAAGGGCCCAGCGAGGCACTCGTTGCTGCTTCCTTACAAGCAGCAACCCCAACTGTCCCATCCTACTCTCTTGCCGACCTTCCCGCCCAACGCGCCTGCTGGGGGCAAGTCTTGCCAATCTCCTATGGCAACAACCTCCATCCTCAAACTCTACCCTTCAAATGGCTTCTGGACTTCACTTGCCTGCTTTGGACAGTGGTTCGTCGATGCTCCATACCGGCTCCATCCTGCTTATGTCGGTTTTGTCCTTCCATGGGACCTCTGACTTTGACTCTGGTCTCCCTAATATTGTCTCCAACCTATTCCCTGCTACTAGGAAATATGTATCCCATTAATTACCACACTTAAACAGGCCTAGGTAACCCGAGCTTTTCCCATGTCCATTCGTGTGCGCACTTTGGCTGCCGCTCCGGCCCCGAGCCATTCAATATTTTTCCACTTTTCCCCCTCTTTTCCTTTTCTCTCAACCCCACCCTGACTGCGCTCTCCTGTCATCATGCCTTCTTTCATCTCTCCTCTCTCGGATACTCTCCCCTCCCAAATCCCTACCCCAATCCTTCATTACTCTTTGACCATCCTACTCTCCTGCCACCGTCCCTGGTTTGACTCCCTCTTAGATAAGCCCACAGCTTCCCTCTGTGCCTCTCTTGGTATCCTACGAAGGGCCCATCGAGGCACTCATCGCTGCCTCCTTACAAGCAGCAACCCCAACTGTCCCATCCTACTCTCTCGCCGACCTTCCCACCCAGCGCGCCCACTGGGGGCAAATCTTGCCAATCTCCTCCCCATCCAACTCATACCCCCAGCCCTGATCCTGTGGACGATGGCAGCGGGTCAGCTGTCACTGACCCTCTCTGCATCTCCCTCCGGAATGTCTGTTCACTTGCGAACAAGGCCCTTGCCATCTATGAGCTTATCGTGGATGATTGCATCGACATCATGGCCCTGATGGAAACTTGGTTGAGGGATGATGGCACTTTACCCTTAAATGTAGCCTCCCTGCCTGGCTATACCTTCCACCACTTGCCCCGTTCAGACCGCTGTGGTGGTGGTGTGGCTCTCAACCAATCACACTTTGATCTGTCCCCCTACTCCTCCAGCACTTTCTCCACCTTTGAACATCTCACCTTATTCCACCCCTCTCACCTCTCATTTAACATTCTCGTTCTCCACCGCCCACCCAAGTACCATAAAAAATTTATTACCGAGATATCTTTACTGCTTTCCTCCATCAGCCTCTGCACCAAACGACTTCTCATCCTCGGTGATTTAACCTCCATCTCAATTCATCATGCTCTCTCTAAGTTCACTAGCCGCCTATCCTCCCTTAATCTCTCTCTCCCTCCATCTAAACTCCCCAACCCATATTCACGGACACCCCCTCGACCTTGCCATCTCTCGTGGCCTCGCTTCTTCCATTGTGTCAATCGCAGATAAGACCATCTTCCTCGTATCGCTCTCCACACACATCCCCCTTCCTTCTGTGTCCACCCCTGGAAAAAACTCTCTCCCAACTCTCTTACAACTGCACTTATGAAATCCCAACTGTCCAGCCTTTGGCCCTCCATTCACCATGACATTTCTGCAGCTACCGATCTGCTCAACCACACCCTCACCACCACCTTTGATGCCCTAGTCCCAATTAAAACAATTACGCTCTCTCACACTGACCATTCCCCCTGGTACGGCACTCATCTTCGCTCCCTTAAATCCAAGGGACACAGACTTGAACGGATATGGCAGACAACTGGTTTAGCCATTCGCCACCAGATCTGGCTGGACCACGTAAAGCATTATCGGGCCCTGCTCTCGTCTGCCAAAATTGCTCACTATTCCAGAATCATTCTGGAATGCAAAGATAAACCCTGGCTTCTATTCTCCACTGCTAACCGTCTTCTTAAACCCCTCTCCCCTGTCTCCTCCACCCTTACCTCCGACAACAAGTGTGAGGAGCTCATGGACTTCTTTGTTTCTAAGATTGAAACCATCCGTTTAGCTGCCTCTGCCACTTCACTTCTTTCCCCAAGCCCACCGGGCCAAACTTCCTCTAAGGTTCCCCCCTGACCTAGTCCTGAACTCACATCTTTTTCCAGTTTCTCTCCGATCTCCTCTCATGACCTCTCCGTGCTCATCTTGTCCATGAGACCCATTTCCTGCTCCCTCGACCCTATTCCCACCAAACTGACCACCCAACTTCTCTGGCTCCCATGTTAGCTGACATTGTTAACGGTTCTCTCTCCTCAGTTACTGTCCCCCTCTCCCTCAAATCTGTCGTCTTCACCGCTCTCCTCAAAAAAAACCTTTCGCAACTTTGGTGTCATATTTGACCCTGAAATGAGCTTCCGACCACATATCCATAGCACAACTAAGACTACCTATTTGCACCTCCGTAACACTACCCGTCTCCGCCCTTGCCTCAGCTCATCTGCTGTTGAAACCCTCATCCATGTTTTTGTTACTTCTAGACTTGATTATTCCAAAGCACTCCTCGCTGGCCTCCCACATTCTACCTTATGTAAACTTGAGGTCATCCAAAACTCGGCTGCTCATGTCCTAACTCGCACCAAGTCCCGTTCACCCATCACCCCTGTGCTCGCTGACCTACATTGGCTCCTGGTTAAGCAATGCCTGGATTTCAAAATTCTCATCCTTGCTTTTAAATCCCTCCATGGCCTCTCCCCTCCTGATCTCTGTCATCTGCTTCAGTCCCAAAACCACGCCCCCAACCCCGAGATATCTGCCCTTCTCTAATTCTGCCCTCTTGAGCATCCCTGATTATAATTGGTCAACCATTGGTGACCGTGCCTTCTGTTGCCTAGGTCCTAAGCTCTGGAATTCCCTGCCTAAACCTCTCCGCCTCGCTACCTCTCTTTCCTCCTTTAAGACGCTCCTTAAAACCTACCTCTTTGACCAAGCTTTTGGTCACCTGCCCTAATTTCTCTTTATGTGGCTTGGTGTCAAATTTTTTGTCTTCTAATACTCCTGTTCAGCGCCTTGGGACATTTTACTATGTTTAAGGCACTATATAAATACAAGTTGTTGTTAATGAGGACTGAGCATGAATTTTGTTTGCTACCTAGACTATTTTGACCCGGTGCAGCTTAATGCCGTTGGGCCATGACACTGCCCATTTTCTGGCCATATTCAATTTTTATCCCTATATTTTTAGTTCGGATCAACTGACTGAAAATGACTGCAAGCTGTTCAAAACAGACTGATGTAATCAAATGATGCTGTTAGGTGGTTATAGTGACACCTTGTGGCAGTACACAAAAATAAATGGTAAAACCATTAAGACTGCACTTTTGGAATGGACAGTCCAGACATTGCGCTGAAGTCCTCAATTTCTGCTAATAACTCAAGATCATATAAAAACAAAATAGGTAAAAGTCGGTGTTCTGTGTAACCAGATAGAAATGGCATGATACTGCTTCCAGCAAATTTAATACAATAGATAATTAAGTGATTTGGATGCCTCCAGAAATTTACTGTACATTGAGACCTTGAGATCATAGCAGCAGAACAACTGCACGCAACTATTTTGCAACAATTATTTTGCAGGTATAAAGAACGACCAAGTATTAACTTGAGTGCAACAATCTATAATTCCCTGTGGACGAAATAAACATCTATTCATATAATTGTCTTGCATATGGCAAATGCCACACACTGAAATGTGTGTGTCACTTTTGGAATGTCCCCATAGTGGGAAAAATTAAATGAACTGCTTCTCTAATTGGTTCAAATAAGCGTTGGCCCAGAATTTCCAGGAGATTTGTGTCATTGTAATAGCGCATCAACGTCATAGGGCCCGATTTATGGCGCTAAAGTCCCAGGAATTTATGGCATAAATAACTTCAACCATGACTTATGCCACTCCTCTGTTTCCCTCGCAGAAGCAGTTGAATAACAAATTATCATAGCTCTCTCATCATTAAAATCAATGGCGAGATTGAATTGGCAGAGTTAAAGCCACTGAGATCACCACTGCCACTCAGATCTTTGCAGAATGGTGCTGGTGGGCTGAGTATACAGGAATCACAACAGGAATGCATTTAAAAGATGCAGCATCCCATTATAATACAGTTGCTATCTGATATCTAAATTTTCTGGATCAGATTGATCAAAGCTCACATTTTTTAAAGTATGTAATGCAAATGTGAGTATTATTTATACTTATTTCTCACACTGCTAAATACTGTAATAAAAAAAATCCAGGGTAATTATTGAAACACTGTGAAATTGGGATGACTTGTTTTCTGCATTGCTTCTGAGATCGCTTTCTGTTGTCAATTAGGGGTAAAGTATAACACTCATCTAAAAATCCATAGCTCCCAGCCACAGCCAATATTTATTCATGTTGATATCTTTTAGTAATTTGCTGTTAGATATCAATAAATAAACCAATAAATTAGGTTGAAAAAATCCCACCGAAAATAACAAGCAAAATGAATTTTTAACTATCCATTGGCTGCAATGACTACATGCATGCTAAAAAGCATAATCAGCATACTATAGACAGAGCTAAGTGATCCCACAATCAATGGATCAGATCAAAACTCTGCAGTCCTGCTACATCCAGTCGTGAATGGTGGTGGACCATGAAACAACTAACGGGAGGAGGAGGCTCCATGAATATGCCCATCCTCAATGATGGTGGAGCGCAGCACGCGAGTGCAAAAGACAAGACTGAAGCTTTTGCAACCATCTTCAGCCAGAAGTGCCGAGTGGATGATCCATATTGGCCTCCTCCTGAGGTCCCCACGATCACAGAAGCCAGTCTTCAACCAATTCGATTCACTCCACGTGATATCAAGAAACGGCAGGGCGCACTGGATACAACAAAGGCTATGGGCCCGATAACATCCCAGCTGTCGTGCTGAAGACTTGTGCTCCAGAACTAGCCGCACCTCTAGCCAAGCTATTCCAGCTACAACACTGGCATCTATCCGATAATGTGGAAAACTGCCCAGGTATGTCCTGTCCACAAAAAGCAGGACAAATCCAATCCGGCCAATTACGGCCCCATCAGTCTACTCTCAATCATCAGCAAAGTGATGGAAGGTGTCATCGACAATGCTATCAAGCGGCATTTACTCACCTGCTCACTGTTGCCCAGTTTGGGTTCCGCCAAGACCACTCGGCTCCCATTACAGCCTTAGTCCAAACATGGACAAAGGAGCTGAATTCCAGAGGTGAGGTGAGAGTGACTGCCCTTGACATCAAGGCAGCATTTGACCGAGTGTGGCATCAAGGAGCCCTAGTAAAACTGAAATCAACGGGAATCGGGGGGAAAACTCTCCACTGGCTGGAGTCATACCTAGAACAAAGGAAGATGGTTGTGATGGTTGAAGGTCAATCATCACAGCCCTGGGATGTCGCTGCAGGAGTTCCTCAGGGTAGTGTCCTAGGCCCAACCATCTTCAGCTGCTTCATCAATGACCTTCCCTCCAACATATGGTCAGAAATGGGGATGTTTGCTGATGACTGCACAGTGTCATTCACAACTCCTCAGATAATGAAACAGTCCATGCCCGCATGCAACAAGACCTGGACGATGTTCAGGTTTGGGCTGATAAGTGGCAGGTAACATTCGCGCCACACAAGTGCCAGGCAATGACTGTTTCCAACAAGCGAGAGTCTAACCACAGCCCCTTGACATTAAACGGCATTACTATCGCCAAATCCCTTGCCATCAACATCCTGGGGGCCACTATTGACCAGAAACTTAACTGGACCAGCCACATAAATACTGTGGCAACAACAGCAGGTCAGAGGCTAGGTATTCTGCAGTGAGTATCTTACCTCCTGACTCCCCAAAGCCTTTCCACCATCTACAAGGCACAAGTAAGGAGTGTGATGGAATACTCTCCACTTGCCTGGATGAGTGTAGCTTCAACAACACTCAAGAAGCTCGACACCATCCAGGACAAAGCAGTCTGCTTGATTGGCACCCCATTCACCACCTTAAACATTCACTCCCTCCACCACCGGCATACTGTGGCTGCAGTGTGTACCATCTACAAGATACACTGCAGCAACTCGCCAAGGCTTTTTCGGCAGCACCTCCCAAACCCACGACCTCTTCCACCTAGAAGGACAAGGGCAGCAGGCATATGGGAACACCAGCACCTCCAAATTCCCCTCCAAGTCACACATAATCCTGACTTAGAAGTATATCGCCTATCCTTCATCGTCGCTGGGTCAAAATCCTGGAACTCTGTACCTAACAGCACTGTGGAAGTGCCTTCACCACACCTTCTCAAGGGCAATTAGGGATGGGCAATAAATGCTGGCCTTGCCAGCGACGCCCACATCCCATAAACAAATTAAAACAAAAAATCCTACCAATCTGCCGCTATCCTCGCTGTGGCAAATAGAAATTATTTATCCAGCAAATTGTGGCATAAACTCACCATTGGAGTATTGGGAGCACAATGGTCTAACGTATGGCGTTCATAGCCAATATCGCCATAGAAGTGAATTCCGGGCCATTACCTGTTAAATTAATAATGCTGATTCACTCAACCATAGACAGGTAGGAAAAGCCACAAAGCAGCAACCCACCTAAGACCAACTAATCAAATCAATCCAATTTTTTCTATTTACCAAGTGGGAATGAGAACATAACATCAAACTAATCAGATCACTTGAACAGTTTTTCTCCCCGACTTCTTTGAGCAGACACACTATTTTTGTCATCACCATTTGAGCAATAAAGCGGTGGTTTGGATGGCCCACCAATTGTAGAAAGCGTCCCATTTTTATTTTCACTGATAGCAATGGAAATAAAAATCAGGTGGTTAATCTTCCCCACTGTTTTGCCAGCCGAGTGCTGAAGACGAAAATGACCCCCACTCTTTCCTCAGCTACATATACATTTAAAAATAAAATTTATATAGTATCGACACTTCAGAAACTTGAGTAATAAATAAATAATTCAGAAAAATCCCCCAACTCATGTTGGAAATCTGTCCAATACATTTTCACTACGCTCTCTCAGGTGTCAGTGGGTAGTACTCTCACCTCTGTCAGAAGGTTGTGGGTTCAATCCCCACTCCAGACACGTGATCATATAATCTAGACTGACACCTCAGCGCAGTACTGAGGAAGTGTTGCACTGTTGGATGCGCCTTCCTTTGGACATTAAACCAAGGCCTCATCTGCCCTCTCAGGTGGACGTAAAAGATCCCAACAACTTCACTAGAACAGATTATCTGTTCATTTATCTCACTGCTGTTTATGGGACCTTGCTGTGCGCAAACTGACTGCTGCGTTACCTGCGTAGCAACAGTGGCTACACTTCAAAAGTATTTCATTGGCTGTAAAGCGGCTTGGGAGGTCCTGAAATCGTGAAAGGCACTACATAAATCCAAGTTCTTTCTTGCTTTCTTTCTCGGAAGTCTCAGGTTGAATTTTGCTTCTTCCCTCGAGGCTTCCCACATGATATTTTTTTTTTTCAGACTCTGCACTTGTAATCTCGGTTTTAGCTCTTCAGTGGGCCATTCAGCTTCTTCACAGTTATTTCTAAATGTGCCTTTGATAAGGCCTGAGTATTTCCTGGCTGGACCCTGATACAAGTACATCAGGAAATAAATGTATAATATGACTGCCACTGATATACAATTTCCAGGAAAACACAGCCAGAATCATGTTATTTACAACAGAAGATACAGTCCCCACTGATTATAGCAGGCACATTTGTGTGAATGCGATTTGCATTGCTATAGCTGAAACTGCAGGTATACCGGCACCTGAAAGACAATTCTTAACTGGACATTATTAACCTTATTACAAATAGCACTGATTCAACAAGTTAATTAATTGGTTTTGTAAATTATTTTTAAATGAATACCTTTTCCACAAGTTGCATAATTTAGCATGTTTAGTGTCCCATTACCATTCCCTTTTGCCTTGCACCATCATCCCTTTTGTCATTTAATAAATCCTGCTTTCACCCTATCAAACCTTTCCCTTTGTTTTTTCCTTCACCTCCCCCCCTGCCTTTCTTTGTCTCTGCACTTGCTTAAAAAGTCAAATCACTATTTTTTCCTGTTCTGATGAAAGGCAATTGAACTGCAACATTAACTCTGTTTCTCTCTCCACAGATGCAGCCTGACCTGCTGAGTGTTCCCAGCATTTTCTGTTTCTATTTACGATTTCCATCATCTACGGTACTTTGCTTTTGTTTGCAGACATAGCGTCCAGAATTTTGCTGTGTCCACTGAATATGGCAAATTCAAAATTGCCCTGAATGTATGAAACAGTTCATATTCTAATTTCAATTGGAATTAAAAATCCACCCATAATTCTACCAGGGAACCCCTACCCCCAATGCCACGTAACAATGTGGTACTAAATGCTGACACACATTTCTTGACAGACTGCTTAATTGTTTAATTTAAGGGTTGAAGTGCTTTCATGCAGTTGTAACTGAAATGTAACAAAAAGAGAGACCAGTATTACCAGAGGTCCAGATTTACCGGGTAGCTTTCAAATCTGGGCCATTTATTGCAGCGGATGGACAGCAGGATCAAAGTCCCTGGAAAGGTAAAAGATTTCTCTCTTTGCTTTGGTCAGTCCTTAATGGGGGAAATCTCCTGCACAGTCATGCAGGTTTTGGCGAAAGATTCTCAACCAAAAATATAAAATATCAAAATTTGGTCTGTCTCAATAAGACTCTTATTACATTCAGTGAACCCTAATGAGGTGTTATTTAGTTATAACAACAGAAAATGCTGGAAAAACTCAGCAGGTCAGGCAACATCCGTGGAGAGAAATTTGAGTTGACGTTTCGGGTCGAACCCTTCTTCAAAACTGGAAAGAAAAGATAGATCGGAGGCAGGGCTGCGATCGGACAAAAGAATAAAAGAAACAAAAGAAGTAAAAGAGACAATAAAAGGTATTAGAAGCTAGACGAGATGGTAATAGGCTGAGATTAGGTGTAAAGTGTACTGGCAGGGCAAGAGATAGCTGCCAGGTGGGAGAGAGAAAAAGGAAAGGGGGGGGGGGGGGAGGAGTGGAAAAATTACAAGAAAAAATGAAATAGGGGCCAAGGTTATGATCTGAAATTATTGAACTCGATATTGAATCCGGAAGGCTGCAGAGTGCCTAATCGGAAGATGAGGTGTGCTGTTCCTCGAGTTTACGTTGAGCTTCCGTGGAACAATACAAGAGGCCAAGGACGGTGAGGTCCGAGTGGGAATGGAGCAGTGAATTAAAATGACAGGCGACCGGAAGCTCGGGGTCACCCTTACGGACTGAACGGAGGTGTTCCGCAAAGCGGTCACCCAATCTGCATTTGGTCTCCCCAATGTAGAGGAGACCGCATCGTGAGCAGCGAATACAGTATACTAGATTGCGAGAAGTACAAGTAAATCGCTGTTTCACCTGGAAGGGGTGTTTGGGGCCCTGGACAGTGGGAAGGGGGGAGGTATAGGGGCAGGTGTTACATCTCCTCCGCTTGCACGGGAAGGTGCCAGGCGAAGGGGAAGGGCTGTTTGGGGTGATAGAGGAGTGGACTAGGGTGTCTCGGAGGGAGCGGTCCCTGCGGAATGCTGAAAGGGGAGGGGAAAGGAAGATAAGTTTGGTGGTGGGATCACTTTGGAGGTAGCGGAAAGCCTTCCGGACTCAATATCGAGTTCAATAATTTCAGATCATAACCTCGGCCCCTATTTCATTTTTTCTTGTAATTTTTCCACTCCTTTCCCCCCCCCCTTTTGTTTCTCTCTCACACCTGGCAGCTATCTCTTGCCCTGCCAGTACACTTTACACCGAATCTCAGCCTATTACCATCTCGTCTAGCTTCTAATACCTTTTATTGTCTCTTTTACTTCTGTTGTTATAACTAAATAACACCATGATAGGGTTCCCCTTGTCCTCACCTTTCACCCCACCAGCCACCACATTCGACAGATCATCCTCAGCCATCTTTTTTTTTAAATTTGTTTATGGGATCAGGGCGTCGCTGGCAATGCCAGCATTTATTGCCCATCCCTAGTTGCCCTTGAGAAGGTGGTGGTGAGCCGCCTTCTTGAACCGCTGCAGTCCGTGTGCTGATGGTACTCCCACAGTAGTGTTAGGTAGGGAGATCCAGGATTTTGACCCAGCGACGATGAAGGATTGGCAAAATACTTCTAAGTCAGGATGGTGTGCAACTTGGAGAGGAACTTGGAGGTGGTGGTGTTCCCATGCGCCTGCTGCCCTTGTCCTTCTAGGTGGAAGAGGTCACGGGTTTGGGAGGTGCTGCCGAAGAAGCCTTGGTGAGTTGCTGCAGTGCATCTTGTAGATGGTACACACTGCAGCCACGGTACGCTGGTGGTGGAGGGAGTGAATGTTTAAGGTGGTGGATGGGGTGCCAATCAAGCGGGCTGCTTTGTCCTGGATGGTGTTGAGCTTCATGAGTGTTGTTGGAGCTGCACTCATCCAGGCAAGTGGAGAGTATTCCATCACACTCCTTACTTGTGCCTTGTAGATGGTGGAAAGGCTTTGGGGAGTCAGAAGGTGAGACACTCACCACAGAATACATAGCCTCTGACCTGCTCTTGTTACAACAGTATTTATATGGCTGGTCCAGTTAAGTTTCTGGTTAATGGTGACACCCCAGGATGTTGATGGTGGGGGATTCGGTGATGGTAATGCCATTGAATGTCAAGGGGAGGTGGTTAGACTCTCGCTTGTTGGAGATAGTCATAGCCATCTCCAGCGTGTTGCCACTACCAACCACATCTTCCAGCAGCCCCCTCCCCTTTCAGCATTTTGAAGGGACCCTTCCCTCCGTGACACCCTGGTTCACTCTTCAATCACCTCCAACACCTGTTCCCACGGCACCTTCCCATGCAAGCGCAGGAGATGCAACACCTGCCCTTTTATCTCCTCCCTTTCTACTGTCCAGGCTGCAAACACTCCTTCCAGGTGAAACAGCGAGTTACTTGTACTTCTTTCAATTTAGTATACTGTATTTGCTGCTCACAATGCGGTCTCCTCTACATTGGGAAGATGAAACGTGCTTTGCTGAACACCTCCGTTCAGTCTGCAAGCATGACCCGGAGCTTCCGGTCGCTTGTCATTTTAATTCTCTGCGTCACTCCTACTCGGACCTTGACCTCCTACACTGTTCTAATGAAGCTCAACGGAAGCTCAAGGAACAGCACCTCAATCTTTCAATTAAGCACTTTACAACCTTCCGGAATCAACACTGAGTTCAACAATTTCAGATCATAATCACTGTTCCCATTTTTTCGGAGAGCAGGTGTTGGTAATGATTTTGTTATTGCCATTTACAGCTCCTCTAGGCCCATCTTTTGTTTCTTTACTTGTCCCATTACCACCCCCTTTTGTCTTGCACCATCATCCCTTTTGTCATTTAATCTCTCCTGCCTTCCACCCTATCACAGACCTGGCCTTTTGTTCTTTCCTCCCCTCCCTCCTTTCCTTGCCTCTGTGCTTGCCTAAAACCTGTTACATCTCTACTTTTTCCAGTTCTGCTGCAAGGTCATCGACCTGAACCGTTAACTCTGTTTCTCTCTCCACAGATGCTGCCTGACCTGCTGAGTATTTCCAGCATTTTCTATTTTTATTTCAGATTTCCAGCATCCGCAGTATTTTGCTTTTGTATTACAAATTCCTGTGTTCACATTTAAAATAGAAAATACCAATGTGAACTTGTCACGCTGTATTATACCCTTCAGCCACTGGTGGCATTGCAGTACCATTATAAATATGGAAACAAGAATTTATAATGGACAAAGTTGACAGGAAGTGCATACCCGGTGATAAAAAGTGTGTGCATGTGTGTCTACGTGTGTGTAAATAAATGACCTGGACTCGAGCACTGAGGGCACAACATCAAATGGCACAAAATAGTGACCATGATTACCTGTTAAGAGGATTGTAAACAACTTCAGGAGGACAGAAAGGTAATAAATTGGGCAAATAGATATTCAAAAAAAAAATTGAAGTGCAGAAAGATGCGAGTGGGTATATTTTGGGAGAAATAGTGAGAGGAAATACACACGAGAGGAAATAGTAAAACTTTAAGAGAAGTAGAAGGCAAAGACACTTCGAGGTTCAGACATACAAATCTTTAAAAGTAGAAGAACAAGTTGATAAAGCTGCAAAAAAAAAAATTCTAGGTTGCATAATAATGGCCCAGAAATTCCAGAACGGGGCTTGCCGCGCGTGCAAGCCCCATATTTACACTTACCCCGCGCTACTGCCGATCAGCTCCATGGACGCCTGGAATTGGTGTTTCCAGAAGAAGAATCCCGGGCAGCGTATGACGTCACGCCGACCAGGAGTGCAGCCAGCGCGAAGTCAGGAGCGTGCAGTGCAAGTGAGACACGCCCCTTGAGGTCTCAGTTTCACTGGACACACCCCCAATGTTTCGGTCAAGCTGCTAACCATTTTTACATGCAAAGCAGCAGTTTAAATAGGTTTTTGGAAGTTTTTTGAAGATTTTGGTAACTTTCATAAACTTTTTAAAATGTTTACATTATTTTGAGTAATCTGAAGTAGTTTTAAAGAGAATTAAAGCAATTTAAAGACTTTTAAAAGCCCTAAAAGAATTTTTTTAATTCCATTTATTTATTTAGCAATGTCGTTGTCATACGTGTCTTCACACTGTTCCCTTTGGGGAACTGTATGAAGTGGTGGAAGGATTTATGGCCATGATTAACGCTCATTCCGTGACCGTAACCATCTTTGAACCAGCCATTAGGGCGGTTAGTCCTATGGCGGGAGGGTTTTACGGGCTCCCACAAGCTATACAAGGAGGGGGGGGCCACCCACACCCACGGACGCAAATATCCCACTGGATGTCAACCCAGAATTTAGAGCCGGAGCTCCGACTCCACTTGCCGGGACTGTCTGGAGCGGGGTTCGAAACCCTACCCTGATCTGGCCCAGCGGCGGGGATCCTACCGCTATGACAAAGGCCCAATCCAATTAGCAACGTGAAATGGCAGCATAGGGCTCCAGTCACGGGGAGGGAAAGGGCGCAGGAAACGTATGGGTGTCACCTTTTGTGCGGAGTGGGCCTTTTGCGTAGCAGTAAGCATCCCCGCCGCTGGGCCAGAAGGAGTAGGGTTTTGAACCCCACTCCAGACAGTCCCGGCAAGTGGAGTCGGAGCTCCAACTTTAAATTCTGGGTGGACATCCAGCGGGATGCTTGCGTCCGTGGGTGTTGGTGGCCCCCCCCCCTCAGATGGGTTGTGGGAGCCCGTAAAACCCGCCCGCCATAGGACTAACCACCCTAATGGCTGGTTCAAAGATGGTTACGGTCACGGAATGAGCGTTAATCACAGCCATAAATCCTTCCACCACTTCATACAGTTCCCCAAAGGGAACAGTGTGAGGATACGTACGATGATGACCTCTTGCGCAATGCACCTCCTTGGACCCTCAGTCGCAGATGCGAGGGGGCAAGTTGTGCAATTGTTAAATTTTTTATTTTATTGACATGTAAAATGTTGGCCCAGTAATTCCCTTCCAAATGCGCTAGTACGGTCGGGGTACTTACGCATCTGGCCGGATGAAATGCCGGTTTTCAGCATGCACAGTGCATGTGGGGAAAACCGGCATTTCCTGTCCTCTGAATGAAGGGGTTCAGAGGCAGAACGCGTGCGACTGCACAGGCAGCGCGTGCGCAGTATAATTCGCCGCTTTCATTAATGCTTTCAGTGAGGTCCAGTCATTACAACTTACACATGAAAAAAGCATGGGTACAGTTGCTCCAGAGGCTGCGGAGGAAGATATTTCTTATCGTGGAGCTTCTGAAAGTATGTATGTCTGTATATATTCCTTTGCGTGTTATGTATATATTCCTTTACTTATGTGTATGAATGTATTATTTAATTATGACTTTCAGAGAAAGTAACTTATTGGAAAATCATAATTAAAAATATACATTCATACACATTAGTAAAGGAATATAAAACATACATACATATACGTAAAGGAATATATGTGGACATACATACATAACTCATTCTCACATTCCATTCACACAGCCACAATTGCTCCTTCTACCTACCGTTCTGAAAACCCGTTTAAAAAAAAAAAATTAAAGTTTAAAACTTAGTTAAAATTTCTTAAAATAACTTCCCTCCCTTTCCCAAACCTAAATATTGCATTTCATAAGCTCCTCCATAAAATATATCTCCTTCCCCAGCCAATGAACAACTTTACACTTGCTTTTTTTTAAGTGCAAGTTCTAGGGACTTACCCTCACTGAATCCATCAGTGAAATCTACAAAGTTCACTGCGCAAGCGCTGCCTGTGCAGTCGCACGCGCTGTGAATAGACCTCGGGTCTGGAAATGCCGGCGTTCCCCGCATGCGCTGTTCCTGCTGAACGCCGGCATTTCCAACGGCCAGATGCGTGAGTAACCCGACCGTACTCACGCTTCTGGCCTGGAATTTCTGGCCCAATTACTATGCTTACTTAGTTCCAATCCTGCAGAAGCTCACCAGTGTGTAAAGATTCCTTCACTAATTGAAATACGTAATTCAATTCAAAATCCTGGCTCATTTGTAGATAATCACAAATGAGAACAATTGGGACCTTGCTGCATTGCTAGAAAATATTCATTTAATATCTTAATTATCACAACTATCAGAATGGACAGCTCCAAGCATCTAAGACTAGTTTCAAGATGATGTTGCCACAGCTCTCAATGTTATGCCATCGGAGTGAGAGCATAAGAAATGTCAAGGAAATGCAAAGACCATCTGTTCCATTGAAGTCAAACAACTTTTCAGAACATGGCAATATTATCTGTGTAGAGATTGTAAATCAGTTCATAGCAAACATTCTTGCTTTTAGGAAAAAACATGATCAAAAGCAGGATTCAAATTTAAAAGCTTTTTAATGAAATATCTTTGCATCATACAAAGTATCAGATTTATTGACTCATTCCTTTTGAGCCGACACTGGTAAATGTTTATGAAATTGATTCATCTCCAAAAAGGAGTTTTGCATTATTTAGTAAGATGGTGCAGAGCCATCTGAATTAACCCTGTCAGATCAGGTCAAATGTTTTACAACAGACTTAAAAACATTAAGCCCCTAGCATAAGGCTAAAACATAAGCAATTAGTTAATTAATAACATAAAAAATTTAACCTTTATTCCTTAATAAACTGCATCAAAACTGCTCCGCATATTTAATGATAAATATCAACCCATTCATTATTTTAATAACTTACATTTCAACAATAACCTTAAGAAAAAAGGATTACATAATAAAAATACTTCTTTCATTGCAGGTTTTGGAAAACATTAGAGATGTGTAAATCCACTGGAAGGAAGCTTTTTCTATAAGAATGAATGTCTTTATTCTAGAATACAATTTCTACAACCAAATATTAAATACTTTAAATGGCAGATTAAAAGGAAAATGGATAAGCAACCACATTGTGTGTACTTACTGGTGATGATGGACCTTGAGTGATCTTGAGATTAATTTCCATCTCCTGAACTTTCTTTTTTAATTCAATATTCTCAGTTTCCAACTCCTGAATCTGTAAAACAACTTTATTTTTGAAACTGCATGACTACGGTCTCAAAAGTTTTACAATCTAAACCATGTCCATGTGCACAACACAGATTTTAGAACTAGAATTGTCTGGTTTTGGTAAAGGAGGAGACCTAACATGCTTGAGGGAGTAAGATACGTCACGATAATCAATGTTAACGAAAAGGCTAGTGTTTTATTATAAGTATGTGAAGCCTGTAAGATACAGTAGCAGGTTCTATTGTGAAGAGCTCGGAAAAAGGCAATCCATAGTTTTTGGAAATTCCCGATGGGTATTCCATTTATACATAACTAGACGTAGTGCTTGTGTATTTGTAAGCTACTACTGCATAACTTAATAAAATCTTGTAGAAACTCACTTTAGCCTTTGAAACTTATTTGGAATCCTGCATTCCAACAGAAAAGGTCCAGACTAATAATACATCCACACATTGATCATTAAAAAAGGGGCAATTTTAAAATAAGGGGTAAACGGGGACATAAGCAGCAGTACACTATGTAAGCGTGGCAATTTTGTTGTAGAAAATTACAAAAATCCCAGAAACTTTTAAATTAGCATTCCAGATCCTTTAGGTCCAAGAGAAAGCTCAAAATTCTGCCATGGAGGCCTTGGGTGCAGGCATTCAGACAAGAGTAGATAGGGTTTTTGCAGCTCTGATGCAGTCGATTGGGTCTATCATCAACTGATCAGTAGCCCAAGTGAGAATGCACCAAACCAGTGGCCTGGTAGGTATGGCTTCACAGGATGAAACTTTCCTCAGTAATCCAGTCCCAGTGAGACAATTTGTCAGGTCCATGAGTACTTGAGATGCTGATTTGCAGCAGCAGGACCAGATTTGGAGATACAACCTGCAGCTGGTCCCTCTCAGGACAGCATCTGAAGGGTTGCAAAATATAATCATAGCTCTTGACTTTTAAACTTGAATTATGGATAGCAATTCATGAAATGGATGAAAAGTCATTGTCACATTTACCACAGGTGCCCACAATTATCACTTGTAGCCAAATCGCAAGGGCATCAATAAAGAGTAGCCTGCCTGATTTTCCACATCAGTCACAGAAGCAGTTTCACAGACAAATACCTCTAAAGCTTGGTAAAACATAATGGCCTAGAAATTCAGTATAGCCACTTTTGGGGCGGAAAAGTCGGGCGGGTGCTAAAGTTTGCGCCCGGCGCAAAGTCGATGGCACTTCGCCGATATTCAGTAGCTTCGCCCTAAGAGGTTGCTTGAGCGCTAAAACTGGCGATGCACGCCTATCTTTAGGCGCTAAGCCGGCGGTGCTGAGGGATAGCGCCGAGGCCGGGCGCAGCGCAGGTGCGGTCATTTCTTGATTGACAGCAGACACCGTGGCGCCGGCCAGCTCTTAAAGGGGGAAGGGTCGAGTTCGTCTGCTGCAACGGCCTGCACACTGCAGCCTTCCAGCTAGGCCTGAACACTGCTGGTGATCAGAAGGAGCCATGGCAACGGTACAGAAGACCCGTGAGCGTGCCCTGCGCTTCTCAGCCCATGACTTGAAGGTGATGGTGAGGGCCTTGGAGAAGAGACAGCACATCTTGTTCCCGGACACTGGCAGGAAGCCTCCCACCAGCGTCTATAGGAAAGCCTGGAGGGAGGTCGCCCGCTGGGTGTCGGCCACCGGCGATGCCCCCAGGGACAATGTCCAATGCCGGAAGAAGTTTAATGACCTGGCCAGGATTGTCAGGGTGAGTACCCTTTCCAGTCTCCTCCTCATCCTTGCATGTACACCTGACATGATGGGCAAAGGGACCTGAAAGCCCTAATGGCCAGCCCTCAGCCAGCAGCTATGGGACAGTCATGAACATCAATTGCACATTCTGCACTTTACACCATGGGAGGCAGTGCACACCACATCAGGGCTACACACTGGCCAAGCTATTCCACCATGGGAGGCAGTGCACACCACATCAGGGCTACACACTGGCCAAGCTATTCCACCGTGGGAGGCAGTGCACACCACATCAGGGCTACACACTGGCCAAGCTATTCCATCATGGGAGGCAGTGCACACCACATCAGGGCTACACACTGGCCAAGCTATTCCACCATGGGAGGCAGTGCACACCACATCAGGGCTACACACCGTACTTACAGGCCGTCCTTTCTCTTGCAGGCAAAACTTGCCAACAACCGAAGGCACCAGGAGCAGACCGGGGGAGGTCGCCCCCAGATCCAAGAGCTCACTCCCCTGGAGGAGCGCGTGAGTCGCCTCATGGGACCCCGGGTGATTGGGCCCGTCGCCTGTGGAGATGCTGACCCTCATCTGGGCCACAATGGTATGGACATCACCTTTTGGACCTCTCTCGTCGCACTTGCGCATCCGATCTACCTCCTTTGCCATTGTCCGACCAATGCGCTGAATGCCACCAGTCATGCCTCCCTCGCTGACGCCCTCTCCTCACTCTAAAGCTACTCTTGTGCCTTCCTGCTTTCAGCTGGTGACGAGGAGCTCCCTGAAGCTGCCAGTGACAGCCCCTCCGAGGAGGAGGAGGAACAGGAAGGCGGACCATCAGGGCAGCAGTCAGGTGCGGCTGCAGATGCCGAAGTAGTGGACACGTCTTCCCTGGAGGAGAGCCTGGAGGAAGTGTCGGAGGGGAGTGTAGCTGTTGGGACCAGTGGCGTCCAGCAACCCAGGAGGGCTGCGGTTGGTCCGCGGCCTTCCCCCCAGAGGGGGGAAGGATCGGAGGGGAGTGCAGTTGCTGGGCCGTCGCCGCCGGCAACGTGGCAAGGGTCGGGCAGCTCTGCCCCCTGCTCCCCAGCGGGAGAGTCCGGACTCCAGTCCGGCCACGTTCAACTCAGAGGAGGCGCGCCACCTCGATCAAATGGCCCAGGATTCGGATCGCCGGCACACCGAGCTGATGGGGGTAGTGGCACGGATGCCTGAGGCCATCGAGTCCCTGGCTAGTAGTGTGCGCGAGTTCGGGGCCTCACATGCCGCGAGTGGCCGGCTGATCAGTGATGCCGTCCAGACAGTGGCTGCTCTGTTGCAGTCGCAGACCAGGGCAACAGGGGCACTGACTGCTGCCACATGCGCTGCGTCAGCCAGGCATCGCCTGGACACCCGCCGCGCTGCAGCAGCACAGCGGGCTGCCCTTCGGCAGATTGGTGCGCATGCTGCAGTGCGGGCCCGTGCGAGTGCCAGAGTGCCACATCACCAGCCAGGGCTGACCATCCGCCAGATTGCACACATTCCTCCAGCCGTCACCGCCACTCCCCCAGTGGCGCCTCAACGGCGAGCGGCTGCGAATGATGTTGGCCAGGCACAGCTGCGCCAATCACCAGCCGGCCCCTCGAGGGGCAAACCTCGTCTAGGCTGCCCCCCAAGGGCATCTGCTGGAAGGACATCTAACCCTCAGGAGCCTTTCCCCAGCCTCGCAGCAGCCACTGGGCAGAGCTTGCGGAGGAGCAGCAGGCCAGGCAGGGGCCCCAAAAGGCTCGACAAGGTCTCGCCCTCGCGGCCCAATAAGTAGACGGTGTGGCCAAGTGTTATTTTATATGGCGATGCCTATGTTTCTTTTGGGGATGGTTGTTTTGTTTCTGGGGATGTTTTTTGGGTTAAGGCCGAGGATGAAGGCCATTTTTGAACAAATGTTCAGTTATTCCTCCCCAGGTTGTGGGAGTGAGTCATTTGATGTACTGTTTTTTGGGGCCGTTGAATGTTTCTGGGTTTCATGTGGGAAGGGGTTTCATTGGTCTAAAATAAAGATTTCTCTTTATTCAGAGAGTGTCCATGTTTGTTGCTGTAAGTGTTTGTTGCCTTCGCCGGCTGAGGGCTTGCGGAGCGGCTGCATTCATGTTCCTTCATGGCCACAAGGCATTCCCTGACAGGGGGCTTAGAAGTGACGTTCAATAAGCCGCCGACGGACGGCCCTTGGACCTTCTCGCTTCCTCCTGGGATGGTACTCCTCCTCCTCCTGCTCCTCCTCCTGAGGTAGTGGTCCAACGTGAGGTGGCAGTGCCTGAGTCCTGCGGAGAGCCAGGTTGTGCAGCATGCAGCAAACGACGACGAATTGGGACACTCGGTCCGGGGAATACTGCAGAGATCCACCGGAACGATCCAGGCAGTGGAACCGCTGCTTGAGGACGCCAATTGTTTGCTCGATTATGTTCCTGCTCGCTTGATGACTCTCGTTGTATGCCTCTTCAGCAGGGGTCCTGGGCGAGCGGAGCGGGGTCATGAGCCAGGTACACAAAGGATAGCCTTTGTCCCCGAGAAGCCATCCTCTTGGGGGAGGCTGTGCCTCGAACATGTCACGCACAGTTGTCTGCCGCAGGATAAAGGCATCGTGGCTGCTGCCTGGAAAGCGGGCATTGACAGCTAGGATGCGCTGCTTGTGGTCACACACCAGCTGCACATTGAGGGAATGGTAGCCCTTCCGGTTGCAGTAATCCTCGGCATGCTCCACAGGTGCCCGCAAAGCCACATGCGTACAGTCAATGGCGCCCTGCACCAAGGGGAAGGCCGCGAATCTTGCAAATCCCAGTGCACGCTGATGCTGCCTCTCCAGGGCCATGGGGAAAGAGATGAATTGGCGTCTCCTTCTGAAAAGGGCATCGGTCACCTGGCGGATGCAGCAATGCACGGCGAACTGGGATATGTTAGCAATGTCCCCAGCAGCGGATTGGAAGGAGCCGGTGGCATAGAAGTTCAAGGCCACCGTCACCTTCGCCTCCACCGACAGAGACGTCCTGCTCCTGAGCTTTGGACGCAGATCTCTGCGAAGCAGATGGCAGATCTCTCCAACCACCTCCTTTCGGAATCTCAGCCTTTTTACACATCGCGCGCCACTCATGTTGAGGTAGGTGCGCTGCTGGCGGTATGCCCTGACTGGGTAAGGCCTATGTTGCCGACGCCTGTTGCCCCCTCTGCGTCTAGCCAGGGCTGCCCCTCTCACACCGCGTCTGCGAGCCCTACGGACAGGACGCTGAAACTCAGCGTTGGCACCCCATGCAGCCCCCATAATATGCTGCCAAACAGTCAAATATCCAAGAGGGCACTTGCAACGCTCTGGCCTGAAGCCAAAAATACCTGAGCTAGTGTTGGCCCAAACCAGAAAGCTGTCTTCCTTGGTCTCTCTCCAGAAATCCGTTGCACAAGAGTGTTTGCTGCAAAATGCCTGCCCTTTATAGTGCAGGGTAAGTGCCCTTTAATTTACGCTCCCCGGGGCCCGCGTCGGCTCTGTTGCGTTCCACTAAACAAGCGTGCGGGCCGCCGGCCGCACAATGGGGCGGTCCCACTGAAGTTCTGGATCGGGGCGCGCAAAGGGCGTTGCACGAGGCTATGACGTCATTTTCTCCGCGTGCAGGTGAGCGCGCGCTAAACTTTGCGCCGGCGCTAAATGTCAACTTAATTTGGGGCGAGGCGCAGATCGCGCTGCGCCCGGACGCTACACGCATCGCGCCTGAAATTCACTTCTCTTAAGGCGCTAACGGCTGGCGCAAGCAACTGAATTTCTAGGCCAATATATTTTTTCAAATAATTTATTTATGTTAGTGTACAAGATTGGATAGCTAGCACTATAATATTCCTCACATATTATGTCGACATAAACGACATCGTAATTTTGTAGTAATTTAATATGCATGTCCAAAAGCTTTGAGAAAAATACTATTGGAAGCTGTCCACGGTTCACAATGAATATTTCTTTGGATCGATCAAATTAAAGTGGCATTTTTTCAGTGCATTAAATTTGATAACATAACTATTTAAAACTCACTCGCTTCTGCAAACTGGCAATCTGTTTTCTTGTCTCAACGTCTTTTCCTCCTGTTTCCAGAAACTTCTTGTAGGCCAAGTCAAATGCTTGGCCAATAGTTAATGTTATTTCTTCAGCCTGTAACAGATTTAAAAAAATTCTCAACCAATGTCTAAAATTTTGACATTACAACAGTGACTACACTTCAAAAGTACTTAATTGGCTGTAAAGTGCTGTGGAATGTCCTGAGGTAGTGAAAGGTGCTATATAAATGCAAGTTCTTCTTTTTCTTTGACACAAGATTCATGAACATGCATATTTATCTGAATTGGAAAGATCACAAGTGGTTGCATATTCTGTTTTATTCAAACAATAACTATTATTATGCGCTGACTACATACCAGAGCCTGAAAGCTTGGGGATTCATCTTGCACAAATGCAAATAACATAACTGTGATGCTTCCTCTACCAACATAATTGGGAATAACATGGTATTGTAACTCATGATATTTGGCTTAAATTGATTAGTTTTCCTTTTAAGGCAACTATTTGGTCTGGTCTGAATTAAATTTTATTTTTCTGACCACATCCGTAATTACCATTTCCAGAAAACATTACTGATTCAATAGGTTTAAACAGCAGCCTTTTCAAAAGCATTATGCAATATTTCCTGGGACAATTAAAGCTCAAAAATAATAGGAAGCAATATTATGTACAACATAATTGCAAGCACACATTGATTACAATTCTGTTTTTAACAGTTTGTGATTGTGTTTTTGCTTCTTTTTTCCCCCGGTTAGTACCAATTTACTCAGAAGGCATTGTGCCAATGGAACATTCACAATATTGACACAATGGGTTGCCCTATGGGAATCCCCCCTTATTTAGATTTTTGGCTGAAGCGAAGCATCAAAAGGATCATGGAAGAACATAGTGTTCAACCTTCGAGTGGACACGCCTAAGGTGAATTTCTGACGACTAAACTGAATTTTTGCAAAGTTTTAACATTAATGCTCATGCAGAGTCATCTATGCTTCATAAAGTGTATGTATACACAGCAACAGTGGCATTGATTCTCACATGTACACAGGTAGCGTGCTGAGTCACTGTTCGACGGGATCGGGACAATCATTGCCGCACCTACAGGATTCATCAGAAACCTCAGCATGCGTGACCGAGCTCACAAACCACTGAGCGGATGGAGATGTTTTTTAGGGCCAATAACATATTGAGACCGAAGGTGCAGATGAGAATGTTCAAGCTCAAAATAAAGTAATTTGTGAATGGAAGAAAGCAATTTTCATAACGAGATCAGGCCAGATGTCTATGTAACGTTGACAAACCTACTCGCGCCACGGAAAGTGAAGGATACATTATTTGAAGACATTGTCGAGAAAATTGAGGATCATTTCAACCCAAAGCCATTAGAAATAGCAGAGAGCTATAAGCTTACTACCAGAAACAAAAAACAAAGTGAAACCATCAGTGAGTACATTGTAGCTCTTAAGAATCTGTCTTTGCATTGTAACTTCGGCACATTTTGGGATCGTGCGTTGCGAGATAAGTTTGTGTGTGGACTGGTGGATGAGTGCACACAGTCCAAGTTACTGAACACTCTGAACCTAACGTTTGACATAGCATGCAAAATTGCCCTATGGATATGGCGTCTAAGAATGCTAGGGAGCTCGGTCCAACTCAAGTGACTAGTGCAGCTGAGGTCTGCAGTCACAAAGCCACTGCCAAACCTAAAGCCGTGAGACCGAGTCAAATGCTGCAATGGAAATCACTCACCACAGTCCTGCCAATACAGAAATGCAAAGTGTTTTCACTGCCAGAAGCAAGGCCATATTTCAATAGCTTGCAGAGCTAGATCTAAAGCAGGGAGTAAGAACCATTCTAGTGGCAATGCAAAGCAGTGACAACAAAAAGGGAGGAATTCACAATATTGAAGTGAACACACCTGATGTTGAAATACTAGGCATTTACAGTCTCTATGCCATTAGCGGCAATGCTAGCAGTCATGAGAAAGACTTCATACAAAACTTTTGATTAATGAGCAATATATTGATACGTGTATCAACACAGCGGCGGACTGCTCTATCATAAGCAAGGACCCATATGAGAGTAAGTTTAATCAAGTACCACTTACAAAGAGTATTGTAGAGTTAAAAACCTACTCTGGAGAAATCCTAGAGACAGGTGGACAAATGGAATGTACAGCTCAACACAATGGCCAGTCAGTAAAGCTGCCTATTATTGTAGTGAGCTACAACAACGGGCCAACCCTCATGGGCAAAGACTGGTTGAGAAAGTTAAAACTCGACTGGAAAAACATCTTCAGTGTAGATGCTTCAAAGAAGTGACTTGACACAATGCTGAACAAGTATAAAAGCATGTTCACAGACAGTTATGAGGGCCTCACTGGGCATGATGCCCATATCCATATCAAGTCCAAAGTGAAGCCTGTCTATTGTAAGGCAAGGTCTGTCCCCTATGCATTGAAGTGTCAGGTGGAGGAAGAGCTAGCGAAGCTCAGAGAGAACGGAGTGCTAGTAAAAACTGACAAAAGTGAATGGGCTGCCCCGATTGTGGTAGTGGACAAAGCAGACAAAACTGTAGGCTTGTGCGGTGCCTACAAAGTTACTATCAACCAAGCAGTTGACAATGAGCAGTACCCGTTACCTACATTGCAAGATTTGTATGCAGCACTCTGGGTCAAACATTTTCTCCAAGCTTGACCTGTCGCACGCTTACACTCAGCTGAATGTTGACAAAGAGAGTCAACAGTATCTCACCATCAACATACACAAGGGACTGTACTCATACACCAAGCTGCCTCATGGTGTAAAGTCCTCCCCCAAAATCTTCCAGGCTATGACGCATAAGATTTTGCAAGAAATTCCAAATTGCTTATGCAATCAAGACGATGTGCTGATTGCAACAAGCAGCGAGGAAGAAAATCTAGAAGTGTTAGACATAGTGCTTCAAAGGTTGAATTCCCACAATATAAAATTGAAAAGGAGCAAATGTGCTTTTGTGCAGCCTGAGGTTGTGTACCTTGGTATGAAAGTTGATGCAAATTGCTTGCAACCAGTGAAGGAAAAGGTCGATGCTGTATTCAATGCTCCAAAGCCACAGAACATGTCTGAGCTAACATCTTTCCTTGGAATGGTCCAGTACTACGCAAGAAGCTCCTCAAGAAGGATGTCCAGTGGAAGTGGACAAAAGCTCAACAGGAAGCTGATGACGCTTGAAAGAGAAGTCTCTCTAGCGATGCTCTACTTGTGCACTATGACACAGAGCCTGAGCTTAAGTTAGTTTGTGATGCTTCCAGTTACGGTGTGGGAGCTGTCATAAGCCACGTAATGGATGACGGCCAAGAGAAACCAATTGCGTTCGCATTGTGAACCCTCACAAAGAGCGAATGAAACTATGCGCAAATTGAAAAGGAGACACTCGCCATAGTGTTTGGAATCAAGAAATTCCAACAGTTCCTGATCGGCAGAAAGTTTACCCTGATTGCCGGTCACAGACCGCTCCTAGCAATATTGGGGTCCAAATCTGCCATCCCTGCAATGGCCGCATCAAGAATGCAACATTGGGAAATGTTTTTGTCACAAAATGACTATACGATTGAATATTGTACTTCAAAGCAAAACGCAATCGCAGATGCCTTGTCCAGGTTGCCACATGAGGGCTCAAGTGTTGGGAGTGAAGGTGTGACTCTTTCTTGTGAATGCAACTCAGATTGCATGAGAGACTCAAAAGGACTCAGTACTGAGTGTATGAAAACACCTTGAATGGATGGACTGATCAGTGTATGGACACAGAATTGAAACCATTCTATAACCGCCATACTGAATTGTCTTGTAAGCAAGGTTGTATCAAGTGGGGAATCAGACTGGTGGTACCTACTTCTTTGAGAGATAGAATACTGGCCGAACTTCATACTGAACATCCAGGGATCGTCGGTATGAAATCAACTGCAAGAAGCTATGATTACTGGCCTAGATTGGACAGTGATCTTGAATCACATGTCAGCAAAGTGGATTGAAGTGAAACATACAGATTCAAACAAGGCTGAGATAGAAATAGGATCATCTTTGAGTTTGGAACCAAAACAAAACAGCCCAAAAATTGGTCCAACACCAAAACCTTCTGTAAGGAGATCAGGAAGGCTCCACAAACCTGTTACTAAACTGGATTTGTAGTTCATTTAAAAGAGAAAAGCCAGGAGTTTTTGTTATGTGGTAAATGTAAAAGCTGGGACCATAGTTTTGTTGTATTTGAGCGGGGAATAGATACATTTTTTTTTAAGGGAAAAGCAGTGTAATTGTCACATCAGTTCGCTCTGGCCTAATAATGGACTAGCAACGCATCGTGTCTGTCCTCCATTTGATCTACCCACATAGATTACAGCCTATAACATAACAGTTCATTGTGTTGTATACTTACACACTTCTCACTGTCAAACACATAACACATATGTTTGTTTGACTCCGCATCCTTGCAAATAAAAGTAAATATCTTCTTATCGGTTTTGTCATCAGCACAGAAAGATATTCGGTGCAATTGGCAATTGTGCAGAATTTCCTGCAATGTAAACAAAAATCTTATCTTTTAATCATTTAGAATTATAAATAATGGAAAAGAAATCCAGCCACAAAAGATGAATTCAGTGTAACAGTTATTAACTGGTTGTGCCTTACAGATCCCAACAGGAGCGAGCAATTAATACTAGGCTCATTTGTTCTAATTAACATGCCTCATTTTGATCTGCATGGACCCTGATCAACTCAGACTGCACCATCTTGCTCCATAATTCTCTACCTATCTCTGTCACACAGATTCTCCATCTCTCACACAGACTCCAGGAGCCAGGACATGGAGAAACCCACAACAAGATTACAAGTAGTAACTCGTCATTTGTTGTAACATATTACTCTTCCTGGGGCAATGTTTTATTTATTGGAGGTGTAGACAATCATCAACTACTTAGCATTTAAGGCGTTGCGGAAGATTTTCCTCAATTTTGAGAATGATCTGGAATCAGAAAAACAGGTCAGGCAATTTTCTCCCCCTTCTGCCAGCTCCATACATCCAAGGTCTTTCTTTCCTCTGATCTCCTTCAAGAAACCCCAGTCTCTCATTTTCTGAGTCTACTCTTCCAAGTTCTTTGGAAAAATCCCCCATCTCCCCCTGGCCTTTATCCATCAAGATCCCATATATTGAGATGCCCTCTCCCCTCCATACCCATGAAATCCCCACAACTGACAACTTTATACACTGCATAAGACAGGGGAACCAGATAGAGATGAAGTGGGAAGAAGTAGAAGGAAAGATTTCAATTAGATTGGAAAATCCTCAGGGGTAGCTGATTGGTTTTGGTACCTATGATCCCAAAATGCTCATCGAAGGTATTTATCCATGACATAAAATAGGTGTAATTTTGTCACATTCTTTCCATTAATTGAATCTTAGGCTGGAATTTTCAGAGGTAAGAATGGGTGGGTTGGAGGCATGGGGGGAGTGAAAATTGAAAAAATGTGAACCCTGACCCCAACCTGCCCCCTTTCACCTTTAACTCAGGAGGGATGGGGGGGGCCAGGCTGCCAACCCGCTGCCAAGAGGTGGGTTGGCAATTTACATATTATAATGAGGCCTGAAGCTTCTACTTTAACCTGCTTTGCTTCCTCCGGCCCCCAAGATCCCCCATCATCAGCCTGGCCCTCCCCGGAGTTGGGGGTCGGACCCCACCCCACAGGATCATGACTCGGCCCCCCCACCTTCACCATCCTGGGCCCAGCACTTACCTTGTCCTGCAGCTTCCTTCTCAGAGTTTCCCACATGACTGGAAGCCAGCCTGTCAATCATGCTGACTTCCGGGCAGGGAACCCGCCCCTGATGTCACATGCACGTTGTGGAGTTAAAACTCATGGCGTGCCGGGAAACCTGAACCTCCGGGTTTCCCGCCGTCTCCCGGGTCCCCCCCGCACTGTGCGGGTGGGACCTGGTAAAATCTAGCCCTGAATCTCCCTAGTTTCCAACACTAGAAGATAACAATGGATAACTATCCAGTGAAGCACCAAATGACATTAAAAGTTACAAAAGAGCGGCTCACATAGTTTATATTCATCACCAGAGGCCCAAGGTGAGATTATAGCCTTGAAAGTGCTCAGGCATATTTTTCCAATATACACAGTGAAATTCACAAAGGTTATTTTAATTTTCATTTGGGGTCCTGTTTTTTCAGCAATTGCACAGTGATATAATATATGAAAAAGTCTTACATTATACAGTGGCTAGGCTTGTAACATTTGCACTTGCGAGTGAAGAAACCAATTCTAAAGACTAACTAAACACACTGAGTGATTAGGAAACAGATGTGAGGCATATCACTTTACACATGCGGTTTTCTTGCAATGACACACTGAGCTAACACCTAACATTCCTTCCTATCAACTGGTGTTGCAATGAGTTATTCCAAAGCACTAGTGTCTTAACTCCATTTAGTGACAGCCAGTACAGAAGATTCTTTTTAAAAAGGAAAATTATACAATTGATACAAGGAGCAAAATTAAAACAAAGGAAAATAGAATACAGTATTACATAGAATTAAACACAATGGCATAAAAACATAAGTAAACAGCCACTTATTTCACAATTTCCAGAAAAATAAAATTTGTTTTTTTGAGGGGGTTGGGGGTGGTGGGGAAGAAAGTCAGGTAACCGTACTTGTCGAAAGGAGATGAGATATCCTCTTACAGAAATCTCCCCTCCCTGGTTCCTTATAAAAGTTCATCTCCTTATATCTATCTACATAAAAGTTTGGGGAACATCACTTCAAAGTGTGAAAAGTATTAAAAGAAAAGAAAGGCAGTCATTTCATGCCAAAGTTAATTGCAGATCAACTTTTGACAGTAAGGGAAGTTAAAGACTCGCCTAGAGCTGGTATTTTATAAGCACCTGGAAACCTGCAACCTTTCCAAAAAGCAACAAACCTGTGTCTGACCCAAGGACCTTTTTATACCACTTCCGCACAACAGCTATCTGAGCAGTGACCTTCCAGGGCCAAGAAAAGTTCAATATCAAAGGGTAGAGTTTCCACTTTGGGCGCAATTTTCGCTTGAAATTATGCTAGTTTTCCAAACGTTATATCTTCCATGAACCAGCGAAATCGGGCAGCGTAATAGAACATAATTGTTTATTTTATTCCACCTTGCATTGAAAAATATTTCTTGGTTTATTTAAGAGTGGTAACCTGGTGCAATTTTATTAATACAGCTGAAAATGAGTTTATCACAAAAAATAAGCATTTTTAATAAGGGTCTCTAAGTCCACCACCTGTGAGTAACCCGATTTTAAATAACTGAAAATGACTTTAAAAAACTATACAGAACCATTTACTAGCTTCATTGGCATATATTAGTCAGTTTCTTACTAAATTATTTTTTTTAATATTTGAAAGCTTATAAAACGTGTCTACTAGTGCCTTTGCGCCTAAAAACAGCTTAATTTTAAGGTCCTCCTCAAAGGCCCGCAAACGGGTGCATTCTGCGGAAACTCGCCATGGTGATTAATTTGATCTGGGGGCGTGTGCAGTTTTGTGGGCGGGGCATGCTTCTAGCGCAATCTTTTTTAAACCAGCGCAAAAGATCACGGAAACTCGATTTACGCTGGATATAACTCGCACTTAAAATTCCTCGATCGTTTACGCCGGTTTGTCTGATTTCAGGCAGATCCAGTGCAAAGAAACTGTTCTGCAAACTACCTGTGAGCAATCTCCTACAAGATCAACTAATTACATCAAAACATTTTGGGACTGAATACTAAAATTAACTACCCATTCCTGACTATAGCTTATGTAATGTTTTTTCTCTCATTTGCTCCCCAGCAGACACTCTGGTTTTAAGGGGCTATCAGGAGCCCGAGATTTTCTTCTGGCCTTGCGTGCATCTCCAGCATAACTGCCAGGGTGGGGGGCAAAAAATGGGGCATAAACCAAAGACTTGTGTACGTCCACCCGAGGTCTCTGTTCCTGCACCCCTTTAAAATTGTACCATTTAGTTTATATTGCCTCTCCTCATTCTTCCTACCAAAACGAATCACCACACATTTCTGTTAAATTTTGTCTGCCACATGTCTGCCCATTTCACCAATCTGTCTATATCCTCCTGAAGTCTGTTACTATCCTCCTCACTATTTACTACATTTCCGAGTTTCGGGCCAGCTGCAAACTTTGAAATTATGCCCTATATTCCCAAGTCCAGGTCATTAATATATATCAAAAAAAGCAGTCGTTCCAACACTGACCCCTGGGGGGAACACAACTACACACTTTCCTCCAGTCTGAAAAACAACCAGTCACCACTACTCTCTGCTTTCTGTCACTTAGCCAATTTCGTATCCATGCTGTTGCTGCCCCTTTAATCACATGGGCTTTAATTTTAATAACAAGTCTATTATGTGGTACTTTATCAAACAACTTTTGAAAACCCATATACACAACATTGACCGCACTACCCTCATCAACCCTCTCCGTTACTTCAGCAAAGAACTCAATCAAGTTCGTCAAACACAATTTGCTTTTAAAAAATCTGTGCTGGCTTTCATTTATTAACCCATATTTTTCCAAGTGCCAATTAATTTTGTCCCAGATTAATGTCTCCAAAAGTTTTCCCACCACTGATGTTAGGCTGAATGGCCTGTAGCTGCTGGGTTGATTACATTCTCCTTTTTTGAACAGGTGTGTAACATTTGCAATCCTCCAGTCCTCTGGAACCACTCCCATATCAAAAGGAGGATTGGAAGAAGGCTCAACCACATGGAACGATTCCATCCAATTTCACTCCCATTCGGACGGAGTTGCTCATCAGCGTGAGGCCCTGAAACCTCCCTTGGGAGCCATCTCCTCACACGTTGAGCCTGCTCTCAGAAATTCTAACTGTGCCATTCCAATCTGCATGGAGAGATTTCCTGTCTAGGTTATTGCTGTAGTCTCCCCACTTCCTTGCTCTCGTCTTCCATCCGGACACACCGTGGTGAAACGTCTTGCCAGCTGGAGGAGGCGCACATCCCCAATGGATAGCCTTTTATTCAGGGATCCTCCCCTGCATAACGAGGAACCAGAGGTGAAGATTGATGCACAGAGCAGCGGCTAACAGCGTCCTCCTATGGCACTTCATGGATACCCAGGCCGCGTGGAAGAAAATGTTTTCCACAATTATTTGCAGTGCGAGAGGTTGCAGCCCCTCTTTCACTACACAAAGGAGTTATTCCTCAACTTCTGGTTGTACTTCAGTCCCATGGTCCTGATCTTGAGTCACCTGGTATGTAAGGGGTTGAGCACGTTGGAGGACCTCCCCATGGGTCTGCTCCTGGGCCTAGCCAAAACCACCATTTATCGATCCAGGATGCGTAGAACCTGCAGCTAGGGTCAATCCAACTGCTTGCCTTTCTTCTGCTGCCTTGTGCACCCCAGTTGGCCCTGGAGAGTGATCACACGGTGTCCACTGGTACGTTTGAGGCCATTAACGACAGGTGTGCCAGGATTGCCGGCAAGGTAAGCTGTGGGAGGCGGGGGAGTGTCGCGATTGCGGAGGGTGGGGATTTTTGGCTGGCAGCAGCCCAGATTATTTATGTGGGCCCTGGAGTAACAGGAGTGCTCCTTGGGAGGCCCAAAACATAATTTGACACTTACTTTTGGCGGGCTTCTTCGGTTCCATCGCCCATGGAACTGGTCGGAGTGCGCGTGTGCGCTCAGGCTCCGACCCAAAATGGCAATTGAGGTTCTATTTACATTATATGACACAGATTTTCATATTAAAAGGGGCTTCACTTGAAACAGGTGGGCGCTTTGGATACCCTATGGAAGGCCCCTTTCAAAATGGAGCCGGCCGCATCGCCAATGTTGACAGGGCGGTAAGGCTATCAACCCCATTGAGGTCGTTACTGCCCCGTTACCGCCAGGCGAAAGCAGTGAAAATCGCCCCATTACAAATCCAGGAACGTATTGTTGAAGTGAGTGCTTACAGCATTTTCTGATTTTGTTTGCAATTTCCAGCATTTGCAGTATTTTTTTTCTTTATAATTTCAGTTTACTAAAGGAAACCTGTAATAAAATCCAGGCACATTTAAAGTAAAAAATATCAACAGGATTTAGTCAAGCTTTACGCTCATCCATATCTTTGTTAGAATGCAACTCCTTATTAAACTAAAACCATTTAAAAACACATCATCCAACAAAAACAGTAGAATCTTCTTAGTGTTCATCACTTGTAGCAAAAAATTCAAATGTATTGCTCAATTTTGAAAAGAAAAAAAACTCGTTTGACTCAATGCTGCCATACACCAACAACTCAAAGCTCAATAGGAATAACAATTCCAGGGTACTTATTGCGTGGACTCCGAGAAGGATTTTTTAAAAAAATTCTGCTAATCTTGCTGTCAGGAAAATGACATTTTAGATGGAGACCTGGCTTGATTAAAGTGCACTCTGTTCCTACATGCAGCAGCTCTTAAACTCAAAGAGAACAAGCAATGAAAGAAAATGAGCAGGCTTTGACCATTGTGCTCTTCAGAAGCTACAAGCTGCCTTTTCCTCTGTTATGAAGGTCATGTTGTGATTGCAAGGTGGAATCTGTTAATACATAGAAAATGTATTATGCTCGAATGGCCTGTTTCCGTGTTGTACCTTCTATGTATAAATCTTAGAATTATTCAATCTGTCCAGGAATTTGAGCTGCTGTTGTTGGCGTCTCCATTGTTGAGGGGGGGGGGGGGGGGGCTGGAGAGAGATGGACGCTGAGCACTGCTCGCTGTTGTACTTTTAATCCACTGAACAGAGAGAGAGAGAGGGACAGGGAGAGACAGACAGAGACCAGCACTTCGCCTAATTCATGCATTTACTCACAGGCAACCCACAGGCGTAACGCGTGACCCCTATTTTCTCCCGGTTGCTTGTAGCAGTGCTTGGGAGATTAATCTTTCATGCCTGGAGACTCCAGGACAATTCGGCTGAGTTATCAATCCTGCCACACACAAAGGCAGTGGGAGCTGAAGGGTGGGAATTTAAGCACCATTCTACACTCCACTTCAGTGAAAAATAACAGGGGAAATAATGATTATGAGGGGAAAACAAAAGTCCAACAGTGGTTTTCAATTATTTCATTCCCAAAATCACCTTACAGGTAGTCAACAGACTAAGGAAAATAGTGAGAGAAAGGCCAGGGGGTGGGGGGGAAGACAAATGGAGAAATGGAATTAATTGGAATAGAAAAATGATTAGATATACTTACCTAAAACGGCTACTGCAGTAGCCAAATTATGAAGAGCTATTATTTGGAAACTTTATGTTGCTCACACAGGCTCCGTCTACGCCTTGTGCTGTTAGCCGCCACAGTCGTCCATCAAAGCTCGGTCTCCTCTCATTAGAGCGCTGGTACTGCCCGTCACCTCTACTTTCCTATTTTCTCCTGGGTTGCTCACATCAGTGCCCGGGAGATTAATCTGTTATTCCGGGACATTGTCAGACAAGCCAGGAAAGTTGGCAACTTTACCGACGGCTCATCTGGTGGTGGAGGAGGGACCCTGGAATTTTGGTCTCCGGGAGTCTTATGTTTATATGCTGAGAGTAGCCAGTGATGTAGTTAGAACAGCAATAACTGAAAAGAAAGAGAAGAATAGAGCCTAGAACTTGACTTCTAAGCCTGGGAATTCTCTTATAGTTGCAGCCACATATTGTGGTATCAACAGTAGCAAGCGGAGGACACCATTAGCATTGTATGGCATGCAGTGGTAGTAACAAACAGCTGCAGGACAGCAACAGCCAACCAAAATTTAACGAACTGTGAACTTCAGCTGGATGGCATACAGTAAACATAACTTGTGTCGAGTTCCATGCTGCTGGCATTAGATGAGCTTCAATGCCACCAGCACACTTACAAGCAGCACTGAAGGAGGGCTTTTATATTCTAAAAAGTTAAAAGCAGAAACAGCTGCAATGCTGATACTGACAGGCAGTGGGGAATATGGCAGGAGATGAGAGGGACTGTAAGGCAGGGATAGAGTGAGAGTGACACAAAGAGCAAATAAAAGGAAAATACAAGGGAGAGATTGTGATGAGACATTAGTCAGTTTTGGATCCACAACAACATGATAGTACCCTGGACTGTTCTATTGCAAAGCTTCAACTTTTGAGAGTCTGGCAAAAATTGGTTTTACTCGCCCACGAACATGTTGTTAGGTCACAGAGCAGACCAAACCATCTTGAATTTTGCGAGGAGAGTCCCAATCCTAATCTGAATAGGCAACTGGCACATAAAAAGTTATTCATTAACACATTTGTTTGGGATGCATAAAATTTGTGTGGCAGCATCTCTTAATGGCTGAAGATTGCCATTAAAGGAGGAGTTGTGTTGGTGGATGCATTGTTCACTATAGCACAGCAAAGACATGTGAGCAACATGGCTTCTCTTTATGGGGGGGTGGGGGTGGGGGCTTTTGGTGGTAGGTGGGGTTCCCTTTGAGTCGAGTTACTTCCAAAATGACACATCCAGTAATGGAAGTTCTGAACCAAACCAAGCCTCAGTGGCAGCACAGGTAGTCTGATGCCTGAGCCAGGCTGGTCCACAGAACTCCATGTTGATGATTGAGCAGCCTGCCTGGCTCACAATAGAACCTGAGGGGACAGAACTGTCACTGGAGGCCAGGGTTCTTCCCATTCAGATCCAGATATTCCTGCAGCCCAAAGATCTGCTAATTAGAATGGCTCTAGCTAGACCAGCAGCTCAATCTACTCTGGTAAGCTATGCAATTTTAGCTGGTTAAACTCCAGCAGTACCCCTGAACACACTTAGGGGGCGAAGAGGGCACTAACGGGGTGCAAATCAACTAGCGCTTGGGCCTGATGTCGCTAACACCTCCCACGAAATTCAGCGGGAGGTTAGTCGCAGCGCTAATCGTTAGTGCCGCGTGGTGCTGCGCCGCCAACGATAACGTCATCGTCATGCGCAGCACCCCACTCGCGCCCAAGCTGTAATATTGGGTGGCGCTCCCCCGACTTACCGCTGGACGCTATGTCCGCCGGGGTCAGGGGGGCCTACCTGCAGCCGGGGCGGCGCTAGTTAAAGGGGAGATGGCAGGCGACCAGTTTTGTTGCTGGCCGCCTGCAAGCACCTGCCCCCGTTGCTGTCCCCGGCCCCTGTGAAGCCCCCCTGCGGGGTGCCGGCTGCTCTCCCAAGGAGGCGCTACCCAATTTTTACCCCTTAGGGTTTCTAAGCTTCAACTCCGTCAACCTGCACTTAAGCTATCTGAACCAAGATAAGTAGTGTGTCCTCAGGGAGACAGAGTGTGCACTCCATACTGGACAAACAGAAGCTGTAGATCCTTCAGTAATTTGAATGGAGGTTCAAACATGATGATGGTTTTTTGCGTGTATCAGATACTCAACTAACCAAAAAAAATGTTTGAAAGAGCATGTTTTGGGAGAAAGTGTAGGTTAAAGTAGGCACCCTCTCAATAGCTGCATACTGCACAAACCCTGGCGAGATGGAAAGAGAAATGTATATCTGTGCGCTCCTAGAGTGTACTTGTGCAGTGGCGGCATAGCAAATTAATTAAAGTTTGCTCCATATATATTTTTCTTTAAAACTGTGCTCAAGCATAAATACATCCTGCATTACTGTCTGCTTACAATAAATAGGAGTTTCTTTTAGTTTTGACTTTTCACAGGTGCCTAGATTTTGATGAAAATGTGTTATGTACTGTGAAATATGGTCCTCTTGTCTAAGTTTTTGATTATTAACTACCCAAAAATCACAGAATTACTTACTTTTGTTTTGGAGTCTAAAATTTTGACACCATAGATGGAAATTTGCAATTCAACTTTGGGAGTCTTCTGACCTTCCGATTTCTTTATGTGCCTTGCAAACTGAAAAGCAAATATATAAAATGGCTGTCAAAATTGTACCTCTGACATATTTCCCAGTTTTTGTTTTGCTCAAACAGCAATTTAGAGAATAATTTATATCAAAATGAAGAAAGATTCCTTAAATTATAATCTGGAAAATGATGCAAATTAAAATGAATCGACACTTTAGCAAATCCTTGAAAGAATATATAAATACTGAATTTGTATTTCTGAAAAGCGCAGTTGCTGCCAAAACCAATAAAACATCAGCAACTGTGACTTTCAATGTCTCACTCTTGAATTTTGTCTGCTAAAGCTTAGATGATCAAACAGTCTTCAAAGCAACTTGTTTCATTATTGTTTTTTCTGGTCCTGCCATTTCTCATCATCAGTTCCTGCTGATCATTATCAATCTGTGTTTCATTGATCATTACCATCTTGAGTTGACTCATTAATAGCATGTTTACTTTACTGCATTGCCACTGAGAGCAGCTCTACCATCAATAGCAATGCAACAAAATGAATAAAATCTGAAGCTCACTCAAAGAGACGGTTACTATGATTGCTTTGGAAGCAACAAACACAGGATTGATATTGCTGCAGGTAGCCACGTGTCCGCTGCCTGTCTGAACTTCTCAACCTACCTCTGCAGGCAAGCAATGCAGTTTTACATATGTTAGGAATAGTATGGCAGTCAGAAGCAAAATTATGAATCATGATACAATATATTGCAGCATCATTTCAGTGGAAATTGTTCTATGGTGCTAAATGTGATCCATTTATACTATCGATAATACTGGAACTCCATCTTCCATTTTGGCTGCAGATCAATATGAGACAAAGGTCAGGGAAAAGTGACCATTTACCTTTCCCACCACCAGCACTTTGCCTCCTGAAGCAGAGTTGTAAGCTATTACTGCAGATCCACTTCTACTACACACTGCAGAATAGGGCAGTTCTTCTGAAGTCAGACTATAGAATGGAATCCTTGGTACCAAATCTCTACCTCTAACCAGTTGTCAAGTAATCCAGTGACAAAACTATTACAATATTTTATATAAGAACTGAACCCTTAAAGGCAATACTTTATCCATAATTCCCAAAACAAAATAGTGGCTCTTTTGTTCCTCCTAAGGTCCAAATGTGCCACATTACATGACCTAAATACAAAATATAAATGCATTAAGAATGAGGCCATTTTCACAGCAACATGTCTTTTCAGCAATATTGCAGAACATCATCTACCATTTACTGCAGAAAAGAGCAACCCTCATGGGATTCAAGGAGAAAGACTATGGAGTGAGACATTCCGCACCGAGTCTCCTACTCCATTCAATTTTGGTGGTATCCTGCACAATGAAACTTGGTTCTTCCTCCTAAGTTGCTCAAAAAAAGTAGCCTTAATAATGAGCGGAGTGTCCTCTGAAAAAAGAAGTACCTCAGAAACAATTGAGTAATTAATAGTGCGATAAAAAGGAATATGATCATTAATGTAATAGTTCATGTTAAATATTTATTTATTTTTGCTTAATAAGCACATTCAGTACTGTTATTTAATTATTTTCATCACCTACAAATGTCATATTTTTCTTGACTTTGTTAAAACTAGACGTGAAGAAGAAAAGATTAAATCAAAATGTATTCCAAATCAAATATGTAAAAAGACAGCATTAAAATTTCACACATCTTTCAGGAAAATTATTTCCTTTTACTCTGACACAAATATTCTACAGAAGAACAGAACACATTCTAAAACTGCCCAAATTTTAGAAATGGTTCAGAAATAATTCAGAATACTGCCAGCCCTACAATGAGAAAAAATGCAAATAGATGTATTTTTTTTAAACTTAATTATTTGCTAAAACATGACCCAATGATTTATTATGAAGATCCCACCCCAATTTCATTCCCCTATAATGCTCTCCTCTTTCAAAAAGGAGATTGTGGGACTTATAGCTTTTAACACTCCATTTTTGCTGGGAAACACTTATTTGGAATAGGACATCTTCATTCTTGCTGAACAGCCCACTCTAAGATAACTTGATCGGTGATTAGGTGCTACATTCAGCAATGTGGGTGAGAACTTGATTAATCTCACCAGAGTGTAGGTAACCTAGCTAGTTACAGCTGGTCTTCAAATTCTGACTTTCTGTTTGAAAGACTAATGTCCTGCAACTAGAGCTACTAGCTTTCCAACCACTAATTGTTTTATTAATTGGGTGGGATAGTGGTGGGAAATATGGGGAAATCAGGCATTGAGGTCCACTGCTGCATTTCCGCCCTTATCTCTTTATGTTATGTCCTTCTGAATGATGACAGGGAGCAACAGCTTGGCAAACTGCCTGATTTCCATACCTTCCACCTGTGCCACTACTGCCACCAGGAGAGGCATGGCAGGAGACCCTGGGCAGCGACAGATGGTCCACTGATGCCCCTTTTGGAGGGAGAGGGCCCGGTAATGAGTTTAGGTGTCTGGAAGTTCCCAGAGGATGATCTACCTATGGAGACAATAGTGGAGACTCATTCCTTACAGCCCTTCAAGAACACTTTAAATGGATTCCTGGAAAGTGAAATGACCCCAGCATATGGAAGGGAAGAGTAAATTATTTATGGATAATAACTAGTGGGTCGGAGGCTTCCTGGAGACTGTTTGATTGCAGTTGAGGGAATTACAAAAGAATTTTTGTCAGAGAACTCCAGAATTGGCTGCAAGTCTATGTTTTTGTCTATCCCAGGAAGTGGGGAAAGGATGGTTGGGTAGATAGATGAATTCAGCTAAAAGAGAAGGGAAGCATATATGGGCCTGAAGGCCTTTTTGTGCTAAATACATAATAAGCCTAAGAGTTCCTCGCAATCATCAATCCTATGCCTTCTCTGTGCTGGTGTTTTTGTACAATGTAGGGCCTGCATTGAGGCATAAACTCGATCCTATTTATTTTCTAAAATAAAATAAATATAAGCTTCTATTTGTTCTGATTTCTCAGAGGCAGCCTCCCTCGAAGACAGTGGACGGCGCTCAACCCAATCCGCACAGGGCATGGACGATGCAGCCACCTGCTCCACAAGTGGAAGATGAGGCACGACCCAAAGTGCGACTGTGGCCATGAGTCCCAGACCATGGAACATACCACATCAACCTGCCCACTAAAATCTGTTGTGGGCGGCACCTCATTTCTCCACTTGGCATCTCAGAAGGCCATCGAATGGATAGCCCAACTAGGCATCTCATTATAACCTTTACCCTGTCATATGAAACAAGAGGCAGGCTCAAAAGTTCCTGATCAGTCTCTTGCTAAAATGTACTTGTGTACTGCCAAAAACTAAATGCAGCTTAAAAGAAAGTGTACAGCTGTGGTGCTATTTTATTAAAGCATCATATTAAAATATACAGTCAAACATAGAAGGGCTATAACAAAGTAAAAATAAAAAGTTGCTTGTCTCCCCTTTTTAAGCTGACTACAAGTTTTCAATGCAAGTTATGCGTTGACTGTAAACAAATATTTAAAATATTTAATTGACTCTGTTTCTCAGTTACCAAATTGCACTACAACTGCAGTTTTTCCGGGCTGTCGATGGCATAGTTGGTTGGTTATCACATCTGTCTTCCTGTTGATCTGAACAGAGGCAGGACGAGCTGTTTCAGAGGTCTAACAGAGCAACCCATTTTCTTTTCAAGTTGCCTCTGGGGGATAAAGTAGAATACATCTTCCTTTCGTTAAAATAATTACTCTCTGTACTCTTGCTTCCCAACTCACCTAAGGGAAGGAATGTTGTTTTCTGCTTTTAGAAATGAGGGCAGTAAACTCCCAATTCAATTTTAACAGAAATAACTTGAAATGCTGATGTCTGTTTTCTGCTGGGTGAATTCCTCAAGTATAATTTAGCTATCCTCTTACCTGAAACTTTATAATTCAGGACTCACCCCTAATAATAATCATTTTGGATTTCTCGGCTGGACAGCCAACACTGTTTACAGTAGTTTCCATTTTCTGCAGCAAAATTAAGAAAATTAAGCATAACAATGATTTTGTAAAGTTTTTTTTTTTATTTAGGTGACTCTACATCTGAACCACAACATTCTTCTTTTAAAATCAGGTTACATGACATCTAATTCCCTCGGCTCTCCAGCTGAGTAAGCATGCAAGCTGCCCCCCAGGCCAGAAAGTTCTTGCTCTGCCACCACTACTTACTCCTGCGCACTCACGCTTAATGATTAATGCAGTGTCTCCTCATCAAGCCCACTAGCTAAATCGTCTGGGGTGAGTGTACTTGCGCTGGTATTTGTAACAGTTGATGTGAATGATGCTGTATGCTATGAGGAGCTGATTTCTGCCAGGCCATTATGGGTCACCTCTACAGACTTTACTGGTTTCAAAATAGCATGGGGCAGGAGCGAGCGCCTTGGGAAGACCCCCCCCCCCCACACCATTTAACTACATGCCCACTCCTTTCGCACCAGGCGGGTTGGATTAAAATATGACCTCATGTTCTTTTCCTGTTCTGTGGGCATCCCATGATCCAGCCAGAAATCATAATGGCCCAGCAGAAATCAGCACAGGAGTAAGTAGTGGTGGCAAAGCAAGAACTTTCTGGCCTGGGGGCCAGCTTGCATGCTTACTCAGCTAGAGAGCCGAGGGAATTAGATGTCATTTAAGCTTATTTTAAAAGAAGAATGTTGTGAGCATCATCATTAACTGGAGCAATTTGAGCCTGACCGAAGCACCGTGTAAAAGAAAAAGAAAGGCTTGCATTTATATCGCACTCTCACAAAATCAGGACATCCCAAAACAATAAGGTTCAATAAGGAGTATAGAAGAGCATGGCAGGAGCAGCATCGGGCATACCTAAAAATGAGGTGCCAACCTAGGGAAGCTGCAACACCGGACTACATGCATGCTAAACAGTGGAAGCAGCATGCTATAGACAGGGTTAAGCGATCCCACAATCAACAGATCAGATCAAAACTCTGCAGTCCTGTCACATCCAGTCGTGAATGGTGGTGGACCATTAAACAATTAACAGGAGGAGGAGGCTCCATGAATATCCCCATCCTTAAAGATGGTGGAGTCCAGCACGTGCCATCTTCAGCCAGAAGTGCTGAGTGGATGATCCATATCGACCTCGTCCTGAGGTCCCCACCATCACAGAAGCCAGTCTTCAGCCAATTCGATTCACACCACATGTTATGAAGAAACAGCTGAGCGCACTGGATACAGCAAAGGCTAGGGGCCCCGACAACATCCCGGCTATCGTGCTGAAGACATGTGCTCCAGAATTAGCCGCAACTCTAGCCAAGCTGTTCCACTACAGTGACAACACTGGCATCTATCCGATAATGTGCAAAACTGCCCAGGTATGTCCTGTCCACAAAAAGCAGGACAAATCCAATCCGGCCAATTACCGCCCCATCAGTCTACTCTCAATCATCAGCAAATTGATGGAAGGTGTCATCGACAGTGCTATCAAGCACCACTTACTCACCAATAATCTGCTCACTGATGCCCAGTTTGGGTTCCGCCAAGACCACTCGGCTCCCGACCTCATTACAGCCTTGGTCCAAACATGGACAAAGGAGCTGAATTTCAGAGGTGAGGTGAGAGTGACTGCCCTCGACATCAAGGCAGCATTTGACCGAGTGTGGCATCAAGGAGCCCTAGTAAAACTGAAGTCAATGGGAATCGGGGGGGAAAACTCTCCACTGGCTGGAGTCATACCTAGCACAAAGGAAGATGGTTGTGGTGGTTGGAGGTCAATCATCACAGCCCCAGGACATTGCTGCAGGAGTTCCTCACGGCAGTGTCCTAGGCCCAATCATCTTCAGCTGCTTCTTCAATGACCTTCCCTCCAACATAAGATCAGAAATGGGGATGTTCGCTGATGACTGCAGAGTGTTCAGTACCATTCACAACTCCTGAGATAATGAGGCAGTCCATGCCCACATGTAACAAGACCTGGACAACGTTCAGGCTTGGGCTGATAAGTGGCAAGTAACATTCGCGTCACAGAAGTGCCAGGCAATGGCTATCACCAACAAGCGAGAGCCTAACCACCTCCCCTTGCTATTCAATGGCAATACAATCTCTGAATCCCTCACCATCAACATCCTGGGGGTCATCACTGACCAGAAACTTAATTGGACCAGCCACATAAATACTGTGGCAACAAGAGCAGGTCAGAGGCTGGGTATTCTGCGGTGTAAGATTTGCAAAATTGCTACATTTCCCCAAAGGTTGTTATTAATAAAAGGGACCCTGCGTGGACATTTTAAATCAAAAAGGGTACCCAAGATGGCGTCCGTGCCTCGTGGCAGAAAGCCTGAGAGATTTTAAAACTTGGACTCTGCAGCGCAGGCAGCTTGTGGAGAAATCGAAACCAAAGCTGCAGTTTCTGTGAAGAGAGACTTTGTATTTTGAAAGCAGACAGGACTTTGAATTATGTATTAGATCAAATTGGAGACAAATCTATATCCAGTTAGGCCTATAGTTAAGGCCATCAAGCATTTACATAAATAATCGGCAACAGATTAAGGAAGCCATCGAGGCTGGACAGGCCCATCAAGGTGCATTCATAACAAAACAAGTCAATTATCGGGCCGGTAGATGCGATTGCCGGCCATCTAAAAAGTTAGTATAGATTGCTACCATTATTTAAAATAGCCTGCCAAGATTAAGACAAAAGAACTAATCTGATTTGGCATGCAGATAAGGGTTTTCGAAAGGAGTATAATTGAAGGCCCCGGGTAGCAATCGCTCTCTGCTCTTCTCTTCTCTCTGGCCTCTCCCTGTTCCTCGCCCTCGTGGCTGTTACTCTTTTCCTGTCCCGCGCTTACCCCCTGGCCTTTGCCCTTTCCCCACTCCATCTGGAATCGCCCAGGCACTGCATCGGGTGGACACGGACAATTCAGGCCAGGCGAGGCGGGACGCGACGAGGCAAGGCGAACTGAGGCAAGACCAACTGAGGAAGACAACTGAGGAGACGAACTGAGGAAGACGACTGGAGACAGGCTTCGAATCATTGGGCCTTCAGTCTCAGCTGACCTGCGACTATCTTTATGCAAACTCAAACTGTCGGCCGAGGAAGAGGAACCATCATCCCTGCAAGGTAAAGCACCCAAGCAGAGACTTTAACTTTGGGGTACTCGAACCTGGACAATGCCCTTGCAGCACCCGGAGACCACGCGATGACGGCAGGCTCCAGAGAGCACCAAGAGCGAACCCTGAACCCCACCGCTGTTTTGAGTCCAGCAGGCCCTTTTGATTGGTGAGCATAAATTCTGGCCCCTCATAGCTTAATCTAGTTAGGTATAGGGGGTGGGATAAGGATAAGGGGATTGTTAAGATAGTTGTTTTCCCTCGATGTGCCGTATGTTCCCCATTCCCTGTATAAGTATATAGTTATTTGTATTTGCCTGTAAATTTTTACACTAGTAACTTCTCATAAGACTGTTATTTTTCTGTTTAATAAAATCTTGAGTTTTGCTTACATCCAAACCACCTGTCCACTCCAGTCTTTTCTGTATCGCCACCTGTACCTAAGTCCAGTGTCTAGAACCCAGGGACATGGGAGCGATTCGAACCGCTCATAAACAGTCAGTGGCATAACTGACTGGGCGGACGTGCCAAACAACCACCACACGCCACCCCCTACAGAAATGGCGACCGCAGCAGGACACCGGCAACAGGGTTGCGATACAGTAGACAATGGTTCGGATGAGCAAACCATGATGGAGGAAAGGATTTATGATTATGTGTTTAGCAAGGTGAATATCACTAAGATGTGGATCACCACTCTGTTAAAGGCTGGGCGTCCGGTAGATGCAGCAGCTAAGTGGACAGAGGGAAAGGAACACAAGAAGTCCTTAGAGTCCAGGATAAGGCTCTCGCAGGGGAAAAGTTATTAGTAGCTTTGCAGGCTTTGAACCAGGAAAGAGTGCATTTAGTGGGAGAACACAAGGCCCAGTTTGAATACCTACGGTGCCAAGTTAAGGTTGCGGGAGAAAAACGCCTGCTTGGCAAGGCAGATTAGGGAACAGGAAGAGAAAGTGCAGGAGGTAAAAGCCGCTTACAAGCTAGCGAGTGAAAAGGGGTTTGAGGAGGCAGACCACGGCCCCTGTAGAAAGAGGATAGAAAATCTGAGCCGGGCCCTCCGGAAGGCAAAAGGCATGGAATGCCTCATAAGCCCAAAGGCAGGCCAGGCAGATTTTTTGGGGAACGAGGGGAGGACAGTTCCAACGGCACCAGTAGTGCTTAGGGACGACCCGGTTGAGAGAGGGGAGACCTCACGGCCACCACCCGTAGCGCCAAGTTTCAGCGAGGTTTGGCAGCAAGGGGGGGTGGAACCGGGGGTGGAACCCGGAGTGGAGCCAGAGGTGGAGGTGGAGCAAACCCCGCCCGAGAGGTCGGAGCCGGGACCGATGTGCCCAGCACGGCATCGGAGGTTCGGCCCGCCCGCCAATGGCGACAATGAGGGACCCCTCCAAAACCAGTTCGTATTACCCTTTAACACCCAACAGCTTAGGGTTATGGTCAACCATATCCCGAAGCTCTCCGAAAAGGGAGACCCCTCGATCCACGAGCAGACCGCCAGCGTCAGCGACTGCGATGATGCTGAGAAGGCCAAGATGCTGCTATTCTCCCTGGAGAGTAATCTCCTCCAATCCCTCTCTGACGAGTGTAAAAGGGGGCAGAGCGGGTATGAGGAGCTTAGAGATGCGGTTCTGGAGGCCATGGGGATGGATGAGGGAAGTCCTTTCTCCCGCGTGGAGAAGACGATCCAGCTCCCAGGGAAAACCCTGCAGGCTTTTGCGGACCGGCTTTGGCCGGTGTACCGGAAGGCTTGCCCGGGGACGCCAGACCGAACGTTCCTGAACAGGGATTCCCTGGCCCATTGGCTCCATTGCCTGGTGACGAACAGCTTGCCACAGGTCCGGGCCAAGGCAGAAGCCTGGTTCGACCCCAAAGATCCCCAGACCACAGAACTCACAGTAATTAGGCAGCTCACTCTGGCTTACAAAAACGGTAGGGGAGCTGATGCACACCCACCCAAGGGAAAGGTGCATGAGATAAAACCCGGACCGGGTAGGAAAGAGTGGCACCAGGAAGGGAGTAACCCCCCCAACACAAAGACCAACTGTTACGGGTGTGGGAAGGATGGTCACTGGCAGAAGGAGTGCAAAAGCCCTTGGAAGGATAACAAGGGAAAGCATCCCACAGCCCCAGCCCAAAAGGCGGGGGCAGGGACCCCTTCCGCAGAGGTCGAGTCACTTTTGGATGCCATGAGGTCCTTACTGACTGGCCAGGGGAGAGTAGCAGCCGCCACCGGTGCTCTGACCCCGTCAGCCCCATCCAACCCACAGCCGTGACTAGAGCCGGCGCAGCCTGTTTATCTGTGTTCGCTCCGGTATGATGAGTGGAAAAGACCCCTTTTGGAGATGGAGGTGGAGAAGGTGACGAGGACCTATCTGTTAGACACGGGGGCATCATGCACCGTGGTCTACTCAGCTAACCCCATCGCCTCACCTCTCTCTAATGGGGTCCCATACAGTCTATCGGGGTTCACGGGTAGGGAACAGGCCGGCTCGTTTTCCATCCCGCTCGCCATTCGGATAAGACCGCTCCGCTCCAAGTGGACGTGTGTCCTGATGAAATGGGACATGGAGGGTGGAAGAGGGGTCCTGGGGGCTGACTTTATTGTGGGTCACGGGATCCTAGTGGATTTGAGGAATCACTGCCTTTGGGGGGCAGGTAGAGTAAAGAACGGAGAAGTCATAGTAATCCTGGGAAAGGAAGGGAAGGGGACCCTCTGCACCATGAAGCCCAAAGAGGATTATAACCTCGGGCTCATGGTCAGCAACACCCCACCAGAGTTCCAGGCATTTGTGCAGGCCCACCTGGCCACATTTGCCACTCACAAACACGACTGCGGGAGGGTCACAGGGTTTGAGGTCCGTGTAGACGGGGACCCCATGGCCCGACCACAGAAACAGTATAACTTCCCCAGGGAAGCAGAGCCGGACATGGAAGCAGCCATGTCCTTGTTAGTGCAGCAGGGAGTTCTGAGACAGATAGCTACCCACGTGAATTCTCCATTATAGCTGGTCAGAAAGCCGGACAATTCCTGGAGGGCCATGGTGGACTATCGGGTGCTCAATAGTAACATCCCGGCATGCGCACCCACAGTAGCAGCAGTTGCCGACCTCATCGGGAGTATTCCAGCATCCGCGACCACTTTCATGGTGCTGGATATTTCAAATGGGTTTTGGTCCATCCCTTTAAGGGCAACAGTACACGTGGAACTGTTTGCCACAGGGCTTCCACAACAGCCCCAGCATTTTCCATCAGTGCATGGCCAACAGTTTGAAGGATTTTAGCCAGCCCAGACAGTTGGTTCAATACGTGGATGACCTGCTCCTGTTCACTGATTCGAAAGAGGAGCATGGCCCGCTATTGGCCGAACTGCTGGAGCTGTTAGGGCAGAAGGGTTTCAAAGTAAATCCCAGGAAGGCACAGATCGGCCAGCAGGAGGTGAAATTCCTTGGTCTGACTGCGCGCTGGAGAAAGGGCCATAGATAAGGCTAGGAGGGGGGCGGTACAAGAACTATCGGTCCCTAACACAGTAACGGGTGTGAGGTCGTTTCTAGGGCTAACCGGGTACTGTAGAGACTTTATTGAGGACTATGCAGCCACCACAGCCCCTCTGCTCCGACTCCTACACAAGGGAGTGGAGTGGCTTTGGGATGAGGGTTGCCAGGCAGCATTTGTCAGGTTCAAGAAAGACTTGCAGGCCGCGCCAGCTTTAGGGGCCATAGATGGGGGGAAAGAGTTTTTCCTGGAGGTAGCAGCCAGCGGGGACAGCCTGAGTGCTGTGCTGCTGCAAGAGCGGCATGGCAGGCTAAGGCCAGTGGTCTACTCCTCCAGGATACTCACAGATGTGGAAAGGAGCTATTCCAATTGTGAGCGGCATCTTTTGGCCACACATTGGGCTGTGTAAAGATCATTGATCTTCACAGGCACCTCTCCCATCACCCTCCTCACCCACCCAGATGCTTCTGGACGGGAGGATTAAGGATGGAACAGTGAGCAGTGCCCGCATTGCCCGCTGGACCTTGCTCCTCCCACAGATGGCTCTGAAAGTGAAGGGTCTTTGTGAGCCAAAGCTCGCAGCCAACATGGTATATCCTGGAACAGCCCATCGGTGTTCCACTGAAGGGGTTTGGGAAGTAAACATAGGTTTACGGGCCGGGATACATCCCACAGGCCGCGAAATCTATGTAGACGGTTCCAGCACGGTATCTGCTGGCGAGCGTCTCACGGGGTGTGGAGTTTACGACCCAGCGGCAAACATTGCCCTGGCGATTAAGCTCCCCAGCACCATGAGCGCCCAGCAGGCTGAACTGTCCACAGTGGTGTACGCTGTTACACACCCCGAAGTCTTCCCCACCTCCTACACGATTTGCTCGGACAGCATGTTCACGTGCAATTCGTGTATGGAGTACCTGGCCATCTGGTCCCACCGCGGATACACCTCCGCTGACGGGAGACCCCTCACAGTAAAACCCCTGCTGGAAAAGATCCTGGCAGCAGTGGGGGAGGAAGGGGAGGTTTTCATCCACAAGGTGAAAGCCCATTCCTCCACAGAACCCCACGGCCAAAGCAACCAGCAGGCTGACTTGCTCGCCCAGAAGGGTGCCCGCACAGGCACTTTCTGGGTCCCATTTGGGTCCAGACCCATGGCGGCGGTCAGAGGTAGGGACGGGACCCAAGGGAGTGTAGGGGTAGTGTTAGCACTGGACCTTAAGACGGTCCAAGCCCAAAACCCCGTCCTCAAAGCAGTGCTCAGCGCTGTAGCTGAGGGAAAGGGAGTAGAAGGTCCGTACAGCACAGCGACCCTCTCCGTTAAAGAGGGCATGCTCTTCCGGGGGGAACAGTGGGTTGTGCCGCAGCAGCACCGGAGGGAATTCCTTCAACTGGCCCATGAGGGTCCAGGAGCAGGACACCCCAGCGTACAAAATGGTTCCATATCAATCAGTGTAAGCTGTTTACACCGGAACGGGGAAAACAGCCAGTTGAGAAAGGGTCTGAGGATAAAGATCCTCAGCCTGCAGCAGGAGCGAGTCCACAGACTGCACAGGCAGGCGCTGTGGCTTGCTTGAAGGGAGGAACCATCACGCCCATCGATTGGGACACTTCCCCACTCTTCTGGGATCCAGACGAGGGGGAGGGACCTGAGGGCAAAAACTCCGCCCCTAACCCAGGTGTAGAGAGGGACCTGAGGTTGAAAACTCTGCCCCGGACCCAGCCATGGGACCTGGGGGTGGAGACTCTCAGCTCACAGCAGCAGGCTGCGAAGAGTTACCTGCCTCTAGCCCGGGTTCAGGAGGGGTCAAGCCTGGGGGAGCAGCGGTTCGGGTAAAAGGCCCATCGGCCAGGAAAGCCCCATCCGTCAAAGCCCCTAGAAGGTCCCCACGGATGCCCTAGCCGAGAAAGCCACGGTCACCAGCCCTCCAGTTACCAAGGGCCGCCCCGCGAGTCAGGGAGAGATCCAAGGACACAGATCCTCAGCCAGCAGCCACGGGCTGCGAGGGACCAACAGTGAAGGACGGTGTGGTTATGCCGGGGGTAGCAGTCCGACCAGGGATTAGCCTGGCCGCCCGGAGACGGGCGGCGGATGTATATAGTTTAAGTTTTAGTTTAAGTAAAGTGTAATTATTCAGTTTAAGTTTGGGTTTTTGATTTAAGTTAAATAAGGTGATGGGTAGTTTTAAGTAAGTAGTCTGTTAAGAGTGTGTATATTTGAGTCGAGGTCGTGGGACCCGACCATGCTTCACCAAGCCAGAGAATCTCTTGGGGACCTGGCTGCATGTTTTTACATCTTTTGCAGAAAGACTTTTGGGATGGAAGGGCTCGTGATCCTATTCGCCCTGATTGGGATGGGTGTAGAGAGACGGGGCGACGTCCAAGACTCCCACATCTACGGGTGTTCGGGAGACAGAGCGCCCCTAGCGATCGATGGGAGCAGTGAGCGGGATGCGGAGGAAACCGCCGTCTACGTCCACGAGGGAAGGTGGCCAGGATGGTTGGGGTCCAACTCGTCTCAGTACTCCAGCCAAGCCGGATTCACGTACGGGAAGGCCTCCCTCCTGTGCCCCAGGGTACAGGTCATTACCACGAGGGTCAGCGTCACTGTTGGAAAGTGAATATGTTTGACGTGTAAAGGACACATTCCTCTGGATAGGTGGTGGTGGCTCAGAAAGCTGAGCAAGGACATGAGGAACCCCGAAGTCGAGTGGGAACGGTTGGGAAACAACACCCATCGGACGATTACCGGGACTCATGGAGGACTAAGCGTGTGTTGGGACAAGTGGTGGGAACCGGATCAAGGGATTTATATCTGTATGTGGGGGTCAGAGAAGGTCTGCCCCGCAGGCATATCCATTATTTTCCACCGGCAGTGGCAGGACGCTGGGATGGGGATGAGGTGGGATACCAGACTGAAGACGTGCACAGTCCCATTCTCCCCGATCCCAGTCAATGCCACTGAGCTGGTAATCCACCCCCGTAAGCCCCTGCCCACGGCGCAGGCGGCGAAGTTATCCAGGGAAGGTTGCCCCACCGCCACCAAGGGACCAGGGAATGGGTTGGTACTAGTCCAAACCGATCACGTGCTGTACCAGGGGGTACACTACGCGGTAGCCTCCGTGATTTTAAATCTCACCGAGGTACATTTACCAGAGTGGTGCCCCAAAGAAACAGAGCAGCTTTACTAGGCCCTATTAAAGGACATGTTCAAGAAGTTTTACGAGTTCGATTTTGCGTACGTGGACAAAACCGAACTGTACACCACACACCGAGAATTTTTGGGTAATGCAGGGAGGCAAAGAAGGGGAGTATGGAATGATGTTTTTACTGCGTTTAATACTGGGTCCTCTGTCATCAACAGCTGGATGACATAGAGCTGCAGACCCAGATAAGCGGTTTAAAAACACAGTTAAAAGGGATATTACTGGATGAGAACAAGGTAGTGGGCTCGGAGTTGCATGAGGACCAGGCCATGACAGTCCATTTAAAGGAGATCATAGCCGAGTTGGAAAAGCACGCAAAGACGGTAAATGCTCTCATAAGGGAGGACAGAAATGCTTCTGACCAGGCTGCGCAGAATGAGGTGTGCGTGTTATACGGGGCGTGGTTACTAGGCGAGGGCCGCAGTAATCTGGAGGATTTAAAACAGGGTTCAGTCCCCTCCTGGATTAGCAACGAGCACCTCGCAGCCCTCCACCCTTTTGAGAATGCATTGAGCCCGTGCCAACTCCGGCTAGCCTCCGAAGCCTATCCAGTCCCCGTGGATTGTGGGCGGTCCAACCACACAATCATGGGAGTAGTAGTTAGGATGCTGGTCATGGGTAGGACAGCCCGAACCGCACCGGTATACAGGGTGGAGAACATTGGAGTCATTCAAGAGGGTGCACACATTCGTTTCACAGCAGTCCCGCCTTACGTCATTAAGTGGGAGCACGCTATGACAGGTACTGACCTCTCGGGGTGCCAGAGCCGGGGAGCACACATAATCCTGTGTCCCCAGCACTTGAATGCCTATTTGAAACCACAGTGTGGGTTCAGAGCTGCTGGCGCGAAACCTATAAATTGTACCATGGAGGCAATGGCACAAGGCCATGTTCCCCCGCTTGTAGCATATATTGAAGGTGGGACATATTGTGTCACCACTGACGCGTCCCACTACCAGCATGGACAGCATAGCTGGTGTCTGGTTAGCGACAGCAGTTTCTGTTTTAAACCCGAGGCAGAAGTTCAAGTGGCCCAGGAGCGAATTGTCCCCATTCCTGAACCCTCCACTGTTCACCTCACTGTGAAGGAGAATTTTACGAATTTGCAAAAGTACATAGCGCACTTTGGCTACGAAATTCCCCCTTTCCCTGAACACCTTACCAAAATACTCAAAGCCGTTATAGTTTCGCAGAAACATTCTTACACTCTCGAACAGAAAACAGCAGAGCTAGGGACTAAGATATTGGATATTGTGATTCCACCCTGGTGGAACATTTTCAATAACATAAAGGTCCCTTTGTGGATCAGACTGGCTTCCCACATTCTCGTGGTTTGTCAGTTAGGAATAGTGTTGTATTTAGTTTGTATTCAGTGTAAGGGAAAAGGTCAGTTGTTAGAATTCCGTAACCAGAAGATCTGAATGGAACATTATGTAAAGGTGGAGGGAGATACGCCGGTTTAAGTCTTTTTCCCTGTACTTTTGATTAAAGATTGTTGTTTTTTAATGTTTGTTATTTTTAATAAAGGTTTTCCTGTTGTGACACGGTTTAATAAAGATATGTGTAACAAGTGGTGTAGGGGTGTTGGTCCCCCTCCATGCTTGGATGTGTGTAAAGTCTGTAATTTTATCCTATGTATGCTTATGTACACTACATTTTCACGGAATGGGAAGTGCATGTGTCGTGGGTATATTAGATAGGTAATTACAGGGGAAGGTTGACTATGGAGGGTCAGAAAAATTTTGCTCACCTTAAAAGTATGATACTTCAAGCAAGTTTTAGTATCACAGGGGGGAGTGTAAGATTTGAAAAATGTCTACATTTCCCCAAAGGTTGTTATTAATAAAAGGGACACTGCGTGGACATTTTAAATCAAAAAGGGTACCCAAGATGGCGTCCGTGCCTCGTGGCAGAAAGCCTGAGAGATTTTAAAACTTGGACTCTGCAGCGCAGGCAGCTTGTGGAGAAATTGAAACCAAAGCTGCAGTTTCTGTGAAGAGAGACTTTGTATTTTGAAAGCAGACAGGACTTTGAATTATGTATTAGATCAAATTGGAGACAAATCTATATCCAGTTAGGCCTATAGTTAAGGCCATCAAGCAGTTTACATAAATAATCGGCAACAGATTAAGGAAGCCATCGAGGCTGGACAGGCCCATCAAGGTGCATTCATAACAAAACAAGTCAATTATCGGGCCGGTAGATGCGATTACCGGCCATCTAAAAAGTTAGTATAGATTGCTACCATTATTTAAAATAGCCTGCCAAGATTAAGACAAAAGAACTAATCTGATTTGGCATGCAGATAAGGGTTTTCGAAAGGAGTATAATTGAAGGCCCCGGGTAGCAATCGCTCTCTGCTCTGCTCTTCTCTTCTCTCTGGCCTCTCCCTGCTCCTCGCCCTCGTAGCCGTCGCTCTTTTCCCTTCCCGCGCTTACCTCCTAGCCTTTGCCCTTTCCCCACTCCATCTGGAATCGCCCAGGCACTGCATCGGGCGGACACGGACAATTCAGGCCAGGTGAGGCGGGACACGACGAGGCGAGGAGGCAAGGCGAACTGAGGCAAGACCAACTGAGGAAGACAACTGAGGAGACAAACTGAGGAAGACGACTGGATCATCGGGCCTTCAGTCTCAGCTGACCTGCGACTATCTTTATGCAAACTCAAACTGTCGGCCGAGGAAGAGGAACCATCATCCCTGCAAGGTAAAGCACCCAAGCAGAGACTTTAACTTTGGGGTACTCGAACCTGGACAATGCCCTTGCAGCACCCGGAGACCACGCGATGACGGCAGGCTCCAGAGAGCACCAAGAGCGAACCCCGAACCCCACCGCTGTTTTGAGTCCAGCAGACCCTTTTGATTGGTGAGCATAAATTCTGGCCCCTCATAGCTTAATCTAGTTAGGTATAGGGGGTGGGATAAGGATAAGGGGATTGTTAAGATAGTTGTTTTCCCTCGATGTGCCATGTGTTCCCCATTCCCTGTATAAGTATAGTTATTTGTATTTGCCTGTAAATTTTTACACTAGTAACTTCTCATAAGACTGTGTTATTTTTCTGTTTAATAAAATCTTGAGTTTTGCTTACATGCAAACCACCTGTCCATTCCAGTCTTTTCTGTATCGCCACCTGTACCTAAGTCCGGTGTCTAGAACTCAGGGACGTGGGAGCGATTCGAACCGCTCATAAACAGTCAGCGGCATAACTGACTGGGCGTACGCGCCAACCAACCACCACACGCCACCCCCTACAGTGGCGAGTGTCTTACTTCCCGACTCCCCAAAGCCTTTCCACCATCTACAAGGCACAAGTCAGGAGTGTGATGGAATATTCTCCACTTGCCTGGATGAGTGCAGCTCCAACAACACTCAAGAAGCTCGACACCGTCCAGGACAAAGTAGCCCGTTTGACAGCCAATCCACCACCTTAAACATTCACTCCCTCCACCACTGGCATACCGTGGCTGCAGTGTGTACCATCTACAAGATGCACTGCAGCAACTCGCCAAGGCTTCTTCGGCAATACCTCTCAAACCAGCGACCTCTTCCACTTAGAAGGACAAGGGCAGCAGGCGCATGGGAACACCACCACCTCCAAATCACACACCATCCTGATTTGGAAATATATCGCCGTTCCTTCATCATTGCTGGGTCAAAATCCTGGAACTCCTTCCTTAACAGCACCATTGGAGTACCTTCACCACACGGACGGAAGAGGTTCAAGAAGGTGGCTCACCACCACCTTTTCAAGGGCAATTAGGGATGGGCAATAAATGCTGGCCTTGCCTGCAATGCCCACATCCCATGAACGAATAAAAAAACTTTACAGCCAATTAACTACTTTTGAAGTGTAGTCACCGTTGTAATGTAGGAAACACAACAGCCAATTGGTGCACAGCAAGTTCCCACAAACAGCAATGAGATGACGACCAGATAATTTGTTTTAGTGATGTTGGTTGGGGAATAAATATCGGCCAGGACACTGGGGTAACTCCTCTGCTCTTCTTCAAAATAGTGTCGTGTGATCTTTTAAGTCCACCTGAGAGGGCCTTGGTTTAATGTCTCATCCAAAAGACAGCACACCTCTGACAGTGCAGCACTCCCTCAGTATTGCACTGGAGTGTCAGCCTACATTTTGTGCTCAAGTCTCTGGAGTAGGGCTTGATCCCACAACCTTCTGACTCAGAGGTGATAGTGCTACCAATGAGCCACGGATGAGGGTTATTATTACTTGATTACCACTGGCAATGTGTCTCTACAGAGGAAGTAGTCTGCAGGTCGTTCGCAGCAGATGGCACAACTCCAGTAACTACTCTCCCTGTTGAACCTGAGCCTGTGAAGGCAGTCCTCCTCTGATATTACCAGATAGCTTTGCTTGGACTGTAGCTGTAGTTCCTTGGGTAATGGAATTTCTGGACAGTCCACCTCTGCTGCAAGTAGATCTCCTTAGCATCCCTTCTTTTCCATTGATCTTCCTCTTCCAACACCCCGAAAGAGAGAGGAGCAGTGAAAGCAATGTATTGTAAATGTATTGTAAATGTTTGAACCACAGTTAAAAACAAGTTAGGATTCATGTACTCATCTCAAGGGATAGTAATGATGGCACAGCAGTCCCTCTAAGCCGACCAATTCAGTAAGTCAACCAAGTTTGACAAGTCCTCTTGGTGGTCGACTTACATTGTATTTATACTGCATACTGGTTTGAGACCAGCTGGTCTATTGAACTTGTACCGATTCTGGTGAAACTTATGCCTCCCCCCATCCCTGAAAATTATACAACAATTGAATACACTTACAATTTATAAATGAACACATTAAAAACTGTACCCCACATGGCAACATTCAGGGAGGTATTTTTAGAAGTCAGACACAAAGCATTTCAAAAATTCAGAGTTCACGCACACAAATAAAACATTTACGATTACATTATGAATCTATTGGCAAAGAATAAAGTTGTCTTTTTCAATAACATATGCATTATACTGCCACTAAACTTATGAATAAATGACTAACAACCAAGGTCTTTTTCTTCCTCAACATGACAATTGTGTCACGTGGCTGAGATGACACTGTGCAGTGTCTCAGGAGACTGTTTTACTACTTGAAAGAGCACAGAGCAGCTTTAAGGCACTAAATACCTTATTATAGCAATCTTAATGCAAGTAGAATGCTTCACTTCACTGTGATTAAGATAATACTCTCAGATTGACAATTCCTAGCATGATTTTATTTGAAAGAAACGCAGAGTTAAATGAGATCAAGTCTAATAAAAATCTGAGAAGCCATTTTTTGTTTATTGATGTGACCAGTTCACTTTAAGCATACTAATTTCAGTAATAAATCAAGTCTGATGAGAACTAACAACTCATTTTATGATTTTGTAAGACTAATTGCGACGAGGTATATATTAATAATGCTATCTCAAACCAGTGCATTGAACCTCTGGTGTACCCTAAGCACTCCTCCCATTTCTCATCTACATGCTGCCGCTCGGCAACATCATCCGAAAACTCAACATCAGGTTCCACATGTACACTGCTCTGCCTCACCATCACCTCTCACGACCCCTCCACTGTTTCTAAATTGTCATTCTGCTAGTTTGACATCCAGTACTGGATGAGCAGAAGTTTCCTCCAACTAAATATTGGGAAGACCGAAGCCATTGTCTTCGGTTCCTGACACAAACACCGTTTCCTAGCCACTGACTCCATCCCTCTCCCTGGCAACTATCTGAGGATGAACCACACGGTTCGCAACCTTGGTGTTGTATTTGACTCCAAGAAGAACGTCTGACCACATATCCGCGCCATCACTAAAACCGCCTATTTCCAGCCCCGTAAGGCTGCCAGACTCCATCCTTGCCTCAGCTCATCTGCTGCTGAAACCCTCACCCATGCATTTGTTACCTTTAAACTTGATTATTCCAACACTCTCCTGGCCGGTCTCCCATCTTCCACCTTCCATAAAATGAAACGCTTCCAAAACTCTGCCGCCCATATCCTAACTCGCACCAAGTCCCATTCATCAATCACCCCTGTGCTCTCTGAGTTACATTGACTCCCGGTTAAGCAACGTCTCAATTTTAAAATTCTCATCCTTATTTTCAAATCCCTTCATGCCCTAGTCCCTCCCTATCTCTGTAACCTCTTCTAGCCCTATAACCCTCAGAGATATCTGCACCCCTCCAATTCTGGCCTCATGTGCATCCCCAGTTTTAATTGCACCACCATTGACAGGCGTGCCTTCAGCTGCCGATGCCCTAAGGTCTGGAATTGCCTCTCTGAATCTCTCACCTTTCTATCCTCCTTTGAGGCGCTCCTTAAAACCTAACTCTTTGACCAAGCTTTTGGTCATCAGCCCTAATATATCCTTATGTGGCTCGGTGTCAAATTTTGTTTGATAACGCTCCTATGAATCGCCTTCGGACATTTTACTACATTAAAGGTGCTATATAAATGCAAGTTGTTGTTGTTGAATGCCGTGAAATTCCTGTATTTGCGTGGTGGATATGGACTAAACCCGCGGTGAAGGAAAAAGCCATATAACCCATTTAGAAAAATACACTATCTTATGAAAGAATTCTGGCCTTGTTGAAACAGGACAAGTTGTATGAACATAACATAATAAGAACATAAGTAGTAGGAGCAGGCCATACGGCCCTTCGGGCCTGCTCCGCCATTCAATAGGATCATGGCTGATCTGAACCTAGACTTACGTCCACTTCCCTGCCCGCTCCCCGTAACCCCTAATTCCCTTATCAGCTAGGAAACTGTCTATCTCCGTTTTAAATTTATTTAATGTCGCTGCTTCCACAGCTCTCTGAGGTAGCAAATTCCATAGATTCACCACCCTCTGAATTAAGAAGTTTCTCCTCATCTCAGTTTTGAAAGGGCAGCCCCTTATTCTAAGATTATGCCCCCTAGTTCTAGTCTCACCCACCAGTGGAAACATCCTCCCTGCATCCACCCGATCAAGCCCCCTCACAATCTTATATGTTTCGATAAGATCGCCTCTCATTCTTCTGAACTCCAATGAGTAGAGTCCCAACCTACTCAACCTTTCCTCATAAGTCAACCCCCTCATCTCCGGAATCAACCGAGTGAACCTTCTCTGAAATGCCTCGAGAGTAAGGATATCTTTTCTTAAATATGGAACCCAAAACTGTACGCAGTATTCCAGGTGTGGCCTCACCAGTACCCTATATAACTGAAGCAAGACTTCCCTGCTTTTATACTCCATCCCCCTTGCAATAAAAGCTAAGATTCCATTGGCCTTCCTGATCACCTGCTGTACCTGCATACTAACCTTCTGTGTTTCATGCACCAGGACCCCCAGATCCCTTTGTACTGTAGCACTTTGCAGTTTCTCTCCATTTAGATAATAACTTGCTCTTTGATTTTTTCAGCCAAAGTGCATTCTTCCAACATGATATTCCATCTGCCAAATTTCTGCCCACTCACTTAGCCTGTCTATGTCCTTTTGCAGGTTTTTTATGTCCTCCTCACTCACTGCTTTCCCTCCCATCTTTGTATCGTCGGCAAACTTGGATATGTTGCACTCGGTCCCTTCCTCTGAATCGTTAATATAGATTGTAAAGAGTTGGGGTCCCAGCACTGACCCCTGCGGAACACCACTAGTTACTGATTGCCAACCCGAGAATGAACCATTTATCCCAACTCTTTGTTTTCTGTTAGATAGCCAATCTTCCACCCATGCCAGTATATTACCCCCAATCCCGTGATTTTTTTATCTTGTGCAGTAACCTTTTGTGTGGCACCTTGTCAAATGCCTTTTGGAAGTCCAAATACACATCCATTGGTTCCCCTTTATCCACCCTGTTTGTTACGTCCTCAAAGAATTCGAGCAAATTTGTCAAACATGACTTCCCCTTCATAAAACCATGCTGACTCTGTCCGATTAAATTATGCTTATCCAAATGTCCTGTTACTGCTTCCTTAATAATGGACTCCAACATTTTACCAACCACAGATGTTAGGCTAACTGGTCTATAGTTTCCAGCCTTTTGTCTACCTCCCTTTTTAAATAAGGGCGTTACATTAGCAGTTTTCCAATCTGCTGGGACCTTTCTTGAATCCAGGGAGTTTTGGAAAATTACCACCAATGCATCCGCAATCCCTACCGCTACTTCTCTCAAGACCTTAGGATGTAAGCCATCAGGTCCAGGGGATTTATCCGCCTTAAGTCCCATTATCTTACCGAGTACCATCTCCTTAGTGATTTTAATCATGTTTAGCTCCTCCCCCCCTATAGCCCCCTGTTTGTCCAGTGTTGGGATATTTTTAGTGTCCTCTACTGTAAAGACTGATACAAAATATTTGTTCAGCGTTTTTGCCATCTCCATGTTCCCCACTACTAATTTCCCAGTCTCGCCCTCTAAGGGACCAACATTCACTTTAGCCACCCTTTTTCTTTTTATATAACTGTAGAAACTCTTGCTATCTGTTTTTATATTTTTTGCTCGTTTACTTTCATAATCTATCTTCCCTTTCTTAATTCATCTTTTAGTTATTGTTTGCTGGCTTTTGAATGCTTCCCAATCTTCTATCCTCCCACTAGATTTGGCTACTTTATACGCCCTTGTTTTCAGTCGGATACTATCCTTTATTACTTTACTTAGCCACGGATGGCTGTCTTTTCTTTTACGCCCCTTTTTCCTCAGTGGAATATATTTTTCTTGAAAGTTGTGAAATATCTCCTTTAATGTACACCACTGCTCATATACCGTCTTACACCTTAATCTATTTTCCCAGTCCACTTTAGTCAACTCTGCTCACATACCTTCGTAGTCTCCTTTATTTAAGCTTAGTACACTGGTTTGAGATCCAACTCTCTCAACCTCCAACTGAATTTGGAATTCAACCATTTTATGGTCACTCATTCCAAGGGGATCCTTTACTAGGACATTTTTTATTAATCCTGTCTCATTACACAGGACCAGATCTAAGATTGCCTGCCCCCTGGTTGGTTCAGTAACATACTGCTCAAGGGACCCGTCCCTAATGCACTCTATGCACTCTTCCTCAAGGCTGCCCTGCCCAATTTGATTTGTCCAGTCAATATGAAAGTTAAAATCTCCCATGATTATAGCTGTTCCCTTATTACAAGCCCCAACTATTTCCTGATTTATACTCCGACCAATAGAGTTGCAACTGTTAGGAGGCCTATAGACTACTCCCACTAGTGACATTTTCCCCTTATTATTCCTTATCTCCACCCAAACTGTTTCACTGTCCTGATCCTTTGACCCAATATCATTTCTCACTATTGTAGCGATTCCATCCTTTATTAACATAGCCACCCCACCTCCCTTTCCTTCCTGTCTGTCCTTCCTAATTGTCAAATACCCCTGGATGTTTAGTTCCCAGTCATGGTCACCTTGCAGCCATGTTTCTGTAATGGCCACCAGATCATACCTATGTGTAGTTATTTGTACCGTCAACTCATCTATTTTATTACTGCGTGCATTCAGATAAAGAACTTTTAAATATGTTTTGTGACCATTTATTCCTGCTTTTACCCCCTTTACCTTTATCTTTATATATTCTGTCCCTTTCTGACACGCTCTGGTTTTTAATTCCCCCACTGCTACCTTGCTCTATTGCCTTCTCCGCTGACATTTTTATTTTCGCTCTCTTGAAACCTCCCCCCCACTAATTAGTTTAAAGCCCTCTCTACAGCCCTAGTTATTCGATTCGCCAGGATTCTAGTCCCAGCACTGGCCAAGTGAAGTCCATCCCAACGGAACAGCTTTCTTCTGTCCCAGTACTGGTGCCAGTGTCCCAAGAAGCAAAACCCATTTCTCCCACACCAGTCTTTGAGCCACGCATTTAACTCTCTGATTTTATTTACCCTAGCCAAATTTGCTCGTGGCTGAGGTAGTAATCCAGAGATTATTACCCTTGTGGTTCTGCTTTTAAATTTGGCCCCTAGCTGCTCATACTCCCTCAGCAGAACCTCTTTCCTTGTCCTATCTATGTCGTTGGTACCAACATGGACCACGACAACTGGATCCTCCCCCCTCCCACTCCAAGTTTCTCTCCAGCCCAGAGGAGATGTCCTTAACCCTGGCACTGGGCAGGCAACACAACCTTCGGGACTCTCGCTCTCGGCTGCAAAGAACCCTATCTATCCCCCTAATGATACTATCCCCTACCACTACAACATTTCTTTTTACCCCCCCCCACTTGAATGGCCCCTCGTTCCACGGTGCTGTGGCCAGGTTGCTCATCCTCCCTGCAGTCCCCGTTCCCGTCCTCACAGGGAGTAAGAGCCTCGAACCTGTTGGACAAGAGCAAGGGCTGCGGCTGCTCCAACACTGCCTCCTGGATCCCCGTACCTGCCTCACTCATAGTCACACCCTCCTCTCCCTGACCACGTTGTTGACCCTGAATAAATAACCTTATTGAAACAGAAGGTGCATGGCTCCGAGAGGCTGACTTTTGGGAACAAAAACAATGGTCCACGCTGGATAAGGTGTTTTAATTTAAACTTTGTAAAGATGGCACATAAGATATGGAACATCTGCCCTCGTAAAGATGACATAAAATAAGGGACACCTGCCCTTCACACCGTTTTATATGGTGAACCCAGAACACCTAGAGATGAGACAAGATTCTGGAATATTACAAGCTGATGTAGCAGTAAAGAATTGCAGAGGTCAGCAGAAAGATGAATAGGGATAATTAACTTGCATCAACAGAAACTTTAAAGGAAATACAACTGAAAAAGAGTATAAATATTGAAGTCTCAAATGAGATAGCAGACTCGCTTTAATCGGGCAAAGCGATTCTCGACTACAGAGGCGGCTCTGTGGTCTTCTTTGTACCTCGGGGATCAAAGATATTTGATATTGATGGATATCCTATATAGAAAACTTTAAGAACTGCAATACTGTAGTGAAGTTAAGATTTAAAAGTAAGATTTTTTGTTCATAAGATTGTATTTTTTCTCTTTTTTGAACTGTTAACGTTGCAATTGACTGATTCACCAACTGCAAATTGCACGTCAGTTCTTTTAATAAATCTCTATATATTTTTAGAATTATCTAACATAAGTCTTCTGTATCAATAACTCGCAAACTCAATTTCTGCACACTCTTTGGTGGAGATGTACATGTCTGAGGGGAGTTTTCTGGACCCTCATAATATCCAGGACGTTACAGTGTAGCTAAACTTATTAAAAGCACTATCTGGAGGAAGGTAACATTCTCAGGTTGTTCCCGGACCTTTAGACCCAGTTAAGTGCCTTTAGGATTCGGCTACCTCAAACTTTAGTTGAAAGTGAACGTCTGAGAAATATGCCTGATCTGGGATAGCCCCAAAGGGGCTAGGACTAGTAAATATCCTTTCATCACCACAGAAGATTAGGGCTTGTCCATTTCAGTCTAAGTACTCTTTTAACGGTGTAATAAGTCTTAATTACTGCCAAACATGCTCTCCGGCACTGAAAATTAACTTTTACAAGTATGGAGTCTCATTCCTTCAGATTTTAATTGTTGGAAATCTAAAACATTTTTTTTTTTAACTTTTTCTTTGTCTCTTTTTTTCTCTCAATCCAATCTTTCTTTACCTCTCTTTATTTCACTTTCTGTACGTGATTTGACATTGAATAATATATTCTAACTTATACTTCCTGGTTCAGACTCTGCACTGTTCATTAACAATACTTCAATCTGATTGGTTAAGGAGATACACAGTTCCTTTTTCTGTTCACATAGGTCCCAGATGCCCTGTAGAGGGCACCGCATCGTTTGTCCTTTTGCACTGGAAGAGATCCATAGAAATTAAATGGGTAAGGACTAGTCAAATGAATGGCGAGTGCCATTCGTTTGCCAGCTACAGCATGGTGGCATAGTGGTTAGCACTGTTGCCTCACAGCGCCAGGGACCCGGGTTCAAATCCGGCCTCGGGTGACTGTCTGTGTGGAGTTTGCACATTCTCCCCGTGTTTGCATGGGTTTTCTCCGGGTGCTCCGGTTTCCTCCCACAGTCCAAAGATGTGCGGGTTAGGTTGATTGGCCATGATAAAAATTGGCCCTTAGTGTTAGGGGGGATTAAATACGTGGGGTTACGGGGATAGGGCTTGGGTGGGATGGCTGTCAGTGTAGGGATCGGGTGCTAGGGTTTGGATGATCAGCCATGATCTCGTTGAATGGCGGAGCAGGCTCGAAGGGCCGAATGGCCTACTCCTGCTCCTAGTTTCTATGTTTCTATTATTGGTCAGCATCCGACATCTTCAGTAATTTTTTTTCATGTGTGCAGGAAGGCAATTCCAACAAAGATCAGATTTAGATAGACAAGTTTCTACAGGTAGAATGCAGGAAGCATGCAGAGAGTTATTTAAATAGAGTTGTAAACAAAAGCAACTGAGTTATCTATGAAAAATCATCCAAAAGACTTGGATGCTCAATTTTACTACATCTGTTCATTTCTATTTCTCTACTTGCTAATCACATTTACATGCTTTGTGTTTTAGTCCTCTTTCTGCCTTGTCTCTTCTCTGGTGTATAAAGTGGTTGTTGCATTCTTATTACAGTTCTCAGCCACACACGGCACTGAACAGTGGAGAATCTGTTCCACCCAATACTATTCTATGGCAGTCAATATACTTTACCATATTTACTGTGGATTTGCTGCAGCCTAAACATTGCAGCAGTTTCCCAATGCTCTTTTGTAATGCATACTTACTGAAACAAAGTATCACACAGCATGAATATTACACACTTTACTAATACTGAAGGATATAGGATTTGCAGATATAGTACTTATAATGCTATTAATCTACCGTACAAAATTTGCTCAAAATGCAAGTAGCCCTCCCCCCATACCGCTTGTTCTCAGTAACTTAAATGCTATACTTCCATCTCCCATAGTGCAATATTTGGTTAAGAAGCAAGCATTTTATTAATTTAATATACTCTTCTCCCAAAAAAAGTTCCCTTCTTTTTCCCTCAGTTATTTGCATGCTTCTAAAAGATATTTGTTTCTCTCTCTTACTTCCCACGGTTGATTTATAGTTGCTGTCAGTTTTGCACAGTAATGACAGTAAGCCCTGACAGTTTTGCCATCACTGCAACCAAACATTCTGGGCCATTGTCTGAACATAAGACGTAGGAGCAGGACATTTGGCCCCTTGAGCCTGCTCCACCATTCAATAAGATCTGATCTTGGCCTCAACTGCACTTCCCTGCCCGCTCCCCATAACCCTGGACTCCCTTATCATTCAAAAATCTCTCTATCTCCACCTTAAATATATTCAATGACCCAGCCTCCACAGCTCTGGGGTAGAGAATTCCAAAGATTCACGACCCTCAGAGAAGAAATTCCTCCTAATTTCCAATTTAAAATGGTGCCCCCTTATTCTGAAATTATGCCCCCTTGTTCTAGATTCCCCCACGAGGGGAAACATCCTCTCTGCATCTAACCTGTCACGCCCCTTCAGAATCTTATATGTTTTAATAAGATCCCCTGTCATTCTTCTAAACTCCAATGAGTATAGGCCCAACCTGCTCAAACATTCTTCATAAGATAACCCCTTCATCTCCAGAATCAACCTCGTGAACCTTCTCTGAACTGCCTCCAATGCAAGTATATCCTTCCTTAAACAAGGAGACCAAAACTATACATGGTACTTCACAGGTGTGGTCTCACCAACGCCCTGTACAGTTGTAACAGGACTTCCCTACTTTATACTCCATTCCCTTTGCAATAAAGGCCAACATTCCATTTGCGTTCTTAATTATTTGCTGTACTTGCATGCTTTTTCTGATTCATGTAGAAGGACCCCCAGATCGCTTTGTACCTCAGCATTTTGTAATCCCATTTAAATAATAATTTGCTTTTTTATTTTTCCTACCAAAGTGGATAATCTCACATTTTCCCACATTAAACGCCATCTGCCAGATTTTTGCCCGCTCACTTAGCCTATCTATATCCCTTTGGAGATTCTTTGCGTCCGCCACACAATTTGCTTACCTACCTATCTTTGTATCATCAGCAAATTTAGCTACATTACACTCAGTCCTTCATCCAAATCATTAATATAGATTGTAAATAGTTGAGGCCCCAGCACTGATCCCTGCGGCGCCCCACTAGTTACAGTTTGCCAACCTGAAAATGACCCATTTATTCAGACTTTTTTTTCTGTTAGTTAGCCAATCCTCTATCCATGCTAATATATTACCCCCAACCCCGTGAGCTCTTATCTTGTGTAGTAACCTTTTATGTGGCACCTTATCGAATGCCTTCTGGAAATCCAAATACACATCTACTGGTTCCCCTTTATCCACCTTGCTCATTACATCCTCAAAGAACTCCAGCAAATTTGTCAAACATGATTTCCCTTTCATAAAACCATGCTGATTCTGCTTCATTATATTATGATTTTCTAAATGTCCTGCTATCACTTCCTTAATGATAGACTCCAGCATTTTCCCAATGACATATGTTAGTCTAACTGGTTGATAGTTGCCTGCTTTCTGTCTCCCTCCTTTCTTAAATGGGGGCGTTACATTTGCGGTTTTCCAGTCCGCTGGGACCTCTCCAGAATCCAGGGAATTTTGGTAGATTACAATCAATGCATCCACTATCTCTGCAGCCACCTCTTTTAAGGATTTAGGATGCACGCCATCGGGTCCAGGGGACTTGTCCACCTTTAGTCCCATTAGTTTGCCTAGTACTTTCTCTCTAGTGATAGTGATTGTTTTAAGTTCCCCTCACCCCAATAGCCCCTTGATTATCCATTATTGGGATGCTTTTAGTGTCTTCTACCATGAAGACTGATACAAAATATTTGTTCAAGGTCTCCGCCATTTCCCTGTTTCCCATTATTAATGCCCCAGACTGATCCTCTAGGGGACCAATGTTTATTTTAGCTAATCTCTTCCTTTTTATATACCTGTAGAAGCTCTTACTGTCTGTTTTTATATTTCTTGCTAGTTTACTCACTTAAGCTATCTTCTCTCTCTATCATTTTTTTAGTTGTCCTTTGCTGCTTTTAAAAAAATTCCCAATCCTCTGGCCTTTCACTATTCTTCGCAACATTGTATGCTTTTGTTTTCAATTTGATACCATCCTTTACTTCCTTAGTTAGCCATGGATGGTTCATCCTTCTCTTAGAGTCTTTCTTTCTCACTGGAATATATCTTTGCTGAGAGTTATGAAATATCTCCTTAAATATTTGCCACTGCTTTTCTACAGTCTTACCCTGTAATATATTTCCCCAGTCCACTTTAACAAAGTCTGCCTTCATACCTTTGTAATTACCTTTGTTTAAGTTCAGGTAACTAGTTTGAGACCTAGCTTTCTCACCCTCAAACTGAATTTGAAATTCTACCATGCTATGATCACTCTTCCCAAGAGGATCCTTCACTTTGAGATCATTAATTAGTCCAGCCTCATTACACATTACCAGATCTAAAATAGTCTTCTCCCTGGTTGGTTCCACAACATATTGTTCCAAGAAACCATCCCGTATACACTCTAAGAACTCTTCCTCAAGTCTACCTTTGCCAATTTGCTTTGTCCAACCAATATGAAGATTAAAATCTCCCATGATTATAGCTGTACCTTTCTTACAAACCTCTATTATTTCTTGATTTATTCTCTGTCCTAGTGTGGCTACTGTTTAGGGGCTTGTAGACTACTCCCACCAGTGACTTTTTACCCTTATTATTTCTTATCACCACCCAAACTGATTCTATGTCTTGATCTTCTAGGCCAATATCATTTCTCATTACTGCACTAATCTCATCTCTTATTAACAGAGCTACACCAGGTTCTTCTCCTTTCTGCCTATCCTTACAAAATGGCAAATATCCCTGAATATTCAGTTCCCAGCCTTGGTCACCTTGCAACAATGTCTCTGTAATGGCTATCAGATCATACCCATTTATTTCTATTTGTGCTGTCAACTCATCTATCTTGTTACAAATGCTGCGTGCGTTACGAATGCTGCGTGCATTCAGATATAGAGCTTTTAAATTTGTCTTTTTACCATTTTTTCCTACTCAGACCCCTCTTTCTGATGCACTCTTATGTGCATACGCTCTTTTCCTTCCCGTCACACTCTGGTTATCATTACCCCTGCACTTTTGCCTTCTCATTTTTCTTCGACTTTTTACATTTCCGCACAGCGTATCCCTCCCCCCCACTATTTAGGTTAAAGCCCTACCTGGATGGAACAGCTCCCTCTTATCCCAGTACTGGTGCCAGTGCCGCAGGAATCAAAACCCATTTCTCCCACACCAATCTTTGAGCCAATTTGCACGTGGCTCAGGTAGTAATCCAGAGATTATTAACCTTTGTGGTTCTGCTTTTTAATTTAGCCCCTAGCTGCTCATGCTCCCTCAGCAGAACCTCTTTCTTTGTCCTACCTATGTCGTTGGTACCTACATGGACCACGACAACTGGAACTTTCCCCTCCCACTCCAAGTTCCTCTCCAGCCCAGAGGAGATGTCCTTTACCCTGGCACCGGGCAGGCAACACAGCCTTTGGGACTCATGCTCTTGGCTGCAGAGAACAGTATCTATCCCCCTAACTATACTGTCCTACCACTACCAAATTTATTTTTTCTCCCTCCACTTGAATGGCTCCCTGTACCACAGTGCTGTGGTCAGTTTGCTCATCCTCACTGCAGTCCCTGCTCTCGCCCACACAGAGAGTAAGAACCTCATAACTGTTGGGACAAGAGCAAGGGCTGAGCTCCTCCACCACTACCTCCTGGTTCCCATACCTGCCTCGCTCGTCTGAGCTCATCAGCCCAGGCCAAAATAACAGTCCCCCTCAGCAACACAAAAACCCTCATCACAAACAATACTCAAGCGCATGCAGAAATGTTATTTTATATGTTTTCACACTTGCAGCTTAGTTATTTGCAAATTTTCTGTCCGTCATATGATTTTTACAGTGAATTCTGGGTAATATAGTTCCACAGCACCAGAGTGAAAACTAAAACACTCATGAATGATGCATCTCTCTCAAACACTCAAAATTTGTTACCAGGAAGATTGAAAAATCTCTCTGCTTGGTTGTCATGTATCACAATGAAAATCCACGATGGATTCTGGGTAGTGTAGTTCCACAGAAGCAGGATGGTAACCACGACTCCTGACCAATGGTTCCACCACAGATCCAATTCATATACGAACCGGGGTCAAGCAAGGCTGTGTCATCGCACCAACGCTCCTCTCGATCTTCCTTGCTGCAATGCTCCATCTCACCCTCAGTAAGCTCCCCGCTGGAGTGGAGCTAATTTACAGAACAAACGGGAAACTGTTCAACCTCCGTCGCCTCCAGTCCAGATCCAAGATCGTCCCAGCCTCTGTCGTCGAATTACAGTATGCAGATGATGCTTGCGTCTGCGCTCACAGAGGTCGAACTCCAAGCCATCGTCAACACCTTCACCGAAGCGTACGAGAGCATGGACCTTACACTAAACATCCGTAAGACAAAGGGCCTCTACCAACCTGCCCCCGCCACACAGTACTGCCCCCCGATTATCAAAATCCACGACAAGGCCTTGGACAACGTGGACCACTTTCCATACCTCGGGAGCCTACTGTCAACAAGGGCAGACGTCGACGACGAAGTCCAACACTGCCTTCAGTTTGCCAGTGCAGCCTTCAGTCGCCTGAGGAAGAGAGTGTTTGAAGACCACGACCTCAAACCCAGCACTAAGCTCATGGTCTACAGAGCAGCAGTGATACCCGCCCTGCTGTATGCCTCAGAGACATGGACCATGTACAGCAGGCACCTCAAAGCACTGGAGAGGTACCACCAACGCTGCCTCCGCAAGATCCTGCAAATCCATTGGCAGGATAGGCGCACCAACCTCAGTGTTCTTGCTCAGGCCAACATCCCCAGCATCGAAGCTTTGACCACGCTCAATCAGTTCCGATGGACAGGTCACATTGTCCGCATGCCCGATACGAGACTCCCAAAACAAGCGCTCTACTCGGAACTCCGACACAGCAAGGGAGCCCCAGGTGGGCAGAGGAAACGCTTCAAGGACGCCCTCAAAGCCTCCTTGAAAAAGTGTAACATCCCCACCGACACCTGGGAATCCCTGGCCCAAGACCACACAAAGTGGAGGAGAAGCATCCGGGAAGGCGCCGAACACCTCGAGTCTCTTCGCCGGTAGCAAGCAGAAGCGAAGTGCAGGCAGCGCAAGTCAACCCAAGCACCCCACCCACCCGCCCCTTCAACCACCGTCTGTCCCACCTGTGACAGCGACTGTAGGTCCCGCATTGGACTCAGCAGTCACCTGAGAACTCATTTTTAATGTGGAAGCAAGTCATCCTCGGTTCCGAGGGACTGCCTAAGAAGATACATTTATCTCTCATATAAACATAATTTGTCCACAGCAGTTATAAATTCCCTATATTACCTCTGGGCTTATGAAACCTTAATTGTAATATAACTCTTTGCCCGATTTCCCTCTTATCATGGGACTCACTGATCCCTACATCTAGACTGTCTAACAAACTGTTTCTCTTGAGGACTCACCATTAAACACCTGGTTCGCTCCAAGTGCTACACTGGTTTCCCAGAATATCTGCTAAGCACTCAAATGGCTTACTTACAAAAAACATCTCCCAATCAACTATTTTCTCAAATACCCAGTTAACAACTAAAGGCCATGGAACTCATATTGGGCACTTTTTAAATTTGTCCTCAGGATGTGGGTGTTGCTGACAAGGCACACATTTATTGCCCATCCCAGTTGCCCTTGAGAAGGTGGTGGTGAGCCTTCTTCTTGAACAGCTGCAGTCTGTGTAGTGAAGGTGCTCCCACAAAGATGTTAGGTAGCGAGTCCAAGGATTTTGTCAATCTAGGAACGGCACTACATATACAAAAGTCAGTTTCGAAGGAACTTGGAGGTGATGGTGTTCCAATACATCTGTTGCCCTCATCCTTCCAGGTAGTTTAGGTTGTGGGTTTGGGAGGTGCTGCATAATAAGCCTTGGCGAGTTGCTGCCATGCATCCTGTAGATAGTACACAGCCACGAAATGCCAGTGGTTGACAGGATGGATATTTATGCTAGTGGATGGGATTCTGATCAAGCGGCCTGCTTTTTCCTGGATGATATCAAGCTTCTTGAGTGCTGCTGCAACTGCACCTATCTAGACAAGTGGAGAGCATTCCATCACACTCCTGACTTGTGCTTTGCAGGTGGTGGAGAGGCTTTGGGGAGCCAGGTGGTGAACCAGTCACTGAAGAATACCCAGACTTTGACCTGCTTAGTAGCCAGGGCATTTATGTGGCTGGTCCAGTTGAGTCTGGTTAATGGTGACCCCATAGGATGTTGATGGTGGGGAACTCAGTGATGGCAATGCATTGAATGTCATGGCTCTCTCTTGCTGGATGTGGTCATTACCCGGCACTTGTGTGGCATGTATCTTACTTGCCACTTATCAGCCCAAGCATAGATGTTGATCAGGTCTTGCTGCATGCAAGCATGGACTACTTTATGTGGGTTTTGTGTTTGGTGATGCTGAACTTGAGAAAATACCTATCACAATCATAAGCGGATCTCTTGTCTCATGATCCAGAGTGCACCTTTGCTGCTCAAAATCTAGTTAAACGATCCTGGAATCAAATCACAGAACCCTTGTTGCATATACTGGCCACTGTAATCTCTTGTTCTGCCAAGAATGCTCGCCCTTCTTTACGATAGTAGACTGGAAAGCAGTCTAGTGTGACGAGGCGTGATTATAATCCAACAAACAGGTTAATTTTACATAAAGTTCATGATTAAACAGAACATAGTTTTTGCAGTAAGATTTGTTCATTTTCTACCATCCACGTTCCATGAAACAACAAAAATGCTACTTCTGCTGACTCTCTGGGCAAAAACTCACTTTCAAACCTAATGAGCTCTGTCTTCTGCTGTTACAAGCAGTGCACATTCATACAACCAGTTTGGTGCCTTTCTGTGAGAGGAAGAGTTCTTTACCCTGCCTCAATTCTGTTTGTATATAAAAGCCTTTTCTGATTTGATTAACCCACCAACATTGACAAGGAGACCAGCTTAGTTGGCCTAAGACATTTACTTAATGCTATAAACAAAAAGAAAAACACTGCAGATGCTGGAAATCTGAAAACAATAACAAAAAAAATCTGGAAATATTCAGAGTTAGTGGAGAAACAGAAGTCAACAGTTTGATATTCAGTTATTTCCTCAGAACTAGAAGTTATTACAAATGAACAGCATTTAAAAAGGAACAGAACAAGGTAAAATGGGGACGGGGGAAATAAAACACATCCATTGTTTAATGTCTGCTGGTTGGCACAAAGTCAAAAAATTCTGTATTCCCCTGGGTGTTAGCCCTTTGTCAGCTGAATTGATCCTTATAGCAATATTTAACATATATTAAAACAAAATAATTTATGGGTATACAGATAAACCACTCCAAATGATTAGACACATTGCATTTCACGTATTCCATTCCACTGACTAAAATGCAAAGGACCCATTAAATATTCTAAATGTATAATTACAACAAAGAAACTACTGAATTTAAATAGCAATATCTAATAAATTACAATCAGAAACAACACAAAATGTAAACTTGCACAAAGCATGTCTGTCAGTGCAGATTTCACATTTTAAGAAAGATTGTGGTGGATTCCACTAATAATATCTAAAATCACAAAGTACCCATCTGTAGCCTGAACCTGATCCAATCTATTGTCTAATGTAGCCTTAAAAATACCAAACTGTTCAGCTTTATTAGGTACATGTGCATTTTACATCTACAATATATTAAAACATCTTGTGTCTGTGTGCACTTCTTGTGGCAACCTTTCCCATTATAATTTCCTATGTCCACATATATAATGGAAACTGCCAATGTAAATTTGTCACATTTGTCACACTGTGACTACACCTCCCGCCAGTGGTGTCATGGTAGCGTCTCAGTTTTGCATCTCCCAGCTGCTCAGCCTATATTGCAGACAAACTCCAATAATGCAACCAATTCTATTTCCCTGTTTCACAAATTGCCATAAGTTTTGTTAAGTATTGTATAAAAACAAGTACAGAATATACGACTTCAAAATGGTGACTGAGTTACAATTGCATATCCTGGCCCAATTATCCCTTTACTTTTAAGCCCATCACCTAAGGTCTTGACTCCCTGTGTGAAATGCCACAAGAGATCAACTAGTATTTATTTATATACACACACACATAATTCTAAGGTAATGGGTTTCATGGGGGAGATATGGAAGGAATTAATTCCATCGCCACTTAGTAAAGCAGTTGGTTGAAGGAAATGCTTTTCCTCTTGTACCTATTCTTACAACTCATTTATCTCTCGGAATGTGCACAAAGTAAATCAGAGAATAATGGGCTAGAAATTTGGGGCGCTAAATTTTAAAAAGTTGGAGAATCCTTCTGACCTCCCACTAAATTGATTGTTAGCGCTCCAAGAGAGAACTGGAGCGCTAAATCAAGCGCTAATCACCTAACTTAGGGCGCTACACAGAGAGAGTGGGGCGCTACCTGCAGAGCTATAACCAATTTCAGGTGCCCTCCAATCGGGACTCATCATTCACACTGATTCCTTGCAGTTCTTAAAGGGGAGGATCATTCATTCTGCACAACCTCATTCTCAACATTGCTGGCTCTGAAGGCGACCTCCAAGCAACTCAATAGCTACACCTCTTATCCTCATGGCTGATCCCAGTCCCAGGGAGAGAGCTTGCCATTTCAGCGATCAGGCACTGGAGGCATTGGTCGCGGCAGTCGAAAGGAGGAGGGCAGTGCTGTTCCTTACCACTGGCAGGAGGCCATTGCCCCAGGTCTTCAGGGCAATGTGGAGGGAAGTGACCCAGGATGACTTGGCCAGCAGTGTGGTCCTCAGGACCCTCACACAGTGCCGTAAAAAGTTCAACGACCTCACTTGGGTGGTCAGGGTGAGTACATGCTTCAACAAGTCCTACATACCAGCATCCACACCTCAGTCTGTGCACACTGCACAAACCACCACACCCCCACCATGCATCTCCACCTACTAAATCTCACATCCACATCTCTGCCTTGCCTACAATCACAGCGATTCAACTATGGCAGGCATATCTCCCAAACACACAGCTGCACACTCACTCACACACTTTCCTTTCTCTTGCAGGCCAAGCTGGCCCACAATAGGAGGGAGCAGCAACAAACAGGTGAGGGTGAAGCGGATATCCAATAGCTTACAGACCTGGAGGAGCGAGTGTTGAGAGTCATTGGATGCCAGGTGGTGGGCACCATGGCCATCAGAGACGTCGACCCCCTTGGAGACAACAGTATGTGCATCCCCTCTCCTTCTCTCATCCCACTTCTCCGTCACAGCACAAGCCTTTTCCATTTTCCAGCTCATTATACTATCTGCATTCCTTGCTCCCGTCCTGCCCACCTGCTCTCACCTTAACCTGAAAGCATAAAGGCACAAGACTCGCGTTATCAGCAACCAGTTGACCAGCCTGTTCCTGAGCCTCCCAGTGAGAGTGAGGCGGGAGAAGAGGAGGAGGAAGAAAGCACCGCGTCACTGTATGTCTCACCCACAGGCACCACCTCAGGTACTGGGACTACGCGATCTTTCGAGGCTAGTTTAGTAGAGGGGTCTGCACAAGGTGATGCACCGGGGATGAGCGGGCTGCAGCAAGGCCAGGGGGAAAGGGTAGCTCGGGAGCCAGCTTCCCAGAGGGCGAGTTCTGCTGCACAGGACTCAGATGAGGACATCGATTGGGAGGCGTTCATAAAAAGGGTGATGGGCATGCATATGGAGATCATAGGTGCAATGGCAAGGGTGCCAGAGAGCCTGTCGGCAATGGTACGGAGTGTGGAGGAGTCTGTCTCCAACATTGCACAAAGCTCTGCGCACACCGTGGAGCCCGTCCTTGGCAGTCTGCAAAGGATGGTGGACTCCCTGAGACCCCGTGGGGACCCAGGCCTCCTGCTGCGTGTCATGGGCGATGTGGCAGCATACACTGCAGCACAGGCAGAAACCATGCAACGTCTTAGTGCTGTAATGCAGTCAATGGTTGCTGCCATCGATTCTCAGACTGCTCTCATGCAGTCTCAGCTTGATGCCACGAAAGCTCCGACTGCTGCCATCGTCGCTGGGTCCACCACAGTCCACCAGGGATCTCACGGTGTCGCAGCAGCCCAGCAATCTGTGCTCCAGCAGATTGTTGGGGATGCTGAGGTGCTGTCCCAGGGGAGTGTCAGTGGAGCAGGAATCTGCTGTCCTCTCTCAGGATGACAGCATTCCTGCTCCCACCACTGCCACTCCACCATTGCCCTTGCCGCTGCCTTTCATCCAAGCCGGCTAGACTGCTGTCACCCATCCTGAGGTTGTGCAGTGCACAGCCGGGCCATCCAGGCCCAGAGCTGGTCGAGGGCGTCCTGCAAGGCCATCTGTAGTCTCTGGCACTGACACCCAGCAGCCTTCCACCAGCCCTGCTGCAGGCACTGGGGAGACACTACGTAGGAGCAGTAGATTTGGAAAAGGCACTGTAAAGAGGGGAAGTAAGGGTTTGCACAAGGGTGATTAGTTAATATTGTTGTTGTATGTATATGTTTACTGAATGTCAATAAGTTTATTCTTGGAATGTTGCAGAAATGGTGCTGTGTCGCATTTTAGCTTTGGGGTGTGGTATGGCAAGTGAAGTGGATGGAATGGTGGGGATGTGGGGTAGAATTTATTGGAACCGTAGTCTGATCAGACGGTCACAGACTGCTCATCCAGAAGGCCGATTGAATGGCTGCCTCCTCCCTCCCTGCTGTTGCCCCTCCTCCTCTTCTTTCTCCTCCCGAGGTGGTGCGGCTATGCCTGGTGGCAATGGCTAGGCCCTCATGATGCCCAAGTTGTGCAGCATACAGCACACCACCATGAAAAGGGACACCTGATCAGCTGAGTACTGGAGGGCTCCTCCCGAGCGGCCAAGGCAGCGGAACCGTTGCTTGAGCACTCCGATGGTCTGCTCGATGATGTTCCTGGTGGCACCATGGCTCTCATTATATGAGTGCTCAGTAGCAGTGTTGGGGTTGCGGAGGGGAGTCATGAGCCAGGTGGAGAGCGGATAGCCCTTGTCTCCAACCAGCCAGCCGCGAGCTTGATGTGGTGGCTGGAAGAGTGCTGGATGAAGGTATCATGGCTGCTGCCAGGGTAGCGGCCATTGACGGTGAGGATTCGCTGTCTGTGGTCACACACCAACTGCACATTAAGTGAGTAGTGTCCTTTGCAGTTATGGAATACCTCAGGATTGTTACGGGGTGCCCGCAAAGCCACGTGGCTGCAGTCAATGGTGCCATACACCATGGGGAAGCCCGCTATCCTCGCAAAGTCACATGCATGCTCGTCCTGCTTCTCTCTGGTCATGGGGAAGGAAATGTAGTCCCTTATCCATCTGTAGAGAGCCTCTGTGACCTCCCGGATGCAGCAATGGATGGCGAACTGAGAAATGTTAGCTGTGTCTCCTGCTGCAGACAGGAAGGATCCGCTGGTGTAGAAATTGAGGGCGACGGTGACCTTGACTGCCACTGAGAGAGCCGTGGTGGTCCTGATCTGAGGCTCGAAGTCTGGCTGTAGGAGGTGGCAGAGCTCTGTGACCATCTCCTTGGTGAAGCGGAGCTTTTAAGACACTGCTCCTCATTTAAAATTTATGTAGGAGAAGTGCTCCCGGAATACCCTGGAAGGGTAAGGCCTACTGTTGAGAGCCCTCCCTCTGGCCACATTTTCCAATGTTTGTCTCCGCCTTCGCTGCCTCAGACATTGATGCTGGAGGGTGAGGTCGAGTGCCAGTACAGCCCCCATTAACGTATCCAAGTGTAGGAGTTCGAAATCTCAGCACAATTAAACGGACACATTTTTAGCTGGCAGAACACTCCTGAAAGTAAGAAACGTTTACCTCACTGAAAACGGATGTTTCACTGTGTGAAACTGAGAAGTCAACATTGATTGGCGACTAAAATGAAATCAGATGTTGATCCCTTTAAATACTGCTCCTACAGCGGCCATCCAAATGCATCACGCCTCCTTTCCCTGCCGTTGTTCACGCCAGGCACTAAGGTAGGGGGCGGCAGTCAATTTTTCATCTGGGCCGTTTCACACGATTTGACGTCACAATCTGGCAGCCGCTAAAGGCGTAGGCACTAAATGTTATCGGCAGTGCTAAATCCCGGGTGAATGTCGCGCACTAACATGCCAAATTTCTCCCCTTTAGTCTCTCTTTTTCTCACATGCCTTTTTCTCTTTCCCCCTCAACTTAATACATATTCTGAAGTTTATAGACCACAAAATAAATGGTACAAGATGTATGCAATCAGTATTTTTTTTTTTTTTTACACACACACACACACAAAAAGACTGTTCACAAACTTAGTGCCGTCTTTGACCCCGAGATCAGCCACCGACCACTTATCTGCTCCATCACCAAGACCGCCTAGTTCCACTTCTGTAACATTGCCCGACTGTCCCACCTCAGCTCAGCTGCTGCTGAAATCCTCATCCAATCCTTTGTTACCTCTAGGCTTGACTACTCCAACGCTCCCCTGGTCGGCCTCCCATCTTCCACCCTACATAAACTTGAGCTCATCTAAAACTGCCCGTATCCTAACTCGCATCAAGTCCCGTTCAACCATCACCCTTATGCTCGCTGACCTACATTGGCTCCCAGTCCAGCAATGCCTCAATTTTAAAATTCTCATCCTTGTTTTCAAATCCCTCCATAGCATCATCCTTCCCTATCTCTGTAACCTCATCCAGCCCTACAACACTCCTCCAATTCTGGCCTCTTGTGCATCTCTGATTTTAATCGCTCCACCATTGGTGGCCGTGGCTTCATCTGCCTTGGCCGCAAGCTCTGGAATACTCCCCTAAACCTCTCTACCTCGCTCTCCTCCTGTAAGACGCTCCTTAAAACCTACCTCTTCGATCAAGCTTTTGGTCATCCGTTCTAATATCCCCTTATGTAGTTCGGTATCAAATTTTGTTTGATAACGCGCCTGTGCAGCATCTCGGGACGTTTGACTATGTTAAAGGCGCTATAAAAATGAAAGCTGTCGTCGTTGTTGAAAACAATATTCACAATATAAACTTTAATAAAACTTTTGAAATTTGTTTTCTAGCTTTTGTTCAAATAGTTTTGCAAAACAACTATGTAGAAACTGTTCAAAGCAACAAAATAAAACTATCAGTACAGCTGATTCCGAACATACAAACAATGATGGACAGGAAAAGACACTCTGTCCATCCAGCCTGTCCCGCACAATCTTGTGCATCACAATATATACGCTCCCACCCCTCCCTGTCTGACCCCACCCGAAAGCTGTGTAATTTCCTGGGGGAGGTGAAAAGCCAGATAAAATCCTAGACCAATTTGTGGAAATAAATCTGGAAATCTTGAACAGTACTGATGCATCCTCAGAAATTAGGCACACTGCACATCCTCAGACTACACAATCTAAATTCAGGTCACAGTTCTTGGCAAAAAATATCAAGTCCTTATCAAGAGCTTTTGAAAGAGGGCAAACAAAATCTTTAACAAAGGCATTAAAAGCCAATTCAATGGACAAATGTAATTGTGTCATTGTGAAAATGTAATTTCTTGCATTACAGAATTTTGCTTAAACCCTTTTTTGAATATTAAAAAATTCAGTTGTTGAGGAAAAATTGGCATATTTCAGAAAGCATTTTTAATGATTTGCAGAGAAAAGTAAAGCTTTGTAGACAGAAAAGTATGCTGGTGTAAAATACTGAATACAGTACAGACAGTTGGTATTGAGTTCCTTTTGTGATGTCTTTGACATGTTCCCTTGCAAGTTCTTGGACTAATTCAGTTAATATCAAATTCCAATAAAACCATAATTAAGAAAAAAAATAAATGCACTTATCTTTGTTACTTTTTTCAAGAGTTAAAAAATGCAATTAACTTTACTTGGGTCATGGGGATGAGACTTTGGAGCATGAAATAAAAATCAATGAGCAGAGGAATAATCCCTGTAGCTAAATTGGTTTGAAATTATTGCTTCACTGATTAGTTGTAGGAGTCTAGCACTAAATTTCTTCCGCGAAGATTGCATAAATTAAGCATCTTAGCACATTTGTGCACTGACTAGTAAGGAGCCACTTTCCCCCGATAGATATCCAACTAATTTTGCTCTCATGTACCATCCAGCAGCCAATTAGGAGCATTAGGAAGAGGTTACTTTTAGCCTCTCAGTTGAGAAATGAATCAGGATGAATCTAAAGAGTAAAACCAAGTTAAACTGGGGAAATGTATACCTTGAGTTTACGAACAGCGTCCTTCACAATTTCAGTACCCTTTGGTTGTTCAACTTCAGCATTGCCAAGAAACTGAAAGATATAATTGCAATTATTGAACAAATGAGTGCGCAACATTTAGCTTCAAATCACTTGGCTACATTTCTGTCTCAGTAGGGCAATTAAAGATCAATCATTCTCTGACTGGAATGACACAGGTAGCAGTTCTCTACTGAAATTCTTAAAACAAATTTAACAAAAAAAAGCATTTAATACAGTAATAAGATTTCAGAATAAGATGTCTTTATCAAAGTATAATTCAAATACACAGAACAAAAAACTTCAACAGTTCCAAACATTGCAGTTGATTCTTTTGTTTACCTATTCAATTATCCTGAAGCATTGGAGGCTATTGATTTTTCTCCAGTGAAATGAGTTGATGGAAGCCAAACCTCAAACTGCATGCAATTCATGTGAATTCCCTCCTAGTATTTCACCCACTGCCATATTGCTACATCAAAATTAAAATGTAAGTGATTATAGCTGGATGTTGTCTATACATTTCTAAACATATATATCTTTAAAAAAAGTTTGCACATGTTTAGGAATCAGAATATACTGTGCCAAGTAGAAAGCAGCATGTTCTGTTGACATTGTTAAATGATTCATTAAATTATAACTCCTGGAATACCATGCACGCCTTTATGTATGCACAAATGCCAGTAGAAATTTTAATATTTTTTAAGAGTAGGAAGTATATACTGGAGAGAATGGCAGAAACAGTAGTACAACATTCCCTAGGCATTGCTGGTGCTTCTCCTCACCCAGCAAATTTCCTGTGTATGTGCGCCCAGAGACACGCGCAATCAGGGTTTACAGCAAATACCCAGTATAAAAGATCAAGCAAACTCGACCACAAGCTTGCTACGCACGTAATTATGCTACATCCAAATTTTCTTGATCGTTTGCGCCAGTCTATCAGTCGCTGAACGCATCTTGGCTCATTATAATGTTCCACCTCCAGGCTAAGAAGCATGCACGTGAATTTCCAGCAATTACGCTGGTTAAAAATGGGAGTAAAATTAAGCCCAGAGTTTTAGGTGCAGCAGGAAACAGTCATTTTTCTGACGTCTTAGTGATTTTTTTTAAGCAATTTCTTATTCTCACTGAAACCTGCACTGTATTTTCTGTTTCTTAGAATGTAATTTTATGGCATCAATGTGTTGCTTTAAATTGAAAAGCTTCGCCGATTGCAGGGTCTTAAAGAGCATAAGAAATAGGAGCAGGAATAGGCCCCCCGAGCCTACTCCGCCATTCAGTAAGATCATGGCTGATCTAGGGCTCAAAGCCACTTCCCTGCCCACTCCCCATAACCCTTCACTCCTTTATCTTGCAAAAATCTGTCTATCTGCACCTTAAATGTATTTAATGACCCAGCCTCCACGGCTCTCTGGGGCAGAGAATTCCACAGATTTATGACCCTCAGAGAAGAAATTCCTCCTCATCTCAGTTCTAAAAAGGCGACCCTTTATTCTGAAACTATGTCCCTGAGTTCTAGATTTCCCCACGAGGGGAAACATCCTCTCTGCATCTACCCTGTCGAGCCCCCTCAGTATCTTATATGTTTCAATAAGATCACCTCTCATTCTTCTAAATTCCAATGAGTATAGGCCCAACCTACTCAACCTTTCTTCATAAGTCAACCCCCTCATCTCTGGAATTAACCTAGTGAATCATCTCTGAACTGCCACCAATGCAAGTATATCCCTCCTTAAATAAGGAGACCAAAACTGTACGCAGTACTCAAGGTGTGGTCTCACCAATACCCTGTAGCAGGACTTCCCTGCTTTTATACTCCAAAGATGCCATGCCTAATGCGTGGAGTGATGATTAAATCATAGAATCATAGAAATTTACGGCACATAAGGAGGCCATTTGGCCCATCGTTTCTGTGCTGGCCGAAAAAGAGCTATCCAGCCTAATCTCACTTTCCAGCTCTTGGTCTGTAGCCTTGTAGGCTATGGCACTTCAAGTGCATATCCAAGTACTTTTTAAATGCGATGAGGGTTTCTACCTCTACCACCCTTTCAGGCAGTGAGATCCAGACCCCCACCACCAAGTGTCACTGGGTCAAAATTCTGGAACTCCCTAACTAACAGCACTCTGGGAGTACCTTCACCACACGGACTGCAGCGGTTCAAGGCGGCGGCTCACCACCACCTTCTCAAGGGCAACTAGGGATGGGCAATAAATGCTGGCCTTGCCAGCGATGCTCAGATCCCATAAGCGAATTTAAAAAAAAACCCTCTGGGTGAAAAAAGTTCTTTTCAACTCCCCTTTAATCATTCTACCAATTATTTTAAATCTATGCCCCCTAGTTATTGATCTCTCTGCTAAGGGAAATAGGTCCTTCCTCTCCACTCTATCTAGACCCCTCATAATTTTATACACCTCAAATAAGTCTCCCCTCAGCCTCTTCTGTTCCAAAGAAAACAATCCCATCCTATCCAGTCTTTCCTCATAGCTAAAATTCTCCAGTCCTGGCAACATCCTCATAAATTTCCTCTGTATCCTCTCTAGTGCATCACATCTTTCCTGCAATGTGGTGACCTGTAATGCAGTACTCTAGCTGTGCCCCAACTGGTGTTTTATACAGTTCAAGCATAACCTCCTTGCTCTTGTATTCTATGCCTCTGCTAATAAAGGAAAGCATCCCGTATGCCTTCTTAACCACATTATCTACCTGTCCTGCTACCTTCAGGGAGTGCATGTCCACAGATCCAAGGTTCCTCTACACTTCTCAGTATCCTACCATTTATTGTGTATTCCCTTACCTTGTTAGCCCTCCTCAAATGCATTACCTCACACTTCTCCGGACTGAATTCCATTTGCCACTTTACTGCCCACCTGACCAGTCCATTGATATCTTCCTGCAGTCTACAGCTTTCTTCCTCACTATCAGCCACACAGCCAATTTTTGTATCATCTGCAAATTTCTTAATCATTCCCCCTACAGTGAAATCTACCTCATTGATATATACCACAAAAAGCAAGGGACCTAGTACACAGCCCTGCAGAATCCAAATTGAAACAGCCTTCCAATCATAAAAACACTGAGCCAATTTTGGATCCAACTTGCCACTTTCCCTTGGATCCCATGGGCTTTTAGTTTTATGACCAACCTGCCATGTGGGACCTTGACAAAAGCCTTGCTAAAATCCATGTAGACTACATCAAACTCTCTACCCTCATCGACCCTCCTTGTTGTCTCCTCAAAAAATTCAATCAAATTAGTCAGACATGACCTTCCAATCAGGAATGCACTGCTTGAAAGGGAGGTGGAGGCAGACTCAATCGTGGTTTTCAACAGGGAATTGGATAAGTACCTGAAGGAAAATTGTTTTGCAGAGCTACGCGGAAAGGGCGGGGGAGTGGGACTAGCTGAAGTGCTCTTGCAGAGAGCTGGCATGGGTTCAATGGGCCGAATGGCCTCCTTCTATGCTGTAACCATTCTATGATTCTAACCATTCTCTATGAGGAGCCGTGGATGTTGGGCCTCGTAACCCAGAGAAGACAGAATGAAGATCGGGCTGCTGCCAGCGTCGCAGTGACCGTCAGGTATGTGAAGGGGGTGGGGGGGGAGCAATCGGTGCCCTGGAGGTAGCGGCAGCGACTCACATTTTTGGGGTCTGGAGGGTCGAGGAGGCCTGGAGTCATGAGGGTGGGAGATCAGGGATCGAGATCGCGAGGCCAGGAGATCGGGAGTCGGGGCCAGAGGAAGGAAGGTCAGGAGTCAGGGTGGCTTTGGGGAGGGAGGGTGATGGGGGCAAGCAGTGCCCGGCAGCAGACTGTGGTTTTAATGTGGAGTCCACATTCAGGAAAGTAATTTTTTTTTTTACAGGATTACCATTTTAGCAGCGGTCTTCAGTGGTCCCTGCAGATTAAGCTGCATGTAGACCTGGTTTTCCTGAATGCAGCTGGCCCGACGACAGTTGCATTCATGGCAACCTAACTTTTCACAGGGAGTCTCAAACAGGCGTTCGGCCCCTTATTTGCATATTTCAAAGGGTCTAATTCCTGTTTCAGCCCCGGGCCCATTACGCCCATATTTTGCCTACACCAATATGGCAGGTGGCGCACGTTCAGCTCATAATGGTTCGCTTCCTGCTTGCTATACTGGAGGCTTAGACGACCGTTTAGCGCCCAAAAAACAGTTGCGGCGTCATCGACTTTCTAGGTAACCAAATCATCAGTGCAGCATCAGGAAACTCCACCGATTTCCAAATATGATTGGGCAGCATCCCCAGATGCACCAGCATGAAAAATTGAAATCAGCAGGGGAGGGAAAAAAAAATTTCATTTAATTTTGCAGCCAAGTTTTAATCTTTGCTCATGAATACATCTCAAGAGGCAATTCCATGGAATCTACATAGCACAGCAATGTGTTTCTAACTGGTTTATCATATTTATAATGCTCTGGTGAATATGTAGGAATTAATAACTAGGTTTTATAATGGAGTGGCATGCTTTGAAAATGCTTATGAACACGCAGATTGTTCTTTTCAGACCAAGCACAGAAATCACATTTTTAAACTATCTGTATTTTGCTGGGTCCTTTCTCTGAGAAAATTTCCTACCTCCTAATATCATGTTTGGCCACATTTCACCATTGTTCCTTTTCATATTTTGTACACAAAAAGTAAAATGGTTACTTCCATCCTCTGAAAAACAGTTCACATGGAAGCAAGTTTCTGGCTGCTTAAAGGATGATGCCTTCAGTAAATTACTGTGATAAGTGGAACGTTGTTAAAAATTGTGGTTTAGACAAATTTAATGGCAGATTAAAGACCATAACGATGTTTTCTTTAAACTATTCACTTATTAGGGATTAAATTTCTATAAAATAAGCAACGCTATTGATTAATTAAGCAACGTGCTCCCTCAAAAATTTGACACATCGGAGGTGTCATGGTTTAGAAAAATCTCTACCTAGCACATGGCTCTCACATTTGATACCTAAAAATGCTTAGATTAGAAGTTCCTAATGCTGCTTTAGAGCAAGCAAAACTTGATCACAGAATCAGCGATTTAAAGCACCGGTCTGGATCTTTCGGGACAAATTTGCTCCAATGACTGCCATCCAAAAACTTGTTACTTGTATCAAGACTTTTAATCTATTTTCAGCATATGTCATTGAAATGGAATATGTACGATGAAAACTGAATACTCTGTTCAAACTGAGAGAGTACACATCCTGAATAATACTAAATACTCTGGATCAAGACAATGGGTAAAGCTTATGCTGCACAAATGGAAAAAAAAATCCTTTCTTCCAACATCAGGCTTTCAGACTTCACTATGATAAACTGTAAATAAATTGCTTTGGAGATATGCAATCAGAAGCTGTAAACAGCTAACCCCCATCCCACCCAAACCAACTACCTAGAGCAAGTGGGTAAGATGTTTTTTACTACCCAGTTGAAAATGTTACAAAACAGAAAGCAAGACGAGAAACCAAAGAAAGAACATAATGAAAATTAAATTTAGAATTTTAAAAAGGGATGGAAAGGAGCAAGACATGAGAAATAACTAATTCATATGGTTTGTCAGGGCAAGATCCCATGGGCCGCCAATGAATGGACCTTTGTTAGAAGAAAAATACCTAAATGTTGGCACAGCAACAGGAGACTGAAAACTATGAAGGCTCAAATGGCTGGCTTTCCAGATGGGAAAAAGAGACAAATCCTAAGCTACATAAATATGTATGGAGGGGAAATTATGTGGAAACAGAAGCTGCAGACGAGTGGGCTAGAACATTTCATCCAAATGATCGCAGTTAGTATAATCCAAAAAAGTGCAATTGTAATAACCCAGTTGTTTAATTTTAATCAGCCAGGGATCAAAGAAAGCCACAAATGCTGGAAGTCTGAAATAAAAATAGAAAATTCTAGAGCTATACATGGAAAGTTAATCAGATTTTGAAAAGATAGGACAGGCTAAGGTTTTGAGAATAACCTTTTATCAGAATTCATCTGAAACGTTAACCTACCTTCCTCTTTCAGATAATTGAAAAACAGAAAAAGCTGGAAATACTCAGCAGGTCAGGCAGTTGATTTCTGTTTTTCCATGGATGCTGCCTGTCCTACTGAGTATTTCCACCCTCTTCTGTTTTCATTTTCAGATTTCCAGCATAGGCAGTATTTTGTTTTTCCTCTTTTAGATGTCGATTAGCTCTCTGTGAATTTTCTTCTTTTATCCCTTGCGCTCTCTAATAGCATTGTGTTGCAATATAGATCTGCTGTACAAGCTGACCCATTTTGCTAGCAAAATTAAAGGTCACATTTTTTTTAAACACCGAGGGCTAGAAGTTCATTAGAGCCAAGAAATGGCGAGTGTTTAGACTAAAAAAGGTAACGCTGTGCCACCTGAAAATTGTCCAGGATGCATGCAAAATTCAAGCTGCCTTCTCATTAACATGATTGCAGTTAAGATTCTAGTCTAAAAACTCAAGCTGATTGGTGTTACACTGAAAAACTGGACCAATATTGGGAGCAGTCTAATTGCAAGTCATGATTGCCACAGGTTTTTTCTACTACTTAAAGGGAGGTTCATTGATGCTGCAGTCCCTCATTCTCAGGATTGTTGGCTGTACAGTTGCCCCAACAGCAAACCAAACACTAGTTAGAAGACAGCTGTAGGAACCATGGCAGACCAGAGATGGAGGGAGAGAGCCCGTAGGTTCTCGGATGACACTCTGGAAGCATTGGTTTTCGCGGTGGAGAGAAGGCGGGCGGTCCTGTACTCGCCAACTGGCAGGAGGCCCTCACAAGTCTGCCACATTGGGCCAGAAATTCCAGGCCAGAAGCGTGAGTACGGTCGGCTTACTCACGCTTCTGGCCGTTGGAAATGCCGGCGTTCAGCATGAACAGCGCATGCGGGGAACGCCGGCATTTCCAGACCTCGAGCGCGTGCGACTGCACAGGCAGCGCTTGCGCAGTGAACTTCGTGGATTTCATTCATGAAATCCGTGAGGTTAAGTCCTTAGAAGTTACACTGAAAAAAAGCAAGTGTAAAGTGGTTCATTGGCTGCGGAGGAAGATATATTTTATCGTGGAGCTTTTGAAATGCAATATTTTTGTTTGGGAAAGGGAGGGAAGTTATTTTAAGAAATTTTAAGTAAGTTTTAAAGTTAAAATTTTTTTTTTTTTTTTTTATAAAGGGTTTTCAGAACGGTAGGTAGAAGGAGCAATTGTGGCTGTGTGAATGGAATGTGAGAATGAGTTATGTATGTATGTCCACATATATTCCTTTACGTATATGTATGTATGTTTTATATTCCTTTACTATGAATGTATGTTTTTAATTATGATTTTCCAATAAGTTACTTTCTCTGAAAGTCATAATTAAATAATACATTCATACACATAAGTAAAGGAATATATACATAACACGCAAAGGAATATATACAGACATACATACTTTCAGAAGCTCCACGATAAGAAATATCTTCCTCCGCAGCCTCTGGAGCAACTGTACCCATGCTTTTTTCATGTGTAAGTTGTAATGACTGGACCTCACTGAAAGCATTAATGAAAGCGGCGAATTATACTGCGCACGCGCTGCCTGTGCAGTCGCACGCGTTCTGCCTCTGAACCCCTTCGTTCAGAGGACAGGAAATGCCGGTTTTCCCCACATGCACTGTGCATGCTGAAAACCGGCATTTCATCCGGCCAGATGCGTAAGTACCCCGACCGTACTAGCGCATTTGGAAGGGAATTATTGGGCCAACATTTTACATGTCAATAAAATAAAAAATTTAACACTTGCACGACTTGCCCCCTCGCATCTGCGACTGAGGGTCCAAGGAGGTGCATTGCGCAAGAGGTCATCATCGGACGTATCCTCACACTGTTCCCTTTGGGGAACTGTATGAAGTGGTGGAAGGATTTATGGCCGTGATTAACGCTCATTCCGTGACCGTAACCATCTTTGAACCAGCCATTAGGGTGGTTAGTCCTATGGCGGGAGGGTTTTACGGGCTCCCACAACCCATCTGAGGGGGGGGGGGGCCACCAACACCCACGGACGCAAGTATCCCGCTGGATGTCCACCCAGAATTTAAAGTTGGAGCTCCGACTCCACTTGCCGGGACTGTCTGGAGTGGGGTTCAAAACCCTACTCCTTCTGGCCCAGCGGCGGGGATGCTTACTGCTACGCAAAAGGCCCACTCCGCACAAAAGGTGACACCCATACGTTTCCTGCGCCTTTTCCCTCCCCGTGACTGGAGCCCTATGCTGCCATTTCACGTTGCTAATCGGATTGGGCGTTTGTCATAGCGGTAGGATCCCCGCCGCTGGGCCAGATCAGGGTAGGGTTTCGAACCCCGCTCCAGACAGTCCCGGCAAGTGGAGTCGGAGCTCCGGCTCTAAATTCTGGGTTGACATCCAGTGGGATATTTGCGTCCGTGGGTGTGGGTGGCCCCCCCTCCTTGTATAGCTTGTGGGAGCCCGTAAAATCCTCCCGCCATAGGACTAACCGCCCTAATGGCTGGTTCAAAGATGGTTACGGTCACGGAATGAGCGTTAATCACGGCCATAAATCCTTCCACCACTTCATACAGTTCCCCAAAGGGAACAGTGTGAAGACACGTATGACGACGACATTGCTAAATAAATAAATGGAATTTAAAAAATTCTTTTAGGGCTTTTAAAAGTCTTTAAATTGCTTTAATTCTCTTTAAAACTACTTCAGATTACTCAAAATAATGTAAACATTTTAAAAAGTTTATAAAAGTTACCAAAATCTTCAAAAAACTTCCAAAAACCTATTTAAACTGCTGCTTTGCATGTAAAAAAGCAAAGCAGCTTGACAGAAACATTGGGGGCGTGTCCAGTGAAACTGAGACCTCAAGGGGCGTGTCTCACTTACACTGCACGCTCCTGGGTCCGCGCTGGCTGCACTCCTGGGCGGCGTGACGTCATACGCTGCCCGGGAATGTGCTTTCTATTTCTCGAAGTTCAGGCGTCCCAGAAGCTGATCGGCAGGAGCGTGGGGTAAGTGCAAATACGGGGCTTGCACGCGCTGCAAGCCCCGTTCTGGAATTTCTGGCCCATTATGTGAAGGGAGATAGCAGACCACGTCATGGGCAGCACTGTGGTCCCCAGGACCCACACCCAGTGCAGGAAGAAGTTTAATGACCTCACACGGGCAGTCAGGGTGAGTGAAGGCTTCAACAAATGCTCCAGACCACCATCTGTACCACAAGCTTCACACACTGCTCAAATGCACCACACCCCCAGCACTCACCCACCAACAATCTCTACCGACCAACACTCACACCCACATCTCATACCTTGCACACAATAACAGCTACTCAACTATGGCAGGCACATCACCCAAACACATTGCACCACACTAATTAACACAGTTCCCTTGCTCTTACAGGCTAAGGTCTCTCACAATCGATGGGAGCAGTACCGGACAGGCGGGAGCCAAGCCAACATTGAAGAGCTGAGCCAGCTGGAGACATGAGTGCTGGAGATCACTGGGCACCGTGGCCACTGGCCACCAGAGGACTGTTGACCTCCTAATCCTTCTTCTCACATCCCACTTCCCCCTCAGAGCACAATCTTTTCTCACTTTCAATCTACTCATGCCGTATGCATGTATTTCTGCCTTCCTGCCACCCCCCTCCCCTCACCATAACCTGACTCTTGTGCCTTTTTGCTTTCAGATCGATGTGCCTCAATAAATCCGAGACTCGATGTTAGCGAAACAAAACAAGGCTTTTATTGACTTAGAAGGTAACACACAGAGGAGAATGTATCTTCCATCCAGAGGTCTGCCGTACTGGATGTGCTGCAGGCTGGGCCAGCTTACATAGGAGCCAGGTATGAGCGGAGCCCTACACACAGTACAATACAATGGAAATGAAACTGAAACCAACCACAGTCACAGGCAGAGAAATACTGATGAGTGATGAATGGAATATTTCATCACATTCACCACTTCTATAGATTTAGTCTGTTTGGGGGTTTGATAGTCCTCTGCGACCGACGTGGCTGTTGTGGTGCCGCGGGTGTCGGCTGGGTGTCCCCGATGGCCTCCTGGGTCTCTGCCGGGGGTGCCGCCAGGGTTGTTGAAGGGGTAGTTGGTGGGGGTACCGTTGGTCGATGTTCTTCCGGGGGTGATGAAAGAGTAGTGGGTGGGTAAGAGTTGCTGTGGTCGTTGTTGCTGCTGTTGTCGTGGTCGTTGTCATTACCGGCTGGGGCGACGTCTTTTATGGACACGGTGTCCTCCCTTCCGTCGGCGTGCCGGACATACGCGTATTGGGGGTTGGCGTGGAGTAGATGCACTGACTCCACGAGAGGGTCCGTCTTGTGGCCCCTCACATGCCTTCGCACGAATACCGGACCTGGGGTGGAGAGCCATGACGGCATGGATACGCCTGAGGTGGATTTCCGGGGAAAGACAAACATTCGCTCGTGAGGCGTGGCATTAGTGGCAGTACACAATAGCAACCGTATCGAATGGAGCACATCTGGGAGGACTTCCTGCCAGCGGGAGATAGGGAGGCCTTTGGTCCTTAGAGCTAGAGTGACTGCTTTCCATACTGTCCCGTTCTCTCGCTCCACTTGACCGTTACCCCGGGGGTTGTAGCTGGTGGTACGGCTCGTGGCGATCCCCCTGGACAGCATGTACTGGCGTAGCTCTTCACTCATGAAGGACGCCCCCCTATCCGTATGGATGTAGCTCAGCATACCGAACAGGCAGAACAGGCTGTTGAGGCATTTAATGACCGTGGCGCTGGTCATGTCTGGGCAGGGGAAGGCGAATGGGAAACGAGAGTATTCGTCCACAATGTTCAGGAGGTAAACATTGCGGTCGACGGACGGGAGGGGGCCCTTGAAATCTAAGCTGAGCCGCTCAAAGGGCCGTGTAGCTTTGATTAAGTGGGCTCTATCTGGGCGGTAGAACCGAGGCTTGCACTCAGCGCAAGTGCGACAGTTCCTGGTCAGGGACCGAACTTCCTCAATCGAGTAGGGTAAGTTGCGGGACTTTATGAAGTGGAACAGCCGCGTGACCCCTGGGTGGCAGAGGTCATTGTGGAGGGTCTGTAGCCGATCCCTGGTGGCGCTGGCACACATCCCTCGTGAGAGGGCGTCGGGGGATTCGTTAAGGGCCCCTGGCCGGTAAATGATGTCATAATCGAAGGTGGAGAGCTCGATCCGCCACCTAAGAATCTTATCATTTTTAATCTTCCCCCTCTGTTTATTATTGAACATAAACGCTACCGACCGCTGGTCGGTAAGTAGGGTGAAGCGTTTGCCGGCTAGGTAGTGGCGCCAGTGTCGCACTGCCTCCACGATGGCTTGGGCCTCCTTTTCTACGGAGGAGTGTCTGATCTCAGGCCCTTGGAGGGTCCTCGAGAAGAAAGCTACGGGCCGCCCCGCCTGGTTGAGGGTGGCCGCCAAGGCAAAGTCAGACGCATCACTTTCCACTTGAAAGGGAGTGTTCCCGTCCACTGCCTGTAGCGTGGCCCGCTCAATATCCTGCTTAATGCTTTTCAAGGCGGCATGGGCCTCAGCAGAGAGCGGAAAAGAGGATGCTTTCAAGAGGGGGCGGGCTTTGTCGGAGTAGTCGGGGACCCATTGGGAATAATAAGAAAATAACCCCAGGCACCTTTTCAGGGCTTTGGGAGTGTTGGGCAGGGGCAGCTCCCGTAGGGGGCGCAATCGGTCGGGGTCTGGTCCGATTTCCCCATTCTCCACCACGCTGCCTAGTATGCAGAGGCGCGTGGTGTTGTAAACGCACTTGTCCTCGTTGTAGGTGAGGTTGAGTTTTTGTGCGGTTTTCAGGAACCTCTCGAGGTTCGAGTTGTGATCCTGCTGGTTGTGACCGCAGATGGTAACGTTGTCGAGGTAGGGGAAGGTTGCCTGCAAGTGGTGGTCATCGACCATGCGGTCCATCTCCCTCTGGAAGACCGAGACCCCATTCGTCACTCCAAAGGGGACTCTGAGAAATTGGTAGAGGCGTCCGTTCGCCTCGAAGGCGGTGTACGGGCGGTCCTCTGGTCTGATAGGCAGCTGGTGGTACGCTGACTTGAGGTCGATGGTGGAGAACACCCGGTATTGGGCGATTTGGTTCACCATTTCTGATATGCGGGGTAGCGGGTAGGCGTCTAGTTGGGTGTACCTGTTGGTTGTTTGGCTACAGTCGATCACCATCCGTTTCTTCTCGCTACCCCTTACCACCACCACTTGGGCGCGCCACGGGCTATTGCTGCGTTCAATAATGCGCTCTTTCAGGAGCCTGTCTACCTCGGTCGCGATAAACCGCCTGTCCTCCCAGCTGTACCTCCTGCTTTTGGTCGCTATAGGCCGGCAGTTAGGGGTAAGGTTCGCGAATAGCGAAGGCGGCTTTACCTTCAGGGTAGCCAGACCGCACACTGTGAGGGGCGGCTGGGACCCACCGTAATTGAGCGTGATGCTTTGGTGGTAGCACTGGAAATCCAGGCCCAAGATCACGCTCGCACATAGATTCTTCATGATTAATACTTTAAAATTATCGTATACAGTTCCGTTAACGGACAATTGTACCGTGCAGTAACCCATAATGGTCGATGTCTGGGTTTTATCAGCCATAGAGATGGTACCTCGAGTAGGGACCACCTTTAGGGAGAGTTGTTGTACCAGTTCAGGGTGGATAAAACTCTCCGTGCTTCCACTGTCAATTAAACATTTAACCCTGCACCCGTTTACCTCGATGTCCACCATTGATTTGGATAGCGGGTGCGGCCTGGTCTGGTCCACTGTGACCGATGCCACTGTAGGGCCCTGATCGAGACAAGATGGCATCCACGCTGTCTGCTCACAAGATGGCGGACCCCACGAGGTCGGGCAAGATGGCGTCCAAGATGGCCGCTCCCACGGCGGTGGCGGGTTTTCCGGCGGGGTTCCCTCTGCACACCTTCCCGAAGTGCCCCTTCTTACCGCACTTAAAGCAGGTGGTGCCTTTCGCCGGGCACAGGTTTCTGGTGTGCTTCGGCTGCCCGCAGAAGTAGCAGTTGGGTCCCCGACGCGTCGCGGCTGTCGTAGGGCTTCTGGGGGGAGAGCGGGGCCCCGACGGTGTCGGGCTGCTGGGCGGGGAAGATGCCTTCCAAGATGGCGGCGCCCTTGGTGCACACGTGGCGGCGTGGGCTGAAGAGTAGGCGTCCGAGTTTCTCTGGGCCACATCCAGGGATCGTGCTGTGTCCGCAGCCTGTTTCAGGTCCAATCCCGTTTTTTCCAGCAGTCTCTGCCGGATGTAAGTGGAGCTGAGGCCTGTGATAAAGGCATCGCGAACAAGCTCGTCAGTGTACACTGCGGCTTTTACATCTTGGCACTTGCAGTCTTTGCCAAGCGTTTTCAGGGTGCCTAGGAACTCCTCCACCGATTCCCCAGGTCGCTGTGCGCGAGTAGCGAGCAGATGCCTAGCATACACCTCATTCGTAGGCTGCTGGTAATGCGCCTTTAAGATGTCGCAGGCGGCCGGGTACGTGTCGGCGTCTTGGATGAGGGGGTAAACCCGGTAGCTTACCCAATTCCGCAGAATTCCGAGTTTCATACTCGCAGCGTCCGTAGCGTCTTTGACGGCTGCGGAATTGTCCAGGAAGAATTCCATACACATAAACCAGTGTCCGAAGCGTGCCGATGCGTCCGAAGCATGCTGGTCCAAATCCAAACGTTCGGGTTTCAAGAGTTGATCCATTGTGTTGAAAATTAAGTCAATAAAATTGATGTGCCTCAATAAATCCGAGACTCGATGTTAGCGAAACAAAACAAGGCTTTTATTGACTTAGAAGGTAACACACAGAGGAGAATGTATCTTCCATCCAGAGGTCTGCCATACTGGATGTGCTGCAGGCTGGGCCAGCTTACATAGGAGCCAGGTATGGGCGGAGCCCTACACACAGTACAATACAATGGAAATGAAACTGAAACCAACCACAGTCACAGGCAGAGAAATACTGATGAGTGATGAATGGAATATTTCATCACACAGATAATCAGCAAGCACTTGAGCAACCTGTCCCCGAGGGCACTGTAGAGAGTGAGGGGGGAGAAGAGGAGGAAGAGGATACCACGTCACTGCATCTGTCACTCACAGACATTAGCTCAGATACTGGCACTATGCGTTCTTTAGAGGCTAGTGTAGTAGCGCGATCTTCACAGGGTGAGGCACTGGGCACGAGTGGGCTGCAGCAAGGCCAGGGAGAAATGGTAGCTTGGGGGCCAGCTCCCCAGAGGCCAAGTTCACGCACGAGTTCTGCTGCACAGGACTCAGATGATGACCTCGATGGGGAGGCCTTCAGAAGAAGGGTAATAGGTATGCACACGAAAATGATAAGTGCAATGGCAAGGCTGGCAGAGAGTCTCTCGGCAATGTCCAGGTGCATGGAGGAGTCCGCCGCTGACATTGCACAGGGCTCTGCACAGAGCATGGAGTCCAGGATTTCAAGTCGGGAAATGACGGCACACTCCCAGAGAGACCGTGGCGACCCAGATGTGATGGCGTGCATGATAAGCGATGTCACAGCTTCCACTGCAACACAGGTGGAAGCGACCTAACGTCTTCGTGCTGCAGCGGAAGCTCAGACTGCTGTCATACAGTCTCTGCTTAGTGGCATCCAAGCTCTGACTGCTCTCAGGATGACAGCATTCCTGCTCCCATCACTGTCACTCTGCCATTGTCCTCGCAGCTGCCGGTCAGCAAGGCCATCTCAAGTCTCCCGCATGGAAATTCAGCAGCCTTCCACTAGCCGTGCTGCAGCCACTGGGGAAGCACTGCGCAAGAGCACTAGATCAGATAAGGGCACACAAAAGACAAACACAAAGGGATTGCACAATGGTGATTAGCTAATTGTGTTCATGTGAATTTGTGTCAGATGATTATAGATAAATTTATTAATTGTGTTTGGAATCTTTTTACTCAAAAGTTTTTTTTATGCATCAAGGTGAGGATTAAATTCTGCTGTACTAGTCATTTTTGTCTTAGGGATCTTCATCCCCTCAGGACAGGGTCAAGAACAGAACAACTAATTTCTTGTAATACTCTGATAGGCAGCAGAGAGAGGAGACTTTGACTCCACCACCATGGGTTGGGTTTGAAACCAAGTTTTAGAATTGAAAGCCCAGTATGCCAGCACAACCAGTTCCCCAATTGTGCAGTTTCTAAACTGTACATTAAACAAAAGTGTGCTCTCCGTAGACTCCTGTAGGTAGATTCTCAATATAGCAAGAATATCATTCTAATATTCAAGATGGTTCATACATAATAATAGTAAGAAAAATCATTCTTAAAAGTTTTATTCCTAATAACTAAGTGGCAAATATAATAATTTGTTAATATTTCATAACAGTTTGAATTAATTAACAGGATGCATTTTCAAAATTTGGTATGTTCTGCCAGAAATCAACATAAATGTAAAGAGCAAAACTTCAAACCAAATCCAGTTATATTAACCAGATGTTTACATTTGCTATCAAGAATCTGCAGCAGATTTTTCCTCTTAAAACATTCATTTTTCTTTTGTGTGATTATTATAGTTCATTACATACCTTTACGTTGTAGGGTATAAAATGTTTTGTTAGAGCTTCAGGTGAATGCATCCAAGTCTTATCTGAAACAAAAATAAACGATACAGCAATGTAGGCAAAAAGGCACTAACAAGTAATAAAGCTGTTCAATTAAAGTATAAGATTTTAGCATGTTTTGAAAATTATAAATTGAGCATCAAGTGAGAGTAAGGAATATTTAGGCACGATTACAAGTGTTTATCTAATTCAGGGTTATAAATTACCTCATAAAAACCATGAGAGAAGCTCTAGTGTAGACTGATTTACTAGCTCAAAAGTAGATCAAGTTTAGATCACTGTTTAAACCACAGTCTTGTCACTAAGGCTCGGATTTTCCGATCGGAGGCTTCCTGCGTGCGGATGCCTCCAATCTCGAAAAAATCTACGAACTTACCTTCTGGCTCGGTAGGTCCCACGTGGGCCATGGGGAACCAATGGAAGAATGGAACCCCCCTTCACACTTTTGACAGGTTTCTCCGGATATATCTGTCAGAAGTATGAATGGGGATCACTCAAAAAAACCACTAAAACATAAAATAAATATTTTTTAAAATCACTTATCTAAAATTAGTTAAAATCACGTTAAATTAAATACTTTAAACAAAAGTTTTTTACTGGGCTAAAAATAAACTTACCATTTTTAAAAGTATTTTTAAATTATAAATGAGTGAATTAAAAAAAATTTTTAATTTTTAAAAAAAAAATTCTTATGCTGGTAAAAGCAGGCCTTTGCAGAGATGCAGAGGGGTCGGGCGTCCCGGAGGCTGGCACCAAGAGAATGCTGCTGGGAAGTGGGGGGAGTCTTAAGGGTCTCATAGCTGGTGGGGAGGCTGCCTGGGGTAACAGCAGCCTGGACGTTCCTTGTGGGGCTTGTGTTGATTTCTTTATGGGTTCAATAAAGACTCATTTCTTGAAAGAGAAAGTTGTTTTAATCTAAAGTCTATTCAACTCTTTTTAACAGCCTTTTTACAGAACACTCTATACTGTGATGCAGCTAGAATCAAAGTGAAAGTAAAACTCTCTGCCTTGCTTCTCTCGGTCACATGACCTCTGCTGGTCAGGCATAAGTAATCAATACCTGCAATCATGCTATTAAGACATCATAATCGAACAGGCAAATAACATCACTATTTGCTGATATCATTACATCTCCCTTTCTTAAAACAAAAGTATTTTACTTTTAACTAACAACATGTTTTCTTTGTATTAATCTGCATTTTAACTGTAACACTTAATGAACTTACATTATCATTATCATGATCAAGGTTTTTTACCCTTGCTTTGTGTGTTCACATGAAATATGTCAATACACTAGAACTAGAAGAAAGAATAAGATAACATTACTTCCTTCTTTAACAATAGTCCTTAAATTTGCTCAATGAGTCTCTCAGGAGGCTTCACGTGTCTTGAGGATTTTCTGATTGATTGTCCTTGAATCTGAGTTGTTGCCTCAGATGATTGGTTCTCAGCTGTGTGAGCAGGTTGTTCACCAGTATCAGTCTCTTGACCTGCTGTGGCTGGTCCCATGAGAAGATCTCGACGATTTCTTCTCAGAACAGCACCCTCATCTGTCTGAATGGTGTATGATCTTGGTTGAACTTCACTCAGGACAGTTCCCTTCTGAGTCCATGTGTTTGTTTTGTCTTTCAACCTTACTTGGTCACCAGTGTGGAGTTCAGGTAGGTTTTGTGTTCCTCTGTCATAGTGGTACTTTTGCTTTTCTTTCTGTTGCTCTTTGAACTTCCTCACTTTCTCCCCCTCTTTTGTTTTCAGGAGGTTCTCCGGGATGGGTAGGTTTGACCTTAGCCGACGTCCCATCAGGAGTTGGGCTGGTGACATACCACACTCGAGCGGCGTTGTGCGGTATACAAGCATGCTTTGGTAGAAGTCAGTTCCACTGTCTTTTGCCTTGTACATCAGTCTTTTCACTGTCTGGACTGATTTTTCCACTAGTCCATTGGACTGTGGATAGTGAGGACTTGACGTTGTGTGGACAAAGTCCCACTCTTTGGCAAAGTGTCGGAAATTTGCATTGTTAAACTGGGGTCCATTGTCTGTGAAGACCTCGCTTGCCACGCCATGTCTGGAGAATATGGCTTTCATACTTCTTATCACAGCTTCTGCAGTGGTGGTGTACAGTCTACAAACCTCTGGATACAGGGAGTAATAGTCTGTGACGACAAGATAGTCCTTCCCTTGACATACGAATAGGTCAGCGCCTACCTTCTGGTAAGGTCTGTCTGGTGCTGGGTGTGGCTTTAGTGGTTCTACTGGATTGCTTGCTCGATATTTCAGGCATATTGTGCAGTTTGACACCTCATTTGTCACATCTTGGTTCATTCGTGGCCAGTGCATCACCTCTCGTGCTCTTGTCTTACACTTTTCGATTCCCAGATGTCCTCCATGGATCTTTTTTAGCATCTCTTTTCTCAGACTCTTTGGGATAACTATTTTACTTCCTTTGTAGATGATGTCTTCGACCACTGATAGTTCCGCCCTGCAGTTCCAGTACTCTGCCATGTCAGGTGAGCAGTCTTGCTTCATGTTGGGCCATCCATCCAAGATGCTTTTTCTCAGTCGTCTCATTGTTTCATCTTTGTCTGTTTCAGTCTTTATGAGCTCCATTTTTGCATCTGCTATGGGCAGTGCACTTGTGATCATGTCCACGTAGGCGTTCACTTTTTCATCCATTGTGGTGTTTGCGGGCTCACTTGGATCAACAGCTCTGGACAACGTGTCTGCTGTATACATCAGCTTACCCGGTGTGTACGCAACATTCAGTGTATAGCGTTGCAGCCTGATCATCATTCTTTGTATTCTAAGCGGACAGCTATACAGTGGCTTTTGGAACAATGCAATCAAGGGCTTATGGTCAGTCTCTACACTGATTGCTTGTCCTGCCACAAACTGGTGAAATCTTTCACAAGCGTATGTGATGCTGAGCAGCTCCTTTTCTATTTGAGCATATCGCGTCTCTGCATCTGTCATTGAGCGCGATGCATATGCAATAGGTTGCCAGTAGTCATATTGTTGCAGAAGAACGGCACCGAGCCCACTCTGTGATGCATCTGATGATATCTTGATGGGTCTCGCTGGGTCATAAAACCTCAGAACAGGTTCCTCTGTGAGCAGTTTCTTTAGATCGCTCCATGACTTCTCATGCTCATGATTCCATTCCCATTCTATGTTCTTCTCAGTGGCGCTATTTTTTCCTGAGAGGTTGGATATGAATTTACCCATGTAGTTGATCATTCCATTAAACCTCTGCACGTCCTTTTTGCATTGTGGCCTTGGCATATTCTCAATGGCGGACACCTTTCTGGGATCTGGTCTGATGCCCTCACTGCTAAGGATATCTCCCACGAATGTCAGTTCTGTCACCCCGAGCTGGCATTTCTCTCTATTCAGCTTCAGGTTTGTTTTCCTTGTTGCTTCCAGCACTTTTTTCAGTCTCTCGTCATGCTCAGTTCTCGTGGTTCCCCATACTATGATGTCATCCATTGATGTATCAACTCCCTCCAGGTGCTCATAGATCATATGGATAGTCTTGTGATACACTTCAGAAGCTGAGGCAATGCCAAATGGTAACCTTAGGAATCTGTATCTGCCAAATGGAGTGTTGAACGTGTACAGTCTTGAACTTGCTTCGTCCAGCTTCATCTGCCAAAATCCGGAGGATGCATCTAACTTGCTGAAATATTTTGCATTTGCAAACTGTGCCATGATTTCCTCACGTGTAGGAAGCTTGAAGTGCTCTCTCTTTATTGCTCTGTTTAGATCTCTTGGATCCAGGCAAATTCTGAGCTTTCCATTCTTTTTGTCCACTACGACGAGGGAACTCACCCACTCAGTTGGCTCATCTATCTTCTGAATCACGTTCACGCTTTCCATCCTGTCCAACTCTGCCTTCAGTTGCTTTTGAAGAGCAAACGGAACTTTTCTACATGGATGTATGACCGGTGTCATACTTTTATCTACTCTGATCGTGTGTTCTCCTGGAATGCAGCCTAGACCCTTAAATAGGTCTTTGTACTCTTTCATGAGTTCATCATAGACTGTCTCTCCTTCGCTTTCCACAACGAGGACTCTCTTTACCAGGTTCAGTCTCTCACAGGCTTTTAAACCTAGTATGGCTTGCACATCCTTTGGCACCACGATTAATGCTAGCGTGTGCTCTCTGTCCTTGTGTGTTACTTTGACGATGCATTTTCCTTTCACTGGTATATCAGTACCTGAGTATCCGGTCACTTTCACTTGTATTCTATGTAACTTTGGTCTGGGTCTAATTCTCTTAAAATCGGTCTCTGATATCACATTAACTTGTGCTCCAGTATCCAATTTAAATGGAATGTGTATGTCGTTCACTTTTAGTGTCAACATCCAGTCTCTTTCTTCTTTTTTGTTTTCAGACACCACATCTACATAGAATTCCTCTATCTCGCTTTCATCTACTGTATGGACCTTGCTTTGTTGCGCTTCGTTCTTACAGCAACGGGCATAATGGTTGTTTTTGTTGCATTTATTGCATGTTTTACCATATGCTGGACACTTTCTTGGTGGATGCGGTGTACCGCATCGATTACATGACTTCCGATTGTCTCTTTCATTTTTGTTTGCTGGCCACGTCTCTTTTTTCACTTTGGCGCTCTCTTTGTTAAACGGTTTGTATCCGTTCTTTCTCACTGCATCCATGTTGCAGCTACTGTCACTGAACAGCTCCTTTGCCTGCAACTTCACAGTCTCTGTAACCCTACACAGTGCTATGGCTTTTCCCAGGTCTAGATCTTGCTCTTTTAGCAGCCTTTCCCTTAGATCATTAGCTGGAATACCACACACCAGTCTGTCTTTTATCAGCGAGTCTGTGAGTCCCCCAAATTCACACGATTTGCTCCGGTTTCTCAGTTCAGTCACATACTGATCAATAGTCTCGCCGATTTTCTGTACACATGTGAAAAATTTGTGCCTCTCAAACGTAACGTTGTGTTTAGGTATGCAGTAGGCCTCAAACTGTTCCATTATTTTATCTAGCTTCATTTTGTCTCCATCAACAGCAAATGTGAAGTTATTATATACCTCCAGCGCTTCATCACCCACGACATGCAAGAACAGTGACGCTTTTACATTATCACTTTTCTCTTCAGCTCCGATTGCTGATAAATACAACTCTAAAAGTTGTTTGAACCTTCTCCAATTTTCAGCCACATTACCTGACAATTGAAGCGTCGCCGGTGGGTGTAAACCTTCCATTTTTTCACTTCGTTAGCTATTCTCTAATGGTAAGCAACGATGTTCTCTTCTGGCTTGCTAATCTGTGGAGAGCTGATTTCGCTTACTTGCCACAACTGCTTGCACTGTCCCATCAAGTTGCTAACTTCAGATTTTTTTTTTTTTTTTTTTCTTTCAGCCACTTCTGACATCATGTGTTGATTTCTTTATGGGTTCAATAAAGACTCATTTCTTGAAAGAGAAAGTTGTTTTAATCTAAAGTCTATTCAACTCTTTTTAACAGCCTTTTTACAGAACACTCTATACTGTGATGCAGCTAGAATCAAAGTGAAAGTAAAACTCTCTGCCTTGCTTCTCTCGGTCACATGACCTCTGCTGGTCAGGCATAAGTAATCAATACCTGCAATCATGCTATTAAGACATCATAATCGAACAGGCAAATAACATCACTATTTGCTGATATCATTACAGCGCTCAAAGGAGCACTCCTGCTCCTCTCGGCCTCAGTAAGGAAAGATTTTCTTAAACTCAGCATATCGGGTCTTGTTAGCCTCCCAACAATTTTATTTGGCGGAGTGGGCACCCCACACAGGAATGAGTTAAAATGCCATCAGGGTCCCATATACATCCATAGAATCCCGATTTGCATTTATTAATGACATTCATGCCAGTGTCTGGCAGAAGCTTCATTTGCCAGTAAAACCAATGACATTAAAATGGAGAATAGGCAAAAACGGAGCAGAAAATGGAGTCACTCTAGTTTAACTGCTGCCCCATTCCTTTCTTGCCGATCAGTGAGAGTTAAAATTCCCCCTACTGTCATGAAAAGCAAGCACAAGGATGCAAATGTTTTTTCAAATTAATGAGAACCGATTTTCAAAAATTGCAACATATCAAAAGTATTTAACTTTGCAATGTAGTAGAATATCAATTTGTGCTACCTTCGTACTTCTGTGCTACATTATAATTACCATTTGTACCAGCACTAAACACTTAATGGTTCAAATCTAATGAATGCTTCAACGTATTGAGAACTCAACTGAACATTTATGGGCACACGGGGGTAGGAAGACATAGCTTCAAAGACACTTCATACCAAAACAAACCAAAAGTCAGACAAAATATAGTCTCTCACCAAATCTAACCCTAAATTATTCTAAAATTATTTAAGCAGTCACTTCTCAGAAACATTCAAGAACATAAATGATTTGGGGCATTCTCAGCTTAAATAAAATGTACAGCAGAATCAAATAAAAAAGTCTGAGGTGGTGCATTTTCACACTGAAACCGGCATTTCAGATGTCCCTACGGCCTCATTGCTGGTTTCATCCCGCCCTCTGAAATGACTTTCCGATGATTGGGTTGTTAAGCCCGCCCAGTGAGTTTGCCGGCCAATTGAAGGGAGTGGGTCTGATGACGTAATTTATGACATGTAATCAGCCGGTTTCCTTAAAGCAACTATGCCCAAATTAATTTTGACATTTGTGCTGTCAGTGTTCTACAGCATTGAGCTGCTGCAAACACTGACAAGCACTGCAGAGGTGCACGGCTGCACCCAGGTTCTCCCATGACTTCCTCCATATGCTTAGAGGGAGTCACAACACGCAGGGAGGTCCTCTTCCCTTCCCATGGGTGGAATAAATCTCCCCAGGAGATCTAAAGCAGCCTGGTTACACATTGCACAGGAAGGGACAAGCAGAGTTGTAGTCAGGAGGACCTGGCTGCATTCGCGCAAACCTTTCAATGATCTCAGTAGATCACGAAACGTTACTGCAAAGCTACACTCAATCCCATCCTGCTGTGCCACTCATCACACCCCCATCACTCTGCCTTCCCTACCCTACTCCTGCACATCTTTACTCACACCAACTGACCTTGCACCGCCACCCACCCCTCTCTCTATCTACATTATCATTTCCCCATCTCACTAGCCACCCTTCACACTCACACTAGTCCAAATATACCAACTAACAACAAACAAGGGTAGGCACCTTTGAGTTTGTTGTGGCAGCTGGAAGATTGCTGACGGAGAATGAAGGCATCATGGCTGCTGCCAGGATAGTGGGCATTGACCATCAGGAAGCGCTTGGTGTGGTGGCACACCAACTGCACAGTAAGTGAGTGGTATCCTTTGCGGTTATGGAAGATCGCAGGATTGGTATGCGGTGCCCACAAAGGCACGTGTTCAGTCGATGGCGTCCTGCACCACGGGGAAGTCCGCTATCCTGGCAAAGCCACATGTGCGCTCGTCCTGCCTCAGTGACCTCTCGGATGCAATGATGGATGGCGAACTGTGAGATGTTAGCTATGTCTCCTGCTGCAGACTGGAAGGATCCACTGGTGAAGAAATTGAGTGCCATGGTGACCTTGACTGCCACTGAGAGAGCCGTGTTCGCCCTGCTGTCAGGCTGCAGGCCTGGTTACAGGAGGTGGCAGAGTTCTGTGACCACCTCCTTGGTGAAGCATAGCCTCCTAATACACTGCTCCTCGCTTAAATGGATAAGAGAAGTGCTCTTGGAAGACCCCAGGTGGGTAAGTCCTCCTGTTGCGAGCCCTCCTGGCCCTCCTTCTCCTCCCTCTGTGCACATTTTCTCGTCTTCTTCGCTGCCTCTGCTCCCTCTCCCGAAGATACTTGAGCAAGAGAGGGACTGCCAGTAGAGTTCCCATGATTGAACAAGTGTTGTGAGCAGAAGCCTTTAAATAAGAATGAAGGCATTCTCCACTTGCAACAAAACTCCCGGTTACCTTAGAAGCTGGAAAGAGTTTTATAAAGCTGCTGGAGTTACAGAAAGTTGCACAGAACCAGTCAAATGAAACAAACATGTCAGGTGCATGTAATTGCTGATGATCCCTTTAAATACCACTGCTGGAGCCTCCTTCCTGCTTCTCAAAGCTTGCTCAGCCAATAAGTTGAACGGTGAACTCCAAACCCGCAGATCAGGTGTCAAGTGAGCGTTGCACACTCACTGACATCAGGATCTGCATCATCTCCATAATTTTAGCAATCGCTGATATCAATTGTGCTGCCGGCAATCCGAAAATGGCGGCTGCCGTGGGACCTGCCGGCAGAAGAGCAGTGGCTTCCATTTTTTCACCCAAAACTGGTGGTAACGGGTGGCAATAACCACTCCAACCCCCCCACCAACCAATTTCTAGGACTATAAGTCAAAGAGATAAGAAATATACTCAGAAGATGTTATAATATAAAAGAAAACTTCAGACATCGAACAAGATTAATCCTCAAGAATAAAATAATTGCAAATATACTGCAGAGGTAATTTTATAAATGTTGTATTCTCAGTGCAAAGTTTTGACCATCAGAAGCAGAAATTGGGAATTTAGGCACATGCGTCCAACATTTTCCATCAAGTTCGAGCCCAAATTCATAAATAAAGCACTGTGGGGGGACTACGGTCTCCCGCGTAAAGAAATAGGCAACACAGCGAGCTACAAGAAATAGGTCTTTACTCCAACTCTCACAATACAGTACTGAATTCGTGAAGCCCGCGAACCTGTGATGACTCACGGATTGGTCACCTGCTGGAACCTGATTGGTTTTCCTTCTATCAGCAGCAGGCAAGTCTGAATGTGCCTTATTCCTCTCAGCTTGCAACTGTCTTGCGGGGGGAGGGGAATACAGCAGTTAAAAGGGGATTATACAGGTTTATCTACATACACACAGTGTTTCCCCAATGTGGCAATGCCACATACGCCCCCCCAGAATCCTCGTTAACTGTAAAAGTCAGTCTCTGCGGAGGTTTGACCAAGCGGCCGTAGCGGCTGTAGTAGCCATCTGGCGTGTGAGGAGGACTGTCTGGGAGGTCGGCCGGTTGGTTCGTCGGCTGGTCTGGCGGCTGGTCTGCCGGTGGGCTGGCTGGACGGGCTGCCGGCGAAGGTGGGGCGGCGGCCGGGAAGTAAGGTTCTGGCGTGTCTTGGTCCTCTTGTGGGGCCGTCGCCAACGCGGGAGGTCTGCCCCGCCGTGGGGGAAGAGCCGGCCGAAACGGGAAGCTGAGGTCCAGGTGCGCCGGTTTGAGGCGGTCTACTGAAATAAGGTCCGGCTTCCCGCCGACATCGATAAGAAAAGCTTTGTCCCCCGTCTCCAATACTGGGAAGGGGCCGGTGTATGGTGCCTGCAGCGGGCCTCTGTGCGCCTCCTGGCGCACGAAGACGAACTCCGCATGTCGTAAGTCTCGAGGCACGTAGGACGGCTGTGGGCCGTGTTGCGAAGTGGGCACTGGACAGAATTGCTTGGCCGCGTCCTGGTGCAGGGAAAGCTGTCTGGCGGCCGACCACAGCTCCGTTGTCAGGGGGAGGAAGTCGCCTGGTACTCTGAGCGGTTGGCCGTAGACCATCTCGGCCGCAGAGGCGCGGAGGTCCTCTTTGGGCGCGGTACGCAATCCCAGGAGAACCCAGGGTAGTTTGTCGATCCAGCTGGTGTCGGCCAGGCTGGCGCGGAGGGAGGCTTTCAAAGAACGATGAAAGCGCTCGCCGAGCCCGTTGGCCTGCGGGTGGTAGGCTGTTGTCCTGTGCAACTTGGTGCCGAGGCCGGCGATGATGGCATTCCACAAGTGGGAGGTGAACTGGGGGCCGCTGTCCGAGGATATGTCGGTCGGCACGCCGAACCGGGCCACCCATGTCGAGACGAATGCTCGCGCGACATCGGTCGTGGTGGTGGAGGCGAGGGGAACCACCTCGGGCCATCTGGTGGTGCAGTCGATGATCGTGAGCAGGTGTGTAAAACCGTGCAACGGCGGCAAGGGGCCTACCAGATCGATGTGGACGTGGTCGAAACGCCTCTCGGGCACCGGGAAACACTCCAATGGCGCCTTGGTGTGCTGCTGGACCTTAGCGCGCTGACACGGCACGCATGTGTTGGTCCAGTCTCTCACATCCTTGTGGAGTCCAGGCCAGACGAACTTGGCGGACATAAGTTTCCGAGACGCACGCATCCCTGGATGTGAAAGGCCGTGGATGATGTCAAAAACTCGCTTGCGCCAGGCGGATGGAACGACCGGCCTAGGCGAGGGGACTGAGACGTCGCACAGGAGGGTTGTGCCGGCTGCGTGGAAGTGGATGTCGGCCAGGGTAAGGCTGGTAGTTGACGTCCTGAGGGCCTGGATCTCCGCGTCGGCAGCCTGGTCTCTCGCCATGCTGGCGTAGTCGACGCCCAGGTGCACTGCGTGGAGCGAGGGTCTTGAGAGGCAGTCGGCCACCAAATTATCCTTGCCGGCGTCGTGGCGGATGTCCGTGGTGAACTCCGAGATGAAGTTGAGTTGGCGCGCGGACCAGGGTTCGGTTACTTTGGCCATGGCGAAAGTGAGCGGCTTGTGGTCCACGAATGCGATGAACGGCCGGCCTTCCAGAAGGAAACGGAAGTGCCGGATTGCCAGGAACAGGGCCAGAAGCTCTCTGTCGAACGTGCTGTAGGCCTGCTCGTTCTTGCGCAGCTGTCGGCTGAAAAATGCCAGTGGCTGCCACGCGCCTTCGACCGACTGTTGCTGGACGGCGCCGACGGCGTAATCCGAGGCGTCCGTGGTGAGGGCAGTCGTGGCGCCCGGGATGGGGTGGGCCAGTAGTGTGGCGTTGGCCAAGGTGCTTTTGGTCTGGTGGAAGGCTGTCGCCATCTCGCTGGACCAGGTGAGTTGCTCTTTGCCCGTTTTGCCCCTGGTGGCTTCGTAGAGGGGGCGCATGAGTGCGGCGGCCTTGGGCACGAACCGGTGATAGAAATTGACCATCCCCAAAAATTCCTGCAGCGCCTTAACCGAGGTGGGCTGGGGAAAGTCCGCCACCGCCTGCACCTTGGAAGGTAGGGGAATGGCTCCCCTTGGCGAGATTCTGTGGCCGAGAAAGTCAATTTGGGCTGCTCCGAACTGGCATTTGGCCGGGTTGACGATTAGCCCGTGTTGGCTGAGGCGCTGGAAAAGGGAGTGCAAATGCGCGATGTGCTCGGCCTTGCTGGTACTGGCCACGAGGATATCGTCCAGATAGACGAACAGGAAGCTCAGGTCCCGTAGGACGGAGTCCATGAGCCGTTGGAAGGCCTGTGCGGCGTTCTTAAGCCCGAAGGGCATGCGCAGGAACTCGAACAGTCCGAAGGGGGTGATGACCGCCGTCTTCTGGACGTCTGCGTGGTGGACGGGGACCTGATGGTAGCCGCGAATCAGGTCGACCTTGGAAAAGATGGACTTTCCTGCTAGGTGTGCCAAGAAGTCTTGGATGTGCGGAATGGGGTATCTATCGGGCGTGGTGGCGTCGTTGAGCCGTCTGTAGTCACCGCAGGGGCGCCAGCCACCGCCCGGCTTGGGCACAATGTGGAGGGGGGACGACCAAGGGCTGTTCGAGCGGCGGATGATGCCCAGTTTTTCCATCGTGGCGAATTCTTCCTTGGCTACTGCCATCTTGGCTGGGTCCAGGCGTCTGGCTCGAGCGAACACTGGTGGTCCCGTAGTGGCGATGTGGTGCTCGACCCCATGCTTGGCTGCCACGGCTGAGAAGGTCGGTTGTGTGAGCCTCGGGAAATCTGCGAGTAGGCGGGCGTAGTCGTCATGCGCCGGGGCGGAGCAGGACCCGACGAGGGCCGGGCTGTTGCTCTGCTGGCAGGCCAGTGAAGCGAAAGTTGCTGCGTCGATCAGGCGCCTGTCGCGGACATCGACGAGGAGTCCGTGGGCGCAAAGAAAATCGGCGCCCAGCAAAGGATGTGCCACCGAGGCCATCACGAAATCCCACGTAAATCGCTGGCCGTTGAAACAAACCTCGGCCCGTCGCTTTCCGAAAGTAGCGATGGCTGCGCCATTTGCCGCCATGAGGGGTGGGCCGCTGCGGTCTGCCTGGATGTCGAGCTGGGAGGCAGGAATTATGCTGCATTAGGCTCCGGTGTCGCAAAGGAATCTGAGCCCTGTAAGAGAGTCGGTTATGTACAGCAGTTTACTTGCGGTGCCGATGGCCATCGTGGCGGTGGGGGTGCGGTCGAGCGGGCCTAGGCGGCGGCGCGGTGCTGGTGCGTTGGGCCGGGCGGCCATCTTGGTTTGATCGAAAGAGCAGGGTGCTCTGCAGCGTTGGGCCTTGTGGCCGAAACGCGCGTGGTAGTAGCATAGTTCTGCAGCCTGGCGTGGCGGCGTGCGCTCGGTGGTGTCGGGGAGCCTTGCGGCTGCGCAGCCAAGTTGGGCGACGGTGAAAACTTTGTCCGCGCCGTCTGCCAGTTGTATGCAGTCCGTGATCGGGGACCCCGTGAGGGCAGTCTGTACCTGCTGAGGAAGCAGGCTGAGGAAAAGGGCCCGAAACAAAAAGCACTGCGGTTCAGAGCCCAGGAGCGCAAGCATCCGGCTCCTCAACTGGGTCGGGGTAGAATCGCCGAGGCCTGGTAGTGAGAGAAGCCTGCGGGCCCTCTCCTCCTTGGACAGGCCGTAAGCCTGCAGCAAGCGGCCCTTAATGGTTGAGTACTTGCCGGTCTGTGGTGGGTTCCCCAGCAGGTCGAGAACTTCGGCGGCGGTAGAGCTTGCTAGTGCTGAGACTACGTGGAGGTACCTTTCTTCATCATCTTGAACCCTGCGAAGGGTGAATTGGGCCTCCGAGTGCGCGAACCAAGCTGGTGCTTGGTGTTCCCAGAAGGTGGGGAGCTTCAAGGATGCGGCGCCGGCCGACATCAGGCTGCTGCTGGTTGCCATCGGGTCGTTGCTGGCCTCTGTAGGGCTGCGTGAGTCAGGGGCTTCGGCCGCCGACATTCGGGGTCACCAATGTGGGGGACTACGGTCTCCCGCGTAAAGAAATAGGCAACACAGCGAGCTACAAGAAATAGGTCTTTACTCCAACTCTCACAATACAGTACTGAATTCGTGAAGCCCGCGAACCTGTGATGACTCACGGATTGGTCACCTGCTGGAACCTGATTGGTTTTCCTTCTATCAGCAGCAGGCAAGTCTGAATGTGCCTTATTCCTCTCAGCTTGCAACTGTCTTGCGGGGGGAGGGGAATACAGCAGTTAAAAGGGGATTATACAGGTTTATCTACATACACGCAGTGTTTTCCAAGCACATAGAATACAGGGCCAGGTATAAGTGCCAACTTCCTCTTTCATGTATCACAAGATTTGAGGTGCTCCAACTGGTTACAAATCTCAGTTGATCTTTATATCCTGTTAAGTGTACCAAACAAATATCAAATTTGGGAAAATATATACAAAATCGATGCCCATGTTCATGCTAGTTTGTAAAACTAGGCTGGTTATTTTACTTTCTAAGAACAAGAAAATTTGCATTTTGTATAGCAAAGATTCCATGTACAACAGAGATGAAAGAAAAGTAAATTCCTCTGATTTCGTGATGCTTTTGTTCCATAATTAATTTTTCTCATTTCTCCCATCAGCTATCCATATGGCCTTTCTGAATTTAATCATCAGTTTGTACTAACTATGGTCAGTTTTGTATTGTGGGCAACATCTACTAGTAACCAAACTCAGACTGCTCAAACTATTTTATGCTGGATCCTTAAATGTAGCAGACAAAGTCATTAAACTCGTTAGTCTGCTGCTGGATTCAAATCTGGTAAATGGTTGATGGACATCATTATATGCACTTTACATTCTTGGTTACTGTTGATTAGTTATCTGCTAAAATGTGTAACACAGCACCATGGAAACACCAGCAACATTGTATGGAAAAGGGAGCTGTCATCATGGTCGGTTCGACCAATCAGAATAAACGCTCCAGGCCAGCAGAAGAAAGCAATCCCAAACAATAACAAGCCGCTCCAACAGTGCACAAGATTGCAAAAGGCAAACAGCATCCAACCACACTCTGGATGGACAGCAGGGATGGGTCTGATGCATTTCATTGTGCGGTCAACATTCTGAGCAATCACTCTGCTGAACTCACAGTGCCGCTCGCAACTGCTGCACAAAAACCAAGAGCTGCATAAAGATGTGTTGTGTCTGATCAATTCATGCCAGAATCCCAAACTTTCCTGAAAAGGACTGCAAAGTTTCACACTAAATGTTCGTAGATGTTTGTTAAGTAAATATGCAAGTGAATTTTGTTTACCTGTATTGTGTGAGTGTATAAAAAGTTTGCTACTAAGAGTGCAAGAAATAGGAGCAGCAGTAGTCCATTCAGCCCCTCGAGTCTGCTCCGCCATTCAATAAGATCATGACTGATCTTCGACCTCAACTCCACCTTCCCGTACTATCACTTGATTCTCTTAGTATCCAAAAATCTATTGAAATCTGTCTTGAATATACTCATCAACTGAAAAGTCACAGCCCTCTGGGGTAGAGAATTCCAAAGATTCACAACCCTCTGAGTGGGAGTTGTGTATAGGCCACCAAACAGTAATGGTAATGTAGGGCACAGTATCAATTAAGAGATTAGAAGTGCATGTAACAAGGGCAATATGGTAATCATGGGGAACTTTAATCTACATATTGACTGGGCAAATTAAATTACCACTAATGGTGTGGAGGACAAATTCTTGGAATGCATGTGAGATGGTTTCCTGGATCAGTACGTGGAGGAACCAACCAGGGAACAGGCTATTCTGGATCTGGTACTGTGTAATGAGAAAGGGCTAATCAATAATCTTATGGTAAAGGGGCCTTTAGGGACAAGTGACCATAATATGATTGAATTTTACATTAAGTTTGAGAGTGATGTAGTCCAATCTGAAATGAAGGTCTACACTAAAAGGAATGAAGGTGGACATACAATGGCTAACATTCAAGGAAATAATGCATAATTTGCAACATATATTCCTCTAGGGCATAAAAACCCAAAAGGAAAAGTGATCCAACCATGGCTAACAAAATAAATTAAAGCTAGTATTATGTCAAAGGAGGAAGCTTATAAAGTTGCCAGAAAAAGTGGTCAGCCTGAGGATTGGGATCTTTTTAGAAATCAGCAAAGGGGGACCAAGAAATTGATAAAGAAAGGGGAAATGGTATATGAGCACAAACTAGCAAAAAATATAAAAACAGATTGTAAAAGCTCTATAGGTATGTGAAAAGGAAAAGACAAAGGTAAATGTAGGTCCTTTACAGTCAGAGGCAGGAGAATTTATAATGGGGAATGAGGAAATGGCAGAGAAATTAAATAAATACTTTGTTTCGGTCTTCACGGAGGAAGACACAGAAAAACCTTCCAGAATTACGAGAAAACGAAGGGTGTGACGAGAATGAGGAACTTAAAGAAATTATTATTAGTAAAAAAACAGTACTAGCAAAATTAATGGGACTAAAAGTCGATACATCCCAAGGACTGGATGACCTACATCCTAGGGTTTTGAAAGAGGTGGCCATTGGAATAGTGGACGCATTTGTTGTCATCTTCCAAAATTCTACAGATTCTGGAACGGTTCCTGCAGATTGGAGGATAGCAAATGTAACCCTGCTATTTAAGAAAGGAGGGAGAGAGAAACTGGGAACTACAAACCTGTTAGCCTCACATCAGTAGTTGGGAAAATGCTGGAATCTATTTTAAAGGATGCAATAACTGGGCACTTAGAAACGAATAGCAAGATTGGGCAGAGTCAACATGGATTTATGAAAGGGAAATCCTGTTTGACAAACCTATTGGAGTTCTTTGAGGATGTAACTAGTGGAGTAGACAAAGGGGAACCGGTAGATGTGGTGTATCTAGATTTTCAGAAGGCATTCGATAAGGTCCCACACAAGAGGTTGGTGAACAAAATTAGAGCACATGGAATTGGGGGTAATATACTAGCATGGATTGAGAATTGGTTAACAGACAGAAAACAAAGAGTAGGGATAAACGAGTCTTTTTCAGGATGGTAGGCTGTAATTAGTGGGGTACCGCAAGGATCGGTGCTTGGGCCCCAGTTATTCACAATCTGTATCAATGATTTGGATGAGGGGACTAAATGTAACATTTCCAAATTTGCTGATGATACAAAGCTAGGTGGCAGTGTCAGTTGCAAAGAGGTTGTGAAGAGGCTTCAAGGGGATCTCGACAGGCTCAGTGAGTGGGCGAGAACATGGCAGATGGAATATAATGTGGATAAATGTGAAGTTATCCACTTTGGTAGAAAAGAGGATTTGAGTACAGGAGTAAAGCAGTCTTACTCCAATTATTTCGGGCCTTGGTGAGACCACACCTGGAGTACTGTGTACAATTTTGGTATCCTTACCTAAGGAAGGATAGACTTGCCATAGAGGGAGTGCAACGAAGGTTCACGAGATTGATTCCTGGGATGGCGGGACTGTCGTATGAGAAGAGATTGAGTAAACTAGGCCTGTATTCTCTTGAATTCAGAAGAATTAGAGGGGATCTCATTGAAGCATACAAAATTATTACAGGGCTTGATAGGATGGATGCTGGGAGAATGTTTCCCTTGGCTGGGGAGGCAAGAACCAGGGGCCACAGCCTCAAGATAAAGAGTAGGCCATTCAAGACTGAGATGAGAAGAAATTTCTTCACACAGAGGGTGGTGAATCTTTGGAATTCTCTACCCCAGAGGGCTGTGGAGGCTCAGTCATTGGGTATATTCAAAACAGAAGTCGATAGATTTCTGACTAGTAAGGGCACCAAGGGATATGGCGATAGGGCTGGTGAATGAAGTTGAGGCAGAAGATCAGCCATGATCTCAGTGAATGGCAGAGCAGGCTCGAAGGGCCGAATGGCCTACTCCTGCTCCTATTTCTTATGTTCTTATGAAGAAATTGCTCCTCATCTCCGTGCTAAATGGCCGACCCCTTATTCTGAGACTGTGACCCCTGGTTCTAGATTCCCCAACCAGGGGAAACATCCTCCCTGCATCTACCCTGTCAAACCCTTTAAGAATTTTATTTGTTTCAATGAGATCACTTCTCATTCTTCTAAACTCTAGGGAATACCAAAATTGGTGCACAGATATAACCACACCTGTGGGTTGTCAGCAATTTCTTGGACAGCACTGATTTAACGTTACTTCAATGATAAAAAAAACAGTTGAATTTTGAAGTCAAGTAAGAATCTCAGCTGTGCTTTATTGACAGTTGAAAACGGTCAGTGATAATGCAAATAAGACAAATACAGAGAGAAGCAGAATATGAAAGACACAATCAGTATCAAAAAAAATTGAGGATAGAAGCGAGAGAGAGAAGAGCAATAAAGGAGCAACAGAGAGAAACAGAAATACGAAGATATCAGAGATAGGCAAGAGAGTAACCCTATTCTCCAACATTTGTACCACCACAGGAGATCGACATACACATTATAATGTCCCGGATTTTGCATTGAGAATAAGTGTGAGTCTAACGGCGCTCACTGTTATTATGGAGTAAATTGGACAGCAACTTCCGGAGTCCGCACGTGCGCAGTTAAACACAGAAATCCTTCTGTATATATGCATGTTGCAGTCCGATGATATCATAATTTTAACTCAGGCCTGAGTGGGGAATCCACCTGGAGTTAAAATTGGGGCCTGCGTGTCCAGTGAGGATTCTTCAATCTGAGCCTTGCTGTTTCTTGATCTGCTCAAAGGCACCACAGATCCCCGCGCTACATCAGACGCCCGATGACAGCAAGACTCCGCTCAAAAGCCCGCAAAAACTCTGTGGGCAGCTGTCAGCATAGTGAACGGTGAGCGCCGTTTCTTCGACATTGACCGCAAAATCCGGGCCAGTATATTTTACAAAGTTGCAAAATGTATTCATGGAAACATTCGCTAACAACACTTTGAGATAAGCTTACAAATTTTTGAGAAACACAGTTGTTCACTAATGTTTGCTGTGTGTGCTTTTATTATAATGAAGTAGTTCATTTTTAAATTCTATTTTCAATTATCTGAGCAGTCAACAAATGTATTCTCACATTAGTAGCACATAGGGTTTCAAATATAACTTTTCTCTTCAAATACAATTTTTATTTTCAATATAATTTCTCTCAGGAATTTCACAGCTCAGTCACATGGCCATTCAGGTAATAATTTTTCCTCGTTGAAATTAATAGTTCAGGTTACCCTTCCTGCACCTTGCTTACCTCAAAGATGTCTTTAGGTCACAATTTTTAGATTAAATACAGTACATTCCTGTGCTATAATCTATTCAATGAAGACACTAAAACTGTCCTTTCTGTCTTCAGTAGCTCAGGCTTGATTTTATAGTAAAAAACTATTCCTGATATTTGAGTAGCTTTATTATTGTAATATTGTATATTTCAACTTAATGGTAAAACCAATCAGTCCAAAGAGAAAGTAGTTTCCCTGAACCTGCCAACAGTCTATGGTTAATGTTACCAGGACATTTTGAGACATCTAATTTGCAATGCTAATTTGTTTGAATATAAAATGAATAAACTGCTAATAAAGCAAATTTTAAAAAAATTATTCGTTCACGAGATGTGTGGCATCGCTGGCAAGGCCAGCATTTATTGCCAATCCCTAGTTGCCTTTGAGAAGTTGGTGGTGAGCTGCCTTCTTGAACTGCTGCAGTCTGTGTGCTGAAGTTACTCTCATAGTGCTGTTAGGGAGGGAGTTCCAGGATTTTGACCCAGCGACGGCGAAGGAACGGTGATATATTTCCAAGTCAGGATGGTGTGTGACTTGGAGGGGAACTTGGAGGTGGTGGTGTTCCCATGTGCCTGCTGCCCTTGACATTCTAGATGGCAAATGTCGTGAGTTTGGGAGGTGCCATCGAAGAAGTCTTGGTGAATTGTTGGAGTGCATCTTGTAGATGGTACACACTGCAGCCACGGTGTGCCAGTGGTGGAGGGAGTGAATGTTTAAGGCAATGGATGGGGTGCCAATCAAGCAGGCTGCTTTGTCTTGGATGGTGTCGAGCTTCTTGAATGTTGTTGGAGCTGCACTCATCCAGGCAAGTGGAGAGTATTCCATTACACTCCTGACTTGTACCTTGTAGATGGTAGAAAAGCTTTGGGGAGTCAGGAGGTGGGACACTCTCCGCAGAATACCCAGCCTCTGGCCTGCTCTTGTAGCCACAGTATTTATATGGCTGGTCCAGTTAAGTTTCTGGTCAATGGTGACCCCCCCGCCTAGGAGCTTGATGGTAGGGGATTTGGCAATGGTAATCCCGTTGAATGTCAAGGAGCGGTGGTTAGACTCTCTCTTGTTGGAGTTGGTGATCTCCTGGCACTTGTGTGGTGTGAATGTTACTTGCCACTTATCAGCCCAAGCCTGAATGTCATCCAGGTCTTGCTGCTTGCAGGCACAAATTGCTTCATTATCTGAGGAGTTGCAAATGGAACTGAACACTGTGCAATCATCAGCGAACATCCCCACTTCTGACCTTATGACGGAGGGAAGGTCATTGATGAAGCAGCTGAAGATAGTTGGGCCTAGGACACTGCCCTGAAAAGCTCCTGCAGTGATGTCCTGGGGTTGAGAGGATTGGCCTCCAACAACCACAACCATCTTCCTTTGTGCTAGGTATGGTTCCAGCCAGTGGCGAGTTTTCCCCCTGATATACTGTTACAGATCACGTATCATGACGAAAGCATAATGCCCATTCACAATAAGCAAATTATTTGGGTTTGCTTTGAACATCAAGGATGACATGAACATTAATAATAAGTACACTTTTATTTGATGTTACATTAAAAAAAAATCTACATGTTCTTACCACTCGTTACAATGCTCAATCCATATAAAACACATGACCTTTATTCAGTGCAGTAATTGTCAAGGGATAGAAATAGTACAGCTGCAAATAATTTTAGACTACAAAGTTTCCTGAAAGCAGAAAGCAAACACCAGGCAAAACAAATGTAACCAATAACAAGAGACAAAAGACACTTAAAACATTTTAAAGGTTAATACCAAATTTCAATCAAGTAATAAAAGGTTATAAATTGATAATGCATGTGAGCTGTAATATAGGGCTGCCTTTCCCAACACCTATTCCCCATCCAAAAACATTTTATTTCCATAGGAGCCGGAAGTTCCTGTGGGTATTCTGGCACTGAGAACGAAACTTTATACATGTTCAAAAGCCCAAAAATATCACGCCACATGCTCAGTTGAACAATCCAAGCTGTGGAAAGGGAGCAGAGGTAAGGTGGAAATTCCAGAGGATAAAATTCCATGAACTACTCAAAAGATAGGGTGGGCGAGTTCCCCGGTAAGTTTGGCGACATCATTTTCACAAGCAATAAGCTCATTGTTGCAAGGAGCTAAGAAAAACAGAAGCTTATTCCACCAGGAAATTCCAGAGAGGTTAATACATTTTGTTTCCAACTAGAAACATTGTACATTCAATTATTATATATATGATCAGAAGAAAATGCTTTAAAATATTAAAGAAAGCAAAAAGCAGAGTTCTTAAGAACATTTTCCATGAATTCATGAAATCATGTAATTAAGTTTATCCCTTAGTTCAGTGGATTATGCAAAACAGTTTCAGCCCCCATGATGCTGTCATCACCGCAAATTGGGGATTCAGATCATTTAAATCTGGATATGACGGGGGAGCGGAAAAATGTGCAGAGGCGTTAGGCCCCTGAATGCACCGGCTAATTATGCAATTTCCCAAATCTGAACTTCAGCTTACATTTTGTTAATGCCTGAAGAATCAATTTAATTCCAGACTTATTAATCCCGTAACAATGATATATGTTCAAGTCACGATGGTGTGCGACTGGGAGGGAAACTTGCAGGTGATGGTGATATTGCTGATGTTGTCCTTCTTGGCAGTAAACATCACAGAGGAGGGAGCTGTGGTTGAAGTCACTGTAGATCGTACATACTGAAGCTGCAGTATACCATTGATTGAATGGCTGGCTATTGAGTTTGGTGACAGAGGTGCCAATCAAGCCACAGGATGATGTCGAACTTCTTGCGTTTTGTTGCAGCAGCACCCATCCAGGTAATTCTTTTACACTCCTGACTTCGACCTTCTAGACGGAAAGGTTTTGAGGGGTCAGAAGAGCAGCAACGGTAGCAGAGTACTTAGCCTCTTGTAGCCATATAGAGCAGCGTGCAGTACAATTCAATAAAAGTGCACTGTCACTATCCTCCTGACCACAATATGAACACATACCATACCCCAATGAATGGTGGTTTTACCAATTGGAAGTATGGAGCTTCAGCAGCATCTGCTCATCTCTCTGTATCCTTATCAAAGTAGGGATTATATCTAGGAATTACATGTGTGGTTTTCAATATTTGGCACCAAGGTTGTCTTGTTTTGCACACTTTGTACAAAAATAATATATTGCAGGACAACGGAGTATTACAGTTTAACTCTTTTTATTAAGCAATAGGTCTGTGATCTTACTCCTAGCAGCACCAGTGGGTGAAGCATGGCATTAGGACCCCTAGCCTGGGTCTTCCAAACAATAGTAGTCCTTACAGATGCCTGCAGGCCAATGACAACTCGGCATGTGATCACGTGAATATTATAGGTATTCCTTACAGATGCCTGCGGGCCAATGATAATTCAATATGCAAATGTTACATCCCCTTTCTTTTAAAAGAAAAATGTTATGCATTACTTTTAAACCTTTCTTCTACCTAATGTTCTCGGTAGCATAAACATACAAGTAAACTCAGCATTTAACTGGCACTGAAAACATCTCAACGCTTCAATAACGATGTACAGTTTTTTTTAGGGCAGCGATCCGCCTACACCCTTTGACAGTTCACAAGTCAAGGATAACTCTAGGCTTGACCTCTCGTCCTGACCTTGTGTGGTATGAAACTGAGCATGCTCCTGAATCGGTCAACAATTCAGGTGCAGGTTTAGGTTCAGGTAAGTATGATGTGTTTTGTGTATTGCTCTGTTCATCACACTCTGTTGAACTGATCCTCTCGTCGGAATGACGGTGTTGTTCCTCGGTGTTCAGGAGGTGCCTGCGATTGCGGCGGTACAGCTGTCCTTCTGGGGTGCGGATGTGATACGATCGCTTAGTGTCAGCTGGCTGGATGACGACTGCTGGCTTCCAGTAGTCATGCTCCTGGATTCTGACGGATTCTCCATTGTGCAGCGGCAGCAGTAGTCTAGCTGACCTGCCATAGTATCTCTTTTGGTGTTGCTGTCTCTGTACACGTTTTGCATGCACTTGCTTGCAGCTGATGACCTCTGGCTGCAGCTGCTGGTTCATGCTTGGAAGGATTGAGCGAAGTCTGCGGCTGATCAACAGCTGCGCTGGTGACTTGAAGTTGTCAACCGGAGTGTTGCGGTACTCAAGGAGACTGATGTAGGGGTCTCTTTTGTCCGCTTTGGCTTTGTCCATGAGTGTTTTTGCAATCTGGACAGTTTTTTCAGCAAGGCCATTACTTTGAGGGTAATGTGGGCTTGATGTGACATGTGTGAAATCCCATGCCTTGGCAAACGACTCGAACTCTTTTGATTTGTATTGGGGGCCATTGTCTGAGACTAAAGTCTCTACCATGCCATGCCTGGCAAAGGCTGCCTTTAACTTGTGGATCACAGCTGCAGATGTGGTGCTGTGAAGCTTGTCCAGTTCAAAAAATCTGCTGTAGTAATCAACAGTCACTATGTAGTCCTCATTGTTCCATGTGAACAGATCCGTTGCCGCGACCTGCCAGGGCCTGTCTGGGATGTGGTGAGGTATCATGGGCTCTTTGACATTTGATGGGTGGCGTTCTAGACAAATGGAACATTTTCCGACAATGTCCTCAATATGTTTGCACATTCCGGGCCAAAACAATGTCACGTGCTCTTTGTTTGCATTTTTCCATGCCCATATGCTCAGCATGAAATTTTGTCAACATCTCTTCTCTGAGACTGGTAGGAATGATGATTTTCTCCCCTTTGAAGACGATTCTGTTGATTTGTGACAGTTCATCTCTGTGGTTCCAGAATTCAGATATGCTCTGAGGATATTTCCTCCTTTCCTCAGGCCATCCTTCATGTATGACTTTGCTCAGCAGTGAGAGTTGTGCATCTTTCACTGTTTCTGCTCGGATCTCCTTCAGTTTTGATTCACTCACAGGTAAGCTGTTGTACACTGAGCGGCTGCAGGGCATTCTGGAGGGGGAGGGTGAACAGCCAGAGGTCGTGGTCCACATTGGTACCAACGACATAGGTAAAAAGAGGGATGAGGTCCTGCAGCAAGAATTTAGGGAGCTAGGTGAAGGATTAAAGAGCAGGACCTCAAAAGGTTGTAATCTCTGGATTACTCCCGGTGCCACGTGCTAGTGAGTATAGGAATAGGAAGATAGAACAGATGAATGCGTGGCTAAAGGGATGGTGCAGGAGGGAGGGCTTTAGTTTCCTGGATCACTGGGTCTGCTTCTGGGAAAGGTGGGACTTGTACAAGTCGGACGGTTTACACCTGAACCAGAGGGGAACCAATATCCTTGCGGGGAGGTTTGCTAGCACTGCTGGGGGGGGTTTAAACTAACTTGGCAGGGGGATGGGGTACAGAGTGGAGCTATAGTAGGGGGTGATTTACAGCCAAATACAGAGGAAAAAACAAGTCAGCTGGGAAGGCAGAGCAAATATGTGAAGGCAAAAGGGAATATGGCAGGGCTGGAAGGCATTTATTTTAATGCAAGGAGTCTTGCAAATAAGGTGGATGAACTGAAGCTGTTGTTGAACACATGGGAGTACGATATTGTTGCCATCACGGAGACATGGTTGAGGGAGGGTCAGGACTGGCAGCTCAATATTCCGGGGTATAGAATCTTCAGGCGAGACAGAGGGGGGTGTAAAAGGGGAGGGGGTGTTGCAATATTAATTAAGGAGTCAATTACTGCTGTAAGGAGGGATGATATATTAGCGGGTTCCTCAAATGAGGCCATATGGGTAGAACTTAAAAACAAAAAGGGGGCAAGCACTTTGCTGGGAGTGTACTATAGGCCCCCAAACAGTCAGGGGGAGATAGAGGAACAGATATGTCGGCAAATCTCAGAGAAGTGTGAAAATAATAGGGTAATAATAGTGGGGGATTTCAACTTCCCCAATATAAATTGGGATAGTCAGAGTGTGAAAGGCTTAGAGGGTGCAGAATTCTTAAAGTGCATCCAGGAGAGCTTTTTGAGCCAACATGTAGAAAGTCCTACAAGAGAGGGGGCGGTACTGGACCTAATTCTGGGGAATGTAGCCGGGCAAGTGGTGGAAGTATCAGTAGGAGAGCATTTTGGCGACAGTGACCATAATTCGGTGAAATTTAAGGTGGTCATGGAAAAAGACAAAGACGGCCCGGAAATAAGGGTTCTAAATTGGGGGAAGGCCGATTTTAATATGATAAGGCAGGATCTGGCCAAAGTGGACTGGGAGCAGCTACTTATAGGAAAATCCACATCAAAACAGTGGGAGACTTTCAGAAGGGAAATAGAGAGAGTACAGCGCCAACATGTTCCTGTAAAGGTCAAGGGTGGGACCAACAAGCAAAGGGAACCTTGGATGACAAGGGAGATACAAAAATGCATTAGAAATAAAAGGGGGGCTTTTGGCAGTTACAAAAGACTAAAGACGGAAGAAGCCCTAGAGGAGTATAAAAAGTGCAGGGGCGTACTTAAAAAAGAAATTAGGAGGGCGAGGAGGGGCCATGAAATAACACTGGCGAGCAAAATAAAGGAAAATCCTAAGATGTTTTATAAGTATATTAAGGGCAAGAGGATAACCAGGGAAAGGGTAGGGCCCATTAGGGACCAAAGTGGCAATCTGTGTGTAGAACCAGATGATGTAGGCGGGGTTTTAAATGAATTTTTTGCATCTGTGTTCACTATGGAGAAAGACGATGCAGACATAGAAATCGGGCAAGGGGATTGTGACATACTTGAACATATTAGCATCGAGAGGGAGGAGGTGCTAGCGGTTTTAGCAGGCCAAAAAGTGGATAAATCCCCAGGCCCGGACGAGATGTATCCCAGGCTGCTGTGGGAGGCAAAGGAGGAGATTGCAGGGGCTCTGACACAAATTTTCAGAACCTCTCTGGCCACAGGGGATGTACCAGAGGACTGGAGAACAGCTAACGTAGTACCATTATACAAGAAGGGTAAGCAGGGATAAACCAGGGAATTACAGGCCAGTGAGCCTAACATCTGTGGTAGGGAAATTATTGGAAAAAATTCTGAGGGACAAAATTAGTCTCCACTTGGAGAGGCAAGGATTAATCGGGGATAGTCAGCATGGCTTTGTCAAGGGTAAATCATGTCTGACAAATCTGATTGAATTTTTCGAGGGGGTGACGAGGGAGGTGGATGAGGGAAATGCTGTGGATGTGGTTTACATGGACTTCAGTAAAGCTTTTGACAAAGTCCCGCATAGGAGACTGGTCAAGAAGGTAAGAGCCCATGGGATCCAGGGTGTCTTGGCGCGTTGGATCCTAAACTGGCTGAGTGGCAGGAGGCAGAGGGTGATGGTCGAAGGTTGCTTTTGTGACTGGAAACCTGTGTCCAGTGGGGTACCTCAGGGATCGGTGCTGGGTCCCTTGTTGTTTGTGATCTACATAAATGATTTGGATGAGAATGTAAAAGGGATGATCAGTAAGTTTGCAGATGACACGAAAATTGGTGGGGTGGTAAATTGCAAGGAGGAAAGCCTCAGGCTACAGGACGATATAGACGGGTTGGTTAGATGGGCGGAAAAGTGGCAAATGGAATTTAACCCTGAAAAGTGCGAGGTGATGCATTTTGGATGGACAAATAAGGCAAGGGAATACACAATGAGTGGTAGGACCCTAGGAAGTACAGAGGGTCAGAGGGACCTCGGTGTACATGTACATAGATCTCTGAAGGCAGCGGAACAAGTAGATAAGGTGGTTAAAAAGGCATATGGGATACTTGCCTTCATTAGCCGAGGCATAGAATATAAGAGCAGGGAGGTTATGATGGAGCTGTACAAAACGCTGGTGAGGCCACAGCTGGAGTACTGTGTGCAGTTCTGGTCGCCTCACTATAGGAAGGATGTGATTGCTTTGGAGAGGGTGCAGAGAAGATTCACCAGGATGTTACCTGGGATGGAGCGCCTCAGCTATGAAGAAAGACTAAACAGGCTGGGGTTGTTTTCCTTGGAGCAAAGAAGGCTGAGGGGGGACCTGATTGAGGTGTACAAAATGATGAGGGGCATAGATAGGGTCGACAAAGAGGAACTTTTCCCCTTAGTAGGGGGGTCAATAACAAGGGGGCATAGATTCAGGGTAAGGGGCAGGAGGTTTAGAGGGGATTTGAGGAGGAACTTTTTCACCCAGAGGGTGGTTGGAATGTGGAACTCAATGCCTAAAAGGGTGGTAGAGGCAGGAACCCTCACAACATTCAAGAAGCATTTGGATGAGCACTTGAAATGCCATTGCATACAAGGCTATGGACCAAATGCTGGAAAATGGGATTAGACTGGACAGGGATGGATGGGCGGCGCAGACACGATGGGCCGAAGGGCCTCTTTCTGTGCTGTAAAACTCTATGACTATGACCACGTGCACCTGCACATCCATGCCTTCACTGAGGCTGCTGTCCTGGTAGCTAAGAGACTTCCTGGAGAGCGTGTCTGCGACAGGAATGTCTTTGCCTGGACGGTGAATGATTGTGAAGTCATACTTCTGTAGCTGAAGGATCATTCTCTGTAGCCATGGTGGGGCTGCGGCTAGTGGTTTCCTCATGATTGACTCGAGGGGCTTGTGGTCGGATTCCACAATGACTTGTCGGCCATAGACATATTGGTGGAAATGCTTACATCCAAACAGAATTGCATATAGCTCTTTCTCGATTTGAGCATAGTTGATTTCACTGAGAGAGATCTGGAAGCGTAGCTGATGGGCTTTCCTTCTTGCAGTAATACTGCGCCTAGTCCGTACTTTGACGCGTCCACTTGTAGTCTGAGCTCTTTGTTGGGGTTGAAGTAGGCAAGAACTGGTCCTGGTTCTCTGGTGATTAGGTCTTTCATTTTCTGAAATGCTGTGTCATGTTGTTTGTCCCACAGGAACTCATTGGATTGTTTGAGCAACTGACGCATGGGTGCGTTGATTTCGGAGAGGCTCGGGGCAAACTTGGCTACGTAGTTAACCATGCCTAGTACTGTCTCTAGCTCTGCCTGGTTCTTCGGCGGCTCCATCTTCTTGATGGCGGAGATTTTCTCTGGATCCGGCTTAATGCCATCAGTTGAGAGGCGATGCCCGAAATAAATGATCTCGGTGGATCCGATTATGCTTTTCTTGGGGTTGAGCCGGATACCTTTCTCCCGTGATCTTTGTAGCATCGCACGGAGGTTCCTGTCATGTTCCTCTCTATTCCTGCCATAGATGAGGATGTCGTCTACGATTGCGACTACTCCGTCGAGGCCTTCATAGGTTTCGTCGATCTTCCGCTGGAATTCATCCTGAACTGAGATAAGACCAAATGGTAAACGCCGAAATCGGTAGCGTCCAAATGGTGTGTTGAACGTTGTTAGCTTAGATGACTCTTCCGTGAGCTTGATAGTCCAGTATCCTGATCGTGCGTCCATTACACTGAAGTAACGTGCTCCCACTAGCTTGGGTGTGATGTCATCTAACATTGGTAGAGCATAGTGAGGGCGTTTGATAGCCTTGTTCAAATCTCTGGGGTCAAGATGGACTCTGAGCTTGCCTGTACGTGGTTTCTCAACCACTACTAACGCGTTGACCCACTCTGTCGGTTCTGTTTCCCGGACGATGATTTCTGTATTCTGCATGCTCTGTAGCTCCTCCTTCAGGCAACTACGTAGAGCAAGGGGTATCCTTCTCGGTGGGCAAATCACAGGGGTTGCTGCTGGGTCAAGGTGAATAGTGCATTCACCTGGGAATAGTCCGATTCCTTTGAAAACGTCAGCAAACTCCTCCATGACTGTCTGCTTCTCAACTGGTGCTGTCAATGATAGCACTAGCTTGACTAGGTCCATGTCTAAACATGCCTTTAGACCTAGCACTGGAGGTGCTCGAGTGTCAACAATGTAAAAGTCCAACATCATGTCGCTTTCTTTGTACTTGCATTTCATCACGCATGTGCCTTTTACAATGAGCTGCTCACCCCCATAGCTGGTCAGTCTGCGTGAGGTGGGCTGTAGCTCACACTCATCCTTCAAGCTGTGATACTCACTTAGAGGAATTACATTGACCTGAGCTCCAGTGTCTAGTTTAAACTTAAGCTCTGTGCCCTGTTTTCCTATCTCAATATCTGCAAAGGCTTGCTCAGTCTCTGAAATCTGTTTTTTCTGTGACACAGAATCAATAAACAGTTCCTCTGCATTTGACTCTCTATCTGGCATTTGGCTGTTACTCACTGTGTGTACTGCTTTCCAGAAACAGTCCTGCAAACTTTAGCAAAGTGGTTCCGTTTAGCACATTTAGCACATTGCCTTCCTTTGGCAGGGCAGTGCTCCTTTTCCCCATGCACCTTGTTTCCACAATATCCACAGTTTTTGAAGCGTTTTATGTCTGTGTCTCTCATTTTTAGAACTCTCTCTGTTCTTTCTGTTCTGAAACACGCTCTCTGGGTGGTGTTCTTTGGTGTCTATTAACTGCATGCACTGTCTGTTCACGCAAGCTGCTCGTGGTGCCGGTTATGGTTTTCAACTGTTCTTGGGCTATCTCGTGCGATCTAGCTATGTCCATAGCTTTGTCCAGCGTTAGCCCGGACCCAACATTCAAAAGTTTCTCTCTCACTTTAGCTGAATGTACTCCAAACACGATGCGGTCTCTGACCATCTCATCTTTATCTGCATATTCACAGTCTTTTACCAGCAGTTTTAACTCAGTCATGAACTGTTCAAATGACTCACTAGCTCCTTGTACTTTCTCCTGAAACTTGTACCTAGCGAATATCGTATTTGTCTTGGGCATCACATGATTCAAAACGGTCAAAATAACTTTTCAGTACCTTTGCTTCATCCGCAGTGAGAGACCATGTGTTAAAAATGTCTCTCCCTTTTTCTCCGATCCACTGGAGTAGGTAGCTGCATCTTTCTTCCTCCCCTTTGCTTTTCAGCGGACCCGAGAACATCAACTCCACGTGTTGCTTGAACTTGTGCCATTCTCCAGGTAAGTTCAAAGATTCCCAATCCATTTGAGGCAAGGGAGCTCCAACGATGTCCATTTTCAATCCCTGTTCTGACACCATGTCTTGTTTTGCACACTTTGTACAAAAATAATATATTGCAGGACAACGGAGTATTACAGTTTAACTCTTTTTATAGAAACATAGAAAACATAGAGATAGGAACAGGAGTAGGCCATTCGGCCCTTCGAGCCTGCTCCGCCATTCAATGAGATCATGGCTGATCTTCATCTGAGATCTTAGCTGATCTTACCAGTTCAGTACCCCGTCCCCGCCTTTTCTCCGTAACCCTTAATCCCCTTAGCCTTCAGAAATATATCCAATTCTCTCTTGAAAATATTTATTGAATTAGCCTTCACAGCCCTCTGTGGCAGGGAATTCCACAGGCTCACCACTCTTTGAGTGAAGAAATTCTTCCTCATCTCTGTTTTAAATGATTTGCCCGCTATTTTTAGACTGTGGCCCCTGGTTCTGTGCTCCCCTGCCATTGGAAACATTCTCCCTGAATTCAGCCTGTCCAGGCCTGCCATAATTTTATATGTTTCGATGAGATCCCCTCTCAATCTTCTAAACTCCAGTGAGTACAAGCCCAAACTATTCAATCTCTCCTCGTAGGTCATTCCCGCCATTCCAGGTATCAGCCTGGTGAATCGCCGCTGCACTCTTTCCATGGCAAGAACATCCTTCCGCAGATGGGGCGACCAAAACTGTACACAATACTCCAGATGTGGTCTCACCAGCACCTTGTACAGCTGTAGTAAGGTATCCCTATTCCTATACTCGAACCCCCTTGATATGAAGGCCAACATACCATTTGCCTTCTTAATCGCCTGTTGCACCTGCATGCTCTCCTTCAGTGACTGGTGCACAAGAACACCCAGGTCCCTCTGCACTTCCCCATCTCCCAATCTATTGCCATTTAGATAATAATCTACCCTCCTGTTTTTACCCCCAAAGTGGATAACCTCGCATTTATCCACATTATAGTGCATCTGCCACGTATCCGCCCATTCCCCCAACCTGTCCAAATCGCACTGTAGCCTCCTGACATCCTCATCAGAGCCCACCCCTCCTCCTAGTTTAGTGTCGTCAGCGAATTTGGAAATATTGCATCCAATTCCCTGATCCAGATCATTTATATATATTGTGAACAGCTGGGGTCCCAGGACAGATCCTTGCGGCACCCCGCTGGTCACTTTATTAAGACCTTTATTAAGCAATAGGTCTGTGATCTTACTCATAGCAGCACCAGTGGGTGAAGCATGGCATTAGGACCCCTAGCCTGGGTCTTCCAAACAATAGCAGTCCTTACAGATGCCTGCAGGCCAATGACAACTCAACATGTGATCACATGTGAATATAATAGGTATTCCTTACAGATGCCTGCGGGCCAATGATAATTCAATATGCAAATGTTACAAAGGTAACACCTTCTGAATCTGAAGTAACTGTCATCAATTACATGACAGATATCAGATATTCAGGATAACTAGCGACATGCCAGAAAGCTTGATTTTCAAAAGTAGCCAAATCGAATGTAGATAACAGGATTACTTAACTTTAATTGCTTAATCCAAGCCATTATGTAAAGGACTTTGGAGAAGAGATATGTCACTGTGAAGCACTGTGAGCTCGTCCACCCTAAATCATTTCTTCTTTTCATTCCAAGTCCAGTCCTCAAATTTCTCCTGGATCTTGCACAGGATAAAAGAATCCCTTTTATTCCATAGATAGGAGCTTGTGACTATGATGGAAAACTTCTTTGACACACATCTTTTGCACCATAATCTCTGGATTATTGCCCGAGCCACGTGCAAATTGGCATAGAAACAGTCAGATCAGGAGAATTAACACGTGGCTAAAGGGATGGTGTGTGAAAGAAGGGTTCCTTTCCATGGGACACTGGCACCAGTACTGGGACAGAAAGGAGCTGTACTGATGGGACGGGCGCCACCTGAACTGGGATGGAACCCGTGTCCTAGCAGAAAGGATAAATAGGGAGGTGGCAAAGGCTTAAATTAGTAAGACGAGGAGAGGGATCTGTGTTAGCCAGTGGCTCAGTTGATAGCACTCTCGCCTCGGAGTCAGAACGTTGTGGGTTCAAGCCCCACTCCAGAGACTTGTGCACTAGTGCAGTACTGAGGGAGTGCTGCAATGTCGGAGGTGCCGTCTTTCAGATGAGACATTAAACCAAGGCCCCGTCTATTCTCTCAGGTGGACATAAAAGATCCCATGACACTATTTCGAAGAAGAGCAGGGGAGCTATCCCTGGTGTCCTGGCCATATTTATCCCTCAATCAATATCACTAAACCAGATTATCTGGACATTATCACATTGATGTTTGTGGGAATTTGCTAAGCGCAAATTGGTTGCCGCGTTTCCCACACTACAATAGTGACTACACTTCAAAAAAAAATCCTTTGTGACTGTGACAAAGGTAAACTATCCCTCCTCGTCCTTTTTGAATTGTCTGCAGCTTTTGACACTGTTGACCACTCCATCCTTCTCCAACGCCTCTCCACCTCAGCCTCAGCTCATCTGTTGCTGAAACCCTCGTCCATGCCTTTGTTACCTCTAGACCTGACTATTCCAATGCACTCCTGGCTGGTCTCCCACATTCTACCCTACATAAACGTGAGGTCATCCAAAACTCGGCTGCCTGTGTCCTAACTCACACCAAGTCCCGTTCGCCCATCACCCCTGTGCTCGCTGACCTACACTGGCTTCCGGTTAAGCAGCGCCTGGATTTCAAAATTCTCATCCTTGTTCTCAAATCCCTCCATGGCCTCGCCCCTTCCTATCTCTGTAATCTCCTTCAGCCCCACAACCACCCCCCCACACCCACCCGAGAGATATCTGCGCTCCTCTAATTCTGCCCTCTTGAGCATCCCTGATTATAATCGCTCAACCATTGGTGGCCGTGTCTTCTGTTGCCTAAGCCCTAAGCTCTGGAATTCCCTGCCTAAACCTCTCCACCTCGCTACCTCGCTTTCCTCCTTTAAGACGCTCCTTAAAACCTACCTCTTTGACCAAGCGTTTGGTCACCTGCCCTAATTAATGCTTATGTGGGTCGTATCAAATGTTTTTCTTATAATGCTCCTGTGCAGTGCCTTGAGACATTTTACTGCGTTAAAGACGCTATATAAATACAAGTTGTTGTTCATGATTGGCTGTAAAGCGTTTTGGGATGTCCAGTGGTCGTGAAAAGCACTATATAAATGCAAGTCCGTCTTTCTTTCTTACAAGAAATTAAACCAGTCTATAAATATAAACAAAACAGGAGAGAAGAGTAAAGTAAGAGTGGACATTCATGGCCAGGGAATAAGTAGAGTTAAAGAACAGGAGTTTAAAAAGATGGTTAAAAATAAAGTGAGAGGAACTGCTATTAAAAATGAGTTAAACTCTCTGTACAGCAATGCACACTGTCCATAATAAAACAGGGGAGCTGGAGGCAATCATACGTTGCGAGGAAACAGACATATTAGGGATTACTGAGACATGGCTACAGAAAAATCAGGACTGGGAATTAAACATTGCAGGTATAATATATTTAGAAAAGTAAGAGAGGGGAAAAAGGGGAGGTGGAGTAGCTGTACTTATTAGGGATAACATAATGGCCCAGAAATTCGGGTCAGGGGCTTCCCGCGGGTGCAAGCCCCCGACCTGCACTTACCTTGCGCGCCGGCCGTTGAGCTGTAGGGCCCCGTGGAATTCCGATCCGGGGCCTGGTCCAGCTGCCAGCGCACAGTGCTTGCGTATCCCAGGGGCACAGTTAGTTCGATGCGTCCCCTAGGATCACGTGGGCCATGGGCAGCCAATCGGAGCAGGGAATACTCCATTCATAAGTCAGACAGGAAGACCTGTCAAGACTTATAAATACTACAATCCCAAAATAGCACTAAACCTTCAAATAAATTTTTTAAAAACATCACATTTTTAAAATAAACTATAAATTACATTAAATAACTATTTTAAACAATCATTTAAATTTTTGAAAAAAATAATTTTATATTCTAATGGGGCTAAAAATAAACTTACCTTGCTTTAACGTATTTAAAAATAATAAACCTGTGGAAAAAATGTTTCAATTTTAATTAATTCACCACTTACCTTGTAAAAAGCAGGCCTTACGCCTGCTTTTTAAATGTGTAAATTCAGCAGGCTTACCCTCCCGGGAAAACTTGTAAAAAAAACCTAAGTTTGATGCGCACGCGCAGCCTCCCCTGCGCACGCGTTCGACGTCTGAACCTCTTCGTTCAGAGGAACGGAAGTTCCGGTTTCCCGCGCATGTGCATTGCATGCAGGAAACCGGCACTTCCATCGGGCCCACGGGTGAGTACCCAGCGCGTACTCACCCGTGGAGACCCGAATTTCTGGGCCAATGTCAGTAGGAAAAAGTGATGCAGCTATCAGGTAAATGTGAGGTACAGGAAACTTTCGTTTATCCGGAGGTTAAATGTCCGGAAAGCTCTACCGGCAAAATTCAGGAGTCGTTTCAGATAATTTGTTTTCTTTTCGTTGCTTCTTTTCTCCAGTCCTGGCTCTGCAAGCATCTCTGTAGCTAAGCAACAGCTTCAGCTAGACGCTTGCAAGCTGCGCCGACTGTTTTGAAGCTGTTGCTAAGCAACAGGGTTTGTTGCTTCACACGGAGCTCTGAGCTCCGTATGTTTTAACATTAGCGCTGGTTTCTACGGCAGTTTTGATCTAACGGCACCAGCTCGGTCCCGTCAGTGCCGGATACCAGAAAGTTTCCTGTATTACATTTCGGTAAGAAAAATAGAGAGGTCACATATTACTTGGAAAATAAAAATCTAAATGGGATAGAGAAGCAAAGCGATCTCAGAGTACAAATGCACAAATCACAAAGTATCGACACAGGTTAACAAGGCCATAACAAAGCAAACCAAGCACTAGGGTTTATTTCTAGTGGGATAGAATTGAAAAGTAGTGAAGTTATGCTAAACTTGTATCGAACCTTGGCTAGACCACACTTGTGGAGTACTACGTACAATTCTGCTCGGCATATTATAAAAACTATATAGAGGCACTGGAGAGGGTGCAGAGAAGATTTACAAGGATGATGCCAGAAATGCAAGGGTATATGTTCTGGACCGATGGACATTATGTGACATTCTGGACATTTTTACATGCAATAGCACCCTCTGGTGGCGGTTATTGTGTTAACAGTTTGTATGCTGGAAAGGTCATCTGATCTTTCTTCCTGTGTGAGGTCATTTGACCTTTGTTCCTTTCTTCCTGTGTGAGGTCATTTGACCTTTGTTCCTTTCTTCCTGTGAGAGGTCATTTGACCTTCCTACCTTTCTTCCTGTTGACCCCAGGAAGCAGTTTTGCCAGGAAGAACCTGACTTGAGTAATGGAGAATCTGCCATGAGAGGTTCCATTTACAATCTAATGTAATCTGATTTCATATGTTAGGCCAAGCACAATATCTGTGAGTATCTTTGGTTCTTAGCATAATAGCAATGTTGTCAGAGTAATATTTTGATAATACTATGTTTATAAAAGGTTAATATTTAATAGTTACAGAAGTTAGTTCAAATGTTAGTTAGTTATACAATTAGTCCATTCTACTGTTGTAAATATGTTTATATCTTATGTAATATCGAATGTATAGTACTCAGTTTATGTACAAAACATACTTTGTCTTTGTTTACAGTTTCACAAATTTGTTCAAGTAAAGGCTTCAAACAGCAAACAGCTTCACGAAGAATTATTTTTGAATGAGTGTTTAACTTGCTGGATAGCTAGATAGGAGCACGTCTAGCGCGGCCAGTACAGTATACATATCAGGAAAGGATGAACAGGCTGGGTCTCTTTTCTCTTGAAAAGAGAAGGCTGAGGAGTGACCAATAGAGGTTTTTAAAATCATGAAAGGTTTTGATAGAGTACATACAGAGAGAGTGTTTCCACTTGTGGGGAAGAGTAAAATTAGAGGCCATCAATATAAGATAGTCACCAAGAAATCAAACAGGGCATTCAGAAGAAACTTCTTTACCCAGGGAGTGGTTGAAGCGAATAGTATAGATGCATTTAAGGGGTGGTTAGATAAGCATATGCGGGAGAAGGGAATAGAGGGTTATGCTGATAGAGTTAGATGAGGAAAGACGGGAGGCGGCTCGAGTGGAGCATAAACGCCGGCATGGACTGGTTGGGCCGAATGGCCTGTTTCTGTGCTGTATATCCTATGTAATCGTATGTAAAACCATATGTTTAACCTGCATTGGTACTTCGTTGTCAGTGAAGAGAGACAAAAAGAACCACACCACCCTTTGTTCCTCTCAGCACAGTCTTGAAGAACTGTATCCATTCTAAATTTAACATCCACCTGAATGCTCAAGTATTGATATAAATCAGCAACTGGGGCAGACACACCTCATATGAATTCTAATCAGTACCTTGGAGATTTCATTTTGAGCTGGGCAAAATCATAGTATCACACTTCAAAACGCCTAGCATGATATTCCACTGCTTCGCCCATGGTTCAATGTGGCAATGGGAGTGCACTTGACCCCCCCAAGATTACAAAACATAATTATTTGCAAATTAATCTGTAATTATTTCAGTAATGTTTGGAACAGACTCTCCTAGATTATATCTTATAATGTTATCCAACACATCATTAATGAAGACATTGTATAGGGATAGATGGCAGTGGACAGCAATGGCTTACTTCTCTTCCAACAGAGATGGACTGACTGAGCCCCATCTACTCTTGCATGAATCTTGGAACTGGAATTTTCATCTATGATAAATTTAAATACTTGCACTTCTGTAGATTTTAGCTTCTTAATGAGAGCCATATGATGCTAGTCAAAACCTCTATGAAAATTGATGAAAGCAATGAAGTTGATTATGCCATGGACCACCAAAGCATTTCAATTGCATGCCGCAACATCGTGGAGAACCACCTCAACAGCCATCGATATCAGCGCTATTCCTCAGCAGTTTCTGGTCTTACTGATATGCCCTTTCTATGGCTAGAAACCACGCGGGTGCTTTGGAATACTAAGGCCATGCGTGCCTCAAACAGTCACAGAAAGAAGGCTCCAAGACAAGTAGGCAGTTTTTGACACAGATCTCTAAAACCATTGTCCATCGCTGCACTCAACTAGAGCAGCTTTTAGGAATTCTGTATGAGTACTGACAATATCTACTGCCCTACATTTAGTTGAATGACTCAGTATGAGTACTGACAATATCTACTGCCCTACATTTAGTTGAATGACTCAGCGTGCAGGTTACTTTCACCAAGTACACAATAAATGTTGCCACTCATTGAAATGCCATGCTATTTATGCCTGCTCAGTGAAAATCAAATGGTATCAACACATGTTCATCACTAACTGCTTCCCTTAAGCTGCAGGACACCAGTGTGCAAAGCACAGGATGGGCACCATTGTTCTGTGCACAAGAATAATGGTGGAAATTAATAGTCCACTGGTGGAGATCACAAATTTCAGATTATGCAGGTTAATGCCCTGCTCACAAGAAGTTTGCATACTTCATGCGTTCTTTGCACTGCAACTCTACCAAGCTGTTGCAAGTGGAAGTGAAGGAAAGCTTGGGTCATGTGGGCTATGTGTTGCACATGTGGTTTATGACTCCACTGCACAACTTGTAAACCAAGGCAGAGATCTGCTACAGTGAGACCCACAACTTAGCTAGGGTTCAGATCAAGTAGGAGTTTATCAGGCAGATTATCAGGCAATTTCAGGCTGATGCCTCTATCAATTACAATATTGTGTAACATGCAGGACACCCTAACTACTTTACTGACCTTCTCAAGGCCATATATAAGTGAGACGCCAGAGCAGTTCAAGCATGTGAAATGCTACCTCAGTGTGCAAAACTCCTACTTGATCTGAGTGACCCCAACTCACCTCCCGCTCCGGCGGGCCGATGCAGCTGCCCCGCTCGCTGTTGAGGAAAAGCAGGGGTAAAAATGGCGGCGAAGTTTCGGGAAGCTGCAGGATTAGGTCCCACCCGTGACGCACCGATTGGTCAACCATCAGGTCACTGAACTGTAGGATTGGTCAACCATCACGTCACTCAACGCTAATGAGCGGTAGGATTGGTCAACCGCTAATGAGCGGATTTTTGAATGTTTTTTGTATATTGTCCGAACAATTTTTGTCTGACCAAAAAGTAAATACACCTTTGACACTCCCCTGATCATCAGCTTTCTTTTGATATAACATATGTGTAGGTACGCTCTATAACTTTTGAGTGTATAGCTGACAGACAGACATACAGACGGACAGACATACTGCTTTATAATATATACTAGCTGGAGTGCCCGGCGGTGCCGAGGGTTTTTTGAGGGCATGTTGTTGTTGAAAGAGAGAGGGGGAGAGAGTGACTGGGGGGAAGGGGGGGGAGAGCACGACTGGGGGGGGAGAGAGCGACTGGGGGGGGGGGGGGAGAGCGCGACTGGGGGGGAAGAGAGGGTTGTAATAAGCCAACACTTCCTTGGACGTGATCAAGCCTTTGCATTTATGGAAGGCACGTTTACAGTCTTCGCTCCATTTCCAAATTACTCCCGTTTGTAGCAGTGCGTTAAGAGTGTGCAGAGCCGTTGACAAGTTCGGTAAAAATTTATGATAGTAATTTATTAATCCCAGGAACGACCTTAATTGTGAGACATTTTCAGGCGCTGGGGCTTTTACGACCGCTTCAATTTTTTCAGGTGACTTATGCAACCCTTCTTCGTTAATGACATGGCCACAATATGATATTTGTTTCTGAAAAAATTCGCACTTGGGGCGATTTGCTCGTAGGCCCCGTTCTCTCAGCCTCGTGAGCACCTGCTCCAAATTGGCAAGGTGCTCATTGTCGTTTTCTCCTGTTACAAGGATGTCATCTAGGTAGCATTGAGTCCCCGGAATCCCTTGCAGGACTTGCTCCATAGCTCTTTGCCAGATAGCTGGAGCTGATGCTACTCCGAAAACCAGTTGATTGTACTGGTACAGGCCTTTGTGTGTGTTTATCGTGAGATACTTTTTAGAAGCCTCCTCAACCTCCATCTGTAGATATGCCTGTGCCAAGTCAATTTTGGTGAAATGTTTCCCTCCGGATAGTGAGGCGAAAATATCTTCTATCCTCGGAAGAGGATAGTGTACCGTGTGAAGAACCGGGTTTACAGTCACCTTGAAGTCCCCACAGATGCGAATTTTTCTCTGTTCTTCAGATTTATCATTATTCAACGTTTTCTTCATGACCGGGGCGATGCCCACTCGCTCCAATCTACCTTGGATAACACGCCTGCTTTTTCCAAATTCTCCAGCTCTGCCTCGACTGCTGGACGAATTGCGTATGGCACCGGCCTTGCCTTAAAAAACTTGAGAATTGCCGCATCTTCCACTTTTATTGAGGCGGTGGCGCCTTTCAGGGTTCCTAGTTCCTGTTGAAACACTTCTTTGGCGTTAGCCAAGATTTCTTTTAATCGTCCAGGTAGGACGTCATCATCACTTTTTTTCTTACTGGTCACCGTCAGTGCCTGAATGGAGTGCCAGTCTAAACGTATCTTTCTGATCCATTCACGTCCCAACAACGGTGGACCACCATCTTGCAGAACGTATAAATACAACTTCTGTATTTCCTTGCCGTTGTATACAACAGGCACCCTTATTTTCCCTCTGGGGTATACTTTCTGCCCTGTATATGTCTTCAAGATAATGGATGTGTCTTTCAAAGGTATATGCGGAAATAGCCGCTCGTAATCCCGTCGACTTATGACGGTCAGAGCTGATCCTGTATCTAGCTCCATTTTAACTGGGGACCCTGCTATCGTGAGGGTAACCCAAATGGTCTGGTAATCTACTTTGGCAATTACATTATGTAATTTGAGACAGCTTAGTCTCTTGTTTCCGGAGTCGCTATCGCTCTTCTGGTCTTCGGAGCTACTGTCCGTCATCATTTGTACCTTTCTGTACTTTTTCTTATTGACCTTTTTACTGTCAGTGGATTTTTTTCCAGATCTGCATACACGTGCAATGTGTCCCATCTTTCCGCATTGCCTGCATGCTTTGTCCTTGAACCAGCAGTCCCTCTGGTCATGGGTGGATCTGCCGCAGCGATAACATCTCTCGAAACCCCGTGTCATTTCATGGGTGCCGAAGTCCTGTGGCTTTTGCTGTATCTCTGCAGCTCCTCTTGCTGCTGCTTCGTATGATACAGCCACACTGAAAGCCTTGTCCAGTGTCAAATCTTTCTCAGAAAGTAGTCTTTTCTGTGTTCCTTCGCTTAGGAGTCCGCAGACGAATTTGTCTCGTAGAGAATCTGCCAGTCCTGCCCCGAATTGGCAGTGCTTTGACAGCTTTCGTAATTCGGTGAGGTAATCAGCGTTACTTTCATTCTTGTGCTGATTCCTCCTGAAGAATTTGAATCGTTCCGCTATCAGCAGCGGTGTTGGGTTTAAGTGCTCCTGTAGGGTATCAACAATCTCCTTAAAATTCTTGTCCATCGGTTTGGCTGGAGTGATCAAGTTTCGTAACAGCCCGTATGTCCTTGCGCCCATCAGATTTAGAAGTACCGATGCCTTTTTATCATCCGCTACTTCATTCGCCTTGCAATATACCTCCACTCTTTCCACATATGTGGGCCAATCCTCTATATCACTATCGAAAGCAGTAATATTGCCAGTCTTAGGCATTCTGAAAATCAAAAATGGCGCCTCCCGCGCTTTTCCTTCTTCCCTGCCGAGTCAAGATGGCACCTCCCGCGCTTTCCCGCCGCTGCTGCTGCTGCCAACACTGTTCTCCGCGGTTCCCATTGCGACCTGCAGCTTTTCGCAGTATTTCTATTTAAAAAAAATTTTTTATTTACACATATATTTTAAACAGTTTCTCCGTCACTTGGAGAATCGTTCCCGTCGGACCCTCTGGGTTTTTCCCCTCCCTCTGCTCGGTCCAAACGCCGACCTGCTTTGCAGCGCCGCCCGTCTCCTGAGTGCTCCACCCTCTGTCTCTGTTTGCTTCTGCTTTCCGACTCGTTGCCCGGCCCTGCTGCAGAGCCACCCGATCGAGCCCCAGCCCGCCACCCAGGAAGGATCAGTGCACTACCTGCCACCAGCCCGTTTAGCTGGTGAAACCACAGTTTTTTTTCTTTTTTTTTTCTTCGACCTTCGTCTGAGGAATCGATCTCCTTGAGGTGCTGCCGAATTGCAGGTAAGTTCGTTTCTAACTCGTCGCCACTGTTGAATCCGTGTGTTAATGGAGACACGGAATGCAGGACTTGATTTAACAAGTGTTTACTGAAGAAAAAGTCTGGAGGTGAACTAACTATACAAGACGCTATACAGGCTTATATACCCGAGTGGTCACTACCGGTACTACAGTACACAGGGGCTTCAAAAAAAATAGTTCCTCTTAAAGGTACATACACTACAATAATCATAATCAACTTTATTGTCATCGTTAGTGCACAAGTGCAGTACAACGAAATGTAGGCTTGCGGCTCCCGAGAGTGTACATTTAGATTAAGACATTTAAACATTCAACATTCATTTGGCTTGTAATACATTAACATAAACATAACCATAATAAAGTGCATTGGCAGAGGTGCAGGCTTTAGAGTTTATTTGTGGAGTTCAGTAGGATGACAGCCCTGGGAAAGAAGCTGTTCCTAAATCTGGTCGTTCGAGTTCGAATGCATCTGTAGCGTCTCCCAGATGGCAGGAGGGCGAACAGACTGTGGCTGGGGTGGGTAGGGTCTTTGATGATGGTCCGTGACCTCCGTAAACAGCGTTTCTGGTATATGTGCTCTATGGTCGGTAGCCGGGTGCCGGTAATGCGTTGGGCAGTTTTGACTACCCGCTGCAGGGCTTTCCGGTCATAGTAGCTACAGCTGCCATACCATACTGTGATACAGTTCGTCAGGATGCTCTCTATTGTGCAGCGGTAAAAGTTAGAGAGGATCAGGGGTGACAGGTTACATCCCTTCAGCCTCCTTAGGAAATATAGGCACTGCTGGGCCTTCTTCACCAGAGAGGAGGTATTGAGGGACCAGGAGAGGTCTTCCGTGATGTGGACTCCAAGGAACTTAAAGCTGTCCACCCTTTCCACCACAGCCCCATGGATGTGGATGGGGGTGTGACTTCCGCCTTTAGACTTCCTGAAGTCCACAATGATTTCTTTAGTTTTCTTGATGTTAAGGGCCAGGTTGTTATCGGCGCACCACTTCACGAGATGCTGGACCTCCTCCCTGTAGGCTGACTCATCGTTGTTGGTGATCTGGCCTACTACCGTGGTATCATCCGCAAACTTGATGATGGTGTTGGAACCATGAACAGCCACACAGTCGTGGGTGAAGAGGGAGTAGAGGAGGGGGCTCAGCACACATCCTTGTGGGGCCCCCGTGTTCAGGGTCAGGGGGGGGGCGGGGGGGGGGGGGGAGGTGTGGTTACCTGATTTGACACTCTCTTTGCCCCTTATTTCCTTTTTCAGTGCTCCACTGTACTTTTTGTATTCAGCTTGGTTCGCTACTGAATTTTGAACCCGACATTTATCATAAGCCTTCTTTTGTCTGTTTCATTTTAATCTCTATGGCCTGGAGTTTCCACTAGGTTGCGCTGTTTTTTTGCCACAATTTGCCCGAAATCAGCCAAACCAGCACAAGAGATCACAGAATTTTAAGCACAAATTGCGTTCAGCACAACTCAGTTTCCGTGATCTTTTGTGCTAGTTTAAAGAAACATTGGGCTAGTAGCCAGCTCCGCCCAGAAAACTGGCCCAGATTGAATTGATCACCATGGTAAATTTCCACGAATTACACCTGTTTGCGGGCCTTCGAGGCTCTCAAAATTAAGCTTTTTTTTTTAGGCGCAAAGGCACTAACAGGCATGTTTTAAAAGCTCTATATATTAAATTTATTAATAAAGTGACTACTGTAAACCAATATGATTAGGAACTGGTTCTGTATCTTTTTTAAAAGTCATTTTCAGTTACAGGAATCTCGCCCAAATGGCGGTTTTACTAACCACGGGGGTTTTCAGGGACATATCCCCCGCGGTTGGGGAGGGATTCCTGTATATAAAATCGGGTTACCACAGGTGGTGGATTGACACTGTGATTAAATATGCTAACATTGTGAGAGAAATCCATTTTCAGCTGTATTAATCAAACTGAACCAGGTTACCACTCTTAAATATATCAAGGGATCATTTTTAAAGCAAATATTTTTCAAAAATTACATTTTAAATCGCTACCCGATTGCACTGGTTCATGGCAAATTTTGCGTTTGGCTATATGCAAATGAGTTTAAGCGGAAACTTGAGAAAAAACAAACACTTCTCGAAACTAGTGCAATTTGCGCCCGGATCAGCGATTGCTCCCAAAGCAGAAACTCTGCCCCTATATATTTAGTCATCCGTGGGAGCTCGAGCTTCCTTTCCCCCTCGTGGGAATCTATCGCCCTCGTGGGAATCTATCTAGTCTGTACCCAAACCATCTCCTCTTTGAAGGCCTCCCAACCTTTTGGGACTGGGAAGTTATTGGTGACATAAATTTCCAGCATTATATCGATTTCCACACGGAAAGTAGTGGCGCCTGAAGACTCTGCCTGCAACTCATTTTTCAAGTGGTGACACTGATTGGTAAGTACTGTCACCTTTTACATATTGTTTCTCTGTTGGAGACAAGCAACTGCTTTTTGATCTGTGCGTACTGCCCCAGCAGTAGTTGGCACTTTGGTTGCGAGTCCTCCATGAAGCCTTTGCTCCCATCTTTCTCTCCAGCTCTCGTGCAAATTCAGACAGCACATTATTGCAGTTATAATGCTCACCAACCAGGAGACACAATGGCCTCAATTCTAAGTTTGCCCACCTGACATTTAAAATAGAGTGTGGGACTTACCCACTCCTTTCCCACCCCAATCTGACCAACTGCAGTTTGGGCTCCAATGACGTCATTGGGGCCTGATCTACCATTTTAATCCGAGGCCTGAGCGGGGTATCAGCGGTGGTTCCCCCCCTCAGGCAAAATCCGCCAGGAACAGGAGCCAGGGCCAGAAAAAGCCCAGTTAGGCAAGTTATTTATTTTTTAGTTTCCCCGTGTGTCAGAAGCAAAAGCGCTCCTCTGAGCCCCACAAGGAAATATTGGGCCTCCCCTGCTGCAGGATTCCCCCTGCACCCCACCCCCACTGCCAAGGATTTCTTCCCCCACCCACTCCCTGCCTTTCCATTTATCTTTGTGCCAGGGACCGTTCCCTCTGGTTCCCGGCTGCTGCCTCCGATCAGCACAATTTAAATGGCCGGGCAGGTGCTCCCCAGTCATTTTGGTTGGTAAATAAGTGAGGCCAGGCTGTTAAAATTGGTTCAAAGGCCTGTCATCAATTACCTAACATCAAGAATGCCAATAAACTTTTTTCTCATATGCTTGAAAATATCACTACAACCACCAGGTGAGGATGAAAATATGGTTTTCCCAGCTTTACACCCCTTTTAATGCCAAGCTGCAATGGTACTAGCACTGGAAAACAGACCTGTATTTGTGGAAAAATACATTTACACAACGCTGAGCTCTTCTTCCATCGCCATCGTCTTCGCCTCCACGGCCACTTCTTTGTCCAGGAGCCTTCCCCTTGTACAGTGGACCCTTTCTCCCGCCCTCAGAATTCTCGTTACACCGGCACCCCTCCCTCTGGCCTCTTACTCTCTGGATCTTTTCATTGGGAACTGCTGGCATGACATCGGCTGTCTCAATTTCTCTGCTCCCCTCACTCACTCCAACTTACCTCCCTCTGTACTTGCAGCACTCCGTTCTCTCAGATCCAACTCTAACACTGTCATCAAACCTGCTGACAAGGGTGGCAATGTTGTTGTTGTTTGGCGAGCCAACCGTTACCTTGTGGAGGCTGAACGCCAACTCTCTGACACCTCCTCCTACCTCCCCCTGGACCATGACCCCACTACCGAAAATCAAGCCATCATTTCCAAGACAGTCACTGACCTCATCTCTTCTGGAGATCTTCCCTCCACGGCCTCCAACCTCATAGTCCCCCAACCCCACAGTGCCTGCTTCTACCTCATTCCCAAGATCCACAAACAGGACTGCCCTGGTAGACCCACCGTATCAGCCCGTTCTTGCCCCATGGAACTGATTTTTTCCTATCTCAACTCTAGTTTTTCTCCCCTTGTCCAGTCTCTTCCCACCTACATCCGCGACTCTTCCGACGCCTTTTGCCACTTTAATCGTTTCCTGTTTCCTGGTCCTAACCGCCTCCTTTTCACCATGGATGTACACTCCCTCTACACCTCCATCCCCCACCAGGATGGCCTGAGGGCGCTCCGCTTCTTCCTTGAACAGAGGCCCAAACCAGTCCCCATCCACCACCACCCTCCTCTGCCTGGCTGAACTTGTTCTCATTGAACAACTTCTCTCTTGACTCCACTCACTTCCTCCAAATAAAAGGTGTTGCTATGTGAAGCTGCATGGGTCCTAGCTATGCCTGCCTTTTTGTTGGATACATGGAACATTCTTTGTTCCAGTCCTACTCTGGTCCCCTCCCTCACCTCTTTTTCCAGTATATCGATGACTGTATTGGTGTTGTTTCCTGCTCTTGCCCTGAACCAAAAAAAAATTCTCTCCAATTTCCACTCTTCCCTTGACTTCACATGGTCCATCTCTGACTCTTGCCTTCCCTTCCTCGACTTCTCTATCTCCATTTCTGGCGATAGGCTATCGACTAATATTCACTACAAGCCCACTGACTCCCATAACTACCTTGACTACATTTTCTCCCATCCTTGTTTCCTGTGAGGACTCTAGTCCATTCTCCCAGTTGCTCCGTTGCACCTGTTCTGATGATGCAACCTTCCACACCAGAGCTTCTGACACGTCTTCCTTTTTGCTCAACCAAGGAGTCCCCTCCACCATGGTCGACACGGCCCTCGACTGTGTCTGTTCCATTTCCCACACTTCTGCTCTCATCCCTTCCCCTCCCTCCCAGAACCACAATAGGGTTCCCAGTGTCCTCACCTTCCACTTCACCAGCCTCCACATTCAACAGATCATCCTCTGCCATTTTCGGCACTTCCAGCGTGATCCCACCACCAAACACATCTTCCCCTCCCCTTTCAGCATTCCGAAGGGACCGGTCCCTCCGCGACACCCGGTTCCACTCCTCAATCACCCCAACAACCACTCTCCTTCCCACGGCACCGTCCCATGCAAGCGGAGGAGATGCAACACCTGCCCTTTTACCTCCTCCCTTCCCACCGTCCAGGGCCCCAAACGCTCCTTCCAGGTGAAACAGCGATTAACTTGTACTTCTTGCAATTTAGTATTCGCTGCTCACGATGCGGTCTCCTCTACACTGGGGAGATCAAATGCAGATTGGGTGACCGTTATGTGGAACACCTCCGTTCAGTCTGCAAGCGTAACCCCGAGCTTCCGGTCACTTTAATTCTCTGCTCCACTCCCACACTGACCTCTCTGTCTTTGGCCTCCTGCACTGTTCCAATGAGGCTCAAGGAACAACACCTCATCTGTCGATTAGGCACTTTACAGCCTTCTGGACTCAACATTGATTTCAACAATTTCAGATCATAACCTCTGCCTCCATTTTTTCAGATGGCAGCTGTTGATGATTCTGCTATTCCAATTTACACCTCTTCTAGACCCATCTTTTGTTCCTTTGCTTGTCCCATTACCATCTCCTTTTGCCTCACACAATCATCCCTTTTGTCATTTAATCGCTGCCTTCCACCCTATCACAGACCTTCCCTTTTGTTCTTTCCTCCCCTTGCCTCTTTCCCTGCCTTGCTTAAAACCTGTTACTAACTTTTTTCAGTTCTAACAAAAGGTCATCGACCTGAAACGTTAACTCTGTTTCTCTCTCCACAGATGCTGCCTGACCTGCTGAGTTTTTCCAGCACTTTCTGTTTTTATTTCAGATTTCCAGCATCCGCAGTATTTTGCTTTTAACACAATGTGACCTTTATTACAGCACACACCACAGAATTATATCAGAAGCATACTGGCATGAAGAAGAAAACAAAAATGCGCACAGAGTGATAGAATGTCCCTTGCAGCCAGAATCAACCATATGCTGCGTTTCTGACCTTAGCTTCACTGTGAGGAGGCACAGAGCAAAAGACAGCCACATCTTCACAGAGAAGTGGGAAGAAAAAAGTCAACTATGTGTGTGTCATGCAACTCTCAGCTGCTGATTTCAGTGCTCTGGGCTGCATAATGAAAAGAGACCCAAGCAAGGAGATCAGATGGAAAATGGGAAGAAAACACACTGATGGCTTTAAAAAATGCATCAACAATAAAAATAATAAAAAGAATAAATCCTCACTATGCACGACAGTGGAGTTCATTTTAGTATACAGCAGTGCTTTTGTTTATGCATGTATTGATCAGAGTTCTATCATCTCATGAGCAATTCTGATGCCCCCCAGAGGATTGACATTGCCAGAGAACATTTATCCGGTGTAGTTAACCTTACAGGCCTGTGAATTAGCCACACATTCTTCACTTGTATGCAACTTATTTATTTTGCATTTGATGTGTTCACCGTGAGTTGCCAATTAAAAAAAGATTTATTTTAATGATTGACTGGAGACAGAATGTTACCCAGTGGGAGAGCAAGATTCAGACAACCTTTGGTCTATGCATCATGTCATTGGTTTTCATTGTGGCCAAACCACCCTCCGACACCCCCCCCACCCCCACCCCCACCCCCCAAAAAAAATACTTTAAATGCCTCAATTCAACAAAATCACATCAGGCCAAATTCAAAATCTATACATAGGTGCATATCAAGGAATGGGGTGTGAAGAATCTATCTACGTGCTTGTCTATCTCACTCCCCCCACTTCAAGCTGAATTAGAAATAAGGAAACAAAGTATTATGCAATCATGAAGAGTAATACTCTGGAAAGTCACTGTGACCTTGGTAACAATCTCACACTAAGCAATTATCAGAAACATAAAGCACAGCATTGATTTTTTGCATGCAAGCAGATATGTGTGGCATGCACAAAGTTGTGAGACCATCTGTACCCAAATAAAATATCTATAGACAATGCCAATTGTCTATATTGGCTGGGGAGAGGGGTGGAAGTGTCAGTTTCCACAGGCAATAGCCATAACTTTGGTGGAAGAGCCATGGAAGCTATGGCCGACAAGCGGGAGAACCCCACTATGTGAAATTCACCCCATTGATCCCCCCTCCACCGCAGCCGAGTGGCACTGAGGCCAGCTGTAGACTCCTAGCTGGAGATCAACAAACTCACATCTTCTCACAACAGTATTCTGACTGCTAACCCGGTGCTCTGCAGCTGAACAAATGGAATAGTCAGCCTGTTTGATTTTATTTAATACAGCAAATGTGTGCAAATACAAAGAAAGCAGGCTAACTATTATAAACAGTTCAGTGCTGATGAGGGGTCTCACTCTTGTAAAGACATCACATGTGTAGTGTATGTGCCTTTAAGAGCCCCATGTGTGCTGTAATGCCGGTAATGGCCACTCGGGCTATATAAGCCTGTATATTGTGTTATATCCGTTAGTACCCCCCCAGACTTTGCTTAGTAAACACCTATGAACCAACTCCTGTCTTCAGTGTCTTTATCAACACACAGACACTACAACATGTAGTGAAAATTAAAGCACACAACAATATTTGCAGGACTATGGGGAAGAGCAGGGGAGTGGGGCTAATTGGACAACTCTTTCAATGGGCCAAATGGCCTTTTATGCTGTATGATTCTATAAATTTAATTTACAAGTGTGGAGTTTCATTCCTTCAGAATTTAATTACTGTTAGAGATTTAAAAAATAATTACAATTTTTTTCCCTTTTTCTTTGTCTCTTATCTCTCTCTTAATCCCATCTTTTTTTCCCTCTCTATTTTGCTTTCTGTACATTATTTTACATTGAATTAAATATTTAAATCTATACTTCCTAGTTTAGACTCTGTGGGCTCGATTTTGCCATTGGGGGCGGGCTGGGGCGTGTCAGGTGGTTTTCATGTCAGGACCCCGACTCCGATGTGAAGTGGGAAAAAAGTGCGATTTTGCTCTAATTGGGCACTTGATTTCCAGCGTGTGGAAACCCCTGGCCCAATGAGTCTTTTCATACAGAAATTTACCTCCGATGATGTCATCAATGCTGCTGGCTTTAAGGCCTGTAAGCAGCCTTGCATCTTCTGGAGACTTTAAACTTTACGCCCATTGTTGTGATCGCTTCATTCAGCAACTGTGTCCAGCAGTAGGCCAAAGTGTACTCCAAGGTTCGATGAGGCCCCCCTCCAAGCTCTGGTGGAGGGAGCAAGATCAAATAAGGAGGTGCTCTTCCCTTCCTCAGGGAGGAAAAAGCCTCCCCAGCAGACTAAAGCTGTGTGGATGCAAGTGGCCCAGGAGGTCAACTCAATCTCTATGTGCAGCAGAACCTGGCTGCAGTGCAGGAAGAGGTTTCATGAACTTCTCCGCACAGGAAAAGTGAGTATGACTTTCCCATCACTCTCAATCTGATCCCCATCACCTCTCCTCACCAGCACTCTGCTTTGCCAACCTCTTCCTCCACATGCCACTTCACACTTACATCCCTGCATCCTTACCCATTCCCTCCCTCTCTATGGTCACATTCACTTAACTATTCAACCATGCAACCCTCACACACCCCGTCACTGTAATGCAACAACAACTTACAACACACAGGGAGGGTCCTTTGTCTCCTTCTAAGCATCTATGCTATGGATTCTCTATGCTCACGCCTTCATTCTCACTCAAACTCCACTTGTGTCCCTCATTGCAGGAAAAGAGTGCCCACAATAAGAGGGAAAGAGCGAGGACAGGAGGAGGGCCACCCTCAGTAGCTCAGCTCACCACCTCGGAGGAGACGGCCCTGGAAATTGCCGGTGTCGAGGAAGATTCACAAGTGGGGGACGGACAGACGGGCGCATCACAGCAAGCTGGTGACAGAATAGTTAGGCATCTCTCTCATTGACATTGCATGAGTGAATGATAATGATTCTGATTGACTTTTGATCATCTGCACAATTCAATGTGCATGCAACCTTTACCTCACATCTCCAACTCTTTCCTTTACTCCCCAACAGGACCATCAACAACCCCCGTCCCCTCTGTCCAGGAGAAACAGCCTGAGCTTCAAGACTCCTCAGAGGAAGCTGCAACCACTGAGGGCGCAGCCTCAGCAGAATTCAGTACACCCAGCACCAGTGCAGACACTCACGCCTCGGTGGGACCTTTGTGAGATAGAGTAGTGTTGTCACCTGGTGTATCACAGCTCACAAGTGAGCATCAGCAGATGGTGGAGACAGGGACAGCAGTGGAGAGTCCTCGTCGGAGGGCACAGGACTCTGCCAGCTCGGCTCAGCTGCAAGTCGACCCTGTGCCTTCGGGTTCATCCAGAAAGAGCGCGGTGCTGGAACTCCAGAAACAGGTGCAGGAGTCTCTGGCAGGTTTTGTCTCCAGGGTCGCTGCGAGTGTGGAGTGAATTGAGGAGTCCATCACGAACATGAGCAGAGCCTTTGTGGAGGCTTTGGCGCGTGAACGCATCACCACGGAAAGGTTGGCAACCTCCATAGAAAGGATGGCTACGGTAGAGGAGAGGATGGCTACGGCCATGGAGGAGCTAAATCACCAGAGTGTTGAAAACATGGACATTGTTCAGAATAGTCTGACATCTCTTGAGGATCGATAGTCAGCTATTGAGCATAGAAACCAGGCCTTCATGGAAGTCCTCTGGAGTAGGACTTCCAGTGCAGAAATGGGTCCTCATGGCCCCCCTGAAGTGCAGCAAGGTGCTGTCAAGCCACTTGCCAGCTCTGAAGTGCGGCTGACCCATGAGAGGGATGTTGGTGGCAGACAACAAAGAAGTGGGGGCTCCTCTCCAAGTGCTCACACAACCATGCCACTCCAAAGCCCTCGGTCAGAGCCCCACCAGCGTCCTCACCCAACTGAGATGGGCGTCTCATCCCTTGCACAGCCGCAGGAGCAGCAGACTGTTGCCGAGCCCTCACAGGTTCACAACCTCAGAGGATGGCTACCAAAGGTGTTGAGACAGGAGCAGCAAGAGAGTGGGCAAGGGGCCTCCACATCTGCTGAAGCCACAGGGGGAGCATCATGTAGGAGCCAGGGACCCGGGTTCGAATCCGGCCTCGGGTGACTGTCTGTGTGGAGTTTGCACATTCTCCCCGTGTTTGCGTGGGTTTCCTCCGGGTGCTCCGGTTTCCTCCCACAGTCCAAAGATGTGCGGGTTAGGTTGATTGGCCATGATAAATTGACCCTTAGTGTTAGGGGGATTAAATACTTGGGTTTACGGGGATAGGGTGGGATATGTGTTGGTGTAGGGGTTATGGGGATTGGGTGGGATATGTGTCGGTGCAGGCTCGATGGGCCGAAATGGCCTCTATCTGCACTGTGGGGTTTCTGTGATTCTGTGATTCTGTGAAGTAGTCACAAGGATAGTCACTTGGGTGTTATGTTGTGTTTATTTTTGAAATGCCATCAGTAGCTTGTTGTGATAAAAAATTCTGATGGCAAACTGTTGAAGTTGTGGCCTGTGTCATTTCGCAAATGGGACTTCCACATTGAGGGCTTAGAGTGACTTGCAATTGTGAGTATGGTGGTCAGAGTGATAGGAATGTGCAGGTTCTTGTCCATTGTCGATGCTCTGGTAAGAAGGTGTGAGGCAAAAATGTTTGATTGCGCAGGCTAAGCAAATCCGGCCAACATGAGTGCGTCCCTTGCATCTGTAGGGGGTCGCAAAATCCCCTCAGCCCCCGAAGATCGGGAAATATTAATCCACATCGTGGATGAAGATTTGTGTGATTTAAATTATCTCTGGGTTGGACAATGTTTTAAAACATACCCAGAACTGCAAAAGGCTGTGTTAAAAAGCTCGTAAGCTAGGCAGCACTTGGACACTGGAATCAAAGAACTTTGTGAAAATCGTACACTTTAAGATTGTACATTTTATTAAAAAGATGTACTCTTGAGTTTTGGACTGTTTAAATTGCCCAGGGCATAAAAATGGCTGAACAGACCTCATGGAAACAGAATTATAAAAAGGCAGCAGAACAGGACAGACAGGCTGTTAGCATATGAAAAAGCTCAGCGCTGCCCTGTAGTGGGTTTGAATGGAGCCCGAGCTGTCAGTCACCCTGTGGTATTGGGTGGGTCCGGTAACCTACAAGCTGCTTGTTTACACTGGGGAGTAGCCCGTTTGAATCAGCCAATCATTGGACAGCAAGCACAATGGGTTGTTTACACACATCCATTCACTGAAATTGACTCTACTACGTGATGTCTCCATGTATGAATGGAGGAAGTTAAAAGCCCTTCTCTTGCGTATTCGGACTTTTCGGCACGAAATTGCGCACAGACATTTTCAGCGCGAAAACAGCAGGGACTCCCAGGGTATAAAGATTAAGCCCAGGAAGTCCTCTCTCTCTCTTCTCTTTTACTCTTTGGACTGCAGGTGAGCAAGGCTTCTGACCCACTAGCAAGACAATCTAGTGAGAAGTAAAGGGGTGGTAATTTAAGGGAAATGTTGCTAAGATTGTAAGGTTAACATTGTAGCCATTTATCCCTCGTTTTGCCATCTGCCTTCCCCTGTTAAGCAATTTTACCGTGATTACTTTGATCGTGTGGTGTAGTTTCTTTAGTTTTATTAAAATTTGACTTTCTTGCATCCAGACCATTTGTCCGTTTTTAATATATCATTAATTATAAGTTCCTCCAGTCAGAACTGGAAGGCGGGTTTAGCGATTCGAAACCACTGATTGGAATTGGTCACAGTGCAGTCGCAAAAGGCTGCCTGACCAGGTAAATTACCGTAAACCAGGTAAAGGATGCCCCCCTACACATCCCGAGCAGCAATGTAGTCGCGCGCTGGCGCCTTCTGGCCTGTGCAGCTTCAGGTGGGTCAACAGCAGCTTGGCGCCCCTGTTGATGCTCCTGCTGTTGTTCATGGGGCTGCTGCTGCCGCGGCTGGTCTTCGTCCGAATCTGATGTCCAGGAGGAAAGGAAAAAAATGATTCCCATGCTTCTGGTTTATGCCCCAGTTGAGTAAGCGCTCAGTCAAGGTGAGGAGAAGGGTTTCCCAGGAGGTCACACTGGAGATGGGTGTCAGGCTCCAAACTTCCACAACAATGAGTATGCCTGCTAAAAGTTCCCCCAGACCTGAGACAACAAAGTTCTGCCACCTGCAAATCATCATTGGTGAAAACTCCTTTTTAATGGTAGAGCTGCAGCTGTTAGTAAGCAATCCACTTGTTAGGCTGCCAGGATTAACTGGTGTATTCCAGAAGAGACGAGCAGGATGGGGGAAATGTGTTAAAATCAGAAAGGCCTCTCAAAATGGGATTATAGAGGCAATTAACTGGTTGTTAATGGCCTATCCCGCCTCTTGGAGGTGGGATGGAAATGGAGTATGAAACCCCGATTCTGGTAATATTGCTCGGAGGCGGGCTGGTGGTGGGATCGGAGCCGCCCGCCATTTTTTGTGATTTTAACACCTCACATGCCTCCAACCTCGCCTCCTCGGGCCTGGCAAAATCGAGCCCTGCGTCTCTGAGTGAGGATTCTTTATTCTTATTGGTTGGAGAGACATGCTGTTGCTTGTCCTGCTCACACACGTCACAGATGCCCTGTAGAGGTACTATGCTGAAAAGGAACTCTAGTAACTGTAAGTTGCTGCTCAAAAGCCCATGAATGGACTGTGTCGAGAGCCGTTCCTTTGCTGCTGACTGAAAAACATATTGGCCCAGATTTTGCAAAGATCTCCACTCAAGAATGTTGAATATGACAGCTGAGGACTGGGAACAAATTGCCCTGTTTGCTTGGAAATATTGTATACAACAGAAGAATGAAAATGAGAAAGTACTTTTTTTTTAGAATGAGCAAAAACAAGAAACTGACAAAATGATGTAGCACAGGACTGAATACTGCCAAAGCCCAAGGATATCAAATAAGAGATGTGAACAGCCAAGGTACATAATTTACAGACCTTTCTGCTACCAAAGATAATAGGTTATTTTCAAGGGTAAGAACTCATTGTTAACAGATACCATAGGCTGAAAATTTCTGTTTGTGATTAAAAAAAATTCTGTTTCTAAGAACTAGGACACTAATCTGCACCTTAATAACTTAAAAACCTCATTTTTGAATTTCAGTCAAGTTAGGAGCAATTAACAATGCAGCCACAGACTGCCCTAAAAACCAAGGCAGGCTAATTTGGCAGAGGGATCCTAAAACAAGTGATAGCCCCTCATTAGCATGTGCAAGGAGCCTAACATGTGTTGTACCAGTTCTGACGAAAGGTCATCGACCTGAAACGGTAACACTGTTTCTCTCTCCACAGATGCCGCCTGACCTGCTGAGTGTTTTCAGCATTTTCTGTTTTCATACCTGTTGTAGGTGGGTGCCCTGAATACCTGATAAATAGCCTGACCTAATTTTGGGTTGGATGCTTTTCATGCTGAACGGATGGTCTCAATCTTAGAGATAAAGAAGTCCATGAGCTCTTCACACTTGTTGTCAGAGGTGAGAGTAGAGTAAACAGGGGAGAGGGGTTTAAGATGATGATTAGCAGTGGCGAATAGAAGCCGGGGTTTATCTTTGCATTCCAGAAAATGGGCAAATTTGGCAGGACCCGATAATGCTTTGTGTGGTCCGGTCAGATCTGGCGGTGAATGGCTAAGCCAGTTGTCCACCATATCCGTTCAAGTCTGTGTCCCTTGGACTTAAGGGAGCGAAGATGAGGGCCATACCAGGAGGAATGGCCAGGGTGAGAAAGAGTAACTGTTTTAATAAGGACGAGGGCATCAAAGGTGGTGGTGAGGGTGTGGTTGAGCAGAATGGTAGCTGCAGAAATGTCATGGTGAATGGAGGGCCAAAGGCTGGACAGTTGGAATTTCGTAAGAGCAGTTGTAAGAGAATTGGGAGAGAGTTTTTACCATGGACAGAACGATGTAGGGTTGGGGGCGGGGGGGAAGATGGATGTGAGTGGAGACCGATACGAAGAAGTGGTCATAGATGGCTTTATCTGCGATTGACACGATGGGAGTAGCAAAGCCATGAGTGATGGCAAGGTCCAGGGGGTGGCCGTGAATATGGGTTGGGGCGTTTAAATGGAAGGAGAGATTAAGGGAGGATAGGAGGCTAGTGAACTCGGAGGAGAGAGAGCATGATTAATTGAGATGGAGGTTGAAATTACTGAGGATGAGATGTCGTTCGGTGCAGAGGCTGAGGGCGGAAAACAGTGAAGATATCTCGGTAATAACATTTTTATGCTACTTGGGTGGGCGGTCGAGAACGAGATTTTTAAATGAGAGGTGAGCAGGGTGGAATAAGGCGAGATGCTCAAAGGAGGAGAAAATGCCGGAGGAGTAGGGGGACAGACCAAGGTGTGATTTGGTGATGAGAGCCACAAGAGAAGGAGGGGCGCCTTATTGATTAAAGATACAATTACAAGAGAAGATAGAGGTAAGGGAAAGCAATCAGCAGAGACTCTATGGTTAGAATTGAGAAATAAGAGAGGACTTAAAACTGTAATGGGAGTTGTCTACAGGCCTACTGATACATTCTGCCACTTCATTGATGCTATGAATTCTGAGATTTGGGAGGCTTGTAGCAAAAGCGTTGTTTTAATGCAAGACTTTAATTTTCATATAAATTGGGAGAAGTAGTGTAGCTCAAGTCTTAAAGGTAGTGTCTTTTCTTGTTTGCATTCAAGATAGTTTTCTGGAGCAATATGTTCTAGAACCAGCAAAAGGGCAGACCATACTAGATTTAGTAACGAGCCAGACTTAGTTAATAATTTAACAGTAAGGGAACATTTATCTAACAATGATCATAGTATGATTGCATTCAATGTTAGGTTTGAAAAGGAGAAACGTAACAGAGTTACTAAGATTCTAGATGTTGGTACGGATAACTTTAATGGATAAGGCAGAGACTGACAATAACAAATTGGTCAAAACTGTTATTGGGTAAAACTACAGATGAACAGTGGGAGGTGTTCAAAATAGAATTTAGCTTAATACAGGACCAGTAAAACCCCTAAGGGGCAAGAGCACTACTTAACAAATAAAACAACCATGGTCGACAACATGAAACTAAAGGAAAGAGCATACATGTGGTAAACCACTGTTGTTAGTATTGTTGTACTTGTCTGTGCATGCCTCAGCTGACTCCGCCCCTGGCTCCACCCTCATGGCTGGGTATAAAGGTCGCTGCTCAGAAGCCTCCGGCCCTTTTGGATACCAGGCAACCCCAAGAGGCATGCTCTGTTCTTTGGTAATAAAAGCCTGTTTATTACTTACTCAATCTCCAGTCTTTTGTAGCAATTGATAGTGCATCAATTTTATTACCAAAGTTAAATGTTGGCTGCGGATGCTGATCAACCGATGGCGCAAAACGCTGAGCAGCAGGCGCTGCTGCGAGCCCTCAGACCAACATGCCTGGACCTAGACCCCCAAGAAGCGGGTTCGTCGACTAAATTCGCACAATGGCTGCGTTGCTTTGAGGCGTATCTGGAAGCCTCGACCGTGACTCTTGATGAAAATAAACTGAAAATCCTGGCCTCGAAGGTGAGCCACCAAGTCTATACTTTAATCCAAGATGCGACGACCTACGCGGCGGCTATCGACCTACTGAAAGGGCAGTATGCACGCCCGGTTAACACGGTCTATGCCAGGCACCTTTTAAGATCTCGCAGACAGCAGCCCGGGGAATCGGTGGAAGCCTTCCTACGGGCACTGCGGGTACTCGGACGCGGCTGCGACTGCAAGGAAGTATCGGCCGCGGCACATGCGGAGGGACTGATACGAGACGCTTTCGTTGTGGGTCTAAGGTCCGACTACTCCCGGCAGAGGCTGCTGGAGAAGGGTGAAATAGACCTGACAAAGGCAGTGTCCCTCGCGCTCTCGCTCGACGCGGCCCACAGAAATATGGACGCTTTCTCCCCTCATCGCCCCGCGCCGTGGACGCCGCAATCTTGGGCCATGGGACCGCCACCTCCAACTGCTGCAGCGATGTCCAAGGCACAAAAATGCTATTTTTGTGGCCAAGCTAAACACCCTAGAGCACGCTGCCCCGCGAAGAATGCTACCTGCTCCGGCTGCGGGAAGAAAGGTCACTACGTTAGCGCCTGCAAAGGGAAGACCGCTAACGCCAGCAGCGCTGCGTGCGAACCGTGGGCGCAGCCATCTTGTCCGCCATCTTGGGCTCCCCCAGCCGCGTGGGGACCGTGGGCGCCGCCATTTTGTCCGCCATCTTGGACGCCTCCGACTTTGGTTACGGGGGACCCGGACTCCACCACCGCCTCATCGGACGACCGCATCGACACGCTTGAACATACGCTGGCTTCCGTGACGCTGGATCAATCTCTCCCGCATCAACTGTCCAGGTCCATGATGGACATTACGGTAAACGGCTGCGCCACTACCTGCCTTTTTGACAGCGGGAGCACGGAGAGTTTTATACACCCCGACACGGTGCGCAGTTACTCTCTCCCGGTCCTGCCGACGCGTCATCGCATCTCTATGGCTTCCAAAGCCCAGTCAGCGGACGTCGGTGGCTACTGTATGGTGACTCTTTCAGTGCGGGGTACTGAATACAAAAATTTTAAACTTCTGGTCCTGCCCCATCTCTGCGCTGCCGTCCTACTGGGGTTGGATTTTCAGTGCCACCTTAAGAGTGTCACTTTAGCGTATGGTGGACCCCTCCCCCCTCTCACAGTCTGCAGCCAGCAGTTTTTAAATCGCCCGCCGCGCGCCATTTGCAGCCTCTCCACCCTTAAAGTCTCCCCCCCCTCCTTGTTCGCTAACCTCACCCGCGACTGTAAGCCCATCGCTACCAAAAGTAGGCGTTACAGTGCCGGGGATAGGGGTTTCATTAAATCCGAGGTAGCGAGACTCCTGAAGGAAGGGATTATCGAGAGCAGCAATAGCCCATGGCGAGCACAAGTGGTGGTGGTGAAGGCTGGCGGCAAACAGCGCCTAGTTATTGACTACAGCCAGACGATCAACCGCTACACCCAGCTGGATGCATATCCACTCCCCCGCATATCTGACATGGTCAATCAGATAGCACAATACCGGGTGTTCTCGACGATTGATCTGAAGTCGGCATACCACCAGCTCCCCATCAGGGCTGAGGACCGCCAGTACACAGCTTTTGAAGCTGACGGTCGGCTCTATCACTTTCTCAGAGTTCCCTTCGGCGTCACCAACGGAGTTTCTGTCTTCCAACGGGAGATGGACCGGATGGTTGACCAGAACGCGCTCCAGGCCACTTTCCCATATCTAGACAACGTCACCATCTGCGGCCACGACCAGCAGGACCACGACGTTAATCTAGAGAAATTCCTCCGGACGGCCCAGCGGCTGAATCTCACATACAACAAAGACAAATGTATGTTTCGTACTACGCGCCTTGCTATTCTTGGCTGCGTAGTGGAGAACGGAGTCATCGGCCCAGACCCCGATAGAATGCGCCCCCTTATGGAGCTCCCCCTCCCCCACTGCCAGAAAGCACTGAAGAGATGCCTGGGGTTTTTCTCTTACTATGCGCAGTGGGTGCCCAACTATGCGGATAAAGCCCGACCCCTCATCAAGTCCGCCTCCTTCCCCCTGACAGCAGAGGCCTGTGCAGCCTTCACTCTCATAAAAGGAGACATTGCGAAGGCCACAATGCACGCTGTGGATGAGTCCCTTCCTTTTCAAGTGGAGAGCGACGCATCCGACTTTGCCCTAGCTGCAACCCTTAACCAGGCGGGGAGACCCGTGGCCTTTTTCTCAAGGACCCTCCAGGGCCCCGAGATTCGACACTCCTCTGTCGAAAAGGAGGCCCAGGCCATTGTGGAAGCCGTGCGACATTGGCGGCATTACCTGGCCGGAAAACGATTTACCCTGCTCACTGACCAGCGTTCAGTGGCTTTTATGTTTCATAATAAGCAGCGGGGCAAAATCAAGAATGACAAGATCTTAAGGTGGAGAATCGAACTCTCCACCTACAATTACGATATCTTGTACCGGCCCGGGAAACTCAATGAGCCCCCAGATGCCCTATCACGTGGTACGTGCGCCAACGCGCAGGTTGATAGGCTACAGACCCTCCACAATGACCTCTGCCACCCGGGGGTCACCAGGTTCTTCCATTTTATCAAATCCCGTAACCTGCCCTACTCCATCGAGGAGGTCAGGACCATGACCAGGAACTGCCAGATCTGTGCCGAGTGCAAGCCGCATTTTTATAGGCCAGACAGAGCGAGCCTGATCAAAGCCACGCGCCCCTTCGAGCGGCTGAGCATCGATTTTAAAGGGCCCCTCCCCTCCTCTGACCGCAATGTGTACTTCCTCAATATAATTGATGAGTACTCCCGTTTCCCGTTTGCCATCCCTTGCTCGGACATGACCAGTACCACGGTCATTAAATGTCTGAATGACCTCTTCGCCTTGTTCGGTTTCCCTAGCTATATCCATAGCGACAGGGGCTCATCTTTTATGAGCGACGAACTTCGGCAGTACCTGCTCGCGAGAGGCATTGCTACAAGCAGGACCACCAGCTACAACCCCCGGGGTAACGGCCAGGTGGAAAGGGAGAATGCGACAGTCTGGAAGGCAGTCCTTTTAAACTTAAAATCTAAGGGCCTTCCGACCTCCCGCTGGCAGGAGGTCCTCCCTGCGGCGCTCCATTCCATTCGGTCGCTGCTCTGTACACCCACCAATGCCACTCCTCACGAGAGAATGTTCTCCTTCCCCAGGAAGTCCACGTCGGGGATTTCGCTACCAACATGGCTGACTTCTCCAGGTCCCGTCCTACTGCGGAAGCACATGAGGACCCATAAGGCGGACCCCCTGGTCGAGAGGGTGAGCCTCCTCCACGCTAACCCGCAGTATGCTTACGTGGTGTACCCGGACGGGCGGGAGGACACAGTCTCCATTCGAGACCTCGCACCTGCAGGTGCTCCTGAAACACCCTCTTCGCCACCCACCGCTACTCCTGCCTACCCCCAGGACACAGTCCCCGCACGAGACCTCGCACCTTCGGGTGCCTCTGAGAGACCACCATCGCTACCTCCCATTACCCATGCTCTGACCCCTGTAGACGGCATGCAGCAGCCCCAGGGTCCGCCACCTGCTACACCTCCTCTGAACGAGACACCGGGTTCACCGTTGGATGCTGCACCATCACCGCCGCTGCTGCGACGCTCAGGACGGCTTACAAGGCCTCCTGATAGACTTCAGTACACGAATTTTTAGTGCACTTCACCCCGCCGGACTCAATTCTAAACAAGGGGTGAATGTGGTAAACCACTGTTGTTAGTATTGTTGTACTTGTCTGTGCATGCCTCAGCTGACTCCGCCCCTGGCTCCACCCTCATGGCTGGGTATAAAGGTCGCTGCTCAGAAGCCTCCGGCCCTTTTGGATACCAGGCAACCCCAAGAGGCATGCTCTGTTCTTTGGTAATAAAAGCCTGTTTATTACTTACTCAATCTCCAGTCTTTTGTAGCAATTGATAGTGCATCAATACAAAAGTGCATAATGTAGATCCAGGGGACTGGGAGAATTATAAAGAACAGCAAAGGAAGACAAAAAAGAAAGATCGTATGAGCTGCAAAAAGGAATACAAAAGGAAACTTGAGAGATTTCAAGATTAACACAAAAAGTTTTTACAATTATATTAAAAGAAAAAGGTCATCAAGGGTAATGTGAGCCCTTTAAAAACAGATGTGAAAAGAAAAAAGACTTGCATTTAGATAGCGCCTTTCATGACCACCGGACGTCTCAAAGCGCTTTACAGCCAACAAAGTACTTTTGAAGGGGAGTCACTTTTGTAATGTGGGAAACGTGGTAGCCAATTTGCGCACAGCAAGCTCCCGCAAACAGCAATGTGAAAATCACTAGATAATCTGTTTTTGTTATGTTGGTTGAGGGAGAAATATTGGCCAGGACACCGGGGATAACTCCCATACTCTTCTTCGAAATAGTGCCATGGGATCTTTTACGTCCACCGGAGAGCAGATGGATAATAATGATGATGTGGATAACATTGCAAATGAAAATAAGGAAGTAGCAGACTTGTTAAATAATTACTTTGTGTGTGTCTTCACATTGGAGGAAGAGGATAATGTACCTGACATTCCAGGAAAATTATTAATGAATCAAGAACTGGAGCTCACTAAGGCTAATGTAATCAAGAAAACAGTATTAGAAAAAAATAATAGCACTAAAGACTGACATTCCCAAGACCTGATGGTTTTCACCTTAGGGTTTTACAGGAAGTAGGTGAGGAAATTGCAGATGCTTTATCCATAATCTTCCAAAGCTCTCTTGATTAGGGAGGCTAGATAAGCATATGCGGGAGAAGGGAATAGAGGGTTATGCTGATAGAGTTAGGTGAGGAAAGACAGGAGGAGGCATGAGTCGAGCATAAATGCCAGCATGGTCTGGTTGGACCGAACAGCCTGTTTCTGTGCTATATATCCTATGATTCACGAATTGTCCCTTTAGATTGGAAAATTTCAAATGTAACTCCATTATTTAAGAAAGGTGAGAGAGAAAAAAAACAGGTAATTATAGACCTGTTAGTCTAACATCTGTTGTGGGAAAGTTATTGGAATCTATAATTAAGGAGTGACCGAGCACTTAGAGAAATTTGAGCTGATTAGAGAGTTCACATGGATTTGTAAAGGGTAGGTCATGTTTAACCAACCTAATTTAATTTTTTGAGGAAATAACTAAACGAGTAGACAATGGAATGTCTATGGATGCAGTTTATATGGACTTCCAGAAGGCATTCAATAAAGTTCCACACAAGAGACTATTAGCTCAAATTAAAGCTCATGAAATTGAAGGCAAATTATTGACCTGGTTAGGAGATTGGTTTGGTGGTAATGGTATATATTTGAATTGGGGCCTCAACTTGCAGATCATCTGAATCCATAGGGCCTGCTTTTATCAGCATAAGGGTGTATATATAAGTCTTAAATAAACCATTTAAAAATCCAAAATTATGCACATATGCTTTAACTGAGTTTATGCAAATATTGGCCTGGATTAAGATGTTTAAAATTATTTATCAAAAAAAAAATATTTTTTTTTATTGAGGTTGGTGCAATGAAGGGACTTATGAATAAAATTGCAATTCAGTACATTTATAATTATTAGAATTTTGTATATTGTATAATTATTGGGGGATTCCATGGCAGATCATTAGGAGATTCCCTTCGTAAATGACTGCAATGGAATCCTTCTTTGACATTGGAGGACCAGGCCCACGTGATCCCAAGGACGCACTCTAACTGCCTGCGCCCTGGGATCTGTGGACTTTTGTGCTGCCATCCGCCTGGAGGCCAGAGAATGCAACTCTTCGCTGCCTGGGCGCCTGGAGGTAAATTCGTAAATGTTTCATGGGTCGGAGGCGTACTTTTTTTTTAAAGTTTCTTAAAAATTGTAATTTTTAATACAATGGAGAAATTTGACACTCCACAAAATTAAAATTTGTTTTTCAGGGCCATAATGTTAGTTTACCAGTCAATACGTTGTTAAAACCCCAGTTACACCTAACCCAACAAGGTCTAACCTTTAATAGGGTATTTAACAGCGATATTACTGCGGAAAAGCCCAAGTTTTCGTCAGCTTCATTGATTTCCCTGATTACAGTGATTGTCGGCTATGGGAGATGCGGGCGGGCCCTCAGCGCAGCCAGTGTTGGTGCAGTGAATGGCTAACCGCAACTTCAGGATTTCCACATTAGGGTGCGCATGTGCTAAATCCTGAAGTTGCTGTCAGTTTTAAAGGGGTAATAACAGCGAACGCAGTTCATTTGCTATTACTACCCACTGCAACTTCCAGGCCATTGTCCTTGGAACGAGTGCAGTGTAGATTCACCAGAATGTTACCAGGGCTCCAAGAGTTAGATTATAAGGAGAGGTTACATAAACTAGACTTGTATTCCCTGGAATATAAAAGGTTAAGGGGTGATTTGCTTGATTATTTTAGGATATTGAAAGGAATTGAGAGAAACTTTTTCCGCTGATGGGGCGGGGGGTGGGGCAGGGTGAAGTCTAGATCAAGGGGACATAACCTTAAAATCAGAGCCAGGCTATTCAGGAGAGCAGTGAGGATGGTAGAAGTGTGGATCTCTCGCCAACAAAAAGCTGTAGATGCTAGCTCAAATAATAATTTTAAATCTGAGCTGGAGAGATTTTTGCTAGCCAAAGATATTAATGGATATGGGGCCAAGGCGGCTGGCTAGTGTTAGGATACAGACCAGTCCAGAGGATCAGCGGGAGATGTTCAAAAAAGAATTCAAGGTGATACAGAACCAGTTTATACCTGAACGGCAAGAACTCTATTTGCCAAAAAAAAAACAGCCATGGACAACTAAAGGGGTAAGGGACAGCAGAAAACTAAAGGAAAAGCAGACAAAATTGCAAAAAACAGCAGAGATACTAGCGAATGAGAAAATTACAAATAACAGCCAAGGGTCACAAAACAGATAGTAAGAGCTACAAAAAGGGAGTATGAAAAGAAACTTACAAGGAACATCAAAATCAAAACAAAGAATTTTTACAATTATTTTAGGAAAAAGAGGGTAGTCAGGAGCAATGTTGGCCCCTTAAAAATTGAAAGCAGTGATAATGTCAACGATAATAAGGAAATGGGGGGCATGTTGAATAATTACTTTGCATCAGTATTTACAGTAGAGGAAGAGGATAGCATGCTGGAAATCCCAAGGAAACTAATATTGAATCAGGGACAGGGACTCAATAAAATTAACATAAGTAAAATAACAGTAATGAAGAAAATAATGGCACTAAAGAATGACAAATCCCCAGGACCAGATAGTTTCCATCCCAGGGTTTTAAAGGAAGGTGAGCACATTGCAGATGCCCTAATTATAATTTTCCAAAGTTCTCTCGATTCAGGAACCATTCCTTTAGATTGGAAAATTGCACATCACTCCACTATTTAAGAATGGTAAGAGAGGGAAACCAGGGAATTATAGACCAGTTAGCCTAACATCGGTTGTCAGGAAATTGCTAAAGTCTATAATTAAGGATAGGGTAACTAAACACCTCAAAAATTTTCAGTTGATCAGAGAGAACCAGCATGGATTTGAAAAAGGTAGTTCATGTCTGACAAACCTGATTGAATTTTTTGAGAAGGTGACTAAATTAGTGGACAGGAGAATGTCTATGGATGTTATTTATATAGACTTTCAGAAGGCATTTGATAAAGTCCCACATAAGAGACTGTTAACTAAGGTAGAAGCCCACGGAATTGAGGCAAATTACTGAACCGGTTAGGAAATTGGCTGAGTGGCAGGAGACAGGCAGTAGGGATAATGGGTAGATACTCAAATTGTCAAGATGTGACTAGTGGTGTCCCGGAGGGATGTGTGCTGGGGCCTCAACTATTCACAGTATTTATTAACAACTTAGATGATGGCATAGAAAGTCATATATCCAAAGTTGCCGATGACACAAAGATAGGCGGCATTGTAGGCAGTGTAGATGAAAGCATAAAATTACAAAGGGATATTGACAGATTAAGTGAATGGGCAAAACTGTGGCAAATGGATTTCAATGTAGTCAAATGTGAGGTCATCCACTTTGGACCTAAAAAGGATAGAACAGGGTACTTTCTAAATGGTGAAAAGCTAAAAACAGTGGAGGTCCAAAGAGACTTGGGGTTCAGGTACATAGGTCATTAAAATGTCATGAACAGGTACAGAAAATAATCAAAAAGGCTAATGGAATGCTGGCCTTTGTATCTAGAGGACTAGAATACAAGGGGGTAGAAGTTATGCTGCAGCTATACAAAACCCTGGTTAGACCACACCTGGAGTACTGTGAGCAGTTCTGGGCACCACACCTGAGGAAGGATATATTGGTGTTGGAGGGAGTGCAGTAGGTACCAGAATGATGCCCAGACTTCAAGGGTTAAGTTATGAGAAGAGATTACACAAATTAGGGTCGTATTCCCTAGAACTTAGAAGGTTAAGAGGTGATCTGATCGAAGTTTTCAAGACATTAAGGGGAACAGATAGGATAGATAGAGGGAAACTATTTCCGCTGGTTAGGGATTCTAGGACTAGAGGGCATAATCTAAAAATTAGAGCCAGACCTTTCAGGAGTGAAATTAGGAAACACTTCTACACACAAGCTGGTAGAAGTTTGGAACTCTCTTCCGCAAATGGCAATTGATGCAAGATCAATTGTTAATTTTAAATCGGAGATTGATAGCTTTTTGTTAACCAAAGATATTAAGGGATGTGGGCCAAAGGCGGGTATATGGCGTTAGGTCGCAGATCAGCCATGATCTCATTGAATGGAGGAACAGGTTCGAGGGGCTGAATGGCCTACTCCTGTTCCTATATTGTACAGGCTATACCTGGAAGGCAGAATGCGAATGAAATCTACGATTGGGCCAAAAATTAACTAACTTATGGGTCTGTGTTCGTGACATGTTACACCGCAAGGATAGAAGCAGTCTGCATAAAATGCAAAGGTTTGCCACTTCAGGACTGCCTTCTTCGATTGACTAAATTAAGATGTTCTGTAACGGAGGTATCACTTTCTGGTCAAAAGTGAGGCCTTTTGAAATGTTTGTTACTTGACAGACACTTAACATATGTGTCTCAAATTTCTTTCTTCGTTGTTTTAATGGCGGTGTTAAACAGTTTAGGTTAATGTCTGTGTTAAAAGAGTGGAGAAAAGAATAGGATCATTAACAGTATTTACTACACTTATATGTTTAATTTATACCAAGGAGGCTTTATTTTGCTCATGTTGTTATTCCTCATCATCTACAGAAAATCAGTGGCCTAGAAATTGGGTTTTGGCGCAGCGACGGCTTTAGCGCCGGAAGTTAGTGCCGGAGCTAAGTCGCGCTGGGCGGGCCAAAAATTCACTACTTCTGCGCCCAAACGGCTGCCGGCGCTGCTGAAAGCTGTTAGCGCCTGAAAACTGGCGCTATGCGCTGAATTTCGGCGCTATTCCGGCGCTGCGGCGCCCGCTGCGGTGCGGCAGGTTCGGGAAGTGCAGGCCTCCTCCTTCCCTTAAGGAGGAGCTGCCTGCACCCGGCCGCGGCCCGCGATAATCTTTTTAAAAATGAGCCCGGCACCTCGGACAAGTGCCGGGCTTGCTTCTGTTCCGGGGGGGGGGGGGGGGGGGGAAGTCCGGGGAGGGAGCTGCGGCCAGGCGGGCGGCGGGAAAGCGGCCGGCCGCCGCGGGGCCTTTAATGCGCCGGCGCAACGTTCTGTAAGGCACCTCTGCCAGAACGTTGCTTGCGGCTGCCACGGGCGAGGCGGCCGCAACTCAATTTCCGAGTTCGGGCGGGTTACCATGGCAACCGGGACGCTGCGCACACCGATGACGTCATCGGTGCCGGCGCAGCGCTACCGGCCTAACGCCGATTTAGGGCCCCTGTCAATTTCAAAACTGGCCATAACTTCGCCGCTAGGCCCTCTAGCGCCTCAAAAGTGGCGCTAAGGCCAGTGAATTTCTAGGCCAGTAAGTTTAAAAAAAAAAAAAAATCCAGTTTTAAATACAGAAAAATAAAATCAATATTCAAATAGTTAGGTGAGATGTTTAATGTTTTATTATATTTGGGACAAAAAAAAAGCTACTGTTAGCCTTTCCTATCAGAAATATTCATTATTTTCAAAAGAAACTGAATGACTATTTTGGTTGGTTTGGGTGGGGAAATTATTTTAATTATTTAAAAAAAAAAAGTTTCTAGCAGCGAGCTCTTTGAAAATTCTGCAAAAACAAAATGTGACTGAGTTTCATGCTCTGCCTCATACCTTTTACAGATTTAGATAGTGTATTTTTTGCAAGCTAATATTTGCTACACATCTGAAGTGAAGCCCATCTTTGGGCAGAGTTATAAAGTAAGCACGATGAATAAATGCTTTTACATCTGCCCGAGAAACCAGATTCTTTTGGTTTGGCTGCAATAATGTTTGTAGGCCAGGTATTTTCATGGGATTTGAGAAAGTTCACTGTGTGAAAACATTCCCGTTGATTTAGGCGCCACGCCAATATGAGGTGTAAGTTGGGCCATTCTAATGCCAATGCAAAACTTACCGAAATGTTTTGGTAGAAATTAGTATGCATTGCGCCCGTTTTACACCTGAAAAACAGGTGCAATGCATACCAATTTAGCAGTGGGACTGCAAGTGCCCAATCTGCGCTGGTGCTGGTCCCACTGCTAAAGTCGTGGGGACCATTTTTCAGATGTCCCGAGCGGTCACCTAAAACAAACATTAGGTTTCTTAAATATGTTAGTTAATGAGCTGGGTAACAGCTGTAGAAGAACCCCTCTACCAAAATTTGTTACCGATGAGCGGGAAAGGTTATTCAGGATTCTTCAGCAGCCCCTGTGGAAAGTTATGGAGCCAGGAGGAATAGGGGTGCTCCTCCGACTTCACAGTCCTGCCGATCGTCAACCTACCCCCTCCTGTTGCTTGATCTAACCCCCCTCCAGGAACTTACCGGAGGACCGCTGCTGGTGGCCCAAAATTTCTTTTTTCTTTTGGGTAAGTTGCCCGTGGAAGCATTTGGAATAAAATACTAGATCCAATTTAAAAAGATTGGTATATCTGGCATAACTGAGACTTGGATGGAGTCTCAAAGGGGCTAAGAGAATCAAATAGTACATGTTCAAATGTTCAGAAGGGCTAGCATAAACAGGCGAGATGCAGTGTCGCCTTGAAAGTTAATGAGGAACTGTAGTTATTAAAGGGAGATTTTTACACGGTAGTGAAAATGTCAGAATCAGTTTAGATTGCCTTTAAAGGCAACAAAATAATGACATTGTTATACATTATTATCCATGAAGGCAAGGTATGCAATTAAATAGTGAATTGTTTCAGTAAATGAAGCAGCTTAAAAAGGGTAGGGGTGGGATTTGAGTCGAAGTGGGGCCCACCTTTGAGGGGAAGGAATTCTAGATTACTTTTTTAATATAGCATGTCAAACAGTGCATCGAAGACAGATGTCATATTACTTTTAATGTTTTGTAACAAGTTAGAAATTCTTAGTAATGCTCAACACAGGGAAATATGTACAGAAACTTGAAATATTATACAAATTTAACTCAGTGATGAGAATTAATGCTGACAATAGTAAAAATATCAACCATGAAAACAATAATTTTTAATAGTTTCAAGGATATGTTACAAAATATTAATTGGGAGACTGAATTCTGAGAGATGACTACTGTAAAAAAGAGTCATGGCCCTCAGGGAAAATGGGAAGACATCTTTCAGCTACGTTCATTTCTGCAAAAGATTGTGACAAATTTAGCCTCTAAAAGCGAGAATATGACAGATTTGTCACAAAAGATTAGGGCACGGCTAAGCAAATGCAGCAGCTGAGGAGCTGTACATAAATATTGAAGCAACTCAACAAAAACAGAAGCACAACATGAAGACTGGAATATGATTAATGTGGCAGTTTTAAGCTGGTTAGTTTGACACCAGTAGTAGTAAAATCATCTAAACCTTTATAAAGGGACACAATTCAAAATCAGTAAAGAGATTTCTGAACAGCATGGATTCTGAAGTTAAGAAAATGACATACCAATTAATTTGGCTTTGAGAAAATGAGTAATCACACGTAAATAAATGTTGCCTCATACTGTATATCACAACATTATTAGTAAACAAATCACTGCATGTAATATGGGGCAGCAGGCCTTTACTGTCCATCAATTTAGGATGTCTGTTTTTGTTGTGAATGTCAAAAAATATACAAGATTTAAGAAAATATTAAACTAATATAAATCATTCTTTCATTTCCTAATGTTACCAGAAGTACAATAGCTAAATCCAGGAATTATACTCAGACACTCCATCCAAGTTTGAATAATACAGTTTGTCCAGAACCTGCTACTGTTTATATGAATAATTGTGTTTTTCAATTCTCAGTTTAAATATAAATTAAAGAAGTGTAGCTGGCATAGCCATTTAAGATATATTACAAAATATAAAGCCCTGCGCCAATTCACTTCCCACTCCCATGTTTTCTCCTTAACTGTATCGGTGTTCAGTTCTTTTACTCTACATGTTGATTATCTAACATATAAAAGCAAGTAAAATCAAGCAAAACCCAAAGATGTTTTATAAATACATAAAGAGCAAGAGAATAACTAAGGAATGAGTAGGGCCTATTAGAGACCAAAAAGGTAACCTGTGTGTGGAAGCGGAAGACGTGGATGTGGTTCTTAATGAATACTTTGGGCAGGATTTTCATTGGGCCGTGGAGGCAGGGTTGGAGGAGTGTGGGAGGTTAAAATCTCAAAATCGGGGGGGGGGCAAGAACCCATCCCGCCTCCATGCCAGTTTCAAAGGAGGCGGATACCCGACCTGTGCTGGGAGCCGCCTCCCCGAGGCGGGAAGGGGATTAGTGCCAATTAACTGCCTGTTTTTAGCCTAATCCCTATTTTTATTCCTGAAGTGTGGGATTCCCGACGGCTCCAAACCACGCCAAGTTAGCGGTGCAGGCCTTCGGGCTGAAGGACTTGGAGGGTTCGAGATGTCCGGTGTTCAGGTGAGTGATGGGTGCATGAGTGAAGAGGCAAGTGTGTTTGGTGTGTGTAAAGTGTTTAAAGAAGTTTAATTACCTTTACTTACCTTTACAGCCTTCCTTCCTTCAGGTCTCGGGAGTCCCTCATCTCACCGGCACAGAAAGCAGAATGGCCGTGAGCTGTCAAAAGTTGCAGCATTCAGCTTTCTGTTCTGGAGAGATCGCTAAATCAGCCCGAGAGGAAGGAATTAACTTAGTGTACAGATTGTCAGTCATTGACAGCTTCAAAGAGCTGTCAAGCGCTGATATTTCATCTGTCAAAAGCTCTTGACAGACGAAATATCAATCTGTGACTGTTCTGGACTTATTACATGCAGATAGCACCCTCTGGTGGTACTTATTGTATAGCAGTGTGTTATTTGACCTTCCGGTTTGCCCCGGAAGTAGTATTCCAGGGAGTGTTTTGCTGAGTTGTGAACAAAGCCACATGAGGCAGGAATCCTCCTCCATCCTTCCTTATATGCTAGGCAAGACGCAATGTCTGTGAGTATCTTTGTTTAGTAACATGATAACAACCATGTCGGTATAGTATTTTGACAATACTTTGTCCATAGAAGTTTATTAGCTGTTAGCTACCGAGGTTTAGCTTCAGTGCTATTTACTTATACGGTTAGTCTATTCTGTTTTCATAAACATGTTTGTATCTTATGTAACATCTAATGTCAGCTCCGTGTACAAAACATACTTTGTCTTTGTTTACAGTTTCACAATTTTATTCAAGTAATGCTTCAAAACTGCACCCTGCTTCTCAAGGAGTTATTTGAATGAGTGTTTAGCTGACTGGATAAGAGTACGTCTAGCGAGACCAGTACAGTGAAAAGACAGCAATACGGCTAGCCGTGAAGAGAGGAGGTCCTCCACGTGGAGCAGCAAGGACTCAGAGTTAAGTGGCCGTCATCTAGACGCAGAGTAAGCCATCACGACACAGCCAGCTTAAGTCTTCACCTTGTACACCACACTTGCCTCACATCATCATGGCAGGAGGTAATACCAAAAATGCTACTCAACAAGTAGAAGACCTTAAACAGATAGATGAAACTGATGAATGTGACAATCTGTCTATAAGCTCTCGTTACTACAGATCATCAGCTGGTTCTAGGTCATCAGCCGGTTCACGGTCATCAGCTGGTTCTAGGGTTAGTATCGCCATCGCCAGAGCACGGGCCAATGAAGAAGCAACGTATGACAAGAAAGAAATGGAAATAAAAGTTGAATGGGCCTGTCTCCAAGCCACATTAGACGCTCTGCAGGAAGAAAAAGAGAGATGTTGCATTAGCTGAGGCACAAATATTGGAGGCACTTTTAATGGAAGCTGATCTTGAGTCAGCTAGCAAAGTTCCAATTCCTGTTCCACGTCAGAGTCGGCTACAGCTCACCACAGACTATGTGAGCGACCAAGCTGACGCATAGTTTACGAGAGAGCGAGATGAAGACCCACACATTTCTACAGACTCAAGCACACCATATAACATGCCCCATGTCACCAACCAAGTTCAAAATGGACTGCGTGCCCCAAGTCACAGGATCCTCCCCCGCAAAACAGAGGACACCGTGCAAAGGAATGGAGCGCTGAAGAGAGAAAGTCAGCAGCGAACCCCCTCTCGTTTCCTTGAGACCCCCAGCAGAGCCCCTACTCAAGTCGACCATGGCATAGGCCCCACCACCTACGACCTTGCCAAATACCTTGCACGCAGCCAGCTGGTGACGACAGGGTTAACCACGTTTGATGATAAACCAGAGAACTATTGGGCCTGGAAGCCCGCCTTCCACGGTGTCATATCGGGCTTAGACCTGTCGGCAAGAGAAGAGCTCAACCTCCTTATCAAATGGCTTGGCCCAGAGTCCGCCGGACAGGCACGCAGGATAAAAGCAGTCAATGTGAGACATCCGCCAGCTGGGTTGATGATGGCTTGGGTGAGGCTGGAAGAAAGCTACGGCTCGCCTGAAGCCATTGAAAGGGCTCTCTGACAGGTTGGAGAACTTTCTGAAGTTGACAAATAAGGAACCCCAGAAGCTCCGCGACCTCTGCTGTCGGAACTCGAAGCTGCAAAGCAGGACGGCTACCTACCTGGCCTATCATACTTAGACACTTCCAGAGGGGTAAGTCCCATCGTTGAGAAGCTTCCATTCAATCTGCAGGAGAAGTGGACATCATTCGGGTCAAGGTTCAAGCTAGAGCACAACGTTACCTTCCCTCCATTCTCTGTGTTTGTCAACTTCATCCGTAGAGAAGCCAAAGCCAGGACAGACCCCAGCTTCAACAACTTCTCCTCCCACACAGCACTTACCAGAAGAGACAAGTTTGACAGACATGGAAAGACACCAATATCTGTCCACAAAACGCAAGTGTCTTCAACCAAGAACGCAAGGGATCAGGAGAAATCTGAGGATATGAGCAAACAATGCCCCATCCACAACAAGCCCCATCCATTAAAGAAGTGCAGAGGCTTCAGAGAGATGTCCCTGGAAGACCGCAAACAGTACCTCAAAGAGAACTCTATATGTTTCAAGTGCTGCTCCTCCACGAACCATCTCACCAAGAACTGCAAGGTAGATGCAAAATGCACAGAATGTGAAAGTGATCGGCACATTTCAGCACTCCACCCAGGCCCAGCTCCTTGGAAGTCAGAGCCGTCTCCTCCCGCCTCAGAGCACGGCGGGGAGAGAGAGGGAGCTGCCGGTCCGGAGATTACATCCAAGTGCACCGAGGTGTGTGGAGAAGGAGTGAGCGCAAGAGCATGCTCCAAGATATGCCTCGTTAATGTGTACCCTGTAGGACGTCGCCAGGAATCTGAAAAGATGTATGCCATACTAGACGAACAAAGCAACCGTTCTCTAGCAAGATCAGAGTTCTTCGACATCTTCAAGGTCAAAGGAAGTCCGTCGCCTTACACGCTGAAGACGTGTACTGGACTTTGAGAGACAGCCGGCAGGAGGGCCTGTGGTTATGTTGTTGAGTCAGCGGACGGGAACATTAGTCTCCCCCTTCCTACACTGATCGAATGTAATCAAGTATTATACAGACAGCAAAGTGGTGTTAGGATACTTCCATAACCAAACTAGACGGTTCTACGTCTACGTGAACAACAGGGTCCAATGTATCAGACAGTCCACATCCCCCGAACAGTGGAGGTACGTCCCCACAGACTTGAACCCAGCTGACCATGGGTCTAGATCTGTAACAGCATCCCTTCTCAGCAGCTCGACGTGGCTGTCAGGGCCTGCTTTTCTTCAGGACCTGTCCCTGCATTCCTCTGAACTCAATGAGTCATTCGACCTCCTCAACCCTGTTTCTGACTCAGATACGCCCACAAGTCACAGTGAACGTTACTCAAATCTCTAAGGACCTGATGAGCACCAAATGCTTCGAGCGTTTCTCCAAATGGAACACTGTCGTAAAGACAGTAGCACGCCTAACCCACATAGCTCATACCTTCTCCCAGTCTATACAAGAGAGTAGCTGCCATGGGTGGCACATCTGTCGTAAGAGTCTCTCTGAAGAGGAGCTTAAGAGAGCCAAAATCCTTGTGATGAAGAGCGTCCAACACGAGTGTTACTCAGAAGAGTTGAAGTGCATAGCAGCAGAACGCAACCTACCCCCTCACAGCAGTCTACAGAAGCTGCATCCTATCGTCGACACCGACAGACTTCTCAGAGTTGGGGGACGCATATCGCAGTCGTCAAAGAGGGAACAGCAAAGGTCTTCTCTCGGCCTGTCTCTGAGGTGGTCCTTCTTTTGTCGCCAGAGGACTCCAGTGACAAGTAGAGTTAGGATTATGTGGGGTCATTAACGACCCCAGACGGGGAGTGTTCTGAACTTATTACATGCAGATAGCACCTTCTGGTGGTAGTTATTGTATAACAGTGTGTTATTTGACCTTCCTGTTTGCCCCAGAAGTAGTATCCCAGGGAGTGTTTTGCTGAGTTGTGAACAAAGCCACATGAGGCAGGAATCCTCCTCCATCCTTCCTTATACGCTAGGCAAGACGCAATGTCTGTGAGTATCTTTGTTTAGTAACATGATAACAACCTTGTCGGTATAGTATTTTGACAATACTTTGTCCATAGAAGTTTATTAGCTGTTAGCTACCGAGGTTTAGCTTCAGTGCTATTTACTTATACGGTTAGTCTATTCTGTTTTCATAAACATGTTTGTATCTTATATAACATCTAATGTATAGTACTCAGCTCTGTGTACAAAACATACTTTGTCTTTGTTTACAGTTTCACAATTTTATTCAAGTAAAGCTACAAAACCGCACCCTGCTTCTCGAGGAGTTATTTGAATGAGTGTTTAGCTGACTGGATAACTGGATAAGAGTACATCTAGCGAGACCAGTACAGTGACATCACCTGTTGCTGGGTGGCCCTTAATTGGCCTGCTGAGCCCGCTGGGTGGGCTCAACAAGGTTAATCAAGTGAAAATCGCCTGGGTTGGCCACTACTCGATGGAGGTGGGACTACAACCCCAAAAGTTGTAGTCCCGCCTCCTACACGCCTCCAGAATCAAAATCTAGCCCTTTGCATCTGTCTTCACAGAAGAGAGGGACAATGCAGACACTGTAGTTAAGGAGTAGTATGAAATAGTAGATGGGATAAATATATAGAGAGAGGAAGAATCAAGAGGTTTAGCATCTTTGAATGTAGATAAATCGTTAGGCCCGGATGCAATGCATCCCAGGCTGTTGAGAGGCAAGGGAGGAAATAGCAGAGGCTCTGACCATCATTTTCCAATCCTCTCTGGCTATAGACATGGTGCCATAGGACTGAAGGACTGCTAACGTTGTGCCATTGTTTAAAAAGGGAGAAAGGGATAGACCGAGTAATTACAGGCCAGTCAGCCTAACCTCGGTGGTGGGAAAATACTGGAAAAAATTCTGAGGGACAGTATAAATCGTCATTTAGTAAATCACAGATTAATCAAGGACAATCAGCATGGATTTGTTGAGGGAAGGTCATGTCTGACGAACTTGATTGAATTTTTTGAGGAGGTAACAAGGAGGGTCGATGAGGGTAGTGTATTTGATGTCTACATAGATTTTAGCAAGGCCTTTGACAAGGTCCAACATGGCAGGTTGGTCAAAAAAGTAAAGGCTCATGTGATCCAAGGGAAAGTGGCAAGTTGGATCCAAAATTGGCTTAGTGACAGGAAGCAAAGGGTTATGGTCGGCGGCTGTTTGTGACTGGAAGGCTGTTTCCAGTGGGGTTCCACAGGGTTCAGTACTAGGTCCCTTGCTTTTTGTGGTATATATCAACGATTTAGACTTCAATGTAGGGGGCATGATTAAGAAGTTTGCAGATGATACAGAAATTGGCCGTGTGGTTGATAGCGAGGATGATAGCTGTAGACTGCAGGAAGATATCAATGGACTGGTCAGGTGGGCAGAAAAGTGGCAAATGGAATTCAATCCAGAGAAGTGTGAGGTGATGCATTTGAGGAGGGCTAACAAGGCAAGGGAATACACAATAAATGGTAGGATACTGAGAAATATAGAGGAACAGAGGGACATTGGAGTGAATGTCCACAGATCCCTGAAGGTAGCAGGGCAGGTAAATAATGTGGTTAAGAAGGCATATGGGATACTTTCCTTTATTAGCTGAGGCATAGAATATAAGAGCACGGAAGTAATGCTAGAACTGCAGAAAACACTAGTTAGGCCACAGCTAGAGTACTGCATACAGTTATGGTCACCACATTACAGGAAAGATGCACTAGAGAGGGTACAGAGGAGATTTATGAGGATGTTGCCAGGACTGGAGAATTTTAGCTATGAGGAAAGATTGGATAAGCTGGGGTTGTTTACTTTGGAACAAAGAAGGCTGAGGGGAGACTTAATTGAGGTGTATAACATTATGAGGGGCCTAGATAGAGTGGATAGGAAGATCACATTTCCCTTAGCAGAGAGGTCAATAACCAGGGGGCACAGATTTAAAGTAATTGGTAGGATTAGAGGGGAGTTGAGGAGAACCTTTTTCACAGAGGGTGGTGAGGGTCTGTAACTCACTGCTCGAAAGGGTGGTAGAGGCAGAAACCCTCATCGCATTTAAAAAGTACTTGAATATGCACTTGAAGTGCCATAAACTGCAAGGCTATGGACCAAGAGCTGGAAAATGGGATTGGGCTGGATAATTCTTTCAACCTGCGCAAACACGATGGGTCAAATGGCCTCCTTCTGTGCCATCAGACTCTATGATTCTTTATAGTGTATGCATATTTGCTTTCAAACTTGACTCAGAGGAAGAGATCTTGCCTTACCTTATCCTTATGTTTTTACACAAAATAAACACATTAATGGTTTCTCTAGGGGGTTTGCATTGTCAGTAAATCTTCCATTGAAAGGACAGTTGTGAATCGTTGCTTAATTCAAATATTTAGGCCAATTACTTGCAAGAAATTTGTATACGTTAGTCGATCTCCCACAGCATGAACCACCCACACACAAATTATTTTAGATACAGACCAGCTGATGGCCAGGACACTGCTTGGTCAGTTGAAGGTTTTCTTCAGGACAAGTTAAGTAGTATTATTGCAAACAGTAATTTAACAATATTCGGATTGACACTGGGATTCGGGAAGGAGATCTAGAATCTAACAGTGCTTGGATGGCATCTTAGGATCCAACAGAATTTAAAGGGAGCCCGAGAGTCCATGAACAATGCAGAGAAGTTGTTCTTAGAATCTGGGATCACAGGGAGAGAGGTACTAGGATCTAATAGCTGGAGGGAGATTGCCCTGGTATCTGGAGTAATGCTGTGATTAGAGATAACAAGCTCGATTTTAAACTTAGGTGCGGGGAATTGTCGGGTTCCCAGAATTTGGTGTTTCCCACACGAATCTAAATGGGTCTGTGAGATTGATGCAATTTTCACTCAATTGGCCAATTGATTTCCAACGTGTGGGAAGCCTTGGCAATTGAGTATTTCCAATCAGAAAGTCGCAGAATATGATGTCATCATTGCTGCTGCTTTTAAGGTCCACAGCAAGCCTTGCTTCTTCTGCAGGCTTCCAAATTTTACCATTAGGATGGCACAGGAGCCTACAGGAATAATGGCCAGCGGGAGGGCAAGAGCTGCCCCCAAATTTGATGAGGCTTCACTCCACAGGGAGGTCCTGTTCCCTTCTTCAGGGAGGAAGAGGCCTCCCAGTCAGACCAAGGCTGTGTGGCTACAGGTAGCTGGTGAAGTCAACTCCTTGGGGCTCAGATGGCGCACCTGGATGCAGTGCAGGAAAAGATTCCATGACCTTCATCGCACTGGAAAAGTAAGTACTGTATAAAGTTTCCATCACCCTCAATCTGATCCCCATTGCCTTTCCTCACCAGCACTCAGCTTTAGCAATCTCTTCTGTAAGAGCCATGAAAGCTTAAGAAAATACTTTAAAATAGTGGTTAAATGGCATAATACGGTTAATTTACCTGACCGACTTATTGTACTAAGAAACCCCCTATTTTCTTGCTCCAGTAGTATAGTCCGAGACACCCCCTTCATTCTTGCCACAATGGTACAGTCCCTAAGCCACACATGGTGTGCAGCCATTTTACAGTTTAAACTGCACGTGGCTGAAGGAGGCAGAAGTTGAGAGGTTTGGAGCAATACAGTTTTTGACCGTGTTCGTTTATACGTGTTTGCTTTGTAATTCCGTTTGTTAAGTGTTATAGTAAACAGTTTAAAAGACAAAGCTACGTTTGGGAACGTTTTATTTCGACACGCGTCTACTCGTTGTTAAAAGCCCCACAGCTCAGTGGCTGCCTGTTTGGAAACTAAGAAGCGCCACTACATTAGTCAAAAACTTGCTCCCTAAGAAGGAATCGTCGGCGAACGTATACATGAATGGTCACGGAGCCAGACGACAATATAAGAAAGCGAAGGTACAGTGACTGTTACTTGCTTTGTTCATTCTATTGAGAAGCTAAATAAGAGCTGCGGGTAAAATGGCCAAGGCCTTACGGAGCCAGGAGCTTCCATCAGCCAGAAGGATTGCTGGCCAAAAGAGGGAAATAAAGCTCACCCCAAAGGCAATGGAAGAGAAGTTACATAGAAGCATAGGTGCAAGGAAGGCTAAATTAGCTCAGATAACTGGAAAAATGAAGATAATTGATCGTCTCATGGAAGATAATGCTAATATTAAGAAAGCTGAAGACATAATGTATTACGATTTCTCCAAGCTGCATGAAGAATTTAATGTACTCAATGAAGATGTATTAGCACTTCTGTCTGAAGAAGAGGGAAACACTGATCAGCACAACTGGTTTGATCTTAAATCAACCAGCATTAAGGACTATATCAAGGTCACAGAACAGTGGATGTTAAAGATTCGTCAAGATGCTGATACAGCAGAGAAAGATAAAGTTGACGATGAAGTCGGACCAGACGATAGCATTTCAGAGACTTCCGCCAGACCGAGCAAAAATCGAAAAGAAGGTAGCTCTGTTTCTGGACGCAGGTCAGTCGCTTCTACCACAAGCTCGTCGCGACGCATGAGAGCGGAGGTTGAACGGGCAGCGTTGATGGCGCGCGCAGCATCTTTAGCGGAGAAGCAAGCTCTTGAACGGGAAGAGGCCCAACTGCAGGTCCAAGAGGCCCAACTGCAGGCCTAACAGGCCCAACTGCAGGCCCAACAGGCCCAGGTGCAGGCAAAGAAAGAACAGCTGGAGATAAAAACAGCTATAGCGGTCTCAGACGCCAGGTTGAGTGCGTACAAAGATTATGAAGGCTCACGGGACGGCGGGAGCGAATACTGCCAGTCAATGTTGTCACATAGAGTTGGATCCAGGGCACCTTCAAGAGTTACAAGAGAGCCCGAAGGCAATCCCCTGGCATTACAGCGTGGAAAAGTGGCCTCTCCACTAACAGGAGCACGTGATGCTACCCCAGACGTCAGACGGTCTAGACTAGACCCTGCTGATGACCACCAGAGGCCTGAAGACACAGGGAGAAGCCTATGCCGAGTGATGCAACGTCAGAACGAAATTACAGAGATGCTTGTAAAACAACAGAATCTGTTTCGACTCCCTCAAAGAGACATACCAGTGTTCCAAGGCGACCCACTCAAGTATAAGCCCTTCATCAGATCCTTTGAACAAGCCATTGACTCCAAAACAGAGAGCAGCAGTGATAAGTTGTACTACCTGGGACAGTACACCAGTGGGAAACCACAAGACCTGGTCAGAAGCTGTGAACACATGAGACCGGACCGGGGATACACTGAAGCCAGGAAGTTGCTGCAGGAGCACTATGGTAACGAGCTGAAGATAGCCACTGCATATATTGAAAAGGCTACCAAGTGGCCACAGGTCAGATCGGAGGACGGAGAGGCATTGAACGCATATGTTCTTTTCCTCATAGGATGTCGCAACACCATGGAGGATGTTGAATTCATGGAAGAGATGGACAATCCTACGACTATGAGAATCATCATCTCTAAGCTTCCTTACAGGATGAGAGAACAATGGAGAAGAACAGCCTTTGAGATAATGGAGAGACGGAAAAGTAGAGCCAGGTTTGCAGACTTAGTGAATTTCATAGACAAACAGGCTAAAATTGCTAGGGACCCATTGTTTGGAAACATCCAGGATGTCAGCCCGACCACCGATGGAAGAGTGAAAGCCAAGCCTGTTGAATCAAAGACTCTCAGGAAAGGTGGTTCCAGGGGAAGCAGCTTTGCAACTATCATCACCCAGGCCGAGGAAGAAAGGCCCCAGAACTCATCTCCCAAAAAGAGCAGCACAGTGACGTCTGCTAATGCCTTTCAGAAGCCATGCTTATTCTGCCAGAAGAATCATACATTGGATTTCTGCAGCGACATCAAAGCACAGCCACATAAGGACAGAATCGAATTCCTGAAGTACAACGGCCTATGTTTTGGATGTCTCTCTCAGGGGCACCCGAGTAGAAACTGTAAGCAAAGAACAACATGCAGAGAGTGCATTCGGAAACATCCCAGTCTGCTGCATATCCATAAAGAAGAACAAGTCTCTAAGAAGAGTGAAGAAAACAATACCGACGAGAAGGTTGTTTCAAGTGCTCTGGTGTCGCTAGAACCAGAGACTTGTGGACTCACTGGGGCTGGTGACAGTGACTGTATTCTTGCCATCGTACCAGTAAAGATCAAGTCTAAGAGGAGCGAGAAGCTTGTGGAGACTTACGCCTTCATGGATCCAGGTAGCTCAGCAACATTCTGCACAGAATCACTCATGCGACAGCTGAACGTTAGAGGCAGAAGAACAGAAATCCTATTACGCACCATGGGTCATGAGAAGTCAATGCAAAGTTATATCCTGTCAGACTTAGAAGTGTGTGGACTTGAAGAGAAGGACTTCATAGACCTGCCTAATGTTTTCACACAGAGGGAGATTCCTGTTAGAATAGGGAACTTAGCCCTGCAGAAGGATGTGGATAGATGGCCTTACCTAGAAAAGGTGCGTCTCCCATACATTGAAGCAGAAATTGGCCTATTAATTGGAACCAATGCCTACAAAACTATGGAGCCATGGCAGGTGATAAACAGCAAAGATGACAGACCCTACGCCGTCAGGACAGCCCTTGGATGGGTAGTCAATGGACCGGTAAGGAGAGATGATGGCAACAAGTCGAACAAGGAGGAACGACAAAATGTCACAGTTAATCGCATCTCTATCGCAAGCATTGAAGAGCTGTTGATACAGCAGTTCAACGCAGACTTCTCAGAACGCAGCTGTGAGGAAAAGACAGAGATGTCACAAGAAGACCATCAGTTCATGGATTTGATGACAAGGTCTACACAGTTCATTGATGGCCACTATCACATTGGTTTGCCACTGAGAAGACAGACCGCGAAGATGCCGAACAATCGCTGCATAGCAGAGCAACGCGCCATCAGTCTAAAGAGAAAGCTGAACAAGAACCCCGGCTTTCACGAAGACTACAAAGGCTTCATGAGAAACATCATAGCGAAAGGCTATGCTGTAAAGGTGCCCGAGGAACAGTTGAACAGAGACGATGGAAGGGTCTGGTACATTCCTCATCACGGTGTGTATCACCCAAAGAAGAAAAAGATCCGTGTAGTGTTTGACTGCGCCGCCTCATTCAGAGGAACTTCACTGAATGACCAGCTGCTTCAAGGTCCTGATCTTACTAATACCCTCATTGGCGTCTTGACTAGGTTTAGACAAGAGCTCGTTGCCATGATGGCAGACATAGAATCAATGTTCTACCAAGTCAGAATCCCTGATGAAGATGCTGATCTTCTGCGTTTCCTTTGGTGGCCAGATGGCGACGTTAGTCAAGCGATGGTGGAATGTAGAATGGCCGTACACTTGTTCGGAGCCACATCATCTCCCAGCTGTGCAAGCTACGCTCTCAGAAAAACTGCAGAAGATGGCAAGGGCAAAGCACCATCCGAGGCTGTGGAGACAATCTTCAGAAACTTTTATGTCGATGACTGTCTGAAGTCCGTGTCAACAGAAGACGATGCCATCGCACTGTCAAGAGACCTTAGAACTCTGTGTTCGAATGGAGGATTCCATCTGACTAAGTGGATAAGCAACAGCAGAGCAGTTCTAGCTTCTATCCCAGAAAAGGAAAGAGCCACTGAAGTCAAAGATCTGGACCTGAGCCACGATGTCCTTCCTATCGAGAGCGCTCTTGGTGTACAATGGTGCATTGAGTCAGACACGTTCAACTTCAGGATAATGGTGAACGAAAGACCATCCACAAGACGAGGGATTCTCTCCGTGGTCAGTTCCATCTACGACCCTCTTGGATTCCTGGCACCACTCATTCTGCCGGTGAAGCTGATGCTACGAGAGCTGTGTAGAGACAAGAGAGGATGGGATGAAGATATCCCAGAAGGTCAAGCTCAGAGATGGCACAGATGGTTGACAGATTTGCAACAACTTTCTAGCTTCAACGTCAGTAGATGCATCAAGCCCGCGAGTTTTGGAGTTACAAAGACGGCTCAACTACATCATTTCTCGGACGGCTATGGCACGGCTACTTACCTCTTGCTGACAAATCAACAGGGCCAGAAACATTGTGCCTTCCTCATGGGGAAATCCAGGGTGGCTCCGCTGAAGCAGGTCACCATCCCGAGACTGGAATTGACGGCAGCGGTTGTTGCAGTTAAAGTTGACCAGGTGACGCGGAAAGAGTTGCAGCTCCCATTAGAAGAATCTGTCTTCTGGACGGATAGCACGACGGTGCTGAAGTATATAGAGAATGAGAAGATACGCTTCAAGACCTTCGTAGCAAACAGAATCTCATCCATTAGAGAAGCTACACAACCATCTCAATGGAGGTATGTAAACACCTCATTAAACCCAGCAGATCAAGCCTCACGGGGATTGAAGGCTGAAAACTTCATGAGGAGTGAAACTTGGATACAAGGCCCAAGTTATCTGCTGGAAACAGAGAGATCATGGCCAGAAAGACCAGATATGCCAAGTCAGAGTGCTGAAGACGACGTCGAAGTCAAGAGATCAGTCACAGTAAATCTCATAAATACGAAAGAGAACTTTGACACAGTGAACAAGCTTGTTAACCATTTCTCAGGATGGCACCAGTTGAGGAAAGCAGTTGCATGGTTTCTAAGGTTGAAAGAGTTGCTGCTACACCTGAGCGGTAAGAGAAAAGAGTACCGAGCCACTATCAGTCAGTCTGAAAGTAACCCTGATAAGCAGAGAATGCTTCTACAGCAGTATACGCATCAGCAGAAGACCACATTGGGCAAGAATTCATTGACCGTGGAGGATTTGGCCAAGGCTGAGAAGGAGATAGTTTGCTTCAGTCAAAGACAAAGATACCCAGAAGAAATCGAAGCTCTACAGCGAAATACTCCAATCAATAAAGGTAGTCATATCTACAAGCTGGACCCTACACTGCAAGATGGAGTACTGAGGGTGGGAGGGAGACTAAACAAATCTGCTATGCCAGAGGAGGCCAAGCATCCTGCTATCCTTTCTAAGGACCTCCGGGTTGCTACTCTCATTCTTCAGCATATACACCAGAGTATTGGACACAGTGGGAGGAATCACGTGCTTGCGAAGCTAAGACAAAGATACTGGATTCCAGGAGCTAACTCCGTAATAAGAAAAATACTCTCTGAATGCATTGTTTGCAGACGGTTACACGCTAGAGCTGGGGAGCAGAAAATGGCAGATCATGCCAGACTCCAGAGGTGACGTTCGTCACGTTTGTTTGCAAACCAAGACCAGCACCCTGGAAAGACCAATCACAAAGCTCTGCCTGCTACAAGAAGCAGCGTGAAAGGTTCCTGAACGAAAAAAGTGGACACTTATATTGTAAATATGTTGAACTCATTAGTTTATGACTCTTAATGTTTGAGTAATTGATATGCTTCATGTGCCTAGTCAATTAGGGGCCGGAATGTAAGAGCCATGAAAGCTTAAGAAAATACTTTAAAATAGTGGTTAAATGGCATAATACGGTTAATTTACCTGACCGACTTATTGTACTAAGAAACCCCCTATTTTCTTGCTCCAGTAGTATAGTCCGAGACACCCCCTTCATTCTTGCCACAATGGTACAGTCCCTAAGCCACACATGGTGTGCAGCCATTTTACAGTTTAAACTGCACGTGGCTGAAGGAGGCAGAAGTTGAGAGGTTTGGAGCAATACAGTTTTTGACCGTGTTCGTTTATACGTGTTTGCTTTGTAATTCCGTTTGTTAAGTGTTATAGTAAACAGTTTAAAAGACAAAGCTACGTTTGGGAACGTTTTATTTCGACACGCGTCTACTCGTTGTTAAAAGCCCCACAGCTCAGTGGCTGCCTGTTTGGAAACTAAGAAGCGCCACTACATCTTCCTCCACATCCCACTTGACACTTACATCCATGCACCCTTGCCCATTCCCTCTCTCTCTATGTTCACATTCACATAACCATTCCACCATGCAGCCCTCACACTCCCTATCACTCTGACGCTTTGAACACAACTGACAGCACACAGGGAGCACCCTTGGTCTTGCTTCCTCACTCCATCTTTGTCTCCTTCTAAGTATCTATGCTATGCAATCTCTGCACTCACTCCTTCATTCTCACTCAACCTCCACTTGTCCCCCTCATTGCAGGAAAAGAGAGCTCACAACAGGAGCGCGCGAGTCAGGACAGGATGAGGGCCGTCCTCATTCGCCCAGCTCACCCCTGGGAGGAAGGCGTCCTGGAGATTTTCGGGGCTGACATAGATGCGGAAGTTGGGGAAGGAGAGACAGGTGCATCCCCGCAAGCTGGTGACAGAACAGTTTTCCATCTTTCTCATTGGCATTGCATGAGTCGCTGATAATGATTCTGAAGCTCTAACAGATGGACTTATGATCATCTGCAAAATGCAATGTGCATGTAACCTTGGCATCGCATCTCTAACTTTTTCCTCGACTCCCCTACAGGACCATCGAGAGCCACTGTCCCCCGTGTGCAGGAGGAAGAGCCTGAGATGCCAGACTCCTCAGAGGAATCTGCAACCTCTGAGGGTGCAGCATCAGCAGAAATAAGCGCACCCAGCACCAGCGCAGACACTCACACCTCAGTGGGACCTTCGGGACATAGAGTAGTCACCTGGTGTATCACAGCTCACAAGTGAGCATCAGCAGATTGTGGAGACAGGGACAGCAGTGGAGAGTCCTCGTCGGAGGACGCAGGACTCTGCCAGCTCGGCTCAGCTGCATGTCGACCCTCTGCCTCTGGGTCCATCCGTAAGATCAGAGGTGATGGAACTCCAGGCCCAGATGCAGGAGTCACTGGCAGGTTTTGTCTCTAGGGTCGCTGCGAGTGTGGAGTGAATGGAAGAGTCCATAGCGAACATGAGCAGAGCCTTTGTGGAGTCATTGGCGCATGAACGCATCAACAAGGAAAGGATGGCTACCTACGTGGAAATGATTGCTGCCTCCGTGGTAAGGCTGGCTATGGTAGAGGAGAGGATGGCTACGGCCATGGAGGAGGTTAGTCGCCAGGGTATGGAAAACATGGTGAGTGTTCAGAATAGAATGACATCTCTTGAGGAGCGATGGGCATCTATTGAACAGAGAAACCAGACCTTCATGAAGTCCTTCTGAGTAGGACTGTCATTGCAGATACGGGTCCCCATGGCCCCCCTGATGTGCAGCAAGGTGCTCTCAAGCCACTTGCAGGCACGGAGGGGGACCTGACCCATGAGAGGGAGGTTGGTTGCAGACCTCAAGGAAGTGGGGGTTCCTCTCCAAGCGCTCACGCTTCCATGCCACTGCAGAGCCCTCGGTCAGAGCCCCGCCGGAGTCCACACACAACTGAGATAGACATCTCAACCCCTGCACAGCCGCAGGAGCAGCAGACTGCTGACGAGCCCTCACAGGCTCGCCACCCCAGAGGACGCCCGCCAAAGGTGTCGAGGCAGGAGCAGCAGGAAAGTGAGCAAGGGGTCTCCACATCTGCTAAACCACAGGGGAACCACTACGTAGGAGCACGCGTAAGAGGAAAATAAAGCACAAATAGTCACAAGGGTAGTCACTTGGGTGAAATGTTGTGTATTCTGTAAAAATGCCATCAGTTGTTTGTTTTGCATAAAAATACTGATGGCAACTTCTGCAGTTGTGGCGTGTGTCATTTAGCGAATGGGGCTGGAAGTCCTCTAATGCCAAGAAGGGAAGGAAAAAAAGGCCTCCCATGCTTCTGGTAGATGCCTCAGTTGAGGAAGCGCTGAGTGAGGCTGGCGAGAGGGGTTTCGCAGGAGGTCACACTGGAGAAGTGTGTGAGGCTCCAACCTTCCACAGGTGTGGTTAAGCCTGGTAAAAGTTTCCCCAGGCCTGAAACAACAAAGTCCTGCCACCTGCAAATGATGACTGCTCAAATCTCGTCTTTAATGGTTGACCTGCAGCTGATAGTCAGCAAGCCAATAGTGCTCACGCCAGGTTTCACAGGCATGTTTTACGTGGGAAAAGGGTTAAACAGGAAAGGGCCTGATAAAATGGGATTATAAAGGCCAATGAGTGCTGTTTAAGGGCCCTAAAGACCAGTCCCACCTGTTGCAGGTGGGACTGATTCGGGACCATCAGACACACCTGGGTTAAAATGGCTAGGTGTCGGGAACCAGGCAGGGCGGGGGGGTCCCGACCCCCAGGTTTTGCCATTTTAACCCCCCACACACCTCAAAGCCCGCCTGACGGCTGAGTTAAAATCAAGCCCAACTAGTTTGGGGTTACCAGGACCTAGAAACTTTGGGATGGAGGACTAAAAGAGTGATCTATGCGTTTCTCAGCACTGGGAAAGGGTTTCAGGATCTAGCAGCAGGGGACATGACGGGTGCAGGGGTGTGGGTGGAGGAGGGAGATACTAGAGTCCAAGAGAATTGGGCAGGAGGATCCAGGAGCAGTAGGGAGCCAGGATCTGGCAAAACTGGGTGAGATGGGCCCAAGAAAGTGGAGCCCAAATGGACTTTGTGGCCTTTTGAACAATCGGGCATTTCTCTCCACCATGTTCCTGCCCATCAGCGCCCTCCCCAAATGTCCATGGCTCCGTTTGGAGGCTCTGCTCTCTCACACCACTGTTTCCGCCATTGTCAGCTGCCTCGAAGTTTGCAGACTTGTAAGGACTTTAATAAACATAAATGTCCACAGACACATAAAAGTTGATTAGCTGTGTAGTTTCCTTTCCATATTTGACAGGAAAAAATTACCTTTAAACGCTAAGAATGGTTTGTTATCTCTCTCAGACGAGAACCAGGTGAATTTTCACTTTTACTGCTGGGTGGAAAATGGGCAGTAGCAAATCAAGTGCTGTGTAAAATGAGCGGAAGATCGGCTACCCCAACATATTTTAAATTGAATTTTGATCCAAAATGAAAAATGGTTGTTTCCGCACATCCTTGCCATGACTAACATGGACAGCAGAGAATCAGGTGGGGCCCATTAATTAAAAATTGATTGTCAAACTTGGTTTAAGTCACTTGGAAAATCAAACTGAATTGCCATCAACTTTTGCACTGAGCAAAGATAACCGAATTCTCAACATTCTTTGTTTTGCTTTTAAATATGAACAAAAGAAATCACAGTTGGAGATAGCTGCGATAATCAAAGATCTCAACTATCAGTGAATTTTTTTTTTTAATTAACAGATCGTAATAGGAAAGGAGTAATTGTTAACATTGTAAATATGAACCTTGCCATCTCTTTTTATTTTTATCTGATCATATCTCTTCAGTTCTGAAATAAAGTTTTCAGAGAACGCAGTCGCCAATTTGCTTCAGTGTGTTTTAAAACGAGCACAAAAACTCTCAGGATATGGGAGACATCTTTCTACCTCAACTTAGAGAAATCTATTGATGCATGAATATACACAGAATACTCCAGTCACCTGATCTAGGTAAAATATCCAGTTGAAGCCGGGCTTTTGAGACAGGCTAAGGCCTTGAAATAAAAACTTTAAGGCAGACATTAAAAGAAACAAAAGCCATTCAATGGATAACTTTAATCATGTTATTGTGAAATATGTGATTTAAAAAATTTATTGTGTGTCAAACCTTGTTTTGGATATTTGAAAATTCAATCAGTGAGAAAATATGGCAGGCAACATTTTCTAAAAAAACATTTTTAATAATTTGCTTGGTTCATTATATTTTTGCTCTTTTTTATTTATAGGTTTTCTTGATTGCTCGATTGACATTTTTGTAAGTACTTATCATTACATAGGATATACAGCACAGAAACAGGCCATTCGGCCCAACCAGTCCATGCCGGCGTTTATGCTCCACTCGAGCCTCCTCCCGTCTTTCCTCATCTAACTCTATCAGCATAATCTTCTATTCCCTTCTCCCTCATATGCTTATCTAACCTCTCCTTAAATGCATCTATACTATTCACTTCAACCACTCCCTGTGGTAGCGAGTTCCACATTCTCACCACTCTCTGGGTAAAGAAGTTTCTTCTGAATTCCCTATTTGATTTCTTGGTGACTATTATATCGTGATGGCCCTTTCAGCATTCCAAAGGGACCGCTCCCTCCACGACACCCTGGTCCACTCCTCAATCACCCCCAACAGCCCCTCCCCTCCCCATGGCACCTTCCTGTGCAAGCGCAGGAGATGCAACACCTGCCCTTTTACCTCCTCCGTTCCCACTGTCCAGGGCCCCAAACACTCCTAGGTGAAACAGCGATTTACTTGTACTTCTTGCAATTTAATATACTGTGTTCGCTGCTAACGATGTGGTCTCCTTTTTTAAAATTATTATCTAGATACAAATTATCAGTTTGTCATTGGCAGTTTTCTCATGTTTATCTTGCTTTCGATTTATTTTTCCCCTAACTGAGCTTTGAATTGCTACTGTCTTATTTAAGCCAGTCAACGTGCGACAGCAGTATGTTGACAAAAATCATGACACAGGAGGCAAGGGTAATGTGTGCAGGACATAGGCATATATACATAGGTAGATTAGAAGAGTACATAAATTAAGCTTGTAAATTATTACAACTGTATAAAGAATGTTAGATTTGAAAGGTGATTCTATCAATAATCCAATACTCAAATGATAATTCTGAAAGTATTGGCTTCTGAAATAGACTAGCATGTAAGTAGAGACAATCTAAAAGCCTGTAGACTTTCCCCCTTGGGGAACTAGTCTAATTTCTGCTGAAGAAGGATGAAGTAAGCAATAAGCGTGAATCTAAGGAAAGATAGAGTTAGATTGCAGAAAAGTCAAGAAATCTTAGGACAATGATTGCAAGTGCCTACACAGAACACACCTGATGGACATAGTTTCCTTAATTTATGTCATGCGTTCTTAGTGAAGTATGATAAAACAAAAAACAAAACACAAAAACCTCAACAGAGTAGCTGAAGCTTTTATGTCTGATTGACATATAGAAACCAGAGGTTTTGTCTTAAACTTTTGGTGGCAAGAGGTGTGATGCAAGGAAAAAGGGAACTTCTATTTAAATAGAGCCTTTTACATCCTTAGAATGTTCCAAACCACTTCACAGCCAATAACTGACTTTTGAAATGAAGTTACTCATTGTGTAACCAGATGCGGCAGATAATCTGAACATAGCAAGATCCTACAATTAGCAAATGAGATAAATAACCGTGTTCAACTATTTTTGGTGATGTTGTTTGAGAGGGGAATGTTTGCTAGGATACCAGCAGAATGCCCTTCTCTTCAGATAGTGGCATTGATCCTGTACATTTAATGGATCAGAAAGAAAGGGCTTTAGTTTAATGTCTCATCCAAAAGATGGCACTCTAATAGAACAGCAATCCCACAATACTATGCTGAGGTGTCAGTCTAGATTATGTGGTCAAGCCCTGGAGTGGGGTTTGAACCCACAGAAGGAGCAAAATAACCATTAGTTAGGGAAAGATAAACAGGTACAATGGTAAAGGTCTAGAACGCTTCAAGGACACCCTCAAAACCTCCTTGAAAAAGTGTAACATCCCCACCGACACTTGGGAATCCCTGACCCAAGACCACACAAAGTGGAGGAGAAGCATCCGGGAAGGCACCGAATACCTCGAGTCTCTTCGCCAGGAGCAAGCGGAAGCCAAGCGCAAGTAGCGCACGTCAACCCAAGCACCCCACCCACCCGCCCCTTCAACCACCGTCTGTGACAGAGACTGTAGGTCCCGTATTGGACTCATCAGTCACCTGCAAACTCATTTTTAATGTGGATGCAAGTCATCCTCGGTTCCGAGGGACTGTCTAAGAAGAAGCAGCAACTTTAACAACTTGAGAGCACCAAAATAATGTGTGGCAGTAACTGTAGTCATTGTTATGACACTTTCCTATTTGTACTCAACGTGGTTTCCTCAAATCTATCACGTTAAATAACATTCCCGAAGAATGAAGCACTTTTAAATAGTCATTTAAAAATTTGTTCGAGAAGCACAATCTCCTTATTTAAAATACTGAACTGACATTCACAGAAATTATTTGCAGCCTCAGGAAACAAAAACATTATTTGTGCAATCAATTTAGTAATACATTAAAAAAGGTAAGAAATCCACCTACCTTTTTTTCTACTAAAAGCACGGTTCATGTTGACAAGTATTCAGCTGAAACACCAGCAGTGCTGAAGTAGTTTTATCTGAAAATGACAAACATGCATAAGATCACACAATCCTTATGTGACAATTACAAGCTTTTAGCAGATATCAAGCACGGTAATCATTTTCTCTCCGTAACAAACCAGCAGCTTAATAATTCATTATCGTTTCAACCCAGTGATCTTCAATATTAAACAGAAGGCAAAACAGTTCTCTAAAAATGTGCATGAATTATTCGTGCAGGTTTGAAGTAAAGCTCAGGTAATATAGCTCTTCAGCAATGTGTCTCCAAATAACTCCTGGCAGCTATCACTTGCACCAATATTTCTTGAATTATTGGTTAGTTCAACAGCATATTAGTTATCTACGGTAAGAAATGAAACAAACAATTACTGTAGTACACCTAACATTCCATTGTGGAGAACTGAATTTCAATGTGCAGCTGCAGTTTGATGTAAGGTCACTGTGCAATACAGTAATAAAGATTTTGCATGAATATGACAAAATCTTTGACAGGTCACTTGTATACATCACTTTGACCTTTATCAATGATTCTGTACTGAACTGGCAATGAAATATATCCACGGAACCATCAGCACAAACCTACCCTCTCGACTGGTAACAAGGTAAATGACCAAGCATAAGAGTTATGACTGAGATTATCCGATTATTCTGGCTCAAGGACATTGTCGTGGCAAAAAGATGGAATGTGAGGCCACAATGTGCCAATAAATTCCCCTCTCCCTATCAAAGGCGTACAATCCCAATGTTCTACTACTATAATCATTGTACATAAATAGATCTTAAAAGCCAGGGTCGATCATAGAATCATAGAATAATACATAGAATCAATTAATTAAAGGGGGCTCCTCCTGCGCTATGTGGGAACTCTACTATGTGTGCAGGAAGTGTATCCAGATGCAGCTACTGGCAGACCGCATTGAGGCACTGGAGCTGCAATTGGATACATACTGGACCATTCGCGAGGCTGAGGATGTCGTGGATATCATGTTTGATCAGTTGGTCACACCGCAGGCAAAGGTTGGACAGGCAGAAAGGGAATGGGTGACCAACAGACAGAGTACTAGGCACAGACAGGTAGTGCAGGGGTGCCCTGTGGCCATCCCCCTCTCAAACAGATACACCACTTTGAGTACTGTTGGGGGGGGTGGCTTATCAGAGGAAGGCAGCAGCAGCCAACTTCCTGGCACCAGGGGTGGCTCTGCTGCACAGGACGGGAGGAAAAAGAGTGGGAGAGCTATAGTAATAGGGGATTCTATTGTAAGGGGAATAGATAGGCGTTTCTGTGGCCGCAAACGAGACTCCAGGATGGTGTGTTGCCTTCCTGGTGCAAGGGTCAAGGATGTCTCAGAGCGACTGCAGAACGTCTTGGAAGGGGAGGGTGAACAGCCAGTTGTCGTGGTGCATATAGGTAACAACGATATAGGTAAAAAGCGGGATGAGGTCCTAAACGCTAAATATAGGGAGTTAGGAGGTAAATTAAAAAATAGGACCTCAAAAGTTAGTAATCTCAGGATTGCTATCAGTGTCACGTGCTAGTCAGAGTAGAAATAGAAGGATATTTCAGATGAATACGTGGCTAGAGCAATGGTGCGAGGGGGAGGGATTCAAATTCCTGGGACATTGGAACCGGTTCTGGGGGAGGTGGGACCAGTTCAAACCGGACGGTTTGCACCTGGGCAGGGCCGGGACCGATGTCCTAGGGGGAGTGTTTGCTAGTGCTCTGGGGGAGGGTTTAAACTAAAATGGCAGGGGGTTGGGAACCTGAGCAGGGGGACAGAGGAAAGGGAAACAAGGATAAAAGCAAAAGATAGGAAGGAGAAAAAAAGTGGCAGTCAGAGAAATCAACGGTTTAAATCAAACATGGCTACAGTAAATAATAATTCTAATAGGTCTAAGAGCGTTAAAAAAACAAGCCTGAAGGCTTTGTGTCTTAATGCGAGGAGCATTCGTAATAAGGTGGATGAATTAGCTGTGCAAATAGAGGTAAACAAATATGATTTGATTGGGATTACGGAAACATGGCTCCAGGGTGGCCAAGGCTGGGAACTCAACATCCATGGATATTCAATATTCAGGAAAGATAGGCAAAAAGGAAAGGGAGGTGGGGTAGCATTGCTGGTTAAAGAAGGGATTAACGCAATTGTAAGGAAGGATATTAGCTCTGATGATGTGGAATCTGTATGGGTAGAACGGAGAAATACCAAGGGGCAGAAAACATTAGTGGGAGTGGTGTATAGACCTCCCAACAGTAAGGCGGAGGTTGGGGATGGCATTAAAAGGGAAATTAGAGAAGCGTGCAATAAGGGCACAGCAGTCATCATGGGTGACTTTAATCTACATAGATTGGGCTAACCAAATTAGTAACAATACTGTGGAGAAGGAATTCCTGGAGTGTTTACAGGATGGTTTCCTGGACCAATATGTCGAGGAACCAACCAGAGATCAGGCCATCTTAGACTGGGTATTATGTAATGAGAAAGGATTAATTAGCAATCCTGTTGTACAAGGCCCCTTGGGTCGGAGTGATCATAATATGATCGAATTCTTCATTAAGATGGAGAATGAAGTAGTTGACTCAGAGACTAGGATCCTCAATTTAAATAAAGGAAACTACAATGGTCTGAGGCGCGAGTTGGGTAGGATTGATTGGGGAATGTCACTCAAAGGGTTGACGGTGGATAGGCAATGGCAAACATTCAAAGACCGCATGGATGAACTACAGAATTTGTTCATCCCAGTTTGGCATAAAAATAAAACAAAAAAGGTGACTCAACCGTGGCTAACAAGGGAAATTAGAGATAGCATAAGATCCAAGGAGAGGACATATAAATTGGCCAGAAAAAGCAGTAAACCTGAGGATTGGGAGCAGTTTAGGATTCAACAAAGGAGGACAAAGGGATTTATTAAGAAAGAGAAAATAAAATGAGAGTAAGCTTGCAGGGAACATAAAAACTGACTGTAAAAGCTTTTATAGATATGTGAAGAGAAAAAGATTGGTGAAGTCAAGCGTAGGTCCCTTGCAGTCAGAATCAGGGGAATTGATAATGGGGAACAAAGAAATGGCTGACCATTTAAATACATATTTTGGTTCTGTCTTCACAGAGGAGGACACAAATAACCTCCCAGAGATGTCGGGGAACATAGGGTCTGATGAAAGGGAGGAACTGAAAGAAATCAGTATTTGTAGGGAAATGTTGTTCGGGAAATTGATGGGATTGAAGTACTGATAAATCCCCAGGGCCTGATAATCTACATCCTAGGGTACTTAAGGAAGTGGCCCTAGAAATAGTAGATGCATTGCTGATCATCTTCCAAAATTCGATGGAATCTGGAACAGTACCCATGGATTGGAGGGTAGCTAATGTTACCCCACTATTCAAAAAACATGGGAGAGAGAAAGCGGGGAATTACAGACTGGTAAGCCTGCCATCGGTAGTGGGGAAAATGCTAGAGTCCATTATAAAAGATGTAATAGTAGAGCACTGGGAAAACAGTGACAGGATCGGACAAAGTCAACATGGATTTACAAAAGGTAAATCGTGCTTGACTAATCTACTGGAATTTTTTGAGGCTGCAACTGGTAAAATAGATAAGGGAGAACCAGTGGATGTGGTGTATTTGGGCTTTCAGAAGGCTTTCGATAAGGTCCCGCATAAGAGATTAGCGTGTAAAGTTAAGGCACATGGGATTGGGGACAAGGTATTGACTTGGATAGAGAACTGGTTGGCAGACAGAAGCAGAGTTGGAATAAACGGGTCTTTTTCCAAGTGGCAGGCAGTGACTAGTGAGGTACCACAGGGATCAGTCCTTGGACCCCAGCTATTCATAATATATATTAATGATCTAGACAAGGGAACTAGATGTAATATCTCCAAATTTGCAGACAACACAAAGCTGGGCGGGCGTGTGTGCTGTGAGGAGGATGCCGAGAAACTCCAGGATGATTTGGACAGGTTGGGTGATTGGGCAAAAGCATGGCAGATGCAATATAACGTGGATAAATATGAGGTTATCCACTTTGGTGGCAAAAACAGGATGGCAGATTAGTATCTGAATGGCAATAGATTGGGAGAAGGGGAAGTGCAACGAGACCTGGGTGTCCTTGTGCACCAGTCGCTGAAGGTAAGCATGCAGGTGCAGCAGGCGGTTAAGAAGGCAAATGGTATGTTGGCCTTCGTAGCGAGAGGGTTTGAGTACAGGAACAAGGATGTCTTGTTGCAGTTGTACAGGGCCTTGGTGAGACCACATCTTGAGTATTGTGTGCAGTTTTGGTCGCCTTATCTGAGGAAAGATGTTCTTGCCATGGAGGGAGTTCAGCGAAGATCCACCAGGCTGATGCCTGGGATGGCAAGAATGACGTATGATGAGAGATTGGGTCGATTGGGCTTGTACTCGCTGGAGTTTAGAAGAATGAGAAGGGATCTCATTGAAACTTATAAAATTCTGACAGGACTGGACAGACTAGATGCAGGAAGGATGTTCCTGCTGGCGGGGGTGTGCAGAACCAGGGGTCACAGTCTAAGGATAAGGGGTAGGCCATTTAGGACAGAAATGAGGAGGAATGTCTTCACCCAGAGAATGGTGAACCTGTGGAATTCTCTACCACAGAAGGCAGTAGAGGCTAACACATTAAATATATTGAAGAAGGAGTTGGATATATTTCTTGAGGCTAAAGGGATCAAGGGGTATGAAGCAGGGACCGGGTACTGAATTTGGATGATCAGCCATGATCGTATTGAATGGCGGAGCAGGCTCGAGGGGCCGAATGGCCTACTCCTGCTCCTATCTTCTATGTTTCTATGTTTCTATCATAGAATAATACAGAAAGAGCTATCTAATTAGTCCCACTCCTCTGCACTTTCTCCATAGTACTGCAATTTTCACCTTTTCAAGTATATACCCAATTCCCTTTTGAAAATTACTATTTAATCTGCTTCCACCACCCTTTTCAGGTAGTGTATTGCAGATCATAAAAACTCGCTGCATAAAAAAAAAAATTCTCATTTCCCCCCTGGATTTTTTGCCAATTATCTTAATCGGTGTCCCCTGGTTACTGCCCCTCCTGCCCGTGGAAACAGTTTCTGTCCAACTACTCTATTAAAACACCTCATAATTTTGAGCACCTCTATTAATTCTCCCCTTAACCTTCTCTGTTCTAAAGAGAAATAATTTACTTAGGGTCCAGGGTCATATTAACCATGTAGATAATTTGCTAGGTCCAAAACCCAAGGGGATAAGAGAGCAATATTTTGAACATTGGATCAATTTTTAATACTAAAATAATTTGCATTTAATGATCTCCGAAGAATAATGTTGTTAATCTATACTTTTACCTAAATCGGGTGAGATTTATCACCCATTCATCATCAATGAGCAGAAATTTAGCCCTAGCACCACTGCCTCTCACTCTAAATTATGATGTGGTTTTCTTGGCTAGAACAAATCAATTCTTGTGAACTTAGTTCAACTTTGTATTTAAAAAGCTGAGAAAACCTTGTGGTAGTGTATGTATAAATAATTTGAAGTAGTTGAAAAGCTTTTCTTTGAACAGTTTTACTTCTTGATAAGTTTTAGATACCTTGCTACCCATTTAAAAAATATTTCAGTAACTTAGAACTTGTTAAAACTGAGGGTGATGCAACAGCACTCCATGCTGGAGCACCATTTATTATGACAGAGTGGAGGGATGCAAGTTTGAATGTCCACTTTGCTGAATTCCCGATCTCAGCTGCATTACTTTGGGGATGACAAAAGCAGAGGTCAGATGCTTTCGCACAGGGGGCAGGAAAATTCAACTGTCATTGCTACTACTTTTGAAGATTCTGCGTAAAACCTTTCCCTGGTGGCATCTACTGTTGGAAAGTCTGCAGATGTGAATGATTTGCTATGAAGTCACACAAAAATGATTTTAAAGCTGTTTCCAGCTGAGTATTTCCTTGATGAATGTAAAGGCGCAGAGTGATAGGTCTATCTGGGGGAGAAAATGATGATTAAAACTTGAACAAAATCTAGCTTTTCTCCATTATCAGCCACTGTTGCATGACTCCCAGTTACTGGATGAACAACTGTTGTTGAGGCCTCAAAACTGGATGTCCACCTATCCTCTGAGCCTAAAACAACATATGGCACAGCAAGACCAATGATGATTGGGGAAAATATAAAAGGATTTATACCCTCATTAATTATAATTTTGAACATTAATAGTTAAGTTTCTTAGCTTAGACATTTCTCTGTTGACACCTGAGCTGCCCTGCTCAATTTCCCATGAAACTACACAAAATCACCAAGCTGATGTTAGTTGAATATTTATTTTATTCCAGAAACTTGAGTTAACTTTCTAGCCATATTGGTGGCCATTTACCTGTTTAGAGGAACTCTGCAAGCCAAGATCTTGGAAATGTTGGATTGAGACCCCACAAAATTAGCATTTGTAATAAAAACAGGTATATGAGCCAAAGCAAGTGATCTCATTCTTCTGCTAGTACTAGTATAACCTATGTTTATAGAGTGATTTTAACATAGCAAAACATTGTAAGGCACTTTGCAAAGGCAGGAACAAAATGGATGTTGAATCAAAGGGGAACAGCTTATAAATGGTGACCAAAAGTTTGGCCAAAGAGGTGGGTTTTAAGATTGGGTCATAAAGGAGCAGAGGAAGATGTAGAAATTAAGGGGTTCAGAGAGGAAATTTCCTGGGATATGAGGTTTAAGCAAATGAAGGCACAACCACCAATGGTGGGGCATTTCTAGAGAAACAGTTGCTATCAGTTCTAGATCTGCCATTCCTGTCATCTCTGCAATGGCAACTTAAGTGTGAACACACCATGACAAAAAGTTCCATCAAAGAAGCCAGTCTTCAGCCAATTCGATTCACTCCATGTGATATCAAGAAACGGCTGAGCACTTTGAATATAGCAAAGGCTATGGGCCTCGACAACATCCTGGCTGTAGTACTAAAGACTTGTGCTCCAGAACTAGCTGCACCTGCAGCCGAGCTGTTCCAGTGCAACTACAACACTGGCATCTACCCGATAAAGTGGAAAATTGCTGGAGTCATGCCAAGCACAAAGGAAGATGGTTGTGGTTGTTGGAGGCCAATCATCTTAGCTCCAGGACATCGCTGCAGGAGTTCCTCAGGGCAGTGTCCTATGCCCAACCATCTTCAGCTGCTTCATCAATGACCTTCCCTCCATCATAAGGTCAGAAGTGGGGATATTCATTGATGATTGCAGTGTTCAGTGTCATTTGCAACTCCTCAGATAATGAAGCTGCCCATGCCAGCATGCAGCAAGACCTAGACAACATTCAGGCCAGGGCTGATAAATAGCAAATAACATTTGCACCACACAAGTGCCAGGCAATGACTATCTCCAACAAGAGTCTAACCACCTGCCCGTGACATTCAGCGGGATTACCAACACCGAGTCCACCATCAATATCCTGGGGGTCACCGTTAACCAGAAACTAACTGGACCAGCCACATAAATACTGTGGCTACAAGAGTAGGGCAGAGGCTGGGTATTCTGCGGCAAGTGTCTCACCTCCTAACTCCCCAAAGACTTTCCACCATCTACAAGGCACAAGTCAGGAGTGTGATGGAATACTCTCCACTTGCCTGGATGAGTGCAGTACCAACAACACTCAAGAAGCTTGACATCATCCAGGACAAAGCAACCCGCTTGATTGGCACCCCATTCACCGCCTTAAACATTCACTCCCTCCACCACCGGCGCACAGTGTACCATCTACAAGATGCACTGCAGCAACTCGCCAAGGTTTCTCCAACCGCACCTTCCAAACTGCGACCTCTACCACTTAGAAAGACAAGGGCAGCAGGTGCATGGGAACACCACCACCTCCAAATTTCCCTCCATGTCACACACCATCCTGACTTGGAAATATATCTCCCTTCCTTCATTGTCACAGGGCCCAAATTGTGGAACTCCCTACTTAAAAGCACTGTGGGAGTACCTTCACCACACAGACTGCAGCAGTTCAAGGCGGCATCTCGCACCACCTTCTCAAGGACTATTAGGGATGGGCAATAAATGTTGGCCTTGCCAGGGACACCCACATCCTGTGAATGAATATAAAAACTCACATGAAAGGCATTATTTACTGTGTCAGAAGGATCGTCACTGGGCGAAGCACAAATGAGAAAGAGGACCTGGGACAGGAAAAAGAGACACGACTGCTCTCAACTGAGGAGCCAATCTTCAGAAGAGAGATTAATTTTACTTTTATTAATGCAAGAGCAGGTAGTGCAAATATTTTCCACACGTATGGTTGAGATGATGGATACGTGGATGGATTACAAGTATTTCACGTCCTGCAGAACACCATATAGACAGTGACAGTCGAGGAGATTGTTGTGGCATCAAGATGCCAGGAACAGCTTCTAAAAAAAAAGTAAAATACTGTGGATCCTGGAAATCTGGAAAAAAAAAACAGAAAATGCTGGGAATACTAGGAGTTCTGACAAAAGGTCAGCGACCTGAAACATTAACTCTCTTTCTCTCTCCACAGATGCTGCCTGACCTGCTCAGTATTTCCAGCATTTTCTGTTTTTATTACAGCTTCTAAGAACATGGTGGTCTCTGGAGTGGCAGCTACCACAGATGCCTTCAGCAGGACAATAGCACATGGTTTTCAAGAGCCAATTGGGACTATTCTGCCTCTGATGACACCAACCAGTTGCATCTCTGAGCCTGTGTCCCGCACTAGTGGGCTGCAAGGAGTAGGCACAGCTGTTTCTGTCTCTCTGGAGAGTGGGGATGAGCCTGTGTTGTTAAAGCCCCCTCCAATACTGTCACATGAGGGAGCTTCAGACATAAGCCTGGCAACCCCTTACCACTGGAAGAGAAAGGCTGCCAGAAGCTGAATCCATCTGAGAGAGCAGATATCCTGAGACACGCTAGGTCGCTAAGGCTCCAGGGGAACCATCTCAGCCACACACCACTCAACTTCATCTCACTCAAGGAGCATCTCATAGGATTAGTAGAGTAGGAGCTAGAACAAAGGCGAATCACGGTATTAAGTAGTCGGTGTAAATAGGGAAAATGGATTTTTGTGGTGAATGCTGTTGTTTAAATTAAACTTGGCTTGATCACAAAGTTGAGAGTTCATTTGTGTATGCTTTCAACATTTGCGAGATGGATAATAAAATTATTCCCATAGAGAAATCCATGTCTAGAGTAATAAGCAGCACATTGAGTAGAATCAAATAAAAGTAACAGCAAAAGCTCTGACTGAATCAAGTACATTAAAGAATGCAATGCAGGCAAAGAAATTGCAACCTTCGAAAAAAGCACAGAAAATGGCTTGTCCTACCTCAGTTTCAGTAATGAATTGCACACCATGCAGCTAGTTTGTTTTGAGATTATATAATGTGACAAGGCTTTCAACCGTATCTTGTATATTGAAGGTGTACCCCACTTGGAATCATAGAATGGTTACAGCACAGAAGGAGAAGGAGGCCATTCGGCCCGTCGAGCCCATGCCGGCTCTCTGCAAGAGCACTTCAGCTAGTCCTACTCCCCCGCCCTTTCCCCATAGCCCTGCAAATTATTTCCTTCAGGTACTTATCTAATTCCCTTTGGAAAGCCACGATTGAATCTGCCTCCACCACCCTTTCAGGCAGTGCATTCCAGATCCTAACCACTCGCTGCATAAAATAGGTCGCCTTTGGTTCTTTTGTCAATCACCTTAATTCTGTGTCCTCTGGTTCGCGACCCTTCCGTCAATGGGAACAGCTTCTCTCTATCTACTCTGTCCAGACCCCTCATGATTTTGAACACCTCTATCAAATCTTCTCTCAACCTTCTCTGTTCTAAGGAGAACAGCCCCAGCTTCTCCAGTCTATTCATGTAACTGAAGTCACTCATCCCTGGTACCATACTTGTAAATCTTTTCTGCACCTTCTCTAAGGTCTTCACATCCTTCCTAAAGTGCGGTGCCCAGAATTGGACACAATACTCCAGTTGAGGCCGAGCCAGGGTTTTATAAATGTTCATCATAACTTTTTTTAAATTCGTTTATGGGATCAGGGCGTCGCTGGCAATGCCAGCATTTATTGCCCATCCCTAGTTGCCCTTGATTTTGTACTCTATGGGCTGGATTTTGTCAGTGTGGGCGGGCTGGGGCGTGTCAGGTGGAAATCATGTTCGGCGCAAATCGTGTCAGGCCCCCGACTCCTAAGTGATATGTTGAAAATGTGGGATTTTCCCCTAATTGGGCAATTGATTTCCAGCGTGTGGGAACCACTGGCCCAATGAGTCTTTTCATACAGAAAGTCGCCTCCGATTGCGTCATCAATGCTGTTGGATTTAAGGCCTGCAAGCAGCCTTCATTCTTCTGGAGACTGCAAAGGCTCTGCAATTTATGTGAAGGAGATGAATTGTGGAAAATGTCAACAATCAAGCAAAGGTGAGCTCCTCGATTTGTTGAGCCCTCCCTCCAATCTCTGGTCCACGGAGCCAGCTGTAATAAGGACGTGCTGTTCCCTTCTTCAGGGAGAAAAAAAAACCCCAGCAGACAAAAGCTGTGTGGCTACAAGTGGCCCTGGAGGTCAACTCCATTTCGCTGAGCCGCAGAACCTGGCTGCAATGCAGGAAGAGGTTTCATGACCTTCTCCGCACAGGAAAAGTGAGTATGACTTTCCCATCGCCTCTCCTCACCAGCACTCTGCTTTGCCAACCTCTTCCTCCACATGCCACTTCACACTTACATCCCTGCACCCTTACCCATTCCCTATCTCTCGATGGTCACATTCACTTAACTATTCGACCATGCAGCCTTCATACTCCCCATCACTGTGATACCATGACAACAACAACTTTCAACACACACAGAGGGTCCTTTGTCTCCTTCTAAGCATCTATGCTATGGATTCTCTACACTCACTCTTTCGTTCTCACTCAAACTCCACTTGTGTCCCTCATTGCAGGAATAGAGAGCTCACAATAAGAGGGAAAAAGCCATGACAGGAGGAGGGCCACCTTCAGTAGCCCAGCTCACCCCCTGGGAGGAGGCAGCCCTGGAAACTGCTGGGATCGAGGATAACCAAGTGGTGGACGGACAGACGGGCGCATCACAACAAGCTGGTGACAGAATAGTTTGGAATCTCTCTCATTGACATAGCATGAGTCACTGATAATGATTCTGATGCTCTAACAGATTGCCTTATGATCATCTGCAATTTACAATGTGCATGTAACCTTGGCCTCACATCTCTTTCCTTTACTCCCCAACAGGACCATCAACAGCCCCCGTCCCCACTATACAGGAGGAACAGCCTGAGCCTCCAGACTCCTCAGAGGAAGCTGCAACCACGGAGGACGCAGTGTCAGCAGAATTCAGCACACCCAGCACCAGCGCAGACAGTCACCTCGGAGGGACCTTCGCGGATAGAGTAGTGTTGTCACCTGGTGTATCACAGCTCACAAGTGAACATCAGCAGATGGTGGAGACAGGGACAGCAGTGGAGAGTCCTCGTCGGAGGGCGCAGGACTCTGCCAGCTTGGCTCAGCTGCATGTCGACCCTGTGCCTCCGGGTCCATCCAGAAGGAGAGCGGTGCAGGAACTCCAGGAACAGGTGCAGGAGTCTCTGGCAGGTTTTGTCTCCAGGGTTGCTGCGAGTGTGGAGCAAATGGAGGAGTCCATCGCGAACATGAGCAGAGCCTTTGTGGAGGCACTGGCGCATGAACGCATCATCGTGGAAAGGATGGCAACCTACGTGGAAAGGATGGCTACCTCCATGGTAAGGCTGGCTATCGTAGAGGAGAGGATGGCTACGGTAGAGGAGAGAATGGCTACGTCCATGGAGGAACTTAGTCGTCAGGGTCTTGAAAACATGGTCATTGTTCAGAATAGAATGACATCTCTTGAGGAGCGATGGTCAGCTATTGAGCAAACAAGCCAGACCTTCATACAAGTCCTCTGGTGCAAGACTTCCAACGCAGAAACGGGTCCTCATGGCCTCCCTGCAGTGCAACAAGGTGCTGTAAAGCCACCTGCTAGCTCTGAAGTGGGGCTGACCCATGAGAGGGATGTTGGTGACAGACAACAAGGAAGTGGGGGCTCCTCTCCAAGCGCTCACACGACCATGCCACAACAAAGCCCTCGGTCAGAGCCCCACCAGAGTCCTCACCCAACTGAGATGGGCGTCTCAGCCCCTGCACAGCCGCAGGAGCAGCAGACTGTTGGCGAGCCGGTACAGGTTCGCCACCCAAGAGGACGCCCGCCAAAGACGTCGAGACAGGAGCAGCAAGAAAGTGAGCAAGGGGCCTCCACATCTGCTGAAGCCACATGGAAAGCACCATGTAGGAGCACGCGTAAGAGGAAGATAAAGCACAAGTAGTCACAAGGGTAGTTACTTGGGTGCTGTGTTGTTTTGTTTTTGGACCAGCCATCATTGTGATTGTATTATAAAGTGCTTTGATGACAAACTGTTGAAGTTGTGCCCTGTGTCATTTCGCAAATGGGACTTTCACATTGAGGGCTTAGGGCGCCTTGTGATTATCAGAATGGTGGTCAGAGTGATAGGATTCCGCAGGTTCTTCTTCTTACCAGAGCATCGACAATGGAGGAGTGAGACTAAAGTGTTTGATTGTGCAGGCTAAGCAAATCTGGCCAGGATGAGTGTGTTCCTTGCATCCCAGGCAGCAATGTTGTCGCACACGCTGGCACCTTCTGGCCTGTGCATCTTCAGGTGGGTGATGTACTGTATGTGCTTTAAGTCAGAACTACTTTTTACAGCTCCTGTATACTGTAGTACCGGCAGTAACCACACTGGAATATAAGCTGTGCGCATGCCTCTGTACTCCAGTCTAGAGATGACCCTCCTCCAGTAAAGACCTGTTGTTTGTTATATACAGCATCCGTGTAATTCTTTATCCACTGAACCACGGATCTAACAGTGGCGACGAGTGTTGATGCGAATCTACCTGCAAAATTAAACAAAAAAAAAAGTCGAGTCCAGCAACACGGGCGTCGACCGCGAGCAACCGCCCAGCAGTCAGGCATAGATCCAACTTCGCTGGGGAGGCTGTGGAGAGCCGGGCTTGGTTCCCCAGCCACAACGAGCAGTAAGAGGCCGACGACAGGTCCTGAGCAGACCCTTCCCGAGCAGCGGCCGCTGGAGCCGACCGACGGCAGAGAGAGAGAGCCGGGCAGCATTGACGGGGTAAGAAAAAGGGTGAAGAGAGCAGGGCGCAGCCGGGGGTTCATCACCGAGCGGCGTCGTGGAAAAATACTGCAAAACCGGAGAGAGGGTAAGAAACAGCCGGGTTCTAGACTGAGCGGTGTCGACAAATATCAAGAGAAGAACGCGCAGAGCACAGCCAGGGATCACGGGCTGATCAGGGTCCGCGGGGCGAAGCAAGGGGAGACGCCATTGAGCCACGGAGAAGCAGGGAGAGCGCGGGAGGCGCCATTGAGCCGCGGAGAAGAGCGCGGGAGACGCCATTTTGCGAAGCCGCAGCGGAGAAGACGGGCGAGCGCGGGAAGGAAGGAAAGCGCGGGAGACGCCATTTTGTGCCAGCGGAGAAGGGGAAGTGTGGGAGGCGCCATTGGGGATAGTTAACGCACAACCAAGGATGCCGAAGAGTGGCAGTATCTCTACGTTCGACAATGAAGTCAAAGATTAGGCGACATATGTGGAACGTCTTGAGGTGTACTGCAGAGCGAATGAAGTGCCAGATACTAATAAAGCACTGGTTCTGTTAAATTCCATGGGTGCAAAAACTTATGGGTTACTGCGGAATCTAATAACCCCAGAGAAGCCGGTAAACAAGGATTTTGGAAGCATAGTAGAAATCCTACAGGACCACTTAAGCCCCACACCGCTGCTGATAGCAGAACGATTTAAGTTCCATAAAAGGAACCAACACAAAGACGAAAGCAATGCTGAGTACCTAACGGAACTGCGCAAGCTATCGAAATACTGCCAGTTTGGAGCGGGACTAGCAGATACGTTAAGGGGCAAGTTTGTGTGTGGGCTACAAAGTGAAGGAACCCAGAAACGGCTTCTATCAGAAAACGACCTTACGCTGGACAAAGCTTTCAATATGGCAGTATCACACGAAGCAGCTGCAAGGGGCGCTGCAGAGATACAACGGAGACCGCAAGAATGCGGCACCAACGAAATGACCTATGGAACAGGGAAGTGCGATCGCTGCGGCAGAACAACACATGACCAGAAAGATGGTTGGTTCAAGGACCAAGTGTGCAGACAGTGTGGGAAAGCAGGACACATAGCAAGAGTCTGCAGGTCTGGGAAGAAAACCAACAGTAAGAAATCTCCACAGGAGAAGTACAAAAAGGCACACGTGATGGACAGTGGTTCAGACGAACAGAAAAGTGACACAAACTCCGGAAGCAAGGAGCTGGGTTGTCTGAAACTACATAATGTAACCGAAATGGAGGATCACCAGACTATCTGGGTTACACTCAAGATAGACGGAGTCCAAGTGGAAATGGAATTGGACACGGTCAGCTCTAACAGTCATAAATCAAAGAGACTACAAGCGGCTATTTTCACACATACCCTTGAAAGCTACAGAGATTGTCTTGAAGACGTATACGGGGCAAAAAGTCTACCCCAAAGGAAAAATAAGGGTGAAAGTGACATATAAAGGTCAGGAAATACCTAAAATGGATATATATGTATTGCCAAATGGAGGACCACCACTGCTAGGATGTGAGTGGATCCGGAAGATACATTTAGATTGGCATTCCATACAGGCACTGAAGGTGGAGGCCAAAAAGGATGACGACGTCACACCTGGACGACTGTCAAAAATGCTAACTGACGCAAAAGAAGTGTTCCAGGAGGGACTAGGAACACTAAAAGGAATAACAGCAACAATTAAAATAGAGGATAATGCAAGCCCAAAGTTTCTGAAGGTCAGACCAGTGCCTTATGCGATCAGACCAGCGGTTGAAGCAGAGCTGGAAGGGTTGGAACATTCAGGAGTACTGTCCAAAGTGGACTGGAGCGAGTGGGCTACACCCATCGTCCCTGTAATGAAGAGGTCGTTGAGTAATACGCCTGGGGAACCAAAGAAGATCCGCATCTGTGGGGATTTTAAGGTGACAGTGAACCCAGTCCCTCACACGGTGCAATATCCGCTTCCACGAATTGAGGATATTTTCGCCTCGCAATCTGGTGGTAAACGCTTCACCAAAATTGATCTAGCCCAGGCGTACTTGCAAATGGAGGTAGAAGAAGCTTCGAAACAATACCTTACGATCAACACCCATAAAGGTCTCTATCAATACAACCGGCTGGTATTTGGAGTAGCCTCGGCTCCGGCTATCTGGCAAAGGGCGATGGATCAGGTCCTGCAAGGGATTCCAGGGACCCAGTGTTATTTGGACGACATCTTGGTCACGGGCGAAAATGACGGTGATCACCTCGCTAACTTGGAGAAGGTGCTCGCCAGATTAAAGGAATATGGGCTACGAGCTAATCGCCACAAGTGCGAGTTTTTCCAGAAACAGATCTCGTATTGTGGCCACGTCATCGATGAAGAGGGGTTACATAAGTCCCCTGACAAGATTGAGGCAGTAGTCAAGGCTCCAGCACCGGAAAATGTGTCACAACTGAGGTCGTTCCTCGGGCTGGTAAACTATTACCACAAGTTCTTACCAAATTTGTCTACGGTACTACACCCGCTGAGCACCCTACTGCAAACAGGGGTGCCATGGAAGTGGGATGACGAACGTAGACGAGCTTTCCAGAAGTGTAAAGAATTGATCACATCAAAAGAGGTGTTGGCCCATTTCAACCCAGCACTACCAATTCGTTTGGCATGTGATGCATCACCCTACGGCATTGGAGCGGTGCTGTCGCACAAATTCCCAGACGGGTTGGAGAGCCCAGTGGCCTTTGCGTCTCGGTCACTAACCTCAGCCGAGCGCAACTACGCCCAGATTGACAGGGAGGCCCTCAGCCTAGTATGGGGAGTAAAAAAATTCAACCATTATCTGCATGGGCAGAAGTTCACCTTGCTGACTGACCACCAACCACTTGTCTCCATCTTTAATCCTAAGAAGGGCGTGCCAGTAATGACTGCACAGCGGTTACAAAGATGGTCCCTGTTTCTAGGGGCGAATCAATATGAAATAGAATATAAAGGCACGAAACAGCATGGGAACGCTGATGGGCTATTGCGCCTGCCACTGCCTACGGTGGAGGAAGCACCAGCAGTGGACCCTATCGAGATATTTTATTCATCGATAATTGAACGATTGCCAGTAACAAACGCGGATATAGAGAAGGAGACCCGCAATGATCCGACGCTGTCACGGGTATATGAATTGACGGTGAGGGGATGGCCAACACATGGCGTCTCACTGTTGCCAGCATTCTCATCCAGAAGAGAACAGCTGTCAGTATGCCAGGGGACAGTGATGTGTGGATCCAGAGTGGTGATTCCACCCAAGTTAAGGGAGAGAGTGCTAAAGGAGCTACATGAAGGTCATCTGGGGGGAGTGAAAACGAAAAGCCTTGCTAGGGCTTATGTGTGGTGGCCGGGAATCAATCAACAAATCGAAGACCTAACTAAGAGCTGCTTAGGATGCCAGAAGGTCCAAAATGCACCACCACATGCCCCACTACACCCATGGGAGTGGCCCTCCTCTCCATGGCAATGGGTGCACATTGATTTCGCTGGTCCATTCATGGACTCAATGTTCTTAATAGCAGTGGATGCTCATTCAAAGTGGCCTGAGGTGATAAAGATGTCTTCAACCACTACAGAGAAAACGATTGCAGTCCTACGGACCATATTTGCCAGAAACGGTTTGCCAGAGCAGATCTGCTCTGATAATAGACCACAGTTTGTGTCCGACGAGTTCCAAAAATTCATGAAAAGGAATGGGGTAAGGCATTACACATCGGCCCCGTATCATCCAGCCACCAATGGATTGGCTGAGAGGTTCGTACAAACCTTTAAGATGGCGATAAAGGCCATGTGCGACGAGGAAATTCCACTACAGCATAAGATGGACAATTTCTTATTAGCCTACCGAAACGCGACACATGCAGTTACCAACCAGACCCCGGCCATGATGTTCTTTAACAGAAGGTTGAGATCTCGTCTGGATTTGCTCAGACCAAACGTGCGAAGAAATGTTGAGGACAAACAATTCCAGCACATCAACGAGAAGCCGACAAGGAGCTTCAATGTAGGGCAACCAGTCTTGGCCCGTGACTATCGAACAGAGAAGTGGCAACCCGGAACGATATGTACAAGGCAGGGGCATTAATGTACACAGTGGATGTCGGGGAGAACATTGTGAGACGCCACGTCGATCAGATCTTAGCATCACAGGAAGGCGTCAACCCCATGTCTCGAGTACCTGGGGATGAACCCGACATACTGGTAGCATCTACTTCAGACCCAGTAGCAGTGGAACCTGATGAACTACCCGATGAAAAGGGGTCAGAATCGCCTCTGCACCAAGAACAAGAACCTCCGGAAAGGCGCTATCCCAAAAGGGTCAGGAAGCCGCCCCAAAGACTGAATCTTTTAATGGACTTTTTGTTATTGAATGTACATGTAAAAATGTAATTGTTAGTTGAATATTAAAGGGGTATTATTAATCTAAAAAGGGAGGAATTGTAGTGTATGTGCTTTAAGTCAGAACTACTTTTTACAGCTCCTGTATACTGTAGTACCGGCAGTAACCACACCGGTATATAAGCTGTGCGCATGCCTCTGTACTCCAGTCTAGAGATGACCCTCCTCCAGTAAAGACCTGTTGTTTGTTATATACAGCATCCGTGTAATTCTTTATCCACTGAACCACGGATCTAACAGGTGACTAGCAGCTTGGCGCTCCTGTTGATGCTCCTGCTGTTGGTGGTGCTGTTGCTCATTGTTCTGCTGCTGTCGCAGCTGGTCTTCGTTCGAATCCGATGTCCAGGAGGAAATAAATTAAATGTTCGTCATGCTTCTGGAATATGCCTCAGTTGAGGAAGCGCTTAGTCAAGGTGGGGAGAGGGGTTTCCAAGGAGGTCACACTGCAGATCGGTGTCAGGCTCCAAACTTCCACAACACTGAGTATGCCTGCTAAAAGATCCCCCAGACCTGAAACAACAAAGTTCTGCCACCTGCAAATGATCATTGGTGAAAACTCCTTTGTAATGGTGGAGCTGCAGCTGTGAGTAAGCAATCCACTCGTGAGGCTGCCAGGATTAACTGGCATAGAAACATAGAAGATAGGAGCAGGAGTAGGCCATTCGGCCCCTCGAGCCTGCTCCGCCATTCAATGAGATCATGGCTGATCATCCAAATTCAGTACCCTGTTCCTGCCTTCTCTCCATATCCCTTGATCCCTTTAGCCTTAAGAAATATATCCAACTCCTTCTTGAATATATTTAATGAATTAGCCTCTGCTGCCTTCTTTGGTAGAGAATTCCACAGGTTCACCACTCTCTGGGTGAAGAAATTCCTCCTCATCTCTGTCCTAAATGGCTTACCCCTTATCCTTAGACTGTGACCCCTGGTTCTGGACTCCCCGACCATCGGGAACATCCTTCCAGCATCTAGTCCTGTTAGAATTTTATAAGTTTCGATGAGATCCCCTCTCATTCTTCTAAAGTCCAGCGAATACAAGCCCAATCGACCCAACCTCTCCTCATACATCAGAGGAGGCGTAAAGGATGGGGGGGAATGTCTAAAAATCGGAAAGGACTCTCAAAATGGGATTATAGAGGCTATTAAGTGGTTGTTAAGGGCCTTAAGGGCCTATCCCGCCTCTTAGAGGTGGAATGGACAGGGGGTCAGAAAACACGCATATGGGGAAATTGCTTGGAGGCGGGATTGGGGCCGCCCGCCATTTTTGGCGATTTTAACAACTCACACGCCTCCAATCCTGCCTCCTCGGGCCTGGCAAAATCGAGCCCTATTCCTCTATTTATGAAGCGCAGGCTCCCGTATGCCTTTTTAACTGCTTTCTCAACCTGCCCTGCTACCTTCAATGATTTGTGCACATATACACCCAGGTCTCCTCTTGGGGCGCTGCGAGCCAATATCGTGGCGCGACGTGCCGCGGTACTGCAGGCCTTCCTCCCCTTATTAAAGGGGAAGGGCCTGGTGCAGCGCGTCCCGACGCCCAGCTGGGCCACCAGGGGTCAGGAGTGCTGGCAAACGAGCCCGGGACTCTAGAGGAGTGTCGGGCTTACGGAGAGCAGCCGGCAACCCGCGGGGGGGCTTCACGGGGGCCGGGGACAACAACGGGGGCAGGAGCTGGCAGGCGGCCAGCAACAAAAATAGCCACCCACCACCTCCCCTTTAACTAGCGCTGCCCCGGCCGCAGGTAGGCCCTTCTGAACCCGGCGGACATAGCATCCGACGGTAAGTTGGGGGCGCCACCCAATATTACAGCCGTGGCACGAGCGGGGCACTGTGATGACGTCATCACCAGCGCGCAGCACCTTGCGGCGCGAATGGTTAGCATCGCTGCCAACTTCCCGCTGAGTTTCGCGGAAGGCGTTAGCGGCGCCGCGCCCAGGTGCTAGTTGATTTGCGCCCCGTTAGGGCGCTAACAGGAGGCGCAAATCAACCAAATTTAGCCCCCAAGTACATTCAACTTTGTGTCACATCTATCAATGCTAATTTCCACTCTGCTCACATCATCATTCTTGTTGCCTTCAATGTTCCTTAGCAATGACTAAACTTCTCCTCTTCCACTGATCAGACTAGCACCAATATAGAGCCCTTTGCTATCTGGAATGACCTTGGATAACTAAATCCGCCAGTCCACAGCCCCAATCAGCACAGTAATTCAGTCAATCTCAACAGTTTCTTCACTAGTAACTCTTACATTGGGCCAGATTTTGCTGAAAAAATAACTGACAATAGGTCATCGGCCTGAAGCGTTAACTGTTTACCTCTCCATAGATGCTGCCTGACCTGCTGAGTATTTCCAGCATTTTCTGTTTATATTTCAGATTTCCAGCATCTGCAGTATTTTGCCTTTCTTTCCCTATCTTTATTGTTCTTTGTGTACTTGATTTGGTATTGAATTCACCCACTCTTCAGTCATTCCTGTTTATTTCTCAATCCTTAAATTTTATTGGTTAAGGAGATACACTGTTTGTCCCATTGTTCACCATGATCCCATATGCCCTATTGCCCTCGCTGCACCATTAAAAAAAGTTAAAACCTAAATGTGCACGAACAAGTCAAACTAACGGGGCATGCTAGGAGATGCCCTGCTCCAACAAAATCTGCCCCTATGTATCTGCTCTTCTTGACTACTTTTCTTCTCTGCTTGTTGTAGAAAACTAGGCAACAATTCACACTTTGTAAACTCTCCTATCCTTTTTTGAGTTATTCTATAAGTTTCTGCTCCTTGCATGGAGCCTCACTTGCAAGGAATGCACATCAGGAATCCGTTTGCATGCCCAAATTCCCGATACGCACTCTGGTGGGCAAGATTTCTTGTTGGGAGGGCAAACTCAAATTTTTCCCAGCCTGCCAACTGGGATGGTCTTTGAGAAGATCTTTGTTGCTTTCCTGAATCAAATGGTTACTTTTATTTGTGCAACCAATGCAACTGGTGTTATTTTAGTTGGTAAGGAAGGTTTCATATCTCACTCTTTCCTTCTACCAGATCTGGTGCTGCAACTTGGTTGAAGCACGCCTGCCATTTTCCAGTTTCATTAATTGCCCATCACACCCAACATCTTGATCCAGAAACATTTCTGTTAGTAGCCTTAGTAAATCAACTATTAGAACTGCCAAAAGCAAATGACATAAAAATGATAACTGCTGCCATCTGGACATTTTCCACAGCTGTAGTTTTGTATTAGCTAGTTCTTTATCTCCCAAAGGCAAGTTGAGGTTTTTGGCTCAGCTCACCATCCTCTTCCAACTTTAATCTCAATTATCTTGTAATGAGCCATCACCAATATCAAGAGGTTACAATTCCGTCTCTCAATAATTTCATTGAAAACATTAATGTGAATATAAAATAGGATTTTCAGGAAAGTCTCAAGTTCAGACATTGATCTGTGCTGCGTTATCTGAACTCAGTCAGCTCAGCAGTGTAGGGAAAACATTATCCAATCTGGAAAGCGGATGTATCGTCAAATAGTAAAACCTGGCAAGACAATGGCAAGCTGAGATAAATAGGTGACCTCCGTTTGGCAAAACAGTACGAATGGATCGTCATCACAGGACACTTGGTGTGAGCTGATCATATACAGTTGAGAAAGTGGTTGTGCAGCAAATAGACTGACTACAAAAGGCAAGCTGGAGGAAATTGGGAGGATGTTTTCTTAAAATCTACTAACAGTATTCAAGGTGGTTACGATGAATCTAGGAAAGTACAGCACCTCTGACTCCCACAGAGGTAACCAAAATTCCATTCTGTTTGTTCCTGTACTTCTATCTCTATCCATTATTAATAGCTTGATTTAATATGGTCCCACTATGTATTCCAGAGGGTCAATGAGTCACATTATGGTCTTGACCACTGGAATATCTCAGAAACTACCTGTGCCTCTGAAAAGAGGACACAAGCAAACATGCATCTCAGAAATCCAGACAGGCCAGCAAATTAAGTAAACCAAATGATACAAGGCAGAATTTCTTGCTGATGAAAGTGATTTCACTGGCAGATGCTGGGACAGAAGGCTCAGAAAACAATGGGGTTGGTTTTAACTCCTGGGCGGGAACATGGCAAAGTGAGCGGCATGTCCATCCGGGAGCAGCATTAGGCAGGCACACCATATTTTAATGGCCGGGCCTCATTAGCACACTACTTGGTGGGAAATGGCAAAACCGCACGTTAAAATCGGGCAGAAGCCCACCACCAGGGACCCCAGGATAACCCGCCCAGCACCCATTACAAATAGGAATTAAAGGCCAGTGTGGTTATTACTTGTTGGGAAGGGATCCCGTGAAAAGCTACACGGTTTTTCTGCCATTCTACTGCAAAATATGTAGATTCCTTTCTATGCTTTCCCATCACAAGATTTCATAGAAGAATGGCAAGAGGAGAGCAGGGAGATAAGATAGTACAAGTAATGGAGTGATTGCGCTCTTCATTATCCCAGCAACCATAGGTACAGGCCCAGCTATCTAGCAATCATAGAGGCGTACTGCCTTCACAGGCAGTTATAGAGCAGTGCCATCTGCTGCAGGGAGACCCGCAGATAATCAAAAGCATACATCACCACTTGCTCCACCTCATGTGTATACTAACTCACCCAGTGCTGCCTCCTCAAGCTCATTATCTAAATTCTTGGAGAATGTAGCTGTGCTGATGCTTACAACAGTTGGCAAGAATGATGGATGGCGTTATGAAGTACTGCTTGTTCTGGGCACTGGAAATACTGGCTGTTATTCAATGCCTATAAAAACAGGAAATGTAACGTGTTACAATATTGGTTGCAAGAAACAATGCTTACACAGCAACAAAGTCAGAGGATATTTCAGTGTGTGAAAGAGAGGGAGTGAATTGGAGAAGATATATCAAGAAAATGATGAAATGAGCCCTCCCTGGTTTTGCCCTCTTCCACTTCTACTATACTTTCAACACTAATGGTGTTCACTGAAGCCTCTTTGAACTGAAAAGGGCTTAGCATTGTTTTCTTCTCTTTCCTGGTACAAATCATCTTGTCCGAGTTGTAAGAGCATGGGCAGTGACACCCAAGCCCCCATCCTGCCATAGGAAGCTATTCTGGGGCAGTTGCGAGCTGCTGGGTTGGTAGGCCAGAAGGTTTTAGAGGGGTATATTGGATATAATGAAGGATGCAGCCACAGACATTATGAGGTTGTTTTTGGATGGCCAAGTATTGAGTGGAGCTTCAGCTATCCTGGTAGCCTGTTAGGAATATTGTGTCCCTTCCGAATGCTCCAGTTCCCATTATTTCCATCAGCTCTTCATTCCCATTATATCCTCTATTGCTGGATCGTTCACTTTGTACCATCCCCTAACTGCCTGTCTGTTGTCATACCCCTTAGTCTGTGTAAACTCCTCTCCACTTCATCCTGCATTCACTGCCACAATGCATCTCTCTGACTGGCACTTCAGCCTATTCCCTTCTTTACATTGCATCTGTTCAGCAAGACATAATTAATTTAACCTCTATGATCACCATATAACAGGAAAAGTTCTGATATCCGGCACCGACGGGACCGGCGTGTTGCCGATCTATCAAAAGTGCCGGACATGCAAAGTCAACGTTGAAGCATACGGAGATGAAAATCTCCGTATTTGACAACAAACACTGTTGCTCAGCAACAGCTCGTAAACACTCGGCCCGTACCTTGAAGCGTCTCTGAAGCTGTTGCGAAGCTACAAAGATGCTTTCCAGAGCCCGCCTGTTAACAGAATGCTAGGAGAAGAAAAAAAAACGAACTAAAACGGCTGCTGATTTCTGCCGTTAGAGCAAAGTTTCCGGCCATACAACCTCCGGATAAACTAAAGTTTCCTGTACCTTACATCACTTCTGAGTTGTGTTCCCTAACTGTTCACCTTTCCTCTACTCCCTCCCCTTCCAACCACCATTGCTGCCATCACTTCCCTCTTACTACCTACCTTTTCACTTTGAACTATTCATTCAACCCAGTATCTTCCCTTCCCCTTTGCTCTGCTGTCAGTCACTTCACTCAACTATCCAATCACTCTGTATGAGATGTGACCCAAAACCTGCCCAGAGATTTCCAAACAGTGGTGTTTTCAACAATCGTGCTCAAATTCTGGGAAAACAGAAAGGGTGAATGTTAAGACTGATGGGTCAAGGTAGCACTGTAATGTGAGGACAAAGGGGGAGAAATTCGGTATCGCCCCATTTGGGGCGCAATTATCGGCCGGGCGCAAAGATTAGCGCCTGGCGCTAATTATCGCCTCAGACAGCAAACTTGGCTTTTATCGCCCCTGGAGGTGATTGGAGCGCTAAATCGGGTGCTACACAACTCTCTTAAGGCGCGATGGCCGAGGAGCGAGGCGCTACCTCATAGGGCAGGCGCAGCGCAGGTGCTGTCAGTTAGCGATTGAACACAGACACACTGGCGCCGGTCAGTTCTTAAAGGGGAGAGTCGATCTTGCTCTGCAGCCACACCCTGCTCAGTGGAGCCTTGAATCTCGGCCTGGGTCGACCTGTGGCTAAATTTAGCAGCCAGACACTATGGAAAGGGCCGGGGAATGAGCACAGCGCATCTGCGAGCGGGCTTTGGAGGCTCTGGTTCGCGGGGTGGAGCGCAGAAGATTCATTCTGTACCCAGAGAGTGGCAGAAGGCCTTTGCCAAGCGAGTACAGGAAAGTGTGGAGGGAGGTGGCTCAGAGAGTGTCCTCAAGCAGCATGGTGCCTAGGACCCATGTGCAATGTAGGAAAAAGTTCAACGACCTCACTCGTGTCATCAGGGTGAGTGCCTTTTTTTCAAAACCTCTTCATCCCTCCATCTCCACCTCACTTTATGGCCAGAGGGTCTTGAAAGCCCCAATGCCCAACACTCATCCAACACCTATGGCCCTTTCATGAAACACACACACACATTCCACACTTTGCATACAGTAAGGGCTATTCAACCATGGGAGGCATTTCAGGCAAGATCATGGCTGCATACAGTAAGGGCTATTCAACCATGGGAGGCATTTCAGGCAAGATCATGGCTGCATATTTACTCAGATGCTGTTCTTTTTCTTGCAGGCCAACGGACCGGTGGAGGGCGGCCTCACCTTCAAGCCCTCAGCGATCTTGAGCAGCGCGTCCACAGGATTGTGGCAAGCCGGGTGATTGGTCCCATCACCACTGGAGACGCCGACCCCGTTCTGGACAGCAATGGTAAGGTCATCACCTTTTTGTCCTTGCTCCTTCCACTTGTTCCTCACAACAGCAGCCTTTGACACTTTCAATCCAAATCACTAATTCGCTGCACTCATGCCTCCCTTGCTGCCACCCTGTCCTCACGCTAAAGCCACTCTTGTACCTCACTGCTTTCAGATGGTAATTCACCAGGTGAGGAGACGGGCCCTCAAGCTGCCAGTGAGAGTGAAGCTGAAGGCGAGGAGGAAGAAGAAGCCGGACCATCAGCGCCAACCTCAACCGAGGCAGCCCATGCCCATACTGGGGACAGTCCTTCCCTGGAGGGGAGCAGGGGGGAATGGTCTGATGAGGGTGAAGCTCTAGGACCCAGAGGGCTGGAGCAATACGAGGAGGTTAGGGAAGCTCAGGACCCTTCTCCCCGGACGGAGAGTATGGCCTCGAGTCCTGCTGCACTGGATGCAGACGAGGAGCGGGTCCTCGCTGAAATGAGCGCCCAGGTGGAGCAAAGGCACACTGAGTTCACGGCTGCAGTGACAAGGATGCCCAAATCCATTGGATCACTGGCAAGGAGTGTGGAGCACTTCGCTGTAGCACAGGCGGCTGCCACGCAAATGCTAAGTGCTGCAATGCAGTCAGTGGCTGGTCTCATGCAGACGCAGATTGAGGCCACGCGAGCACTGACTGCTGCCACCCTCGCTGGATCGGGCAGATTTCCCCGGGGCTCCATCAGATTGCTCCGGATGCTGAAGTGCTGCCCCGTGGGAGTGTCAGTGTGTCGGTCGAGCAGGGAGTTGCTGTCCTCTCTCAAGATGACAGCATTCCTGCTGCCACCACTGGCACTTCTCCACTGCAGTTGCCACCACCTGTAGGACAGACTGCTGCCGCCCATGCAGAGTTGGAGCAGTCAGCAGCCGGGCCCTCCAGGCCCAGAACTGGTCCAGGCCGTCCCTCAAGGGCATCTGCAGTCTCAGTTTCTGACACTCAGCAGCCTTCCCCCAGCCTTGCTCCAGCCACTGGGGTCCCGTTACAGAGGAGCTGCAGGGTGGGAAGGGGGCAATTTCACAAGGGAAGCAGATCACCCTCGAGGGGCAAAAAGGAGGAGGTGTGGCAAAATGTCTTTCATCGTTTTATTGAAGGCCGAGGTTCGTGGTCAAATTTTTGTGACTGTTTTGGACATTGTCTCCAGGTTGTGAGAGCCAGTTATGTGAATGACTGTTTTTTTTTGGTGTTTCATTCTATTACTTTGTCATGCGGAAATGAGACACGGTTTGTGAAATAAAGAAGTGTCTGTATTCAAAATGTGCATGGTTGGTCTTTGCACTCATTGCTGCCTTGACCGGCTTAGAGGTTGCGGGATGATTTCATTCAGGTTGTTTGAATAGCAGAAGCCATTCCCTCAGAGGGGGCCTAGAAGCGACTTGCTATGAGCCTTTGACGAACGGCCCTTCCACTTTGTGCCTCCCTCCTGCCTTGGTGCTGCTGATGATCATCCTCCTCATCATCATCCTCCTCCGCTGGTGCTCCAATGTCTGCTGGCATTGGCTGGGTTCTGAGGATTGCCAGGTTATGCAGCATTCAGCACACAACGAAGTGGGAGACTTGCTCAGGCGAGTACTGCAGGGCTCCTCCAGAATGGTCCAGACAGCGGAACCGTTGCTTGAGCACGCCGATTGTGTGCTCAACGATGTTCCTGGTAGCTTGATGGCTCTCATTGTATCATAGCTCAGCGGGGGTGCTGGGCGAACGGAGCGGTGTCATCAGCCAGGTGCACAGAGGACATCCTTTGTCCCTGAGAAGGCAACCTTCTGGGTGATGCAGTGCCTGGAAAAGGTCTGCCACAGAAGTCTGGCGCAGGATGAAGGCATCGTGGCTGCTGCCTGGAAAGTGGGCACTGACAGCGAGTATCAGCTGTCTGTGGTCACAGACCAACTGGACGTTTAAGGAATGGAAGCCATTCCGGTTGCCGAACTCCTCGGCATTCTCTTGCGGCGCCCGCAAAGCCACATGCGCGCAGTCAATGGCACCCTGCACCATGGGGAAGCCCGCTATCCTAGCAAAGCCCGTTGCGCGTTCTTGCTGCTTGTCCGAGGTCATGGGGAAAGAGATGTGCTCTCGTCTCCTTTTAAAGAGGGCATTTGTTACCCGACGGATGCAGCAATGCACCGCGAACTGGGAGATATTGGCGATGTCCCCAGTAGCTGATTGAAATGAGCCGGTGGCATAAAAGTTGAGAGCCACTGTTATCTTCACTGCCACTGACAGAGATGTCCTGTTCCTCAGTTGAGGCTGCAGATCTGGCTGAAGCAGGTGGCACAGCTCAGTGACCGCCTCCTTGCTGAATCGCAGCCTTCGCAAGCACTGCTCCTCAGACATATTAATGTAGGAGAACTGTTGTCGAAAAACCGTGGGCGGGTAAGGTCTCCTGTACCGAGGTCTGTTAGCCCTCATCCGTCTGGCCATGATTGCCACACTCTCTCTGCGTCTGTGTGCCCTCCGAATGTGATGGAGAAGGACAACATTCCCATTCATTGCAGCCCCCATAGTATCTGGTCAATCAAAGTTATGAAGGTCAAAAAGCAAAGTACAGGAAACTTTGTGCTATCTGGCACCGATGGGACCGAGCTGTTGCCGTTCCCTCAAAACTGCTGGACACACCAGCGTTAATGTTGAAGCATACGGAGCTTTTCATCTCCGTATCTGACAACAAACACTGTTGCTTAGCAACAGCTTCTAAACAGTTGACCCGTACCTTGGAAGCGTCTCTGTAGCTTAGCAACAGCTTCAGAGAGACTTTCCAGAGCCTGACTGTTGGAAAAAAAAGCCACGAGAAGAAAAAAAACCTAACAAAATGGCTCCTGATTTTTGCCAGTGGCTCGAGCTTGCCGGACACTTAGCCTCCGGATAACACAAAGTTTCCTGTACCTGCAAAGTTATGGTCAGAAGCCAAAACTACCTCAGACAGCGTTGACTCAATGCAGAAGTCTCTCTTTCTCCTCTCTCTCAGAATGAGTGGTGCAAAAATGGCTACCACAAAAGCCAGGAAGAGGCCCCCTTTAAATAGCGACTGGGAAGCGTTCCAGTCAACCTGTCATTGGTAGCGCCAGGTGGAAAGGAGGGGGGCGCCACTGAATTTCCAGTCCGGGGGGCCCCAAGGGCGTTGCACTCTCGAATGACATCAAGATCTGTGTGCGTAGGAGATCGGGCGGTATTGTTTAGCGCCGCCGCAAAATGTCCAGTCAATTTCGCGAGAGGCGCAGAGGTCACTGCACCCGGGCGCTAGTTGGTTTGCGCCCCACTTAGCACCCTCTTAAGGCGCTACCAACTGAATTTTTCCCCCAAAGAGTCTTTCACAGTTAACTTCTGGCTCCAAGTAGTGGCAAGAGCTAGGGACATCCAAACTTGTTAAGACTGAATGGAAGGTTGCATTGTCAAATCAAGACTAGCAGGGCCTGGGTAGATTGGCTGAAGTTGTATTGAAGGAATTTGCTTTGCCATCATTTATATGCAAGAGTTAAGTTTCTGAGAATGAAAGCAAAGTTAGTTATATTGAGGGAGAAAAGTTACCAGGAATAGAAAAAAATACAACTGAAGATTCATTGCGTCAATGTCCCAAAGACAAGCCATGGGGTGGGGGGGGGGGGGGGTGGCGGGGGGGGAAGAGGCACGGATCAGAGAGCGGTTGATTCAACCAACTTTATTGTGCCAACTCAGAAGGTTGGGTTCTTCTAAGCTCCTGGCATCATTGGTGAAGCTGTGAGCTCCTCAGCAATGTGAGCCAAGTAGGCCTTAATATGGACTTGCTATTCAAAGTTGTTACTTTAATAGTTATGCAGAGTTTAGTCTTAATTAACCTTGCTCTCAGTTAATCTCAGGTACTGGAGTACTACGTGTAATAAGTAGAGGCCATCTGAAGCAGAGTTGCTGTGACACACTTAAAACTCCTTTGTAAACTCAGGCGTTATTCAATCAATTAATATCTACCCAAGTACCTTGAGCACTTGTACTGTTTAATATTAAGATGCTGCTAATTGTATCATAAGTGTGTTCATACAGTAGTATTAGCTCACAATTTCATGGTCTAATGTTTTATTTGATAACTTTGGCAACTCATTCACTCAGTGGCTTACTTTTACCTTAACAGGTAGTTGGTAGCAGTTGATGCAAAACGATTCAAACAAGCCAAAGTCAGACATCTAGTACTTCTCTAGATATAAATGTTTTACCCCAACAATTTATTTAATGAGGAGTTACGGTACGGGGGCTAAGGATTTGTCTGATGCCCTTTGATTAATATTCCTTACTAAATGTATTGACTTACCAATCCCAGTGTTCTTACAACGCCTCTCCCCCAAGGACAGGTAGTAGGAGGTAGGGGCCCCTTTACCCTCAACTGGTTTCCTCCTCCACTCCCCCTACTCCCCTCTCTTCCCATCTGTTTCCCTCAATGAATCTTTCTTTGCTTTCAAAGTTCCAATTGCCCATTTAAAAAAAACTAAAATTAGAATCAGGAAAGATGGTCCGTCTGCCCCTCCCTCCCTTCATGTCTTACACACATTAGCAATTAGAATCTCTGTCAATCAGCATTTGCCTTTTCTTTAAAAAAAATCAAACTATTAGCATAAAGGAAGATTATTTATTTCTCTCACCCTCAGCTTAATATACTTCTAAAGTTTATGGAATACAAACCAAAAGCTACAACAGGTGTATAATGAACACTGTCCTGCTTTCTTTCTCTCTTACCTGAATAAAGGTTTTAAAATGTGTCCTTTACTTCGAATGATTTTGAAAACCAATTGAACAGAAATTGCTAAAATCTTTAAAAAGTTGCATCTGGGGAAATTAGATGCACTGCACAATCCAAAATTCAGAGCATAGCATCACAGATGTGGACATAGCAATTTATAATGGTAAAAAAGCTAACATAAACATGACAACAGGCTTTGTAGACAGGAAGGGCTAGAAATTTGTTATAGCGATGTCAGTAGAAAGGTTGGAGAACCAGGCACAAATGAAAAATTTGTGCTCACTGCTCAATAAAATGATTGGAATCCTAAATCAAGTCTCAAAAGCCAAGCTCATTGGCACTGGACTTAAACGGTAGACCAATATCGGGTGCAGTCTAATCACAACTCATCATTGCCACAGGCTTTTTTCACTTCTTAAAGGGTAGATTCATTGATGCTGCAGCACCTCATTCTCAGCATTGCTGGCTGTGCAGCTGCCTCAGCAAGCAGAAGGAGCCAGAGGACTGAACCAGGTGTGCTCATGGCAAGTCCACGCCCCAGGGAAAGAGCCTACAGATTCTCCAATGAAGGATTGAAGGTATTGGTTTTTGCTGTGGAGAGACGGAGGGCGATACTCTACCCGGCAAGTGGTAAGAGGCCCTCGCCACAAGTCCTCCACATCATGTGGAGGAAGGTAGCGCAGCATATCTCAGGCAGCACTGTGGTCCCCAGGACACCCACACAGTGCAGGAAGAAATTTAACGGCCTCACTCGGGTGGTCAGGGTGAGTGAATGCTTCAACAAATGTTACATACCACCATCTGTACCACAATCTTCACGCACTGCCCAAAGCACCACATCCCCAGCACTGAACCACCAATAATCTCTACCTAGCAACACTCTCACCCACATCTCACACCTTGCACACAATGACAGCTATTCAACTATGGCAGGCACAAGGGTCATTCGTTATTGCATTTATGTGATGTGTGATATGTTTAGTTAAATTTATTAATGGTCTTTGGAATATTTTCTGGTTTCACTCATTTCACCTTTGTGCCCAGGAGGACACTCTGATACGCCATGAGACAGGGATTGTATGATAGGGATGTGGTGAGCAACGGAGATCTGGGGTTTCATTCATGTGAATCAGAGTCTGATGAGCCGGTCACGGACAGCCCGTCCAGAAGGCAGATTGTCTTGCTGCCTCCTCCCTCCCTCCTGTTCCTCCTTGTCCTGAGGTGGTCCTGCAATCCCTGGTGGCAAGGGCTGGGCCCTCATGATGGCCAAGTTGTGGGGCATGCAGCAGACCGCCATGAAATGGGACACCCACTCTGGCGAGTACTGGAGGGCTCCTCAAGAGCGGACAAAGGCAGCGGAACTGTTGCTTCAATAAGCCAATGGTCTGCTCGATGATGTTCCTGGTGGCAGCATGGTTCTCATTATATGAGTGTTGGGCATGAGTGTTGGGGTTGTGGAGGGGAGTCATGCGCCAGGTGGAGAGCAGATAGCCCTCAACTCCCAGCAGCCACCCTCGAGCTTGACGTGGTGGCTGGAAGAGTGCTGGCACACCAGTCTGGTGCAGGATGAAGGCATCGTGGCTGCTGCCAGGATAGCGGGCACTGACATTAAGGATTCGCTGTCTGTGGTCACACACCATCTGCACATTAAGTGAGTGGTAGCTTTTGCAGTTACGGATGATCTCAGGATTGTTATGTGGTGCCCGCAAAGCCACATGGGTGCAGCTGATGGCACCCTGCACCATGGGGAATCCTGCTATCCTGACAAAGCCACATGCATGCTCGTCCTGCTTCTCTCTAGTGGTCTAGTTCCTTCTCTTGCTGCAGAGAACCTCAGTGACCCCCTGGATGCAGTGATGGACGGCAAAATGTGAGATGTTCACTATGTCTCCTGTTGAAGACTGGAAGGATCCACTGATGAAGAAATTGAGGGCCACAGTGACCTTGACTGCCACTGGGAGAGCCGTGGTCACCCTGGTCTGAGACTGGAGGTCTGGTTGCAGGAGGTGGCAGAGTTCTGTGACCACCTCCTTGGTGAAGCGGAGCCGTCCAATATACTGCTCCTCGCTTAATTAAAAGTAGAAGTGCTCTCTGAATACCTTTGGAGAGTAAAGCCTCCTGGCGAGAGCTCTGATACCCCTCCTCATCTCTCTGCACACATGTTCCCATATTTCTCGCTGCTTATGCACCCTCCACCATAGATCCTGGCAGGCAAGGTGGCATTACAGCCCCCATTAATGTTACCAAGTGTAGCAGTTTGAATCTTTGAAGAATAAATGTAGCTACTTTTTAGTTGCCAGAAGTCTCAGGATACAAAAGAACTTGGAAACTACTTAATGAAACTGCTGCAGTGGGTGAAACTAACAAAAAACCATGAACTGCACTAACCGGACAGCTGCGAGTGTTTACTGATTATCCCTTTAAATAATGTCCCTGGAGCCAGCTTCCTGGTGCTGCACACCAGCTCTCCCAGTCGGTGTTTACTCCAGGCGGTGAGGTAAATGGTGAGAATCAATTTTGCAAATAGGGCAGTTAGTGAGCATTGCACGCTCACTAACATTACGATCTACCTGGCGTTGACATTCCCGGCGATGCTACGGGGGGGGGGGGGGATTTGCCATGCGGCGCTGGATTCACCTCACCCTGGCGATACTGGTCTAGCGCCATCTACTGGCACTAACGGGAGGTGCTAAGGGGACAAATTTTTCTCCCAAAGTTTTTGCAGATGTAAGACTTTTAATACGATACAGAGAAAGATACAAATAATTAGGGTAAACTTCACCAAAGTTCTGAATTCAAGATGGTACCAAGTAAATAACACTAGTCAGATCTGAATTTTCTTAAAACTGAATAATATTTATTCATAACAATCTCATAAGTATTTCTTTTCCAAACATATTTCAGCCCTGATACAGATAGCAATCCAGAGTCACCCACATAACTGAGGAAAGGGAAAAAAGGCATCTGATCAATTAGCGCAGATACTGGGCTATCCCATACACTTACTTCTCTATGCAGGACAAGCAGATGGATTAATTCAGTGCCTAAAATCTGAGAGAGGTTTTTATACTCCTCTACTCAATCCCTGCAAGAAGTCTGTCTCCAATTGTGAGAGAGGGCTCAGTAAATCTCTTTCCCAAAGCCAGTCTGAACCAATTGAACAATTATATTGCCCTGAACCCTGCATACAAGCAGCTTACCAGCAGCACATCCATTCCTGTGGACAGCATAAAATATTATTTCAAAGCAACCTTATACACCAAGGGACACACTATTCCTGCCTTGACAGCTCAATTCTTTATACAATGTACTGTTAACTGTAAAACAAAAATGCTCTAAATACAGTGAGATAAACTAAATGCATTTTAATGAAGCATGGAGTGATTAACCCTGCCTTAAACTAGAAGCCATCCACTATCTTGCACTCGAGGTTATTCTTCATAATATGTGAACCTAGAAACTGACTGTTGGTAAGTGAGCCTAGAAACTGACTGTTGGCAAACCATGGGATCACAACCAAGTCATAACCTGCGTTCACCCAACGTCCACATATGCACTTTCCAGCAGGGATCACTGACTAGCAATCTTAAAATCAATCAAATTATTGCACAGGGGAACCAAGAGTAATGGAACTGCCTTTCCTGCTGCACAGTTGAGATTAACTAACTCAACACAAACCAGGTACTGAACCTGAAACATTCATAGTCAGTATGGCTTGGTATAACACAGGGCAGTGCATTTACATGCCAATCCTTGGGGCTCTCCGCTCAACATATCTCACTCCACTGCTTTAATCTCTTAAGTTTTATCCACAATACTCATTTCCTTAAACTTATGCATATGTCTTTTAATGTAAAACGTTATCAAAGGCTATCTGGACATTGATGTATAACAAACTTGCTCATGTTCCCTTGGAATGAAACTACCTTAAAAATCAACTAATTTCATTGGTCAAGATCTGCCTCTTTTGGAACTTTATTGGCTACCTCTAGGTTGCAGGGGGTGGCAGAGGTTTTATATATATATAAAAATAAAATCAACTTTGTTCCTAAAGATCAATTTAATTACTTTGCCAATTGCTGATGCAAGGCAAATAAATCTGTGGTTACCCAGGTTTGTTCTATAGCCTTTCTTGACAATGGGCTCATTTGGAATTCAGTGGCGCATCTCCTACATAATTCTCTGAGATGAAAATGACTGATCAGGAAGAGAAAGCAACAATGTTCAAGGACACATTGAAAATATACAGTACGATTTATTACATCAGTTCAAGAAAAACAAATCATTTTAAATGAGATGTTTTACAAATAAGATCATAAATACCGAGGCTTAAACTTTTTTGATATCAGATAATATTTCAAATTTCTTTTGTGATTGTTTACGGGGATTCAGCCCTGTATTGCAATGGTCTGATGGGAAGCTAAACTGTAACTAATCATCATCAAAGACAATGGCCTAGATTTTGCAGTCAGCGGCGATGGAACCGCACTCACCGTTCACTATACTGACAGCTGCCCAGAGTTTTTGCGGCATTTTGAGTGGAAACTTGCTGTCATCGGGCGTCTGATCTAGCTCGCGCCCTCTACAAGGGATCTGTGGCATGTAGGGAAAGTAGGGAAAGAAACAGCGTGGCTCTTCAACCAATCAGTTAAAGATTCCTCACTGAGACACGCAGGCCACGAATTTAATGGAGGAGGTGGGAGAGCTGGTTTTCAGGTTCCGATCCTGCTCCCAGCTGCATCAGCTTGGTAGATGTGATTTTCCCTTGATTGACCTCGTTAAGCCCGCCCTGCGGACTTCTCGGCCAATTAACAGGGAGCAGGTCTGATGACGTCATTTGATGACGCGTCATCAGCCAGTTTCCTTAAAGGGACCGCGTCCACATGGAGTTTGACAGTTCTTCCGTCAGTGTTTGACAGCATTGAGGTGCTGCAAACACTGACAATCACTGCACAAAGCTGAACACTTGCACCCAGGTTCTCCAATGACTCCCTTTATATGCTTATGGAGGGAGTCACAGCACGCAGGGAAGCTCTCTTCCCTTCCAAGGGTGGAAGAGACCTCCCCAGGACACCAACTTACCTTGCACCTCCACCCAACCCTCTCTATCTACTTTATCACTTTCCCATCTGACTAGCCACATCTCGCACTCATCCTACTGCAAGCATACCAACTAACAACACACAAGGGTAGGCACTTGAGAGGTTTAACCAATGTCCATGTGAAGTTTCTAGTAATGTGTTGTTATACAGTGAAATCTCTTTTTCCAAAAGTGGCCCTTATTGAACAGATCTGAGCATACCTTGAGAAGTGTCTCACTGAGTTCCAGTGATTCTTCAATATCATAACTTCACCGCACCCCCCCCCCCAACTGCCGCCACCACCACTATAGTGATGAGTGTGCATGGAATGGCTTGAACATTAAAGGGATGCTTCACGGTGCTGGTGTGGGATGATGTCAATCTGGCGGATCATGTGACAGCCAGGTTTTACAGCGACAAGTGAAGAAAATCTAGCCATAGTGATGCCATCGCTGGCCTCGGGCAGCAATTTTGTCAGGGGCTGATGCCCTGTGTCCAATGCAGCATCAGGTGATGGCAGAGAAGGTTGGTGATGTTAGTGTGGCTGGTGATTTTGGTGTTGGGGCTAATTGTGGAAGGATTCGGAGGACCAAGGTCTGATTGTTTCAATGGCTCCGATGTTGCTGCAATAGATGGCAGCTGCAGGTGAGATGACAGAAGCGATCTGTCAATGGAGAGAGAGATGGCACTGGACATAGAGTTGGATCTAAAAACTTGTAAGCTAAATAAACCTCTATATGTATTAAAAATGCATTAAATAACATTTTCTTCACTCTGAAACTCACCATCTGCCACATGGCATCCTTGACACCACTTCTGCAGCTGTCAGCTTTTCACGAACATCAGAGCAGACTCAAAACACGCCAGGTTGAGCTGGCACATTCCCCGAACAGCGGGTAACCCATGGGGGCAGGGGGGGAGCGTAAAATTAGAAGTAAAAATAGTCTTAAATTGGCTCTTAACAAGCCATTTAAGTAGCTGAATTGTATCCCCTGCCGCTTGGTGTTGGGTCAGTTCTCCACTGACAGACCCGACACCTGGGAGACTCGCGGAGGCGGGTTGACACAGTGTTTCCTACCCTCTGTCAAACTTTGCTATTTTGACAGCGGACCTGCCTCCAAACCCGTCCCCTCAGCGCTATTAAATTTGTGGCCGCAGAATCTAAACCAGGAAGTATAAATTAGATTTAAATCATGTACAGAAAGTGAAATAAAGAGGGAAAGAAAGATTTAATTAAGGAGATAAAAGACGGACAGAAAACGTTTTTTAAAAATGTAATTTTTTTGTAAATCTCCAACACTAATTAAATTCTGAAGGAATGAGACTCCACGTTTGTAAAATTACATTTTCAGTGCCAGAGAGGTTGAATAGTAGTAATTATGACTTATCACACCATTAAAAATCAACTTGCACCTGAACACACCAGCCCTAACTTTTTCTGCCGTGCTTAGTGTGTATCTAGTGGGTAATTACAGCAACTTCACACCCTACATGTGTTTGAATGATTAGTCTCTTGACAAGGTACAGTACTGTTATAGCGCAGCATGTGGAGGAGCAGGGTAACTGACTGCAACTTCCAAATTATCGCATTTTACTGCACATGTTGCTGTCCGATTTACTTCAAAATAACAGTGAGCGCCGTTAGCCTCACCATTATTCTCGATGGAAAATCTGGGCCATTTCTGGCAGGCTTTGTTTAGGTTGCCTCACTCAATGTTACTCCTATTTTAATTTTTTCTTTTAATGAAAACAATGCTTCCAATCTTTTAAAACACAAGATTTAGTGCATAAAAATAGGCATTGGTAGAAAAAATAAATTTAAGACCAGGAATTGTAATTATATTTCACTGACGAGCATGAAATAGCCAGCAAAAATATTGCCTATGATATGTAATTTCTGTTCACAATCCTTATTTCCTGTATCTAAATAGTGCGACACACTTTTTATGTCAAGATTGAACAATGAAACTGTCTGTCTGACAATACTTCCATTGGGGATCGGGAGGTAAACATTGCTATGTAAACTGCTTGCGCCTGTCATGATGTAGTTGCAGACTCAGGCCAATAGGTGGCATTTTCTAACTGCCTGCCATTTTTTGGCAGATTTTCAGGCATTTCTTCCCTTGCTCATCATGTTTTTAAAGTCCAATTTTTTTGACCCAATATAAATGGGGTGCTTGGGATACCCTTGCCCACTGCAATCTTCTACCACCAGCTACAAGGTTCAGAATCACAGAAACCCCACAGTTCCTGATCTTCTGTTATTTTCCCCCTGTTTATTGGGTATTTAAAATTCATTTATTTGTTATATTTTCTCAATGAATAACAAACAATTTTCAGCCCCTTTAATATAGAAAAATGTCTCAAGGTCCTTAAGGTGTAATCAAAGAAACGGATGCGAAGCCAAAGCAACATACATTAGGGGGGGGGGGGGGGGGGGTAAACAAAAGCTAGGCCAAAGAGGAAGGTTTTAAGGATGATCTTAAAGGAGAGGGTGTGGAGAGGCAAAGTGGTTTAGGGAGGGAATTCCAGAGCTTCGAGCCGAGATGATCAGTTTGGGATCGAATAGGATGGCAAGATTGCGAGCAGTCTGGTTCAGCCTGAGACAGTGACTGGAGGAGAGAGAATTTGTGGCGGGAGCCAAAGATGCTGGCTTTGGACTTGCCAATGTTTAGCTGGGCGAAACAGAGACTCACCCAAGAGTAGATACCAAAAAGGCAGTACATGTGCAAGCTGACCCCATGGTGTCTGCCCGTCATGACTGCCCGTCTGGCAGAAACAGAGCAGGTATGCAATTACAATGCCTGGAGTTACTTACCCACCCTGGAACCACCAGGATCCCGTCGTCTGCTATTTTAACTTGACCTTCTGAGGTGGTCGCAAGAATATCCACCCAAAGCCGGCAAAGTTCTTCTTTACGTATGCATGTCAGGTCCCAATGATGTCATCAGGACCCAACTGCAATTTTAACTCATAACTGAATGGAGAAGGTATTGCGGTTTTCCCATCAGGCCAACCTGAGACAGAAGGGGATCAGCCCCCGAAAAGGTCAAAAAAGCTAAGTATTTTTCTTTCCTTTGTTCGGCCAGTAGGATCAGGAGGGTTAGTCCAGGCCCCAAAAGGAAAGATTAGCCCTCCCCCTGCTCCTGACCCCCTGCCATCACCCCTCTTCCCGAATGAGAGACCCCCATGAAACACTCATCAACCATGGCTGTGGAGAGACTAAGGAAGTCAAGGAGGGATAGTGCACCAAGCATAGTGTCACAGAGGATGTAATTTGTGATTGTGGTTAGGGTCGTATCAATGCTGTGGTAGGGGCAGAAACCTGATTAGAAAGATTCAAACATAGCAAAGATGGGCACGGATTTGGGAAACAACACATTCAAAGACATTGAGGATGTAAGGGAAGTTGGAAATGGGGCAATATTTTGTAAGGACAAAGGGGTAAAGAGGGAGGTTTTTGAGGGTAGGATTCTAATGCCAGTTTTGATAGAGAGGAAACAGTACCTGAGTAGAGAGATTAATTTACAATGTTAGATAGCATGGGAGCCAGGAAGAAGTTGGGTGGTCAGCAGTTTACTGAGAATGGGGGCATGGGAGCAGGAGGTAGGTTTCATGGAGAAGCTGAGCTCAAACAGGGCATGAGGGGGGATGGAAGAGAAACTAGAGAGAGATAGGGGTTCAGGGCTAGGGCAGAGTGGAGCCTAGGTGGAGGTTTGTCTTGGTAGGCAAGGGGAAGGGAGGGGGTGGGGGTGGGGAGGAAGCTTCAGAGACAGCAGAACATATAGTCTCAATCTTAATTACAAAGAAGTCCATGAGCCCCCTGCACTTATTGTTGGAACTGAGGGTGGAGGGGCAAGGGAGATGGGTTTAAGGAGATGGTTGGTAGTGAAGAAAAGCCAGGGATTTTCTTTGTTCTCCATGATAATCCTGAAATAGTGGGCATTTTTTTCCAGAAGAGAATGAGGCCCGTTCATGCTTGATGTAGTCCATCCAAATCTGGTGATAGGTGGCGAAACCAGTTGTGCACTAGATACATTCAAGTCTGCATCCCTTCAACTTAAGGGAGTGTGGATGAGGGCCATGTTAGGGGGAACATGGGAGAAAGTAAAAGTTTTGCTCAGGACAAAATCATCAAAGGTGGAGGTGAGACAGTGGCTGACTAAATAGACAGCTGGAAAAATAGTGATGAACAGAAGGCTAAGCTCTCAGAAATGTGCAGTTGTAAGTGACATGGTGGAGTTTATTCCAAGGGAGGACACAGTGCGGCATCGGCAGCGGGTGGAGGCGGAGCTGAGCGGCAGAGCGACTACAAGAGGCCCCAGAGGCTCAGGTAGGCCCCAGTGCGGCATCGGCAGCGGGTGGAGGCGGAGCTGAGCGGCAGAGCGACTACAAGAGGCCCCAGAGGCTCAGGTAGGCCCCAGTGCGGCATCGGCAGCGGGTGGAGGCGGAGCTGAGCGGCAGAGCGACTACAAGAGGCCCCAGAGGCTCAGGTAGGCGTACCAATCTCCAATCTCAAGGAAGGAGAGAGGTAAAAAGTATTCAAGGTGTGACGTCACCACAAAGCGGGTAAGTGATTGGTTGGTAAGTATTTCTCCCTTTTTAAGCTTAAATCTCCTTGGTTTATAGTTTCTAAGGTGTGATATTCACCATCTAGAATCGAGGCAGAGGGTATTTAAGAATAATATTAATAAATTTAATTAATTACATAGAATGGGAGATCAGGCGATGTGTTGCTGCTGCAATATGTGGGAGCTGGTGGACACCATTGATGCTCACAGTGATCACATTTGCAGTAAGTGTTGGCTGCTCGAGGAATTCCGGCTCCGTGTTGAAGAGCTGGAGTCCGAGCTTCAAACACTGCGACACATCAGGGAGGGGGAGAGTTACCTGGACTCTGTGTATCACGAGGTAGTCACACCAATTAGATTAATTAATTCAATGTAGTCCGTGGCCAGGGTCAGGATGATGTGACTAGAAGTGAGGCAGGTACGGGGATCCAGGAGGTAGTGTTGGAGGAGCCGCAGCCCTTGCACTTGTCCAACAGGTTCGAGGCTCTTACTCCCTGTGAGGATGGGAACAGGGACTGCAGGGAGGATGAGCAACCTGGCCACAGCACCGTGGAGCGGGGGGCCATTCAAGTGGGGGGAGTTAAAAGAAATGTTGTAGTAGTAGGGGATAGTATCGTTAGGGGGATAGATAGAGTTCTCTGCAGCCGAGAGCGAGAGTCCCGAAGGCTGTGTTGCCTGCCCAGTGCCAGGGTTAAGGACATCTCCTCTGGACTGGAGAGAAAATTGGAGTGGGAGGGGGAGGATCCAGTTGTCGTGGTCCATGTTGGTACCAACGACATAGATAGGACAAGGAAGGAGGTTCTGCTGAGGGAGTTTGAGCAGCTAGGGGTCAAATTAAAAAGCAGAACCACAAGGGCCTGAGCCACGAGCGAATTTGGCTAGGACAAATAAAATTAGAGAGTTAAATGCGTGGCTCAAAGACTGGTGTGGGAGAAATGGGTTTTGCTTCCTGGGACACTGGCACCAGTACTGGGGCAGGAGGGAGCTGTTCCGTTGGGACAGGCTTCACTTGGCCAGTGCTGGGACTAGAGTCCTGGCAGATCATATAACTAGGGCTGTAGAGAGGGCTTTAAACTAACTAGTGGGGGGGGGGGGGAGGTTCCTAGAGAGCAAATAATACAAATGACAACAGAGAAGGTCATAGACTTAGGTAGCAGTGGGGAAGGGGCAGAAGGTATGGAGTAAAAGGTAAAGTAATAAAAAGGGCAAAAGCAGGAAATAAGAGTCACAAAACATCTTTAAAATTCTCTATCTGAATGCACGTAGCATTCGTAACAAAATAGATGAGTTAATGGCACAAATAACTACATATGGGTATGATCTTGTGGCCATTACAGAAACATGGCTGCAGGGTGACAATGCCTGGGAATTAAACATACCAGGTTATTTAACGATCAGGAAGGACAGGCAGGAAGGAAGGGGAGGTGGGGTGGCTATGTTAATAAAGGAAGGAATCACTGTAATACAGAGAAATGATATTGGGTCAAAAGATCAGGACAATGAAACCGTTTGGGTGGGGGTAAGGAATAATAAGGGGAAAAAAACACTAGTGGGCGTAGTCTATAGGCCTCCGAACTGTGGCAACTCTGTTGGACGGAGTATCAATCAGGAAATAGTTGAGGCTTGTAATAAGGGAACATCTATAATTATGGGGGATTTTAACTATCATATTAATTGGACAAATCAAATTGGGCAGGGCTGCCTTGAGGGTGAGTTCATTGAGTGTATTAGGGATGGGTTTCTTGAGCAGTATGTAACTGAACCGACCAGGGGGCAGGCAACCTTAGATCTGGTCCTGTGTAACGAGACAGGATTAATTAAAAATGTCCTAGTAAAGGATCCCCTTGGAATGAGTGACCATAACATGGTTGAATTCCATATTCAATTAGAGGGTGAGAAGGTTGGATCTCAAACAAGCATGCTAAGCTTGAATAAAGGAGACTATGAAGGTATGAGAGTGGAATTGAGTAGAGTGGATTGGGAAAATAGATTAAAGGGTAAGACGATACATGATCAGTGGTGTACATTTAAGGAGTTATTTTACAACTTCCAAAAAATATATATTCCACTGAGAAGAAAAGGGTGTAAAAGAAAAGACAGCCATCCGTGGCTAAGTAAAGAAATTAAGGATAGTATTCGACTAAAAACAAGGGCATATAAGGTAGCCAAATCTAGTGGGGGGATAGAGGATTGGGAAAACTTTAAAAGACAGCAAAAAATAACAAAAAGATTGATTAAGAAAGGGAAGATAGATTATGAAAGTAAATCAGCAAAAAATATAAAAACAGATAGTAAGAGTTTTTATAGTTATATAAAAAGAAAAAGGGTGGCTAAAGTAAATGTTGGTCCCTTAGAGGATGAGACCGGGAAATTAATGGTGGGAAATATGGAGATGGCAAAAACACTGAATGAATATTTTACATCAGTCTTTACAGAAGACACTAAGAATATCCCAACACTGGACAAACAGGGGGCTAAAGGGGGGGGGGGGGGGGGGGAGCTAAACACGATCAAAATCACTAAGGAAGTGGTACTCGGTAAAATAATGGGACTCAAGGCGGATAAATCACCTGGACCTGATGGCTTACATCCTAGGGTCTTGAGGGAAGTGGCGGTAGGGATTGTGGATGCATTGGTAATAATTTTCCAAAACTCCCTGGACTCGGCAATGGTCCCGGCAGACTGGAAAACTGCTAATGTAACACCCTTATTTAAAAAGGGCAGTAGACAGAAGGCTGGAAACTATAGCTAGGGCTTTCATTGCTAGGGGGATAGAATATAAAAATAGGGAGGTATTGTTTCAGTTGTACAAGGTATTGGTGAGACCGCACCTGGAATACTGCGTACAGTTTTGGTGTCCATACTTAAGAAAAGGACATACTTGCTCTCGAGTCAGTACAAAGAAGGTTCACTCGGTTAATCCCGGGGATGAGGGGATGGACATATGAGGAGAGGTTGAGTAGATTGGGACTCTACTCACTGGAGTTCAGAAGAATGAGAGGCGATCTTATTGAAACATATAAGATTGTGAAGGGGTTGGATCGAGTGGATGCGGGGAAGATGTTCCCGATGATGGGTGAAACTAGAACTAGGGGGCATAGTCTTAGAATAAGGGGCTGCTCTTTCAAAACTGAGATGAGGAGGAACTACTTCACTCAGAGGGTGGTAGGTCCATGGAATATGCTGCCCCAAAAAGCTGTAGAAGCTACATCATTACATAAATTTAAAACAGAAATAGACAGTTTCCTAGAAGTAAAGGGAATTAAGGGTTACGGGGAGCGGGCAGGAATTTGGACATGAGTCTAGGTTCGGATCGGTCATGGCCCTGTGGGTAGCGGAGCGGGCCCAGGGGCCGTGTAGCCTGATCCTGCTCCTATTTCGTGTGTCTAATTCTGTTAGATGCAGGAGATGGTTCTGTGATAGTGGATTGGCAGTTAGGATCAGATCAGCCATGATCTTATTGAATGGCAGAGCAGGCTCGAGGGGCCGATTGGCCTACTCCTGCTCCTATTTCTTATTCTCTTATGTTCTTATGTAGAAGGAAGTGGAGTTGGAAGGGGTTAAGGGAAAGCGGGTGGCGAGGGATACAAGGCAGTGTTCTTTTCAGTAATTGAGACCACTGGAGAACAGCTAACATAGTACCATTGTTCAAGAAGGGTAGTAGGGATAAACCAGGGAATTACAGGCCAGTGAGCCTAACATCAGTGGTAGGGAAATTATTGGAAAAAATTCTAAGGGACAGAATTAGTCTCCACTTGGAGAGGCAAGGATTAATCAGGGATAGTCAGCATGGCTTTGTCAGGGGGGGATCTTGTCTGACCAATTTGATTGAATTTTTTGAGGGGGCGATGAGGTATGTGGATGAGGGTAGTGCAGTTGATGTAGTCTGCATGGACTTCAGTAAGGCTTTTGACAAAGTTGCACATGAGAGACTGGTCAAGAAGGTAAGAGCCCATGGGATCCAGGGCAATTTGGCACACTGGATCCAAAATTGGCTTAGTGGCAGGAGGCAGAGGGTGATGGTCGAAGGTTGTTTTTGTGACTGGAAGCCTTTGTCCAGTGGTGTACCACAGGGATCGGTGCTGGCTCCTTTGCTGTTTGTACTGTACATGAATTGGGCCAGAACTTCGGGTCTCCATGGGTGAGTACGCGCTGGGTACTCACGCGTAGGCCCAACAAAAGTGCCGGGTTCGTGCATGCACTGCGCATGTGCGGGAAACCAGAACTTCCGTTCCCTTAAAGGAATGGGTTCACAGGTCGAACGCGAGCGCCGGAGAGGCAGCGCGTATGTCCGGAACTTCCGGTTTTTTTTCAGGTTTCTCCGGGAGGTTAAGTCTCCAGGAGCTACGCTTGTAAAAAGCAGTCACAAGGCCAGCTTTTAAAAAGGTAGGTGGTGAATTAAGTTAAATTAAAACATTTTTTCCACAGGTTTATTATTTTTAAATACTTTAAAGAAAGGTAAGTTTATTTTTAGCCCGGTTAGAAACTGTAATTAATTGTCAAAAATTTAAATTGTTTAAAATAGTTATTTCATGTAATTTATAGTTATTTTAAAAGTGTGATTTTTTTCTAATTTATTTGAAGTTTTAGTGATGTTTTGGGGCTGAATTGTATTCATAGATTTGACAGGTCTTCCTGTCAAATCTATGAATGCAGATTCCCTGCTACCATTGGCTCTCCATGGCCCACGTGATCCCAGGGGACGCTTCGAACTAACTGCGCCCCTGGGATACGCAAGCACTGCGCGCCGGCAGTTGGAGCAGGCCCAGGATTGGAATCCCACGCGGGCCCACAGCACAATGGCTGGCGCGCTAGGTAAGTTCAGGTCGGAGGCTTGCACCCGCGGGAAGCCTCCGACCCGAATTTCTGGGCCAATGAATGTAGGATGTATGATCAGTAAGTTCGCAGATGACACGAAAATTGGTGGAGTGATAAATAGCGAGAAGGGAAGCCTCATGCTACAGGACGATATAGATGGGATGGTTAGATGGGCAGAACAGTGGCAAATGGAATTTAACCCTGAAAAGTGTGAGGTGATGCATTTTGGGAGGACAAACAAGGCAAGGGAATACACAATGAATGGTAGGATCCTAGGAAGGACAGAGGAACCTTGGTGTGCATGTACATAGATCCCTGAAGGCAGCAGGACAGGTAGAAAAGGTGGTTAAAAAGGCATATGGGATAGTTATATTCTATGCCTCAGCTAATGAAGGCAAGAGCAGGGAGGTTATGATGGAGCTGTACAAAACGCTAGTTAGGCCACAGCTGGAATACTGTGTGCAGTTCTGTTCGCCACACTATAGGAAGGATGTGATTGCATTGGAGAGGGTGCAGAGGAGATTCACCAGGATGTTACCTGGGCTGGAGTGCTTCAGCTATGAAGAGAGACTGGACAGGCTGGGGTTGTTTTCCTTAGAGTAGAGAAGGCTGAGGGGAGACCTGATTGGGGTGTACAAAATTATGAGGGGCATAGATAGGGTAGATAGAAAGGAATTTTTCCCCTTAGTAGAGGGGGCATAGTTTCAAGGTAAGGGGCAGGAGGTTTAGAGGGGATTTGAGGAAAAACTTTTTCACCCAGAGGGTGGTTGGAATCTGGAACTCACTGCCTGAAAGGGTGGTAGAGGCAGGAACCCTCACAACATTCAAGAAGCATTTAGATGAGCACTTGAAACGCCATTGCATACAAGCCTATGGACCAAGTGCTTCTTCCTTGAACAGAGGCCCGACCAGTCCCCATCCACCACCACCCTCCTCCGCTTGGCTGAACTTGTTCTCACATTGAACAACTTCTCCTTTAACTCCACTCATTTCCACCAAATCAAAGGTGTTGCTATGGGTACCCGCATGGGTCCTAGCTATGCCTGCCTTTTCGTGGGATATGTGGAACACTCTTTGTACCAGTCCTACTCAGGTCCCCTCCCTCACCTCTTTTTCCAATACATTGATGACTGCATCGGTGCCGTTTCCTGCTCTCGCCCCGAACTAGACAATTTCATTCACTTTGCCTCCAATTTCCACCCTTCCCTCACCTTCACATGGTCCATCTCTGACTCTTCCCTTCCCTTCCTCGACTTCTCCGTCTCCATCTCTGGGGATAGGTTATTGACCAATATTCACTACAAGCCCACTGACTCCCACAGCTACCTGGACTACACTTCCTCCTGTAAGGACTCTATTCCATTCTCCCAGTTTTTCTGTCTCCGCCGTATCTGCTCCGACGATGCCACCTTCCACACCAGTGCTTCCGACATGTCTTCCTTTTTCCGCAACCGAGGATTCCCCTCTACCGTGGTTGACACGGCCCTCGACCGTGTCCATTCTATCTCCCGCACTTCTGCCCCTCCCTCCCGGAACCACGATAGGGTTCCCCTTGTCCTCACCTTTCACCCCACCAGCCTCCACATCCAATGGATCATCCTCCGCCATTTCTGCTACTTTCAAAGTGATCCCACCACCAAATGCATCTTCCCCTCCCCTTTCAGCATTCCGTAGGGACCGCTCCCTCCGCGACACCCTAGTCCACTCCCCTATCACCCCCAACAGCCCTTCCCCTTTGCCTGGCACCTTCCTGTGCAAGCGCAGGAGATGTAACACCTGCCCCTATACCTCCCCCCCTTCCTACTGTCCAGGGCCCCAAACACCCCTTCCAGGTGAAACAGCGATTTACTTGTACTTCTTGCAATCTTGTATTCGCTGCTCACGATGCGGTCTCCTCTACATTGGGGAGACCAAACGCAGATTGGGTGACCACTTTGCAGAACACCTCCGTTCAGTCCGTAAGGGTGACCCCGAGCTTCCGGTCGCCTGTCATTTTAATTCACCGCTCCATTCCCACTCGGACCTCACCGTCCTTGGCCTCTTGCATTGTTCCACGGAAGCTCAACGTAAACTCGAGGAACAGCACCTCATCTTCCGATTAAGCACTTTGCAGCCTTCCGGACTCAATATCGAGTTCAACAATTTCAGATCATAACCTTGGCCCCTATTACATTTTTACTTATATTTTTTTTCCACCCCTTTGTTTTGGATCTTCCCTTCACACCCCCCCCACCTTTCCTTTTTTTTCTCTCCCACACGGCAGCGGTCTCCCATCCTGTCAGTACAATTCACACCTAATCTTGCCGTCTTTTGTCTCCACTGTCCTATTACCATCTCGTCTGGTTTTGAATACCTCTTAATGTCTCTTTTACTTCTTCTGTTCTATCGCAGCCCTGCCTTCGATCTATTTTATTCCCTTTCCAGTTTGAAAAAGGGTTAGACCCGAAACATCACTCTAATTTCTCTCCACGGATGTTGCCTGGCCTGCTGAGTTTTTCCAGCATTTTCTGTTATGCTGGAAAATGGGATTAGAATAGACAGGGCTTGATAGCTGGTGCGGACACGATGGGCCGAAGGGCCTCTTTCTGTGCTGTATAACTCTATGACTCTGGGAGTAAAAGAGGACACGGGAGATAGCAAGGTCCAGGGGGTAGCTATGAATATTGGTAGAAGAGTTTATATGGAGGGAGAGGTTTACAAAGGACAGGAGAGGGAGCATGGTAAGTGGAAATAGATCTGGAAATAGTCGAGGATGTGGAGTCACTATAAATGTAACTTCTTTGTTCTAATTTAAGTTCTCCAGTTTACTGTTTTTCTTATCTTAATTTTATTATATTAGCAGGTTCTGTTGTCCACTATTTTTGGAAGAATTGTCATCATATTTTTTTAGGTACAGGTAGACTACCCTTTATCCGGACTTCCGAAAACCGAAACCCTCTAAAAACCGAAGGTTTTTTCGTTCAGCGTAAGTCGTGCGTACGAACGAAAAAACCTTCGGTTTTTAGAGGGTTCCGGTTTCGGAAGTTCGGTTAAAGGGTAAGTCGTGCGCACGACCCCCCGCCGACCCCCCCGCGGACCCCGCCAGCCCCGACAACCGCCGACCCCCCCCGCGGACCCCGCCGGCCCGACAACCGCCGACCCCCCCGCGGACCCCGCCGGCCCCGACCCCCGCCGACCCCGACTGACTTACGCTGAGCGTCAGCGTAAGTCGTGCGCACGACCCCCCGCCGACCCCCCCGCGGACCCACCTTCCGAAATCCGAAATTCTCCTTTATCCGAAACTCGGCTGGTCCCGAGGTTTTCGGATAAAGGATAGTCTACCTGTATTAGATAAATAAAGTGTTACAACACCATACAGGTTGTGACTCCTCGTGTGAAATATTTTGGGAGTTCGACTAATTTTATCAAAAGTCTTGCATCTGGATCCACCTCTTGTTATGTAACATTAACTTCCTTTAATTGTCACTTCTTTGTCTGTTTGAGTCACATTTTTACCGGGAAGCGAGGAAAGTGGCCAGAAAACCACCAATGAGAAGTTACTAAAGACATATGAATAGAACCCATCCTAAATAATCAATGAGAAGAACCTGCCAATAAAAGACAAGTTTAACAAAGCACTTTTAGAAAAAAAAATTCACGTGCAATTTTTTTCTTTGAGAGCAATTTCTATGGTCTAAAACAAAAAAATGAAAAAAAAAATACATTTCACATAATAAATGAAACCCCAAAATAGTCTTTATGTGCTTTAATACATTCAATATAATTTTTGCTTCAAGGACTCAGCCGGTCTCAAAATCCTGCGTTACGGCCAGATGTAATTTTTCCACAGAACAGTTGAAGTGATTTACCAACCACATTTGTGCATTCCGAGTATGTGTACTTTACAGGATTCCCCAGCATACATCAGTAGGTTTCTCTGGCTTTAAACAGAATCTTGAGGATTCGAGTTTTTTTGCTTTGTTCCAAAAGACATCGAAACAAACAGAAGATTGAATTCTCAGAGCTTCATTTCAACTTTAAAATATTGACAACTGCTTTATTCCATTGTGAACTGTTCAATTTGTACCTTGCAGTTAGGTAATCCTCATGATTAGTAGTACCTATGGTTTCTTTTGTTGACATTTGTAATGCAAAACAGTGATGCTTTATTTATTGGAGAAGTTGAAGAGGATTTCAGTGCATTTTTCCAAATTATCTAAAACTAGCCGGAAGTTGAATTTGAATTATCAAATTCCTCATGTTTGGTTGCTACCCATGGCAAACATTGTAAGCTCTCCACTCTTTATTTTGAAAAATCTATTGTGGTATTTTTGAGGTTTAAAGGCAATTTCTTTTTAAGAATAAAAATGTGATAAACTTAAGAGTGGTGTCTTATTTGTTTCTGTGGCTCAGTTGGTAGCACTCTCGCATCTGAGTCAGATGGTTGTGGATTTATGTCCTGCTCCAGAGACTTGAGCACAAAAATCTAGGCCGACACTCCAGTACAGTACTGAAGGAGTGCTGCACTGTCAGAGATGTCGTCTTTCGGATGAGACGTAAAAGATCTCATGGCACTATTTTGAAGAAGAGCAGGGGAGTTATCCCTGGTGTCCGGGCCATATCTATTCCTCAATCAACATAACAAGAACAGATTATCTGGTCATTATCACACTGCTGTTTGTGGGACCTCGCTGTGTGCAAATTGGCTGCCGCGTTTCCTATATTACAACAGCGACTATATTTCAAAATAGTACTTCATTGGCTGTAAAGTGTTCATGAAAAGTGCTATATAAATGCAAGTCTTTTTTTTAATTTAGGGAATCCTTTCCAGGTGCAAAATAGGCACTGAGCTATCAAAATTTAGTAGTGGAATGGCCTGCACCATTGCTAAATTAGTCAGGTCCATTTTCTAGGTGTCCCAGGCAGCCACCTAAAACAGGTGTTAGACTCTTGTATATGTAAATTAAGGGACTTATGCCTGTTGAAGGACTCCTCTGTAAAATTAGTTTACGATGTTACAGGCCTGTACTGCTCATAATTCTTCAGCTACCCTGTGTGTTCTCTTAATTAAATTTAAATTTTAATAACATTTCAATGGAGCCAGGAGGAGCAGGAGTGCTCTTTTGACTCCACAATCAGTAATAGGCACTCTCCCCACATTGCCCGCTCCAACCACCCTCCCAAGACTCACCTTTACACTGCTGCCAGCAAGGCAAGTTCACGCATAAATTGTTAATGAGGCTCGAGGCCCAATTTTTGCCAGCATCGAGCAGCTCGGTTTTAAGGCAGGAACTTTAAAGGCAGGAAGCAGCTGACAATAATAAACTGATGGTTAGACGGTGCCCGACTGTCCAAAGAAGTTGCAGACAGATCGGGGGAAGAAATCTGGCAAGGTGGAAAAACAGCAAGTAGCATAAGGGTTGGAAATGGGTCAAGAAAATTTCCATTCTGAGTTCTCTCTTCCACAATAGTGCCAGACCCTGCCCTCTCCCACAGCTTCCAAAATCCCACTTCCCAGTCCCTGGACTCAAGGACTCACTTCCCAGGATGTTCTCCCATTGCCAAATATCAGGATCTCCCTCCAAATACTGGCAACATCTACATTGATCTCAGACTCCCCTGCTGGTGCTTTCTGACCCTAGGATCATGCCCAATTCTTCCAGTACCCAGGACCCTTCCTCTCCATTCCTCCTAAAACTCAAGACCTCTCTCCCCCTACTCACAACACCTGCTTTCATGCTTCTTGAGCTCTTCTTTGCACTGCTTCGAGACCCAAGGTCCCCGTCCTAGTACTTGCAGACACCAGGACCACTCTAAAAGCAGTTAGAGACTGAAGCCCCATCTCACTACTGCCAGATACCAGGGCCCATTTGTAATGTTCCCATATTACAATGCTACTTACAATATTGACAAAATCAGTGCTCCTGACAATATTATGTTGCAAGGTGTTGGTTATGACAAGGCCACGTTCTAAGCCATGCTCTAGGCCTGTGCTTAGAACATGGCCTTGTCATAACCAACACCTTGTACCATCAGAGAGACAAGTACAAGGCTTCATGGCAACACCCTCGCTCCAAGCACTGGCATCTGCCGGACTACGTCATCGTCCGAGTGAGGGACCGCAAGGACGTCCGCATCACCCGCGCCACGACAGGAGCAGACGACTGCTAAACAGACCATCGCCTAATCCGCTCTGTCATCTCCATCAACATAGCCCCAAAACAGCAGCTGCAACAGAAGCAATGCTGCAGGATAATCAATGCTGGAGCACTCAAAGACCCTGCTAAGAAAGCCCTATTCAGCCTGTGCCTCACAACCAACCTGACGACTCCCAGTGACTCAGAGACACAGAGTGTCTACAGCTCCTGGTCTGCACTCAAGGCCTCCATAACCAGCACCTGTGGAGACAAGCTCGGTCACTCGACCAGGAAACACCAAGACAGGTTCGACGAGAATGACCAAGAGATCCAGGCGCTAATAAGCCGCAAGCGCAAGGCATTCCTGATCTGGAAACAGCAACAGAACTCGAGAGCAAGCAAGCAGCTCTCCAGACTCCTGAAGGCCGAGGTCCAACAAAAAACTCCCAATCTAAAGAACAGATTGTGGGTGGAGAAAGCGCAGGAGATCCAGCAGCTAGCTGACAACCACAACGTGCGTGGGTTCTTTAGTGCAGTCAAGACCACCTACGGCCCTACCCCACTGTGGGCCAAGAACGGAGAGGTAATCATCAAGGACAGTAGGGGCAGTCAGCACCCGCCGGAAGGAGCACTTCGAAGATCCCCTTAACTGAGACTCTGTCTTCGACACGAGTGTCCTCAACTCCATCCCGTAGCTTGCTACCCGCCACCACTTCAGCACAACCACAGCTCGGCATGAGGTTGAAAAGGTCACCCGACAACTGAAGAACAACAAGGCCTCAGGAGCAGATGGAACCCCTGCCGAGGCTCTAAAACATGGCGGAGAAGCACTATTGGCGCGAGTACATGAACTCATTTCTCTTATTTAGAAGGAGAGCATGCCAGGGGATCTCAGAGACGCCGTAATCGTGACCATCTTCAAGAAAGGTGACAAGTCCGATTGCGGTAATTACAGAGGAGTCTCCCTGCTGTCTGCCACAGGGAAAGTTATCGCAAGAATCCTCCTCAATCGCCTTCTCCCAGTGGCTGCAGAGTTCCTCCCAGAGTCGCAATGCAGATTCCGCCCACTAAGGGGCACAATGGACATGATCTTCATTGCGCGTCAACTACAAGAGAAATGCAGGGAGCAGGACCAACCACTGTACATAGCCCTCTTTGACCTCACAAAGGCCTTCGACACAGTCAACCGTGAAGGATTATGGAGTGTCCTCCTCAAACTCAGCTTCCCTCAAAAGTTTGTCACCATCTTCCGCCTGCTTCACGGTGACATGCAAGCCGTTATCCTGACCAACGGATCCACCACAGACCCAATTCACGTACGGGCCGGGGTCAAGCAAGGCTGTGTCATTGCACCAACGCTCTTCTCGACTTCCTGGCTGCAATGCTCCAACTCACCTTCAGTAAGCTCCCCGATGGAGTGGAGCTAATCTACAGAACAAACGGGAAACTATTCAACCTCCGTCGCCTCCAGTCCAGATCCAAGGTTGTCCCATCCTCTGTCATCAAATTACAATATGCAGACGATGCTTGCGTCTGCGCACACTCTGAGGCCGAACTCCAAACCATCATCAACACCTTCACCAAAGCGTACAAGAGCATGGGCCTTGCACTAAACATCCATAAGACAAAGGTCCTCGACCAAACTGACCCACCACACAGTACTGCCCCCCGATTATCAAAATCCATGACGAGGCCTTGGACAACGTGAACCACTTTCCATACCTTGGGAGCCTACTGTCAACAAGGGCAGACATCGATGACAAAGTCCAATACCGCCTTCAGTGTGCAAGTGCAGCCTTTGGTCGCCTGAGGAAGAGAGTGTTTGAAGACCAGGATCTCAAACCTAGCACCAAGCTCATGGTCTACAGAGCAATAGTGATACCCGCCCTCCTGTATGCTTCAGAGACATGGACCATGTACAGCAGGTACCTCAAAGCACTGGAGAGGTACCACCAACGCTGCCTCCGCAAGATCCTGCAAATCCATTGGCAGGATAGACGCACCAATGTTAGTGTTCTCGCTCAGGCCAACATCCCCAGCATCGAAGCTTTGACCACGCTCGATCAGCTTCGATGGACGGGCCACATCGTCCGCATGCCTGATACGAGACTCCAAAAACAAGCGCTCTACTCGGAGCTCTAACATGGCAAGAGAGCCCCAGGTGGGCAGAGGAAACACTTCAAGGACACCCTCAAAGCCTCCTTGAAAAAGTGCGACATCCCCACCGAAACCTGAGAATCCCTGGCCCAAGACCGCACAAAGTGGAGGAGAAGCATCCGAGAAGGCGCCGAACACCTCGAGTCTCTTCGCCAGGAGCAAGTGGAAGCCAAGCGCAAACAGCAGAAGGAGTGCACGTCAACCCAAGCACCCCACCCACCCGCCCCTTCAACCACCGTCTGCCCCACCTGTGACGGAGACTGCAGGTCCCACATTGGACTCATCAGTCACCCGAGAACTCATTTTTAATGCGGAAGCAAGTCATCCTCGGTTCCAAGGGACTGCCTAAGAAGATTAAGTTGCATAATACTCCTGTTCTATAAAACCTCTGATTCACCAGGATCAATGGGATGGTACCTCACTTGTATAATACAATATATAACAAATACACCCCTGTTCATATCATTGGAAAGAAAAATAGTTTCAGAAGTTTAAAGCTTCATAAAGTCAAGAAAATATGTATTGCTGCCCATTATTGACCCAAAAGTTTGAGTCCTGCCTAGAGATTGACAAACCAACTCACTTGGAAAATATGAAGTTCTTACCAATTCTCAACTGAGCGTTCAACAATAACAAAAATTGCATTTAAATAGCACCTTTGTTACCTCTATACTTGACTATTCCAACGCATTCCTGGCCGGCCTCTCAATTCCCAACCCCTGAAAACTTGAGGTCAACCAAAACTCTGCTGCTCGTATCCCGACTCGCACCAACACCCGTTCACCCATCATCCCTGTGTTCGCTGACCTACATTGGCTCCCAGTTAAGAAAGGCCTCGATTTTAAAATTCTCATCCTTGTTTTCAAATCCCTCCATGGCCTCGTCCCTTCCCATCTCTGTAATCTGCTCCAGCCCTACACAACCCTCCAAGATATCTGCGCTCCTCCAATTCTGGCCTCTTGAGCATCCCCGATTTAAATCGCTCCACCTTTGGCAGCTGTGCTTTCAGCTGCCAAGGCCCTAAGCTCTGGAATTCCCTCCCTTAATCTCTCCACCTCTCTTTCTATATGGCTCGGTGTCAAATTTTGTCTGATAACGCTCCTGTGATGCGGCTTCGGACGTTTTACTACGTTAAAGGCGCTATATAAATACAAGTTGATGATGTTGTTTTTAATGTAGTAAATCATCCCAAGGCACTTCACAGGAGCAGTATCAGACAAAATTTGATACCATAGAAACATAGACATAGAAGATAGGAGCAGGAGTAGGCCATTCGGCCCCTTGAGCCCGCTCCGCCATTTAATGAGATCATGGCTGATCATCCAAATTCAGTACCCTGTCCCGGCTTTCTCCCCATATCCCTTGATCTCTTTAGCCAAGAAATATATCCAACTCCTTCTTGAATATATTTAATGAATTGGCCTCAACTGCCCTGTGTGGCAGAGAATTCCACAGTTCACCAATCTCTGTGTGAAGAGATTCCTCCTCATCTCAGTCCTAAATGGCTTACCCCTTATCCTTAGACTGTGACCCCTGGTTCTGGACTCCCCTGCCATCGGGAACATTCTTCCTGCATCTAGTCTGTCTAGTCCTGTTAGAATTTTATAAGCTTCAATGAGATCCCCTCTCATTCTTCTAAACTCTAGCGAATATAAGCCTAATCGACCCAATCTCTCCTCATACGTCATTCCTGCCATCCCAGGTATCAGTCCGGTGAAACTTCGCTGCACTCTCTCCATGGCAAGAACATCCTTCCTCAGATAAGGCGACCAAAACTGCACACAATAGTCAAGGTGTGGTCTCACCAAGGCCCTGTACAACTGCAGCAAGACATACTTGCTCCTGCACTCGAATCCTCTCACTATGAAGGCCAACAAACCATTTGCCTTCTTAACTGCCTGCTGCACCTGCATGCTTACCTTCAGCGACTGGTGCACAAGGACACCCAGGTCTCGTTGCACTTCCCCTTTTCCCAATCTATTGCCGTTCAGATAATAATCTGTCTTCCTGTTTTGGCTACCGAAGTGGATAACCTTGCATTTAACCATATTATACTGCATTTGCCATGCATCTGCCCAATCACCCAACCCTTCCAAATCATACAGGAGTTTCTCTGCATCCTCCTCACAGCACACACGCCCACCCAGCTTTGTGTCATCTGCAAACTTGAAGATATTACATCTAGTTCCCTCGTCTCGATCATTTATATATATTGTGAATAGCTGGGGTCCTAGCACTGATCCCTGTGGTACCCCACTAGTCACTGCCTGCCACTCGGAAAAAGACCCGTTTATTCCAACTCTTTGCTTCCTGTCTGCCAACCAGTTCTCTATCCAAAACAGTACCTTACCCCCAATCCCATGTGCTTTAACTTTGCACGCTAATCTCTTATGCGGGACCTTATCGAAAGCCTTCTGAAAGTCCAAATACACCACATCCACTAGTTCTCCCTTATCTATTCTACCAGTTACATCCTCAAAAAATTCCAGTAGATTAGTCAAGCATGATTTACCTTTTGTAAATCCATGTTGACTTTGTCCATCCGATCCTGTCACACCAAGCCACATAAGGAGAGATTAGGATAGGTGACTAAAAGCTTAGTCAAATAGGTAGGTTTTAAGTAGCGCCTTAAAGCAGGAGAGAGAGGCAGAGAGGTTATGGGGAGTGAATTCCAGCGCTTAGGGCCTAGATAGCTGAAGGCACGGCCGCCAATGGTGGGATGAAGGAAATCGGGGATGCACAAAAGACCAGAATTTGAGGAAATTGGAGGGTTGTAGGGCTAGAGGAGGTTACAGAGATAGGGACGGGCGAGACCATGGAGGTGTTTAAAAACAAGGATGAAAATGTTTAATTTGTGGTGTTGCTGGACAGGCAGCCAAACACAGGTCAGTGAGCACAGGGGTGAGGGGTGAACGGGGCTTGGTGCGAGTTAGGATAAGGGCAGCAGAGTTTTGAATGAACTGAAGTTTATGGAGGGAGACGGGCCAGGAGAACATTGGAATAGTCGAGTCTGAAGGTAACAAAAGCACGGATGAGGATTTCAGCAGCAAATCGGCAGAGACAAGGGCAGATACAGGCGATATTATGGAGGTGGAAGTAGGCGATCTTGGTGATGGAGAACACAGACTTAAAAAAGTGATCACTGCATTAGTAATAACTTTTACTTCCCTTATCCTCCGTGGAATGAAGAAATAATTTTAACGAAAGTAAAACATGAATACCCAAAGATTTTTCCTCTAAGTAAATGCAAACTATTGCTGTCTTGTTCTGAATTGTTACAAGTCCAATAATGATTCAATAATGACTAGTACAATACATTGAATTGATCCTCTAAACTATGAACAGACTAATCTTGTAATTCTTGTTCCTCCTGCAAGGATAAATTTGATTTGCTGATGCACATTTCTCATCAAGGACAGTAATCTCAATTTTGTGGAAGAAACTTTCTGTAGGTCTGGTAGTGAAACATAGGCTAGATATAATGCTAAGCTCCCTTTAAGTTATACAGGCAACACAATCAAACACCAGCCACAAAACAGTTCTTCCAATTACCAGTACTTGACTCTCAAGATAACTACTAATGTGGCCTCTCTCAATCAGGGTCAATCATGTGACATTTTAAAATAGTATTGTGTAACATTCTTAAATTCACTGTGATCTGAACTGAGCCTGCACAGTGGAACCTGCACAAACTTGTTTAACTTTAAAACGTTAATGCTTACTGCTCTAGCATGTTTGTTATCTACGTACTTCTTCTTTGAAATAGCCGAGACAAACACATCCCAATATCTAATTTTTTTTCAACCTACCCTTTCTACAAAATACAGATGAAAATATCCAAATTACTGGTGTATTATCAGACTAGTTAAACACACACATTTTACTCTGTACAGCAGTGCCCAAGATTTAAAAAAACACTCAGCTGTTTGGCTCTTACAACTGAATGTTTTGTTCTGAAAAGGTGCCATAAAATCTGTTTCTAGGCAACCTCACTTGCTAAAGAATATTTGAGTCATCCAGGGAAGGAGAATCTATTTGAGAGGTCGGATCTTATCCTCACTGATTTGTGCAGCCTTGGGGGTCAATAATGAATTCTACCCAGTGAGCCTGATGAGATACCAATTTCATTTAAAGTGTCTCCTGTTCATATATGCAAAGCAACTGTCAGGAGTGCTGCCATACACATTAGAGAAAGAACCATAGTGTGGCTCACAAAACACATTTAAACAAAGTGGGCTCTTGCAATTACTGCCAGCAACTCTGCATGGATGGGAAGCATTTTTCCCCATTGGATAATGAAAGATTTATTCATTTGTGATAATTGAATAAATGAGGAAGAATTATATTTTGCCAGTATTTACTGGAGTGGGAAGAGAAAAAAAAAACAGGATTCCTCACCTTGCAATAGAAGGATCTGGCTGTGAAGCAACACCTCCAGTAACAGATTTAATAACATTTGATTCCTCACTACACATTTGTTAACGTAAATGTCAATTGTATAACACACAAATACACAAAAAATCTTTCTCAGCTGCTATATTTTGATATTTAAATTGCTGCACTGCTTCAGCTTGTTTATTGACACCCTTTTATATGTGCACAGTACATGTACTGGATCAAGTTTCCAAATAATTGAACAAGTCAAATAATCACTTATCTGAATAGATCTGTGATTGGACGGAAAATCCAGATATAACAACAAATTCTTTGACATGTCAGCTTGATTTTACATTTTTCGCAATGCCATTCTATCTACATTTGCTGCAGGTAGACTGCACTAGGGAGATGTATATATTTTATTAAATCAAATATACATGCACAGTAGCTGTACTTATGAAAGACTTCAGACAGAAGTCCCTCTGCATGGATAGTTTGGGCATCCTGCCATTCGTCATGCGTGGATGGAAGCTTTGTAGCTGTTGTCTGTGACAAAAGGCACAACAGCAAACTTTTTTTCAAATTATTTGCAGAGAAATTAAAAAGATGTGCCATTCCCAGCAGTCTAGCAGCAAGGTATGCAACCTTTCCTTTTTGAAGTATAATGGGGTGAAAAGGGCCATATGAACATTGGCAATCAAGTGAAAGTGTTCCCTGGGAGTGTCGGGATCTCAGAGTACCTAATCTCTACCATTCTAGCAGGGGTTTGCATCTACTTCCCCTGGTGACACTGGGAGATTAATCAAAGAGAAAAAAAAATTGTCTCTGCTTCCTGTGTAATGCTGTCTAAGTTTTGAAGCTATGCTGACGTGGAGGTGAGAATGCATCCAAATTCTATTGGCCTGGATTTTGCAGTCAGCAGCAAACGAATGGCGCTGGCCATTCATTACACTTACACTTGCCCACAGACCTTCCGTGGATTTTTGCACTGCAACTTAGTTATTGGGGCAGAAATTAGGATCGGGGGCTTGCCGCGCGTGCAAGCCCCCGATGTGCACTTACCCGACGCGCCGGCCGTTGAGCTTCAGGGACGCCTGGAATTCCCGTTTTAAAATGATGACTCCCGGGCAGCGTCTGACGTCACGCCGCCCAGGAGTGCAGCCAGCGCGAAGCCTGGAGCGCGCAGTGCAAGTGAGACACGCCCCTTGAGGTCTCAGTTTAATAGGACACGCCCCCAATGTTTCTCACAAGCTGCAAAGCATTTTTACATGCAGAGCAGCATTTTAAATAGGTTTTTGGTATTTTTATGAAGCTTTTGGTAACTTTTATAAACTTTTAAAAACGTTTACGTTATTTTGAAGAATCTGAAGTAGTTTTAAACAGAATTAAAGCAATTTAAAGACTTTTAAAAGCCGAGAGCATTTTTTTCATTCCATTTATTTAATTAGCAACGTCGTCGTCATACGTGTCTTCACACTGTTCCCTTTGGGGAACTGTATGAAGTGGTGGAAGGATTTATGGCCGTGATTAACGCTCATTCCGTGACCGTAACCATCTTTGAACCAGCCATTAGGGTGGTTAGTCCTATGGCGGGAGGGTTTTACGAGCTCCCACAACCTATACGAGGGGGGGGGGGGGGCCACCCACACCCACGGACGCAAATATCCCACTGGATGTCAACCCAGAATTTAGAGCCGGAGCTCCGACTCTACTTGCCGGGACTGTCTGGAGCGGGGTTCGAAACCCTACCCCGTCTGGCCCAGCGGCGGGGATGCTACCGCTACGCCAAAGGCCCACTCCGATTAGCAACGTGAAATGGCTGGAATGAGCACAATTTAAAATGGGCTGTGGGAGCCCGTAAAACCCTCGCGCCATAGGACTAACCACCCTAATGGCTGGTATGAAGATGGTTATGGTCACGGAAGGAGTGTTAACGTGGCCAGAAATCCTTCCACCACTTCATACAGTTCCCGAAAGGGAACAGTGTGAGGACACGTACGACGATGACCTCTTCCGCAATGCACCTCCTTGGACCCTCAGTCGCAGATGCGAGGGGGCAAATCGTGCAATTGTTAAATTTTTCATTTTATTGACATGTAAAATGTTGTGTTTGCCGTTTTCATTGAAATGTTTATTTGTGACTGAAAGGATATGTAATCTTTTCCTTTAAACAGTGCAGCCTGTAGTCAGTTTGAAAAAAATTAGCAACTTTTATTGGAGCCAAAGTATTTTTACAACAACTATTTGAAAATTAGAACATAGCTAGTTTCCACCTTGAATGTCTTTATTGCACTAAGAAAACAGAAAAAGTCATTTTAAATGTTAACATTTTTTTCTGAACTATTCATGTTTACAAATGTTTGAAAAGCAGGAAATAGCTAGTTAACATTTTAAAGTTATAAACTATCTACATCAAAACTGACCCTGAAAACTGTTTTATGATGCAATAAAAGTTCACTGCTTCACTTTAAATTGTGTCTGCTCCTTTCTTTGCCTTGCGGGGGGAGGGGGAGGTACAAGGCGCCACTAGCTCGTGAAGGTGTTGGCTACTAGCAGTTCCCGGGCATTTTTCTCGCTCACAGGCCTCCTGCTTACACAGACGTCCTTGCAAGGAAGAAATGGAAAGAGTTGTTAAAGTAATTTTAATGAAGTGACTGGCTAGAAAATCACCCCGGCCTATGGCAGGAGAAACGCGTTATCGTCTTGGTAATACATCATACCCGCCTGATCAATTTCACAGCCCGAGATGATTTTCCAAAGGCCCAGTAATTCCGTTCCAAACGCGTGAGTACGGTCGGGGTACTCACGCGTCTGGCCGGAGGAAATGCCGGTTTTCAGCATGCACAGCGCATGCGGGGAAAACCAGCATTTCCCGTCCTCTGAACGAAGGGGTTCAGAGGCAGAACGCGTGCGACTGCACAGGCAGCGCGTGCGCAGTAAAATTCGCCGGTTTCATTCATACTTTCAGTGAGATTAAGTCCTTACAACTTACACATGAAAAAAGCATGAGTACAGTTGCTCCAGAGGCTGCGGAGGAAGATATATTTTATCGTGGAGCTTCTGAAAGGCAATATTTTTGTTTGGGAAAGGGAGGAAAGTTATTTTAAGAAATGCTGAGGTAAGTTTTAAAGTTTATTTTTGTTTTTTTAAAACGGGTTTTCAGTACTGTAGGTAGAAGGAGCAATTGTGGCTATGTGAATTGAATTTGCTGTGTTTATTAAATGTGAAAATGACTCCAACATTTTTAAGAAAGAAACTTTTCATCAGTAATATATTCTTTTAAGTAAATATGTATGTATGTCTGTATATATTCCTTTGCGTATATGTATGTATGTATATATTCCTTTACTTATGTGTATGAATGTATGTATTTAATTATGACTTTCAGAGAAAGTAACTTATTGGAAAATCATAATTAAATACATACATTCATACACATAAGTAAAGGAATATATACATACATACATATACGTAAAGGAATATATACGGACATACATACATAATTACTTAAAAGAATATATTACTGATGAAAAGTTTCTTTCTTAAAAATGTTGGAAATGTTACATTATTCATTTTAGAAGTCATTTTCACATTTAATAAACACAGCAAATTCAATTCACACAGCCACAATTGCTCCTTCTACCTACAGTACTGAAAACCCGTTTAAAAAAAAAAAAATTAAACTTTAAAACTTACCTCAGCATTTCTTAAAATAACTTTCTTCCCTTTCCCAAACAAAAATATTGCCTTTCAGGAGCTCCACAATAAAATATATCTTCCTCCGCAGCCTCTGGAGCAACTGTACGCATGCTTTTTTCATGTGTAAGTTGTAAGGACTTAACCTCACTGAAAGCATGAATGAAACCGGCGAATTTTACTGCGCACGCGCTGCCTGTGCAGTCGCACTCGCTGTGCCTCTGAACCCCTTCGTTCAGAGGACAGGAAATGCTGGTTTTCCCCGCATGCGCTGTGCATGGCATTTCCTCCGGCCAGACGCGTGAGTACCCCGACCGTACTCACGCGTTTGGAACGGAATTACTGGGCCATTAGAGAGAGTCAAAACAGCGCAGTGCCTTCTACAGGGGATCTGGGGCCTGTGTGAACAGGGCACGCAATGGTGTGTTTCCTTAACCAATCAGATTGATGAAGCCTTACTGAGAATCTAAACCAGGAAGTGCCAGTTAGAATATTTAATTCAGTTTCAAATCATGTACAGAAAGTGAAATAGGGAGAGGGAAAGAAAGCTAGGATTGCGAGAGAGAGAGAGAGAGAGAGAAATGAGACAGAAAGAAAGAGTTTAAAAAAAGATTTTTGAAAGTCTCCAACAATAATTAAAATCTGAAGGAATGAGACTCCACACTTCAAAAGTAAATTTTCAGTGCCAGAGCACTTTTTTGGCAGTAATTAAGAATCATCATGCAGTTAAAAATTCACTTACATGTGAAAGGACAAGCCCTAACATTGTCTGGCGTGTTTAGTGAGTATCTATCATGTAAGTACTGGAAATTCACGCCTTTCCATGTATGTTAATGCTGAGTCTAATCGGTGAGATACCGGTGTAGCGAAGCTCATGGAGGAGCAGGGCAATTCGAACAGTAACTTTCTGATTCCCGCGATTAACTGCACATGTGCGGACACTGAAAGTTGCTGTCCGATTTACTCCTTAATAACAGTGCGCGCTGATAGTCTCACCATTATTTCTAATGTGAAATCTGGACCATTGTGTCTTATGGTAGAATTGTAGCTAAAATTGGCAGCCTCGCTTGACACAGGTGCTACTAGGGTATGAAATAGCAAATCAGCACAATCAAAATGCATATTTACCACCAATTCCAAAAGAACAATCAGGCTTTCTAAGTTTTATAATTATTCAAAATGTGTCTTTATTATTGGAGTGGTACAGTGAAGGGTGGGAAGCAAGTTTAAAACCTTACTCCATTGAATAAAGTTTTGAGCAAAGGCCAAGGGCTTTCCTGCAGAGAGATGGAGATAAACCAATTTGAGAGGCAGCTGTGCCTGACCAATTTGATACACTGCATCATGGCACTTTAGTAACAGGCTGCCCAGCCACCCTATTAGTTGAACTTGGTGGGTAGGAAGCCTAACGAAACCAGAAGAGAAAACACAGGAAAAGGGAGTTTATCCTCAAAATCTAATTTTCCCCTTTCACAATTACACAACAATGTGAAATATGCCATCAATTGTACTTAAATATTTATACATACTTTCTTTTTCTACTACTGGCATCAGAACGTTCACAAGATAGATTTGGATGAGCAAGTCCATTCATCAAGAAAAATACTTGGCCATTATAGTATCCAAGATCATTCTAAGGTTTTTGTCTCCATATCCCTATGCATTGATCACCCGGAGTAAGTACCTCTTCCTGACATCAGTCCTAAATTTACCTTTGGCTTGTTTGAATCTCTGTTCCTTGTTCTATTGTTGATGATTTACTCAAAGTAATGGGCCGGATTTTCCGACCCCCACGGGTGGGTACGAGCTGTGTACGCACCCGTAGGGGCCTCGCAAGTGCCGGTTTCAGGCATGCAAAGCGCAGACGCTAAAACCCGGCACTTCCGATCTGTCAAGCAGTCGTAAGGCCTGCTTTTACCAGCATAAGAGTTTTAAAAAATATTGTTTTTCCTGCTTATTTATCATTTTAAAATACTTTTTAAAAAAAGGTAAGTTTATTTTATACCCGTAAAAAACTAATTATTTTTTTCAAAAAAATAAATGTTTAAAATATTTAATTTAATGCAATTTTAACTCACTTTAAATACGAGATTTAAAAAAAATGTATTTAATGTTTAAGTGAGCCCCATTCATACTTTTGACAGATCTATGCGGAGAGACCTGTCAGAAGTGTGCAGGGAGATCCCCTTCTTTGATTGGTCCCCCATGGCTCACGTGATCCCAGGGATGCTTGCGAACCCCTGGGATACCTGGGCCTCTGCGCGCGCAGACCAGGAAAGGCCCAGGATCAGAAGTCTCGGGACTTAGAGCCAGCAGGTAAGTGCGTAAATTTTTCCCAATCAGAGGCAACCGCACCCAGGAAGCCTCCGATCGGAAAATTCGGCCCATAGTTTTGGATTTATCTTTTCCATACTATTAACTACATAACATCTCTAGTACTCTCTTGGTCACCTCTTTTCAAGAGACCTAGTTTCTCCATTCTTCCGTCAAAACATGGTACTCATAATTGAAATAACAGATTTGTGGCTCTTTTCTGCACTGCCTCCAGGGCATAAATATTTACTTGCATCAGCTGTGGTTCATTTGGTAGTACTCTTGCATCTGAGTCACAAGGTTGCACTGTCGGAGGTGCTGTCTTTTAGATGATACATTAAACGATATGATAAGGCCTGTCTGTTTTCTAAGATGGATGTAAAAGATCCCATGGCACTATTTCGAAGAAGAGCAGGGGAGTTATCCGCGGTGTCCTGGCCAATATTTATCCCTCCATCAACATCACAAACAGATTATCTGGTCATTATCACATTGCTGTTTGTGGGAGCTTGCTGTGCGCAAATTGGATGCCGCATTTCCTACATTACAACAGTGACTACACTTCAAAAGTACTTCATTGGCTGTAAAGCACTTTGGGAAGTCCTGAGGTCGTGAAAGGCGCTATATAAATGCGAGTTTTTCCTCTCTTCTTTGATTGGCATCTTGGTGACAACAATTAAACAGTACTCAAGGTATGATTTGACCAGAAGGCTGTGAAATTTTAGTAAAATGCCTGCTGACCTGATTTGATTGTATAGGTCAGCATTCTACTTGTTTTGAGTGCTACTCCGTAATGTTAAGCCACAATCTAACAACATCCTTAGATCTCTTTTAACCAACACCCTTTGCTATTCCCACATCATTCATGGAGCACATATGTTCCAATTTTTTTTTCTAATGTGCAAAATTTGCACTTATTTATACTGAGTTTCAACTGCCAGTGGTCTTCCTTTCTACAGATTTTTTGTGGGCAGCTAGCTACCTCTTCAGATTCAACTACCCTACATCTAAAACAACTACAATTAAAACAATTACAACTTGCATTACAACTTAAAGTAAAGAAAAGTTCCAACAAGATGTTTCATAAATAGGCATAAGGAAGCCAGGAAGAGAGAAATTAGAAAGATGTGACTAAAAGCTAGGTTGAACAGATGAGCTTTGAAGAGTTTTTAAAGAAGTGGAGAGAGGTGAAAATGTTTAGAAAACAAATCCCAGAGAGTAGGATCGAGGTGGCTAAAGGTTCTGCCATCAGTGATGGGGTGATGGGAGGAGGTACACAGAAGGCTGGAGTCAGAGGAAAAAAGAGTACTCAGGAGGGGATGGATACAAGGCTGGAGAATACTGCAAGTCATTGAAAGATTGAGGATAAGGAATGTTCATTTAATGGCATGGGGTTAAGGAGCCAGTGTAGCTTAGCAAGGATGGGTGTGATGGGCTAGCAAGACATTTTCTGAACCTGTTCCAGCTCACAGTTACATTTTGCTGGTCACCAGGAAACTAATTCTGGTTTTGAAAGCAAACTAAAATTGTGAAGCTGACCATCTGAAAAAAAATTACAAGCTACTTAAGGTAACAAAAAGGTATTGGCCCAGAAATTCGGGTCTTCACGGGTGAGTACGCATGGGGTACTCACCCGTAAGCCCAATGGCAGTGCCGGTTTCGTGCATGCACTGCGCATGCGTGGGAAGCCGGCACTTCCGTTCCCCCGAAAGAAGGGGTTAAGAGGTGGGACGCGTGCGCAGGAGTGGCAGCGCGTGCGCATCGAACTTACCTTCCTCGGAAAACCTGCAAAAAAAAAAGTAAGTCTCCAGAAGTTAGACATGTAAAAAGCAGTCGCAAGGCCTGCTTTTTACAAGGAAAGTGGTGAATTAATTAAAAGTAAAACATTTTTTCCACAGGTTTATTATTTTTAAATACTTTAAAGAAAGGTAAGTTTATTTTTAGCCCCGTTAGAAAATAAAATTATTTTTTTCAAAAATTTAAATTATTGTTTAAAATAGTTATTTCATGTAACTTATAGTTTATTTTAAAAATGTGATGCTTTTTAAAAAAAATTATTTGAAGATTTAGTGATGTTTTGAGGCTTATTGTATTTATAGGTTTGACAGGTCTTCCTGTCAAACTTATGAATGAAGCATTCCCTGCTACCATTGGCTCTCCATGGCCCACGTGATCCCAGGGGACACATCGAACTAACTGCGCCCCTGGGATACGCAAGCACTGCGCGCCGGCAGTTGGAGGAGGCCCAGGATCGCAATTCCACAGGGGCCCACAGCTCAACGGCTGGCGCGCTAGGTAAGTGCAGGTCGGGGGCTTGCACCCGCGGGTAGCCTCCGACCCGAATTTCTGGGCCATTATAGCAGAAGTTGGAAAACACTTCACAGAGCAGTTTTAATTTACAAAAATAGCTATCAAAAGTTACTGCAAATTTAAAATAATATTTGGTCAACTATGAGTTTGGTATATAGTAGGTTCATGACACACATGACATGTAAGCAAGGTCTTTTCATAAACAAATGCTGTCTGATGAACCGACATGGAGGAAAATTACAACAGTACAATATCATGTTGCCAGAAATACTTCTCCCTGCTGGACTGCTGCCATTTGCAGTGGTTATGGTGACAGTTGTGACAAAAATGAAGTATTTTTATCTAATACTTCGGTTAATATAAGCTTATTTAATTGTTATTGTACATAACGGGTAAAGAAATGACTCACAGAAATCATGGCTGGAATTTTCTTCGGGGAGGCGGGTTTGGTGCGGGGGTGGGAGGCCGGTTTCCCCGCAGGCCCTGCCGACTTTACTGGCAGGGCCTAATTTGAATGTGAGGCCTTAGTTTCCCGCCCACAGCCAGCCAGCTTGAGAGGCTGGCTGGCTTGGGCGGGTAAGCCTCAGTTGAGAGGGGTCGGTCCGTGAGAGGGATCGCGGGAGGGGGGGTGGGGTCGGGAATCGGCGGGAGGAGGGAGAGAGGATCGTGGGGTGGGGGTGGTGAGAGGATTGGGAAGGATGGGGATCGGCAAGCAAGTGGGGATCATGCCGGGGGGGGGGCAGGGGTTGGAGGAATGGCAGGGGGCCCCAAAGAATTGTGGCCTGCCTCATCATCATCATTGGGGGGTTGGTATGCTCGGAGGCCTCGTGAGGGGGTCTCCAAGCGCAGGGGGTGGGTAAGGTAGGGACCCTGGATCCAGGAGGTTGGCATAAAAGGTACTTTCCTCCTGGATGCAGCAGTCCCTGCCTCGAATTAACTGCCGGGTTTCACGAATTGTGTGAAACCCATCCACAGGCAGTTAAATTCAAAATGGACGGGGAAGAAGCAGCTTCCAGCCTCATTACAATACTTAAATTGAGGTAACGCCCCCCTGGGTGCAGGTTGACCGCACGCCCCCCACCCCCCCCCCCCCCACCTCCGGCAAAGCCGAAACTGGGCGGGTTGTAAACGGGATCAGGTCGGGATTCACATTTTTAACAAATTAACTGTCTCCACACTCCAAACCCATTTTTTTTTTTTTTTAAATCGGGTGGGTTTGGAGCGTGTAGACAGTTAAATTGTTAAAAATATGAATTCCAACCTGATCCCGCCTCCAACCAGCCCATGTCCCCGGTTAACATGATACAATTCTTCAGTAATTAACTGGACACAAGATTGTACCAGGCCATCTATTGCAAATACAAACCTGATGTTTGATTTATCAGATTGGTTCGCTTTTTGAATTTATTTAAATAACTACTTGGCTCCAGATGCTGTTTTCAGGGGTTTTTAATTTGTCTGCCTTTTTCAAATCACTAAATCTCATCTGAAATTTCTGAAGAAAATGAGATAAGTCAGACATCTTCCGTAGTTGGTGAGGAAAGGATTTTAAAGAAGGCTACATAAAATGTATACCCAGTCATTGATTTAGCACTAGACTTGCAAACCATTCACTATTTTCTAGTTTATGAGAAGCTAGTATAATATATCACTGCTGTAAATATAGGTTACCTTTCTGCTAATATTTGCCTGCCCCATTACTGTTTAACAGTTGAAGCCTAAAACAAGGTCCAGTATAATATTACTCTGCCATCTCTTGAATACAAGCAGGATTCCATGCAAGCATGGGACTAAAGTCATAAATGAGCTAAATGAGTTCTCTGTTTAGTATCCCTGGTATGCTCGATCATTATCTAGCTATCAGCACAAGTGAAAACACACCTGAGGACATAGGGAGCAAGGGTTCACGTATAGGGATAGTGTGAAATACAGAAGCCAAGAATACCTGGAGTAAGAGCCCAAATAGCAACAATAGTATAACACAGATTGTGGTGTACATTTTTTCTTATTAATTTTCCATTATGATATATTTTATACACAAATTGAAATTTTACATCCTGACGGTGAGTATTCTTTACCAGTGAAACTAACCTGTTATGATCTGAAACCCGGATAATGACTATTTAAGGAAGCTCAGCAATTTTAGTGAAATTAGCATTTTCAATGAAGATCACATGGAATTGGCACTTGTAAGTTGGCAACTATTTTCGGAGCTGCTGTACTGAATAATAAGCCTATTTGCCGACACCGTGGGGAAGAATTTCTGCAAGGGTTCTCCTCCCACAACTTCAGTGAAAAATCAACAGAAGCCACTTAGGACCACTGCTCTTTTCGATATACAGGAAACTTTCTGGTGTCCGGCACAGACAGGACCGACGTGGTGCCGGTTCAGCAACAATTCCGGATAACCGAACGCTATAGTGAAAGATACGGACCTTAGAGCTCCGTATGAAGCAACAAACCCTGTTGCTTCAGAAGAACGTCCACAAGTTGCAAGCGTCTCTGTAGCTTAGCAACAGCTGCAGCCAAACCCTTGCCTTCCTCAATTTGTTGCTGTGCAAGTAATAAAAGTTATAAAAGTTAGCTGAAACCGACTCCTGAATTTTGCCGGTTAACCGACATTTCCGGTTATTTAGGGGCCGGTTAATCGAAAGTTTCCTGTATATTGAGGACCTGGACTTGGGTATACAGGGCATCATTTCAAAGTTTGCATATGGCACAAAACTCAGCAATGTAGTTAACAGTGAGGAGGATAGGAATGACTTCAGGAGGATATAGGCAGACTGGTAAAATGAACAGACACATGGCAGATGACATTTCAAGCAAAGAAGTGTGAAGTGATGCATTTTGGAAGGAAGTATGAGAAGAGGCAATATAAAATAAATACTACAATTTTAAAGGTGGGTGCAGGAACAGAGACCTGGGTTGTACATACACAAATGCTTGAAAGTGGCAGGACAAGTTGAGAAGGCTGTTAAAAAAGCATATGGGATCCTTGGCTTTATCAGTAGAGGCATAGAGTGCAAAAGCAAGGAAGTTAGGCTAAACCTATATAAATCGCTGGTTAGGCCCCAGCTGGAGTATTGTGTCCAATTCTGGGCACCACACTTTAGGAAGGATGTTAAGGCCTTGGAGAAGGTGCAGAGGAGATTTACTAGAATGGTACCAGGGATGAGGGGCTTCAGTTATGTGGATAAACTGGAGAAGCTGAAGTTGTTCTCCTTAGAGTAGAGAAGGTTAAGGGGAGATTTAATAGAGGTGCTCAAAATTATGAGCGGTTTTGACAGAGTAAATACAGAGAAACTGTTTCCACTGGCAAGAGCGTCAGTAATCATAGGACAGAGAATTAAGGTAATTGACAAAAGAACCAGAGGGGAGATGAGAAGAATTTTTGTTTTTGCAGAGAGTTGTTATGATCTACAATGCATTGCCTGTAAAGACGATGGAAGCAGATTCAGTAGTAACTTTCAAAAGGGAATTGGGAAGGAGAAAGCTTTGCAGGGAAGGGGAAAGAGCAGGGGAGTGGAACTAATTGGATAGCTCTTTCAAAGAACCAGCACAGGCACGATGGGCCAAATGGCCTCATTCTGTGCTGTATGATTCTACACCCCCAAGTCATGATGGAAGATCAGGAGAACCCATGTGGAAATTCGACTTCAAATAATTGACAAGAATTACACAAATATATCAATCTTTAAGCGCAAAACAGGAGACTGACTATTTATGCACTCTCTGCATATTCAGTATATTGCTGCATCTTTTTCCTCCTGGTTTTAAACTGTAATAAATCTGATGAAGCAATTTTAACCTTAATGCATTGGTCTGATGGTATAGTATTTTCTGAAGAGAAATGAAAACATGATGGGCATTTCACATGATCTCTAGTGAACAATATATGCAATTAGGAGTTAACTATTAAAATTGGACACATTAACCTATAGAAAGCACGTTTAAATGCAAAAGGTTCAGATGATAGGAGACGCAGTCAATGTATGAAAACCACTGCTGCCATGAACAAAAGCCAGATTTTGGGAAAAAATCCAATCTATATCAATTACATTCGTTAATAGCATAAAACTCTATGATCTTATACAACAAGAAAAGAACAGCTTGCATTTATGTAGTCTTTCGTGTCCTCAGGACGTCCGAAAGCACTTTACAAACCAACTAAGTACTTTATTGAAGTGTCGTCACTGATATAATGTAGAAAACGTGGCAGCCAATTTGAGCACAGCAAGTTCCCACAAACAGCAATGTGATAATGGAAATCTGTTTCTAGTGATGTTGGTTGAGGGATAAATATTGACCAGAACTCTGGGAGAACTAACCTGCTTATCTTCGAAATAGTGCCATGGGATCTTTTACGTCCACGAGAGGGAAGATTTAACGTCACATCTGAAAGACAGTGCCTTCGACAGTGCAGTGCTCCCTCAGTACTGGCACTGGAGTGTCATTCTAGACTTTGTGCTCAAGTCTCTGTAATTGGACATGACCCGCAATCATCTGACTCTGAGGCGAGAGTACTACCACTGAGCTACAGAGGGAGACCTACCCAAATTATGTGATCATATTAGGGTTACACCATATATTACTGTATGTGCTACACTCAACTTGGAAAATTTCTGATTTAAGACATTAATGCTAATTTTTTTTTTTTTTTAAAAACACGATACAATATCAAATCCTCAGTCTAAATAGAAATTGAGATTTTATAAATCATTTTATATAAGTCAAAAACAAAGTCACCTGAATATTGAAGGAAATACCAGATACTAAAATCAACCATTCATTAACAGTTTTTTTAAACTGACCTATATGACCAGAGTTGTATAACCATATACATAATAACTGATAACTGTCAGTCAGTCTTTAGGGTTGTTGCTACTGTTTTACATACAATAAAAAAAGTAACTTGAAATCCACAGGTTAATATGCAATTAGCTGAATTAGTAAAGACTTATTGAATTTATGTCTTCCCCACCTCCCTAAATTATCCCAGTTATACAGCTTTATAGCCTCCTGTACTTCTTTTGATTCTACCCCATTGTACTGGAATTAAGAACTTTAGGCTTTTTTTTAAAGACTGCTGTAAATTATACTATATTATTAAAAGTATTGCATTACAGAAAATATTAGGCCCTGTTTACATGGCATGTACATTTTCAATTTCGGAATGTCACCAGAAATAGACATTCTCCATAAAAAAGTTAAAAAATGCCGTTAACAATGATGATCAGGAAGCACCCCTGGTTCAAAAGAATCATTCCTCAGTTTACTAATGTAAACCGTATGGACAGTTAGCTGCATTGCATTCCTCCAGCAGAATACAATGACGGCACAGGAACATACAATAGTCCATCACTTAAAACTTTGCTTTGTTGATTAAACTGTTTGTATATTGCTTTGCAGTCTGTCTGTTCATCTTAACACGGCTATCAATGAATCTCAAAATCATTTGTTTCTTTCATTTCCATAGAACACTACACAAAGGAGATCTGACTGCCGTCTACTTACAGCAACATGAAGCCAAGCACCGACCTAGTTTTGAATCCGTATCAAGCAGGCTTGCAAATCTGTCTGTTAACCCCAAATCTAGTCTCTTTCCAATTGTTTACCAGTGGTGCCTTAAGTGAGAAGATTGAGCACCCTCACGTAGACTTAGAAATATACTGAAAATAGAACTGAAACAACTTACTGGTCTTGGAAAAAGCCTGGAATTTTGAAGAGGAAGTTCTAGCTCAGCTTAATGACTTGCAGCTGCAAGGCAGATGTGGATATGTATTGTGGGACTTATAACCACATCATGAATGTTTAAACTTTTTTTCTAAATTCCTCGCAAACTGTAAGTAGTCTTGCACTTATTGTTGAAATTCATACATACTTAAAACTAGAAATCTCACCTGAAGAAAATATTACCCTTGCAAAAGAATCAGATTTGTTAAATAAATGAATAGTTTTGTCATAAAAATATCAACTTTTTTTGTTTAAAACTTAATCTGCTTTAAGCTAACTCCACAAGGATTAACATGTGCATAACAAGTCAGGCAGAATTTGAAAAGCATTATATTCAAAAACAGTTTAATTGTGGAAGCCGTTGGAAATTAATTATATTTCAAGTATCCAGCAGCACCTTTAAAATATAAACTGTGCAACTTCAGAGGTATAAAGCTCCAGTACTTGTTGGGAGTCTTTAATCCATTATATAGTAAATCAAGCTGGCACTGGTCATCCAAACAATTAATTTTGCACAATTATACATAAACCATATACAAAATTTATATGATTTTAAAAAGTAAAGTATTTCCTGTTAGAGCACTGTACAGAGGAGTTTGAGGACTGTGAGCCAGTGAACACAGGGGTGATGAGTGAACGGGACATGGTGCGGGTTAGGACACGGGCAGCAGAGTTTTGGCTGAGCTCAAGTTTATGGAGGGTGGCAGATGGGAGGCCGGACAGGGAAGCATTGGAATAGTCAACTCTGGGAGTAACAAAAGCATTGATGATGGTTTCAGCAGCAGTGGCAGGTTGAGACGGGCAATGTTACGTAGCTTAAAGTAGGCGGTCTTTGTGATGAAGAGGATATGGGGTTGGAAGCTCAGCTCAGGGTCAAATAGGGCGGCCAAGTTGCGAACAGTTTGGTTCAGCCGGAGACAGTGGCCAGGGAGAGGGATGAAATCAGTGGCTGGGGAGCGGAGTTTGTTGTGGGGTCCAAAGACAATGGCTTTAGTCTTCCCATTATTTAATTAAAGAAGCGTGCAATAAGGGCACAGCAGTCATCATGGGTGACTTTAATCTACATATAGATTGGGCCAACCAAATTAGTAACAATACTGTGGAGGAGGAATTCCTGGAGTGTTTACGGGATGGTTTCCTGGACCAATATGTCGAGGAACGAACCAGAGATCAGGCCATCTTAGACTGGGTATTATGCAACAAGAAAGGATTAATTAGCAATCTTGTTGTACGAGGCCCCTTGGGTCGGAGCGATCATAATATGATCGAATTCTTCATTAAGATGGAGAATGAAGTAGTTGACTCAGAGACAAGGGTCCTCAATTTAAATAAAGGAAACTACGATGGTCTGAGGAGCGAGTTGGGTAGGATTGAGTGGGGAATGGCGCTCAAAGGGTTGACGGTGGATAGGCAATGGCAAACATTCAAAGACCGAATGGATGAGCTACAGAATTTGTTCATCCCAGTTTGGCGTAAAAATAAAACAAAAAAGGTGACTCAACCATAGCTAACAAGGGAAATTAGGGATAGCATAAGATCCAAGGAGAGGACATATAAATTGGCTAGAAAAAGCAATAATCCTGAGGATTGGGAGCAGTTTAGGAGTCAACAAAGGAGGACAAAGGGATTAATTAAGAAAGGGAAAATAGAAGAGAGTAAGCTTGCAGGGAACATAAAAACTGACTGTAAAAGCTTTTATAGAAATGTGAAGAGAAAAAGATTAGTGAAGTCAAGCGTAGGTCCCTTACAGTCAGAATCAGGGGAATTTATAATGGGAAACAAGGAAATGGCATCCCAACTAAATGCATACTTTGGTTCTGTCTTCACAAAGGAGGACACAAATAACCTCCCAGAGATGCCGGGGAACATAGGATCTGATGAAAGCGGGGAACTGAAAGAAATCAGTATTTGTAGGAAAATGGTGTTAGGAAAATTGATGGGACTGAAGGCCGATAAGTCCCCAGGGCCTGATGGTCTACATCCCAGGGTACTTAAGGAAGTGGCCCTAGAGATAGTAGATGCATTACTGATCATCTTCCAGTACTCGATAGACTCTGGAACGGTACCCATGGATTGGAGGGTAGCTAATGTTACCCCACTATTCAAAAAAGGTGGTAGAGAAAAAGCGGGGAATTATAGACCGGTAAGCCTGACATCGGTGGTGGGGAAAATGCTAGAGTCTATTATAAAAGATGTAATAGCAGAGCACTTGGAAAGCAGTGACAGGATTGGACAAAGTCAACATAGATTTACAAAAGGTAAATCATGCTTGACTAATCTACTGGAATTTTTTGAGGATGTAACTGGTAAAATAGATAAGGGAGAACCAGTGGATGTGGTGTATTTGGACTTTCAGAAGGCTTTCGATAAGGTCCCACACAAGAGGTTAGCGTGCAAAATTAAGGCACATGGGATTGGGGGCAAGGTATTGACTTGGATAGAGAACTGGTTGGCGGACAGAAAGCAAAAAGTTGGAATAAACGGGTCGTTTTCCGAGTGGCAGGCAGTGACTAGTGGGGTACCGCAAGGATCGGTCCTAGGACCCCAGCTGTTCACAATATATATTAATGATCTGGACGAGGGAATTGGATGTAATATCTCCAAATTTGCAGACGACACAAAGCTGGGCGGGAGGGTAAGCTGCGAGGAGGATGTCGGGAAACTCCAGTACGATTTGGACAGGTTGGGTGATTGGGCAGAAACATGGCAAATGCACTATAATGTGGATAAATGTGAGGTTATCCACTTTGGTGGCAAAAACAGGAAGGCAGATTATTATTTGAATGGCAATAGATTGGGAGAAGGGGAAGTGCAAAAAGACCTGGGTGTCCTTGTGCACCAGTCGCTGAAGGTAAGCATGCAGGTGCAGCAGGCGGTTAAGAAGGCAAATGGTATGTTGGCCTTCGTAGCGAGAGGATTCGAGTACAGGAGTAAGGATGTCTTGCTACAGTTGTACAGGGCCTTGGTGAGACCGCACCTTGAGTATTGTGTGCAGTTTTGGTCACCTTACCTGAGGAAGGACGTTCTTGCCATGGGGGGAGTGCAGCGAAGATTCACCAGGCTGATACCTGGGATGGCAGGAATGACGTATGAAGAGAGATTGTGTCGATTGGGCTTATACTCACTGAAGATTGAGAGGGGATCTCATCGAAACCTATAAAATTCTGGCAGGTCTGGACAGACTAGATGCAGGAAGGATGTTTCTGATGGCCGGGGAGTCCAGAACCAGGGGTTATAGTCTAAGGATAAGGGGTAAGCCATTTAGGACTGAAATGAGGAGGAATTTCTTCACCCAGAGAGTGGTGAGCCTGTGGAATTCTCTGCCACAGAGGGCGGTGGAGGCCAGTTCATTAAATATATTCAAGAAAGAGTTGGATATATTTCTTGAGGCTAAAGGGATCAAGGGATATGGGGAAAAGGCAGGGACAGGGTACTGAATTTGGATGATCAGCCATGATCACATTGAATGGCGGAGCAGGCTCGAAGGGCCGAATGGCCTACTCCTGCTCCTATCTTCTATGTTTCTATGTTTAACTGGAGGAAATTGAGGCTTATCCAGGTCTGGATATTGGACAAGCAGTCCAACAACACAGAGGCAATGGATTATGACAACATCATGCAATCAAATAGTTTACCGAATACTGAAATGATTACTCAAATATTAGATGGCTACACTAAGCACCCTGCACAGTAAAATGTCACACTGAAAAAGCCTGAGTTTATAGAGATAAATTTTCCCCTAAGAGGTATCCAAACTATTCAGGTATTAAACTAAACACCAATAAAAAATACATTCAATTGCTTATTTAATTACTGAGTGCATCAGCATTCTTTTGCAGAACAGACTTTCAATAATTAGATTAAATACGTACAATACTATAACAAGCCAGCAGCAACTGGCCAAACCGCAAAATGTCAATAATTTTAACCAATAGAATATAAATATTTAATTAATCTTTTCCAATATATTTTATATAAATGAAGGAGAAAAATGTAGTAAGTTGTATAATATTTAGAATTAAATCAAAACATAGGTTTACAAAAAGGAGAACAGTCTCCCGTTTTAAAAATTGACCAGCAATTAAGATTGTTTTAATGAAAATCAGTCACCACTATTTCAGGTTTCTCTTAACAAATACTGTAAAATAAAACGTTAAACTTGCTACCTCTGCTAAATCTGGTTAAATGGCACTAATGAAGCAGAACAAAGTTGTTGAATATTATTATTTAACTGCAGTTTATGAGCGAGAATGACCACAAAACCTGGAGTTGAAGTGAATGGTGAAATGGCTGCATTAATTGACAGCTTACTTCAAATAAACATGGGCATAATCTCAAATGAACAACCTAATTTATGATACAAAAAAAATGACTGCAGATGCTGGAAATCTGAAATAAAAACAAAAAATGCTGGAGAAACTCAGCAGGTCAGGCAGCACCTGTGAAGAGAGAAACAGAGTTAACGTTTCAGGTCGATGACCTTTCGTCAGAACTGGAAAAATGCAGGAAATGGAACAGATTTTTAAGCAAGTGCAGAGACTGAGAAAGGGGGGAGGGGACGGAAGGACGAAAGGGAAGGTCTGTGATAGGATAGAAAGCGGAAAAGGTTAAGAGACATTAAGAGATATTCAAGGCAAAAGGAGATGGTAATGAGACAGGTTAAGAAACAAAGGATGGCTCTAGATGAAGTGTGAATTGCGCTGGCAGAATGAAAGACAGCTGCCATGTGGGAGAGAAGAAAAAAAAAGAGAAAGAGTGTGGATAAAATATATATATGATAGTGGCCGAGGTTATGATCTGAAATTGTTGAACTCTATGTTGAGTCCGGAAGGCTGTAAAGTGCCTAATCGAAAGATGAGGTGCTGTTCCTCGAGCTTACGCTGAGCTTCATTGGAACAATGCAAGAGGCCGAGGACGGTGAGGTCTGAGTGGGAGTGGAGCGGAGAATTAAAGTGACAGGCGACCGGAAGCTCGGGGTCCCCCTTACGGACTGAATGGAGGTGTTCCACAAAGCGGTCACCCAATCTGCGTTTGGTCTCCCCAATGTAGAGGAGACCACATCGTGAGCAGCGAATACAGTACACTAGATTGCAAGAAGTACAAGTAAATCGCTGTTTCACCTAATTTATGATCATCCAAGCAGTGTTTTCCAAGATGCAGCAGTGATCACAAGGTCTGATATCATCGTAAAAACTCTAGTTGTTCAGCTATAAGCGACAGATGGAATGAGGTTAGATTTTTAAGAAGTTATATTTTTTCATGGTTCATCTTTCAGATCGTTCATCATCATGCATCCTGCCCTGGTCCGAAGGTTGGGCAATATGGGTTGTAGGTTTTGATACCTGCCACCAAAAGTGCTCTGCAACTTAAGATGGATGCCAGGCTTTTTTTTTAATTGTACAACTTGAATCACTAATACATGTCAAATCAATGTAATGTTACTGATATGATCCAGCAAAAAAAGTAGCAACCATTTTACATGATTGCATGCCATATTAGTATATAACATCAATACTGAATTATACATTTTTAAACAAAAAGGTGGAATGTGTCATTAAAGTCTACTATACATTACACAAGGAGCCCTAGTAAAACTGAAGTCAATGGGAATCAGGGGGGAAAACACTCCACTGGCTGAAGTCATACCTAGCACAAAGGAAGATGGTTGCGGTGATTGAAGGTCAATCATCACAGCCCCAGGACATTGCTGCAGGAGTTCCTCAGGGCAGTGTCCTAGGCCCAACCATCTTCAGTTGCTTCATCAATGACCTTCCCTCCAACATAAGGTCAGAAATGTGGATATTCGCTGATGACTGCACAGTGTTCAGTGCCATTCACAACTCCTCAGATAATGAAGCAGTCCATGCCCACATGCAACAGTACCAGGACAATGTTCAGGCTTGGGCTGATAAGTGGCAGGTAACATTCATGCCACAGAAGTGCTAGGCAATGACTATCTCCAACAAGCGAGAGTCTAACCACCTGCCCATGACATTCGACGGCATTTCCATCACTGAATCCCCCATTATCAACATTCTGGGGGTCACCATTGACCAGAAACTTAACTGGACCAGCCACATAAATACTGTGGCAACAAGAGCAGGTCAGAGGCTAGGTATTCTGCAGCAAGTATCTCACCTCCTGACTCCCCAAAGCCTTTCCACCATCTAAAAGGCACAAGTCAGGAGTATGATGGAATACCCTCCACTTGCCTGGATGAGTGCAGCTCCAACAACACTCAAGAAGCTCGACACCATCCAGGACAAAGCAGCCCATTTGATTGGCACCCCATCCACCACCTTAAACATTCACTCCCTCCACCATGGCTGCAGTGTGTACCATTTACAAGATGCACTGCAGCAACTCGCTAAGGCTTCTTCGGCAGCACCTCCCAAACCCGCGACCTCTTCCACGTAGAATGACAAGGGCAGCAGGCACATGGGATCACCAACACCTCCAAGTTCCCCTCCAAGTCATACACCATCCTGACTTAGAAGTATATCGCCGATCCTTCATCGTCGCTGGGTCAAAATCCTGGAACTCCCTCCCTAACAGCACTGTGGGAGTACAATCACCAACAGCACTGTGGGAGTATAATCACCACAGAGACTGCAGCGGTTCAAGGTGGTGACTCACCACCACCTTCTCAAGGGCAGCTAGGGATGGGCAATAATTGCTGGCCTTGCCAGCGATGCCTAGATCCCATAAGCGAATAAAAAAAAAAATTAAGGTGTAAGAGAATGACAAAGAAATATGGTGATTTTCAGATTATGTTCAATGCAGTGTTTTACAAATGAGCAACCCACCTCCTCAATGAGAGAGAGATCAGGTTTGAACATTGAGCAGTCTACTATTTCAAGTGAAATTAAATGATTTTTGGTTTGGTCAAAAGGTCTCTTCTTACTTATAGATTTGTTTCATTTTGTACACAATTAACATAAGGCATAATGATGTATCTCAAGTGGGTAATTTTGATGGATTCTTAAAATGTAAAGATTAGAAAGCTGTTGGGAATGTACTGATTTTGCACCAAGTACATTAAAAAAAACAATGTACATAGCAGTAGTAAAACTGTCAACAATATTGCAAAACAGCTCTAGTTAGTAGAGTGCAGTGCCAGAGGAAAATATCGAGAGAGAAACTGCTGCAAACAACACTGCAGAGATTGATGTAAAAATTAGAGCACAGTCATGAGTCATGGCAGAACATTGTGGTCAGTCATGATAGCACCCTACAAGAAACAAGGGCGTGTTACAGTGGACCTCTGAGCCAAGAGTGCCATGCTAGAAACCCCAAAATAATAGATATGCTACAAAAGATTCTAAAAGTTTTCAGCAAGAAATAAGTAGCTTGTGAAATGCCTGAAGAACCAGTCAGATAACAAATGGTTGCGAAAAACAAAACTCTTGGCAAACTGCGAAAATCTGGACCAATGCAAATATTTTCTAAAGAAACTGGCCAACATAAAATTTGAAAAAAGAAAAAAACATGTTTTTCTGTCGTCCTTCCCACCACCACCTCAATACTCAGACCCCTATACTTCTCCCCTCCCCCCTTTTTACTTTAGTACACACAATAAAGTTGTAAAACAGGGCTCGATTTTAACCCACCCGGCCCAGCAGGAACAGGAGAGGCAGGCTTTAAAATCGAGTATTTTGACTTAGCACCCTGTTCCTGCTGGACGCCATAGGGGATTCAATTGTAAGGGGAATAGATAGGCGTTTCTGCGGCCGCAAACAAGACTCCAGGATGGTGTGTTGCCTCCCTGGTGCAAGGGTCAAGGATGTCTCCGAGCAGCTGCAGAACATCTTGGAAGGGGAAGTTGAACAGCCAGTTGTCGTGGTGCATATAGGCACCAACGATATAGGTAAAAAGCAGGATGAGGTCCTAAAAGCGGAATATAGGGAGTTAGGAGATAAATTAAAAAACAGGACCTCAAAAGGTAGTAATCTCAGGATTGCTACCAGTGCCACGTGCTAGTCAGAGTAGAAATAGAAGGACACGTCAGATGAATACATGGCTAGAGGAATGGTGCCAGGGGGAGGGATTCAAGTTCCTGGGACATTGGAACCAGTTCTGGGGGAGGTGGAACCAGGTCAAACCGGACAGTTGGCACCTGGGCAGGGCCGGGACCGATGTCCTAGGGGGAGTGTTTGCTAGTGCTGTGGAGCAGGGTTTAAACTAAAATGGCAGGGGGTTGGGAACCTGAGCAGGGAGACAGAGGAAAGGGAAACAAGGATAAAAGCAAAAGATAGGAAGGAGAAAAACAAAAGTGGCAGTCAGAGAAATCAACGGTTTAAGTCAAACGTGGCCACAGTAAATAATAATTCTAATAGGTCTAAGAGCATTAAAAAAACAAGCCTGAAGGCTATGTGCCTTAATGCGAGCAGCATCTGTAATAAGGTGGATGAATTGGCTGCGCAAATAGAGGTAAACAAATACGATTTGGTTGGGATTACAGAAACATGGCTCAAGGATGGCCAAGACTGGGAACTCAACATCCAGGGGTATTCGATATTCAGGAAAGATAGGCAAAAAGGGAGGTGGGGTAGCATTACTGGTTAAAGAAGGGATTAACGCAATTGTAAGGAAGGATATTAGCTCTGATGATGTGGACTCTGTATGGGTAGAATTGAGAAATACTAAGGGGAAAAAAACATTAGTGGGAGTGGTATATCGACCTCCAAACAGTCAGGCGGAGGTTGGGGATGGCATTAAAAGGGAAATTAAAGAAGCGTGCAATAAGGGCACAGCAGTCATCATGGGTGACTTTAATCTACATATAGATTGGGCTAACCAAATTAGTAACAATACTGTGGAGGAGGAATTCCTGGAGTGTTTACAGGATGGTTTCCTGGACCAATATGTCGAGGAACCAACCAGAGATCAGGCCATCTTAGACTGGGTATTATGTAAAGAGAAAGGATTAATTAGCAATCTTGTTGTACGAGGCCCCTTGGGTCGGAGCGATCATAATATGTTTGAATTCTTCATTAAGATGGAGAATGAAGTAGTTGACTCAGAGACTAGGGTCCTCAATTTAAATAAAGGAAACTACGATGGTCTGAGGAGCTAGTTGGGTAGGATTGACGGTGGATAGGCAATGGCAAACATTCAAAGACCGAATGGATGAGCTACAGAATTTGTTCATCCCAGTTTGGCATAAAAATAAAACAAAAAAGGTGACGCAACCTTGGCTAACAAGGGAAATTAGGGATAGCATAAGATCCAAGGAGAGGACATATAAATTGGCCAGAAAAAGCAATAATCCTGAGGATTGGGAGCAGTTTAGGATTCAACAAAGGAGGACAAAGGGATTAATTAAGAAAGGGAAAATAGAATGAGAGTAAGCTTGCAGGGAACATAAAAACTGACTGTAAAAGCTTTTATAGATATGTGAAGAGAAAAAGATTGGTGAAGTCAAGCGTAGGTCCCTTGCAGTCAGAATCAGGGGAATTTATAATGGGGAACAAAGAAATGGCAGACCAACTAAATACATATTTTGGTTCTGTCTTCACAAAGGAGGACACAAATAACCTCCCAGAGATGCCGGGGAACATAGGGTCTGATGAAAGGGTAGAACTGAAAGAAATCAGTATTTGTAGGGAAATGGTGTTAGGAAAATTGATGGGACTGAAGGCTGATAAATCCCCAGGGCCCGATAATCTACATCCCAGGGTACTTAAGGAAGTGGCCCTCAAAATAGTAGATGCATTTCTGGTCATCTTCCAGAACTCGATAGACTCTGGAACAGTACCCATGGATTGGAGGGTAGCTAATGTTACCCCACTATTCAAAAAAGGTGGTAGAGAAAAAGCGGGAAATTATAGACCGGTAAGCCTGACATCGGTAGTGGGGAAAATGCTGGAGTCCATTATAAAAGATGTAATAGCAGAGCACTTGGAAAGCAGTGACTGGATCGGACAAATTCAACATGGATTTACAAAAGGTAAATCATGCTTGCCTAATCTACTGGAATTTTTTGAGGATGTAACTGGTAAAATAGATAAGGGAGAACCAGTGGATGTAGTGTATTTGGATTTTCAGAAGGCTTTCGATAAGGTCCCGCATAAGAGATTAGCGTGCAAAATTAAGGCACATGGGATTGGGGGCAAGGTATTGACTTGGATAGAGAACTGGTTGGCGGACAGAAAGCAAAGAGTTGGAATAAACGGGTCGTTTTCCGAGTGGCAGGCAGTGACTAGTGGGGTACTGCAAGGATCGGTCCTAGGACCCCAGCTGTTCACAATATATATTAATGATCTGGACAAGGGAATTGGATGTAATATCTCCAAATTTGCAGACGACACAAAGCTGGGTGGGAGGGTATGCCGTGAGGAGGATGTCATGCAACTCCAGTACGATTTGGACTGGTTGGGTGACTGGGCAGAAACATGGCAAATGCACTATAATGTGGATAAATGTGAGGTTATCCACTTTGGTGGCAAAAACAGGAAGGCAGATTATTATTTGAATGGCAATAGATTAGGAGAAGGGGAAGTGCAAAGAGACCTGGGTGTTCTTGTGCACCAGTCGCTGAAGGTAAGCATGCAGGTGCAGCAGGCGGTTGAGAAGGCAAATGGTATGTTGGCCTTCGTAGCAAGAGGGTTTGAGTACAGGAACAAGGATGTCTTGCTACAGTTGTACAGGGCCTTGGTGAGACCGCACCTTGAGTATTGTGTGCAGTTTTGGTCGCCTTACCTGAGGAAGGACGTTCTTGCCATGGAAGGAGTGCAGCGAAGATTCACCAGGCTGATACCTGGGATGGCAGGAATGATGTATGAGGAGAGATTGTGTCGATTGGGCTTATACTCACTGGAGTTTAGAAGATTGAGAGGGGATCTCATTGAAACCTATAAAATTCTGTCAGGCCTGGACAGACTAGGTGTAGGAAGGATGTTTCTGATGGCCGGGGAGTCCAGAACCAGTGGTCATAGTCTAAGGATAAGGGGTAAGCCATTTAGGACTGAAATGAGGAGGAATTTCTTCACCCAGAGAGTGGTGAACCTGTGGAATTCCCTGCCACAGAGGGCAGTGGAGACCAGTTCATTAAATATATTCAAAAAAGAGTTGGATATATTTCTTAAGGCTAAAGGGATCAAGGGATATGGGGAGAAGGCAGGGACAGGGTACTGAATTTGGATGATCAGCCATGATCGCATTGAATAGCGGAGCAGGCTCGAAGGGCCGAATGGCCTACTCCTGCTCCTATCTTCTATGTTTCTATGTTTAACTTCTCACTGCATTGAGGGTGTCTCATGAATACATGCAAGTTACAACTCCGTTGCGATTTTAACTGAATAGGTCAGAAGCCCCATCAAATTACTAAATGGCTGTGTAAAACCTGCGGGATTGGCTTCAGTCAGAGATAGACTCACTGAAAGCACTATTTAAAGTGGCACTCAGCTCAAAGGGATCTGTGCACTATTGCTCTTATTGGATTTCAAAGGGAATTTTGAGCTTTATAATTGCTTTTTTTTTGCCCTGAAATGAGCTTACGACCACAGATCCGCAGCATAACTTAGACCGCCTATTGCCACCTCTGTAACATCGCCCATCTCCGCCCTTGCCTCAGCTCATCTGCTGCTGAAACCCTCATCCATGCCTTTGTTACCTCTAGACTTGACTATTCCAATGCACTCCTGGCTGGCCTCCCACATTCTACCCTACGTAAACTTGTGGTCATCCAAAACACGGCCTGCCCGTATCCTAACTCACACCAAGTCCCGTTCACCCATCACCCTTGTGCTCGCTAACCTACACTGGCTCCCGGTTAAGCAGCGCCTCGATTTCAAAATTCACATCCTCGTGTTCAATTCTCTCCATGGTCTCGTCCCTCCCTATTCTCTGTAATCTCCTTCAGCACCACAACCCCCCCTCCCCCCCAAAAGATATCTGCACTCCTCTGATTCTGCCCTCTTGAGCATCCCTGATTATAAATCGCTCAACTATTGGTGGCCGTGCCTTCTGTTGCCTAGGCCCTAAGCTCTGGAATTCCCTGCCTAAACCTCTGAGCCTCGCGACCTCTCTTTCCTCCTTTAAGACGTTCCTTAAAACCTACCACTTTGACCAAGCTTTTGGTCACCTGCCCTAATTTCTCCTTAGGTGGCTCAGTGTCAAATGTTTCGTCTTATAACACACCTGTGCAGCGCCTTGGGACGTTTTACTACGTTAATGGCGCTATATAAATACACGTTGTTGTTGTTGTTGTACACAGCTTATCGTGGTTCCCGGTTTCACTTCATTGCTTTGGATAAACAATTAGAGGAAGAGGAGGAACAGCAGCAACCGTAACACTCAGGATGAGCCGTAGGTGGAGCTGTTGGAAGACAACAGGTGAGCAGGCCTACTTGTAGAAGGCCTTACCCAGCCCACAAATCTGTATGCCAAGAGTCACAGTCCTTCATATGACTGAGGAGCATTGCATCAGGAGGCAGCTTTCCCCCTGCACTCATTGCTGATAATACCCCTTCTGCAACCCCACCATGCTTGAAAAGCACAGGTACAATCACAGCCATGGCATTGCCAGGATCACAGAGCACACTACAGAGCTACTGAAGCAAAAAGTAGATCCAGAGGCTTCCTACAATATGCCCCCACACAAAGTCTGTTGCATCACTGTAGCGTGTTCCATGTTGCACAACAGGGCAATTCAGAAAGGATTGCACTTGGAGGAGGCATCATCTGTGTCATCATCTGATGAGCAATAATTGGATGAAGGCAAGGGAGAAGCAGAAGGAGGACAACCACAAAGCATTGCAACCAGAGGCCATGGATCAGCTAATAGAATGATGCTCCTTTCCCATCCCTGAAAAGTTACAGGAAGCCGCTTTGCATTAACAGTCCTTTCCACCCCGTTCACCACACCCTTAAAACTGCATTCAAGAACATTGAAATAATTCAGCCAACTTTTATATAACATACTGACAATGCAGATTCAAAAGCTGCTATGAAAAGACACTGCAGTCCAAAGTACCAAGTGTAACAAAGACGATTATTTTAATGTCAAACACGATAGCCCTGAAATTGCAGTGTCTGTGACGACGTACTCTCAAGAGTGCGCTGTCAGCTTCCCTTTGAAAGGCCCCGCAACTTCCGGATTTCCGCATCCACTTGCGCATGTGTGAAATCTGGAACTTGCGATCTATCAAGGTATGCCTTGACAGATCATCCGAATCACATGAAAACAGTATTGGTGTTGCAGAGTTGGGCTATTTGCCAAACAACTGCCCAGCAATTGGCCAGGGAACTTTTACAGTTGGTAAAAGACAACATTGGGCCTGCTTGCATCAGCATGAGGTATATATAAGGCTTAAATAAAGCATTTAAAAATCCACTTTAAATGAGTTTATGCAAATATTGGCCCCGGATTAAGAGGTTTAAAAATTATTTAAAAATTACATTTTTATTGAGGTTGGTGCAATGAAGTAACTTATGAATAAAATTGCAATTCAGTACATTGTATAATTATTAGAATTTTGTACTTTGTATAATTATTTGGGGATTCCATTGCATATCATTAGGGAATTCCCTTCATAAATGATTGCAATGGAATTCTCCTGTGTCTCCGAATGACCCGTGTCCCTGGGATCCGTGAGCATTTACGCTGCCGTCTGCCTGGAGGCCTGAGACTGCAACTCTTCGCAGTCTGGACACCAAGAGGTACTTTGTTTCGTAGGTCGGTGGCAGCCGCAATTTCTAGGCCAATAATTGCCTTGAATTCATCTCTCAACAAAGTATGTACCCATAGAACTTTCTTTTTTTTTTTAAAAATGACCACCCCTACGAGATACTCTACCTTCAGCAGAGCTGGTGGAAGGCTGTTTTTGCTCAAGTTGGAACACTCGAGATGCTGGTGGCTGGCGACTTCTCGATGCTCGAACCTGTGAGCACACAGCTACAGACTTCTGCACTTCAATTACTGCCAGGGCAGCCTGGCCCAGACGGTCTTCTGGCATTATGGCAGATGTTGTTTGAAGGGATAGCAAGGGAGCAGACGTGCTAACATCCTGAGAGAGGGCAACATGTACCTTTCCCATTAAGCCTCAGCTTCGAGGGAGTGGCAGTGGTGCATCAGTCCCAATGACCTGCGGGAGAGCTGACTGCATCAGATGAGTGATGACTTGAAAGCCCGTATCTATTTAGTTTATCAGTCTCTCAAAGGTGGAGCCCAGAGTCTGGATGGCAGCCATTTGTGCTTTCACCAAAGCTGCAAAGGCTGGTAACATCAACTCCTGTTAAGGGCACAACTGAAGCATCCTTAGAGCTGGCTACATGCTCCAAGGTAGACTGCAGAGTGATGACTGCAGCGTGCAAGTTGACACCAAGTTGGAAGTGGTCTCATCCATAATTGCAGCCATGATGCTGGTCTTCCAACTTTGTATAACTACTTGTGTGAGGGAAGCATTTTTTCCCCCATAGGAGGGCCCCTGTCCTCATCAGTACATAACCTCCAACAGGCCATCTCCTGGGCTGTCCCTGCCACCACTACCTACACATTTGTGCTGGCTGTGGCACTATGTGCAGACCCCTAAAACACTGCAACCCACTCAAGATGCCTATCTCTGTGCTGGTGCTTAGTAGGGATGGAGCATAGGAAAATGCCACCTCAGAAGTCTGTTCTTTTTCAGGGTCTTTCTGCTGAGAAAGACCTAGAGAAAAGAGACACTGGACATGAGTTAGTCTGACACTAACAGGCTATGCAGTACCAGATAACAGGCTTCACAATGTAGCTTGATTTTGTCAAGCTGACTAAATGTGTGTTTTTCTGAGGTACGTGAAGGAGTACACATCATAGTCAGACTCTACTCCAATAAGCTCCCAGCCCCAAAATCACCAGCGCAGACGGTTCTTGTAAGATTTGCAAAATTTCTACATTTCCCCGAAGGTTGTTATTAATAAACGGGACCCTGCGTGGACATTTTAAATCAAAAAAGGGTACCCAAGACGGCGTCCGTGCCTCGTGGCAGAAAGCCTGTGAGATTTTTAAATGGACTCTGCAACGCAGACAGCTTGTGGATCGAAACCAAAGCTGCAGTGTCTGTGAAGAGAGACTTTGTATTTTGAAACCAGACAGGACTTTGAATTATGTATTAGATCGAATTGGAGGCAAATCTAAATTCAGTTAGGCCTATAGTTGAGGCCATCAAGCAGTTTACATATATAATCGGAAACAGATTAAGAAAGCCATCAAGGCTGGGCAGGCCCATCAAGGAACGTTCTTGACAAAAGAAGTCAATTATCGGGCCGGTAGATGCGATTACTGGCTATCTAAAAACAGTTAGTATGGATTGCTACCATTATTTAAAATAGCCCACCAAGATTAAGACAAAGAACTAACCTGATTTGGCACGCAGATAAGGGTTTTAGAAAAGAGTATAATTGAAGGCCCCGGGTAGCAATCGCTCTCTTCTCTTCTCTTCTCCCTCTGCCCGCCCTCATGGCTGTCGCACTTTCCCTGTCCCACGCTTACCCCCTGGCCTTTGCCTGTGCCTTTTGCCACTCCATCTGGAAATCGCCCCGGCACTTCATCGGGCGGACACGGACAATTCAGGCCAGGCCAGGCGGGACGTGACGAGGGGAGGAGGGAAGACCAACTGAGGAAGACCAACTGAGGAAGACGAACGGAGGAGACGAACTGAGGGTAGGCTTCGAATCATCAGGCCTTCAGCCTCAGCCAACCTGCGACTATCTTCATGCAAACTCAAGTTGTCGGCTGAAGAAGAATCATCCTCATCCCTGCAAGGTAAAGTACCCAGAGACTTTAACTTTGGGGTACTCGAACCTGGACAACGCCCTTGCAGCGCCTGGAGACCATGTGACGACGGCAGGCTCCAGAGAGCACCAAGAGCGAACCCCGAACCCAACCGCTGTTTTGAGTCCACCAAACCCTTTTGATTGGTGAGCATGAATTCTGGCTCCTCATAGCTTAATCTAGTTAGGTATAGGGGGTGGGATAAGGATATGGGGATTGTTAAGATAGTGGTTTTCCCTCGATGTGCCATGTGTTCCCCATTCCCTGTATAAGTATATGTAGTTATTTGTATTTGCCTGTAATTTTATATACTGGTAACTTCTCTCAAGACTGTATTCATTTTTCCTGTTTAATAAAATTCTGAGTTTTGCTTACATCCAAACCACCTGTCTACTCGAGTCTTTTCTGTATCGCTACCTGTACCTAAGTCCGGTGTCGAGAATCTCAGGGGCGTGGGAGCGATTCGAACCGCTCACGGGCAGTCAGAGGCATAACTGACTGGGCTCACGCGCCACCCCCTACATTCTTGAAGGGCCACTGAAGGTTGCTGCACCAACTCGAAGGATCAGGATGCTGAGTGTTCTTCCCCTGGGCATAATTCTCTCAATTGTGTTGTGCACCATTTTTTCCTGCAAAAGCGTTAGCGAGTGTATACTGAAAAAAAAGTGCCCATGTGTGGGGCATCTACTTGTTGTGCATATGCTGAGAGGTAGAAGAAACAACATGCAACTAGGGTGGGTGGTGTTGAATAGAAATCAAAGTGACTGGAGTGTGAAGCGAGGTAGTCGTCATCAGAGGAATTCCTTGTTCTACAATAGCTACCAGGTGAGAAGAGAATGCGGTTTGTAGCTGCTGTGAAAGCAACAAGCAAGAGGTGAGCATGTATATGGACTGAGAATAAGAGGTACATAATGTGCCCATGTGAGGGGTGTTGTTGGATTTGATACAGGAGAGAGGGTGTTCAGATGGTTGTTGGGGGTGGGGGGGGGGGGGGGGGGGGGGGAGGGGGGCAGAGTACTGTTGCCAGGTGTTATTGAGAGAAATGGAGAAGAGGAGCTGTACTCACCCTTCCTGCATTGAAACATTTCTTGCATTGTGCCCAGGTCCTGGGGGTGATGCTCCTGAAGCTGATGAGCTCAGCAACCTCTCTCCCAGTCTGGTGAAAGTATATTTTGTTTTTTTTCCTTCCATTGGTGGGAAAGAGAACTTCCCTCCTCACCCTCACTTCTTCAACCAGGACGTTCAAGGAGGCTTCAGAGCACCGTGGACTTGCTTCCGACCCATCTTGCACTTTGCAGCACTACAAGACACCACGGTCAGTGTAGTGAATGCAATATCGTTTTAAGAGGTGCATTACTGCTTTAAATAAGCCACAACAGGCCCACCAGATATTATGCCCAGAAAGTGGGTGGGCTACCAGTTCCAGAAATGATCGGGTGGGAAACATGGCAGTCAAATTTAAATAAGGCCCGAGAGTTAAAATACCCCGAACCTGGAATCTAGGCCAAGTACATTTTGCACTCCGTCTGACCAAATGTTAACATGATTTACTGTTTTTTGACATCTCGTTCTATTTCCAAAGGTAAATCATCCAACTGAACAGTAGATATATTCATAGAAAAGAATCAGCTCAACAGGCTATGAACCATTTAAGCTTCGGTAAAGAGTCAGATTTTATTTCTTTGGTTGCAGCGTAGGGTAAAAATGTAAAGAAACCATGTTCCACTGCCAATAATGATGTTGAGATGGCCGGAAAAAGAAGCTCTTTCACACGAGAGTTATACGGCCGTTTTCACATTGATGCAAAGCAGGCATGGCTGCATATTGATGGGAAAGTTACAGAATAACTCAATTCAACTCTGAATGCACAAATACTAAGTAGCGGCTCCTCTCCCCCACTCTGAGGGAGACGGCGAGTCATACACCACATCGACTTAACATATGAAGTACAACTCCATATGAGTGCAGTATGAAATCACAGAGTTCTTTTAAATGTTACGAAAGTGTCGATGTTTCCACCCATGCCCTCAGAACTAAAACATTTTTGATCAGGCATTAGAATTCTGTGTTTACATGATTTAAATATTGAACAAGTATAATATATGACAATATGACATTGATCCTAATTATGCAGTGCGCTGAAACATATGCAAGATGCAGCTGAAAATACGCCTTGAATTGTCCATTTCTTCAACACATGTACTTTGTTTTTCTTGGCCATGATGATCACCAATCAGATTTTCAATAAAAATTGCAGTTAAACCCCCCACCCGGTAGCTCAAGCTGAAGTTTGTCTTTTACAGAGTTTCTAGAACCATCTGTTACATGTAATCCCCATATTCTGAGTCTTGTCTTTATTTAAATATCAATGTTGCATATCAATATAGTATATGCTGTGAATTATATAATTTCACAAATACTTTAATTCACCAGTATAAACTGTTAAAACCATGTGGTGAAAAGATGTTCTCTGTGTGGAATGCAGGGCAGAAACCATACAGAGAAAGGTCTACGTTATAAACTTGGGGTAGTCAGCAATTTACATAAATTACAATTTACCCCAACAATGGCTTATAATGGGGGAAAAACAGATTGTACTCAAAAATATTAAGCTAGACTTGACAGAAACAATACTCATCCTTTTCTTGGGGAGTGGTGCAAATTTTACAGCTTCATTTGGTTTAGACTAATCATTTGACATAGTGGAACAATCAGGCCAAGCCTCAAATAAACTGAATCGACTCCAAATAATAGATTCCATTCACAGATTTTGTGACTAGAGATATTTTTTTCATCTCACTTTGACAAGGGTAGAACGACACTGAGCTGGCAGAAATCCAACTAAACCTCAGCTTTCTGGCCAAAGCTCATTCAATAAGTTTGAAAATGATTCCGAGATTTGAAGGTGGTGAAGAGCAAAAGAATTGGAGCAAAATGATTTAAGTTTGCAGAGGATACAAAAATTGGCCATGTGGTTGATAGTGAGGAAGAAAGCTGTAGACAGCAGGGAGATATCAATGGACTGGTCAGGTGGGCGGAAAAGTGGCAAATGGAATTCAATCCGGAGAAGTGTGAGGTAATGCATTTGGGGAGTGCTAACAAGTCAAGGGAATACACAATAAATGGTAGGATACTGAGAAGTGTAAAGGAACAGAGGGACCTTGGAGTGCATGTCCATAAATCCCTGAAGGTAGCAGGACAGGCAGATAAGGTAGTTAAGAAACCACGGATGTTGCCTGACCTGCTGAGTTTTTCCAGCATTTTCTGTTGTTATTTCGGATTTCCAACATCTGCAGTATTTTGCTATCATTTTAGTTAAGAAAGCATATGGGATACTTTTAAGGATGGTATCAAATTGAAAGAAAAGGCATACAATGTTGCAAAGATTAGTGGTAGGCCAGAAGATTGGGAAAATTTTAGAAACCAGCAAAGGATGACTAAAAAAATAAAGAGGGAGAAAATAGCTTGAGGCTAAATTAGTAAGAAATATAAAAACTGACAGTAAGAACTTCTACAAGTATATAAAAAGAAAGAGAGTAGCTAAAGTAAACATTGGTCCCTTAGGGGATGAGACTGGGGAAATAATAATGGGAAACAAGGAAATGGCAGAGGCATTGAACAAATAATTTTGTATCTGTCTTCACAGTAAAACATCCCAGTAATAGTAGAAAATCAAGGGGCAAAAGGGAGGGAGGAACTTAAAACAGTCACTATCACTAGAGAAAAAGTGCTAGGCAGACTTATGGGTCTAAAGGCTGACAAGTCATAGAGTTATACAGAACAGAAAGAGGCCCTTTGGCCCATCGCGTCCACGCCGGCCATCAAGCCCTGTCTATTCTAATTCCATTTTCCAGCACTTGGTCCGTAGCCTTGTATGCTATGGCCGTTTCAAGTGCTCATCTAAATGCTTCTTGAATATTGTGAGGGTTTCTGCCTCTACCACCCTTTCAGGCAGTGAGTTCCAGATTCCAACCACCCTCTGGGTGAAAATGTTTTTCCTCAAATCCCCTCTAAACCTCCTGCCCCTTACCTTGAAGCTATGCCCCCTGGTTATTGACCCCTCTACTAAGGGGAAAAGTTCCTTTCTATCTACCCTATCTGTGCCCCTCATAATTTTGTACATCTCAATCAGGTCCCCCCTCAGCCTTCTCTGCTCTAAGGAAAACAACCCCAGCCTGTCCAGTCTCTCTTCATAGCTGAAGCGCTCCAGCCCAGGTAACATCCTGGTGAATCTCCTCTGCAACCTCTCCAATGCAATCACATCCTTCCTATAGTGTGGCGACCAGAACTGCAAACAGTATTCCAGCTGTGGCCTAACTAGCGTTTTGTACAGCTCCATCATAACCTCCCTGCTCTTACATTCTATGCCTCGGCTAATGAAGGCAAGTATCCCATATGCCTTTTGAACCACCTTATCTACCTGTTCTGCTGCCTTCAGGGATTTATGTACATGCACACCAAGGTCCCTCTTATCCTCTGTCCTTCCTAGGGTCCTACCATTCATTGTGAATTCCCTTGCCTTGTTAGTGCTCCTAAAATGCATCACCTCACACTTTTCAGGGTTAAATTCCATTTGCCACTATTCTGCCCATCTAACCACCCCATCTATATCGTCCTGTAGCCTGAGGCTTCCCTCCTTGCTATTTACCACTCCACCAATTTCCATGTAATCTGCAGACTTACTGATCATACCTCCTACATTCATATCTAAATCATTAATGTACACTACAAACAGCAAAGGACTCAGCACCGATCCCTGCGGTACACCACTGGACACAGGCTTCCAGTCACAAAAACAACCTTCGACCATCACCCTCTGCCTCCTGCCACTAAGCCAATTTTGGATCCAATGTGCCAAATTGCCTTGGATCCCATGGGCTCTTACCTTCTTGACCAGTCTCCCATGTGGGTCTTTGTCAGAAGCCTTACTGAAGTCCATGTAGACTACATCAACTGCACTATCCTCATCCACGCACCTAGTCACACCCTCGAAAAATTCAATCAAATTGGTTAGACATGATCTCCCCCTGACAAAGCCATGCTGACTATCCTTGATTAATCCTTGCCTCTCCAAGTGGAGACTAATTCTGTCCCTCAGAATTTTTTGCAATAATTTCCCTCACTGGCCTGTAATTCCCTGGTTTATCCCTACTACCCTTCTTGAATAATGGTACTACGTTAGCTGTCCTCCAGTCCTCTGGCACCTCCCCTGTGGCCAGAGAGGTTCTGAAAATTTGTGTCAGAGCCCCTGCAATCTCCTCCTTGCCTCCACAGCAGCCTGGGATACATCTCGTCTGGGCCTGGGGATTTATCCACTTTTAAGCCCGCTAAAACCGCTTGTACCTCCTCCCTCTCAATGCTAATTTGTTCAAGTATATCACAATCCTCCTGCCTGATTTCTATGCCTACATCATCCTTCTCCATAGTGAACACAGATGCAAAATATTCATTTAAAACCTCACCTACATCTTCCGGCTCTACACACAGATTGCCACTTTGGTCCCGAATGGGCCCTACTCTTTCCCTGGTTATCTTCTTGTCCTTAATATACTGAGAAAACACCTTGGAATTTTCCTTTATTTTGCCCACCAGTGTTTTTTCATGCTCCCTCTTCGCTCTCCTAATTTCTTTTTTAATACCCCCCTGCACTTTCTATACTCCTCTAGGGCTTCCACTGTTTTTAGTACTTTGTATCTGCCAAAAGCCTCCCTTTTTTTCCTAATCCATTCTTTTATATCCCTTGACATCCAGGGTTCCCTGGGCTTGTTGGTCCCACCCTTGACCTTTATGGGAACATGTTGGCGTTGTACTGTCTATTTCCTTTCTGAAAGACTCCCACTGCTCTGATGTTGATTTTCCTACAAGTAGCTGATCCCAGTCCACTTTGGCCAAATCCTGCCTTATCTATTAAAATTGGCCTTCCCCCAATTTAGAATCTTTATTTCCAGTCCATCTTTGTACTTTTCCATGACTACCTTAAATCTCACTGAATTATGGTCACTGTCACCAAAATGCTCTCCTATTGACACTTCTACCACAGTCCCCTGGACCTGATGCCCTGCATCCTAGGGTCTTAAAAGAAGTGGCTACAGAGATGACTCTGGAAAAGTCTCTGCAAATTGTAAAACCGCAAATGTAACGCCCTTATTCAAAAACAGGAAGACAGAAAGCAGGAACATAAGAAGTACGAGCAGGAGTAGGCCATATGGCCCCTCGGGCCTGCTCCGTCGTTCAATAGGATCATGGCTGATCCGAACCTAGACTCACGTCCACTTCCCTGCCCGCTCCCCGTAACCCCTAATTCCCTTATCAGCTAGGAAACTGTCTGTCTCCGTTTTAAATGTATTTAATGTCGCAGCTTCCACAGCTCTGAGGTAGCAAGTTCCATAGATTTACTACCCTCTGAGTGAAGAAGTTTCTCATCTCAGTTTTGAAACGGCAGCCCCTTATTCTAACATTATGCCCCCTAGTTCTAGTCTCACCCATCAGTGGAAACATCCTCCCCGCATCCACCCGATCAAGCCCCCTCACAATCTTATATGTTTCGATAAGATCGCCTCTCATTCTTCTGAATTCCAATGAGTAGAGTCCCAACCTACTCAACCTTTCCTCATAAGTCAACCCCCTCATCTCCGAAATCAACCGAGTGAACCTTCTCTGAACTGCCTCGAGAGCAAGTATATCTTTTCTTAAATACGGAAACCAAAACTGTACGCAGTATTCCAGGTGTGGCCTCACCAGTACCCTATATAACTGAAGCAAGACTTCCCTGCTTTTATACTCCATCCCCCTTGCAATAAAAGCCAAGATTCCATTGGCCTTCCTGATCACCTGCTGTACCTGCATACTATTAGGAAACTATAGGCCAGTTAGCCTAATATCAGTCATTGGCAAAATGCTCAAATCTATTATTAAGGAAGTAGTAGCAGGGCATTTAGAAAATCATAATAAAACCATGTTGACTCCATTTGGTTGTATGAAAGGGAAATCATGTTTGACAAATCTATTAGAGTTCTTTGAGGAAGTAACAAGCAGGGTGGATAAAGGGTAACTAGTAGATGCAGTGTATTTGGATTTCCAAAAGACATTCGACAAGGTGCCACATAAAAGGTTACTGCATAAGATAAGAGCTCATGGTGTTGGTGGTAATATATTACAGGAAACTTTCGATTTACTGGCACCTAAATAACCAGAAATCTCAGTTACCAGCAAAATTCAGGAGTAGGTTCATACTTCATATTACTTGCCTTCCTCCCATCTGTTGCTGTGCAAGGGTGTGGCTGCAGCTGTTGCTAAGCTACAGAGATGCTTGTAACTTGTGGCCATTGTTCTGAACCTGTTGCTAAGCAACAGGATTTGTTGCTTTATACGGAGCTCTCAGCTCTCGTATCTTTTACTATAGCGCTCGGTGATCCGGAATTTTTGATGAACTGGCACCACGTCGATCCCGGGTAAAAAAAAGTTTCCTGTAGATTGCATAGAGGATTGGCTAACTAATAGAAAACAGAGAGTCGGGATAAATGGGCCATTTTCAGGATGGCAATCTGTAATTAGTGGGGTGCCACAGGAATCAGTACTGGGGCCTCCACTATTTTCAATCTATATTAATGACTTGGATGAAGGAAGCAAGTGTATTGCAGCCAAATTTGCGGACGATACAAAGATAGGTGGGAAAGCAAGTTGTGGGGAGGATATAAAGAGTTTGTAAAGGAATATAGATAGGTTGGGCTGGATTTTACCAGCCCTGAGGAGGCGGGACTGCTGGTAAAAATGGGAAAAATTTGGAGCGGGTCCCAAAACCGCTCCCAACCCGCCTCTGAAACATCTTCCCGGGAGGTGGGTCCCCGACTCGCGCAGGGACCCATCTCCTCGAGGCGGAAAGGGGATTAGAGCCAATTAACTGCCTGTTAAAAGGTAGTTAACAGACAGTTTTGAGGTTTTTCCCCATTTTACGCCTGCAAGTGCAGACTTACTGATGGCTGCGAACCTCGCCAGGGTCAGCAAGGCTGCGTCTGCGGGAGGTGAGAGGGGTCGAATGTCCACTGTAGAGGCAAGTGATGGGTGCAAGTGTGGGCAGGTAAGTATGAGAGGTAAGTGTAAAGTGTTGGAAAAAGTTTCCTTACATTTGTTTCTTTCTGCAGCCTTCAACCTTTGAGGATCCGGAGGTGCCTCATCTCAACGGCAAAGATGACAGAATGGCTGCGGCCTTCTCAGACGCAGCAGCCATCTGCTTTCTGCTGAGGAGAGGTGTCTTGGTGAGCCTTCTGTGCAAGGGCTCACCTTAGAACAGAGATTGTCAGTGTTTGACAGCTTCTCAAAGCTGTCAAACACTGACAATTCATCTGTCAAAAAATGTGACAGATGAAGCGTCATACAGTGACGTCATCTGTCACCGGCATTCCCTTAACTGGCTGGCTAAGCCCGCAGGGCGTGCTTAACAAGGTCAATCAAGAGAAAATAGCGTGGGTTCATCAGACATCGCTGGGGTTGGGACTGAAACCCGGAAACCAGAAGTCCCACCTCCAGCACGTCTCGAGGTAAGATCATGGCCGTTAAGTGAGTGGGCAATAATTTGGCAGATGGAGTATAATGTGGGAAAATGTGAAGCTATCCACTTTGGTAGGAAGAACAGAAAAGAAAATATTATTTAAATGGAGAAAGACTACAGAATGCAGCGGTACAGAGGGAATTAGATGTCCTCGTACATGAAACACAAAAATTTAACATTCAGGTGCAGCAAGTAATTAGGAAGGCAAATGGAATGTTGGCCTTTATTTCAAGGGAGATAGAGTATAAAAGTAGGGAAGTCTTGCTACAACTGTACAGGGCGCTGGTGAGAGCACACCTAGTGTACTGCATACAGTTTTGGTCCCCTTATTTAAGGAGGGACATACTTGCAGTAGAGGCAGTTCAGAGAAGGTTCACTAGGTTGATTCCTGGGATGGAAGGGTTGTCTTATGAGGAAAGGTTGAACAGGTTGGGCCTATACTCATTGGAGTTTAGAAGAATGAGGGGTGATCTTATTGAAACATAAGATTCTGAGGGGGTTGAACAGGGTAGATGCTGAGAGGATGTTTCCCCTCATGGGGGAATCTAGAATGAGGGGGCATAGTCTCAGAATAAGGGGTTGCCCATTTAAGATGGAGATGAGGAGGAATTTCTTCTCTCAGAGGGTCGTGAAACTTTGGAATTCTTTACCCCAAAGAGCCATGGAAGCCGAGTCATTGAATAAATTCAAGGCTGAGATAGACAGATTTCTGAGCAACAGGGGAGTCGAGGGTTATGGGGAGCGGGCAGGAAAGTGGAGTTGAGAACAAAACCAGAGCAGCCATGATCTCATTAAATGGCAGAGCAGACTGGAGGGGCCAAATGGCCTGCTCCTGCTCCTATTTCTTATATTCTTACCTTTATTAGTCGAGGCATAGAATACAAGAGCAGGGAGGTTATGTCTGAACTGTATAAAACACTAGTTAGGCCACAGCTAGAGTGCTGCATACAGTTCTGGTCACCACATTACAGGAAAGATGTGATTGCACTAGAGAGGGTACAGAGGAGATTTACGAGGATGTTGCCAGGACTGGAGAATTTTACCTATGAGGAAAGATTGGATAGGCTGGGGTTGTTTTCTTTGGAAAAGAGGAAGCCGAGGGAGATTTAATTGACGTGTGTAAAATTATGAGGGGCCTAGATAGAGTGGATAGGAAGGGCCTATTCCCTTAGCAGAGAGGTCAATGACAAGAGAGCATAGATTTAAAGTAATTGTTAGAGGGATTAGAGGGGAGTTGAGGAGAATGTTTTTCACCCAGAAGGTGGTGGGGGTCTGGAGATCACTGCCTGAAAGGGTGGTAGACTTGCATAGGCACATGAATAGCCATAACCTACAAGGCTACGGACCAAGAGCTGGAAAGCGGGATTAGGCTCGATAGCTCTTTTTTGGCCAGCACAAACACAATGGGCCGAATGACCTCCTTCTGTGTCGTAAATTTCTATGATTCTATTCTATGATTTTTTCTTCAAGATCCTTCAAATTGGCAGTCCATATGTACACTCAGTTGCTTTTCTCAGATAACCTGGCATGCTAAGAAATAGGAGGAGAGAATGGGTATTTGTGCTGCTGTGGGGAGGTACTGAAAAAAAGCCAAGCTCCTCCATGGGTGGTGGGGGGGAAAAGAGAGAAAATCATAACCAGAATATGGTTATATATCTTTGACAGTTGACAAAGGAACAGCACAATACAGGATGAAGAAACAGGTCCCCACCCACTCTCCTGCCCACAAAAGAAGCTCGACACCATGCAGGACACAGCAGTCTACTTGATTGGCAACCCCGACACTCAATTCAATATCCCCCCACCACTGCAGCATACTGTGGCTGTAGTATGTACTATCTACATGATACACTGCAGCAACTCATCAAACTTACTTCAAGAAGACTTCCCAGCCCAGTGATATACACTGTCAAGGACAAGAGCAGCAATATCATGGAAGCACCATCAAGTCCAAATCACAAAACATCCTGACCTGAACAAATGTCACTACCATTCCCTTCATTGTCACTGGGTAAAAATCCTGGAATTCCCTATCTAACACCATCATGGGAGTACCATCACCACGAGGACTGCAGCACTTCAAGATGTCGCACCACCAGCCTCGCTAGGCAACTAGGACAATAAATAGTCTTGCCAGTATTGCCAACATTCTGAGAGAAATTAACAAAGAAAAAGAAAATGTTTAACGACTGGCAAATCCAAAACAGGCAAAATAAAACCAAGAACTATAAGAAAGCATTTATAATGAGCTGTAGTTTGATGTCATTCATATACACAATTAAGAATAATGCAAAAATATACTAAAACAACACAAACTCAATAAATGCCTGCCATCCAGGCAGGGTCATGATATTGCTATTTTGTTAAACTTTTGTTAAACAGTCTTTCCTGTGTCTAAATCACTACCCTATATTCAAGGAGCAGTGACGTATATTCCTGATTTCACTGTATTGTGAAGCTGAAAAACGAAAGCACACCATAAAATTAAATCTAATTCAATTTTATTAATGTGTTTCAACAAAACTGTAAGTGTTAGACATAGTACGAAGAATAACTGCTTCCCAACATCCGTTTTTGAAAACATTAACTACGTGCAACATAGGCACATACCTTAGAAGTCATTAGAATCTGTGTAATGAGAGCGATCTGTAAGATCCGACTATAACTGCTATTTGTTGTGTAAAAGATCTGCAGTCTTATGTTTTCTATTTTAACACAGATGTTTCCAATTAATTTTCCTTATTTAAAGTTTTGCACTCATTCTATTGGTACAGGGATTTTTTTTTTTTTTTTAATACTAACCAGCTATTTTGAGGTCTACAGTAGTACTACTGGTACCACATGCATTAACATTCAAGATCTGAATGCCCCATTTTCTTGAGAAAATGTTGTAACGAATTGATCAATGTTTTTGTAATTCATTGTCCTGGCATTCTCTTTTGTGACAATCATATTTATTTTGCAAATAAACTACAAATTTTGTTTTTCAGAATCTTATATAAATAATTTTTTTTTTTTTTTATAAACTCAGTACAGCCTTAAAACAGTTATAAAGAAATGTAATTAATGCTTTTCCCCAACTTATTTCTGTTGATGCCATTTTTTTTCCCCTGACAAAAAGTGGTTATGAGGGGTTACTGAGACAGTTGGTATAAGGAAATTGATCAACAAATGTGTGTTAGCCGAAGGGTTTTCAGCAATCAGGAATATTAATGGGGTATGTTAAAGGGGCACGGTCTTCATGAAAACTGTTTGCAAACTCTGCTTGCAAGCACATAACATAATGACATACATTTTGTCAAAATACATTGCAATGTACATCTGTACAAAATCGTTTGGATAAAATTAGCTTTTCTGTCTTCTCAAATAAAAAAAAATTGTCAAAGATTTTTCATGAAGGCCATGTCCTTTAAATTCAGCTCTCTCTCACTGTCCAAATCAAAAACTACTTCCATAAAGTTCTTCAATGTCATTAGTCACTGTTTAAATTTTTTAAATCAACAGAAGTAGACATATACAGAAAATGTAGGGTAAATTGAACATAACTGTAAAGAATTTTAACTGGTATTGTTGCCAATAATCATCTCCTTTATAGACTTAAAGGGCAAAATCTTCAGAGGCTTTTTTCATGGTTTGGACTCCTGCTCAATGGGAGGGCAGTGGGAAGAATGCAGAAGTTAGTGCAACGACTTCATGTCAATCCTGATTTCCTGCTCACATCCAAGCAAAAATCTCGAATTTGCACACCCTTCAAGTGGGACTGTGCGTTGGCCATGAAGTTCCTGAAAATTTACCCTTTAATGTGTAGGAACTATACGTAATAATGAAAAGTTTCACTACATAATAATACATCTCCAGAATACCTCTAAAGCAGAGACACAAAAACATGTTACCCAATGTAAAATATTTTAACTGCAGACTTAGTCAAATACAGATAACTCAACTGAATTCTAACCATTTGAACTAAATGAATTTCAGAACTGAAACCTTCATAACATAGCTTTTGGGAAACATTTTGTTTTGTTTGGCAATGCGTAATAGAATGCACTCAATTCTTGTGTAATGTAATCACGCTGCTCAAAGGTACTTTGAAATCTGAACACTAGGGATAAACTTGGAATTTGAATTCTGTGAAATATTTAAAGCAGCAGTGCTCATAAAACTCAAAATATTTGAAAAGTATCCCTGTTTAATCTTGTATTGTAAAAATGTTCAATTATTTAAAACAAGTATATCCATCCCCCATTCTTAAAAAAAAATCAAGCTCCAAATACAAGTAGGCATTGCCATTAGCCCACATGGAAAATGACCTGTGGACTATCGCTTTAAGAAAATCACTCCAAGTCGCATTGCCATCAATGTGATAGTTCATTTAGATCAAATGGTTCAGTGGCATATTTGACACAAAAAAGTTATGTCAAGGTTTTAAGCCTTGATTACCCAGAAAACACACACTTTGCAGGTAATCTCCAGCCAAAAGCCAATTACTTCGTCGATGACGAAGTCCAACACTGCCTTCAGTGTGCCAGTGCAGCCTCCGGTCGACTGAGGAAGAGTGCGTTTGAAGACCAGGACCTCAAACCCGGCACTAAGCTCATGGTCTACAGAGCAGCCCTGCTGTATGCCTCAGAGACATGGACCATGTACAGCAAGCACCTCAAAGCACTGGAGAGGTACCACCAATGCTGCCTCCACAAGATCCTGCAAATCCATTGGCAGGATAGGCACACCGTCAGTGTTCTCGCTCAGGCCAACATCCCCAGCATCAAAGCTTTGACCACATTCGATCAGCTCCGATGGACGGGTCACATCGTCCGCATGCCCGATACAAGATTACCAAAACAAGCGCTCTACTCAGAGCTCCGACACGGCAAGGGAGCCCCAGGTGGGCAGAGGAAATGTTTCAAGGACACCCTGAAAGCCTCCTTGAAAAAATACAACATCCCCACCGACACCTGGGAATCCCTGGCCCAAGACCGCACAAATTGGAGGAGAAGCATCCGGGAAGGCACCGAACACCTCAAGTCTCTTCATCGGGAGCAAGTGGAAGCCAAGCGCAAGCAGCGCATGTCAACCCAAGCACCCCACCCACCCGCCCCTTCAACCACCGTTTGCCCCACCTGTGACTGAGACTGTAGGTCCCATATTGGACTCATCAGTCACCTGCAAACTCATTTTTAATGTGGAAACAAGTCATCCTCGGTTCCAAGGAACTGCCCAAGAAGAAGAAAAAGATTTGGCATTGGCTACACTTTTCAAATAAATGACTATAGTCGGCTGAGAATGTTTTAAACAATGAGTTAAAATAAATTTATTAGATAAAAATAAACTGTCAAAATAAATTTTAAAAAGAGATGGAGAGAATGGAAGAGAGGATGGCAGGTTAAGATATGTAATATGAACAGTTTTAAAATGTAATCACATTCCAATGTAGGTGTATATTTTAGTGGTTATTGTAATAAGGAAATTACTTCTTACATTTGAATTGCTTTATTTGTGTAAAATTAGTTGTTACAATATCATGATGTGTTTTAGCTGAAACTTAAAAATAAAATCTAGCCCTGGGAGGCTTGAATTTCCCAGACATTATTGGCAATTCAAGGATTAAAATATAAACAAACATCAGAAATATTTCTATAGTAGTGACTTCAGTGACATTTTGGGCCTCCGACTGAAGTTGAAATATTTTCTTTTTGGATCACCACAATAAAATGTAAATAAATCTATTGGACATATGTCAGAACCATTTATTTGCCTGAATTGTGAATGTATGCCTCAGAACAAACATATTGAGCCAGATTTTGCTGTGGCAGGGCTTCTAACGGCATCTGCCATTAGTTAGACTTGCCCTTGTGTGTTTAGGTTTTTAATTTTTCTGCGTGGCAAGTTGCTGAAAGCGCGAGCTGCTAATGTTGCAGTGAGGGAAACAGGGCCTCTGGGACCTGAGTGAATGGGGCAAGCAACTGTGCATCTCCTTAACCAATCAGATTGAAGGATTCTGAATTACCAGCACAAGGAACGAGAAGGAAGTGTAAATTAGAATGGGTGAAGTCAATGTCAAATCAGATACAGAAAGAGAAATAAAGAGGGAAAGAAAGGCTGGATTAAGAGAGAGAGAGACAAAGAGACCAAAGGATTTTTTTTTTTTTTAATTTTACATTTTTAAAATCTCCAACAACAAAACCTGAAGAAATGAGACTCCACCCTTGCACTAGTTAATTTTAATGCCAGTGAGGTTGGTTGGCAGTAATTAACACTCATCACATCGTTAAAAAGGTACTTAGATGGGAAAGGACAAGATTTAACTTTCTGTGGTGAGGTTAGTTCATATCTACCACGCAAATATAGCAACTTCACATCATTCAATGTATGGCTATGGTGAGCCAGACAACGAGATGCCGTTTTATCAAAGCTAATGGCGGAGTGACGCAACTCGAACAGTAACTTTTGGATATTTGAATTTAACCACGCGTCGCCCCCTCGCCTGAAGTACAACTTGCATATAAATAACGACGAGTGTCAATAGCCTCACCATTATTTTGACAGGAAAATCTGGGCCAATATTTGCAGAGGTTCAATCTGTGGGCAGGGTCTAACAAAGATAAACTTCAAAAAATTGCAAAACTGAACAGGGAAAATGGGATATCTCAGATTGGGGAAAAGGAGCAAGTTAGAGAGTAGCCAAGCAAGATAACATGCATAGCGTGGCAATGAGAACATCAAGGCGTTTAAGACAAGGAAATTACAAGATGATTGAATAAAAAGTTGAAAATGTAAATGGAGTTTTTTTTTAAAAATAAATAATTGTTGGATAAAAAGGTTTAAACTTTAAAGACATTTCCTAAAATTTAACAAAGAAAACCCTGTACACGGATGACTAAAACAGCTTATAACATTTAGCAAAAGCCAAAAACATTGTTTAAATAAAAGGTGCTGCTGTTTGACAATAATAAGATTTATGTATTTATAAAATCTATCTTCAGCAGACCTCAACAAAATCTACACATTCTACAAAATCCCACAGAAAGTGTAACTTTGCTGAACATTTGCACAGCTGTGTTATTACAGCTTCTTCAAATAACATTCAATAATAGCAGTTTAAAGTTGTCTATTTCAATTGCTACTACCTGGTGGTTAATATTCAATAGCTACATCAGCAAAATCAGTTAAGTGTTTGTAAAGAATATTTCCATAGAATATCAATACTTAACTATCATATTTTGCAGGTAAATAAATAAGCTTGTCTGAAAGATGCTAAATTAAGAGGAAAAGGTCTCATGTCTCTGGTATTAGGAAGACTGAAAAATAGAAACTAAAAAAAACTGTAAAATGAAGCTCCTGAATGGTTGGTTTGTTGTAAATGGCAAAAGTATTTAAAGTGTGATAATAGGATCATTCTCCATGCAGCCAATTATCTCAGTTTCTTTTCTTTGCCGAGATCATTCAGTGGTCTGGATAAGTATTGTTGGTTGTAACTGGGTCACACTGTCAAATTAAGATTCTACAGACATTTCTAGAGCTCTGTCTGTGCAGGGGTTTGGATTTATAGCCATTTTATTGATTCAATTAGCCAATTTGTTTCTCTGTCAATAGGTAAACCCTTCAACTTGTGCATCCTGTTAGGTGGACTTGGAGCACCTAGTGGTCTATCTCTCTGATTGTGTAGTCTTCAACTATGCATTTTGTGCAATTAGTGAATGAATTTTGTAAATATTACTCATCACTTTTATGGCAAATTATGAATAACGGTACCTGCGCATTAACCGTGTTTATCATATTTTACAGCTCAAAAAGAGGCTAATTCAGCCCATCATACTAGATCTTCAACTGGAACTGTCTCATCTAATCCTATATCCCCGCCCTTACTCTGTATCCTTTTATATTCTTCCTTTTCAAATACTACCCAATTTCTTTTTAAATGGTGTTGCAATGTCTGCCTCAATAACCATTTGTGATAAAGTATTTTATGTCTAATCTTCACCCTTAATTCTTCTAGGTGCTCATCCTAAATCTATGCATCTTGTTACCAATTCTCCATCAAGTGGAAACAATCATTCACCAGTTACTCTCTCATAGACCAGAATTTTGCCAGTGCTCAGGGGGCAGGTTTGGAGGTGGGACATCTGGCAAAATTGCAAAGATTGACAGCGGGTCGGAAACCCGCCGTCAAGCCACCGCCAAACAATCTTCCCAGGTGTCGAATCCCTGATTTGCACATGGACCCGACACCTAGTGGCAGGAAGAGGATTATAGACACTTAACTGCTTGTTATCAGGTTAACTGGCAGTTAAGAGGCTTTTTGCAATTTTGACAGGTCTACTGCGGGCTTCCCGACGTCCGGACACCACGCCAGGTAAGTGTGGCGTGCTGTGGGTCTACTGTAATGTTTCTGCATTGATGACAGCTGCAGAAGTGCTGTGAAGGATCCAATGGTACACTGGTGAGTTTGAGGTAAGAAAATGTTGGGAAAATTATTTTTTTTAATGCATTTACACTTTTCTGTAGGTGACGTTGGACTGTGTGTGTAATCCCACCTCAGTGGGAGAACCTCGCTCACCAGTAACAGATCACTTCTGTAACCTCATCTGCAGCTGCCATCTGTTCTAGCCTAAGGAAGGAGTCACTGGAGAGCCTGGGTAAAAGGGCTCACCTTTGTACAGTGATTGTCAGTTTTTGCAGCACCTCAATGCTGTCAAACACTGAAAAATCAGCTGTCAAACAAAATTGTGTGGCCCCTTTAAGAAAACCGCAGATGACGAATCATCAACTGTCGTCATCTGAGACCGGCTTCCTCTTAATTGTCCGGTGGGCGGGGCCCGGGAAACCCAGCCGGCCAGTGTTAAATCTGGAAGACAGATAAAATCTGAGGCACGCAGCCTCATTATAATATTTAAATGAGCAACCCGCCTCCTGGGAGCAAGTTGGTTGCCTGATCCCCCCCCAGCATCCGTTACAACAGGAAGTAGGCGGGCTGGGATTGGGTTTGACATTTTTTACATTTTCACATCATACCCGACCCAAACCCATCCATTTTTTGGGGATTAAGATTCCTCCCTAAGTGCGGCCTGACCAGTGTCCTATACAAGTTTAACATAACTTGACTACTTTTGAAATACCCTAGAAATGAATCCCAGTGCTTGGTTAACATTTTTAATTGTTTTATTGACCGGTGATGCTGCTTTTAATGATTTGTTCACCTGTATCCCTAGATCCCTTTGCTCTTCTACCCCATTCAGTTTCTTATTTTCTAAGGCGTAGGTGATGTTTCTATTTTTCCTACCAAAGTGCATCACCTCACATTTATCAATTTAAAATTAATTTGCCACTTAAATGCCCAATCTGCAAGTTTTCTAATGTCTTCTTGTATTATGTTGCATTATTCCTCCGTGCTGGCTATGCACCTAGTTTCGTATCATCTACAAATGTTGATATTGAGTTACTTATTCCTAAGTCCAAATCATTAAATGTATGAATAACAGTGGTCCCAACACTGATCCTTGTGGAACACCGCTTTCACCTTCCTTTTTAAAAAAAAAACAATTTCTATCCATTCAGCATGATTCCACATGCTCTAACCTTTGTCGTCATGGGCCTACCATGTGGTACCTTATCAAAGGCCTTTGAAAATCCAAGTATATGACATCTACCGCATTACCCTTGTCTACTCTTTCTGTTACTTCTTCTCTTCAAAGAATTCTATCAGATTAATATAGCATGATTTAGCCTTTTGGAATCCGTGCTATTTTTTAATTATATTTTCTGTCTCTCGATGCTCTTCTATCACTTCTTTCAGTATAGATTCCAGTATCTTTCCTATCACTGATGTTAAGCTGACAGGTCTATAGTTCCCAGGTTTTGTTCTATCTCCCTTTTTGTATACAGTAACATTAGCTGTCCACCAGTCCTCTGGCACTACCCACTCTTCTATAGAACTTTTGTATGTATGAACTAGTACCTCTGTGATCTCCTCCTTAGTTGCTTTGAGGATGCGTGGGTGTATACAATCCAGACCTGGGGTTTTATCCTTTTAGGTTTGCTGGATGGTCAATTATTTTCTCCCTTTCTATCCCAACTGTATTAATATTATTTTTAAGCTCATCCTCTAGTGATGTGTCTATTTTCTTATCTTTAGTAAAAACTGACAGTAGTTATTCAATACTTCTGCCATTTCTCTATCATTATCTGAGTTTATTTTTCTCATCCTTTAGTGGCCCTGTCCTTGCTTTAATTTTCCTTTTGTTATTTATGTGTCTGTAGAAAACTTCTTTTTATATTGCTTGATAATTTGATTTTGTAATTTCTCTTTGCCTTCCTGAATTTTTTTTAAACTTCCCTCCTAAGTTCTTATTCCCTTTTGTCCTTTCCTTTAGTATCTAAGTACTTACATGTATTTTTCTTCAGATCTAATGTTTCCTTTAGTTCTTTATTTATCCATGGCGCCCCATAATTAGCTTGCTTGTTTTTGGCTTTTATTGGAATACATTTCTCTTGAACTCTACTGATTACCTTTTAAAGATTTCCCACTGTTTTTCTGTCTTTGTTTTTCAAGGTTTTCTCCTAGTTTTCTTTCTTTAGTTCCACCCTCATTTCCTCATAATTTTCTCTTTTCCAATCTATTACCTTAGTCTTTGGCCCCGATTTTCGGCTTGTGTGGGAAATGGTCGGGTTTCCCCGAATGTGGGGTTTCTGACACACAAAGTGTCAGCCAGCTCCATGCAATTTTCCCTCAAGTGGCCAATTAATTCCCAGCATGTGGGAAGCCTTGCTAATTGTCCAATTCGAGTCAGAAATCCCCACAGTATGATGTCATCATTCGTGGTGCTTTCAAAGTGTCCAGCAAGCTTCGCCACCTCTGCAGGCTTCTCAGCCACTCTTGCACAATGGCAGAGGAGCCTGCACCAGCTGCTGCCAGCGGCAGAGGCCGAGCTGCCTTCAAATTCGACGAGGCTTCACTGCAGACATTATTGGATGGGGTTAGGGCCCACAGGGAGGTCCTCTTCCCTAGGTCAGGGAGGAAGAGGCCTCCCACTGAGACCAATGCTGCATGGATGCAGGTGTCAGCAGATGCCAACTCGCTGGGAGTCACCAGAAGAACCTTGGCATTACATCTCTAACTCCTTCCTTAACTCCCCCACAGTACCAGCCAGGGCCCCCGTCCTCACTGTGGAGGAGGAAGAGGCTGTGCAGCCAGACTCCTCAGAGGAAGCTCCAACCTCTGAGGGTGCAGCGTCAGCAGAAGTAAGCGCACCCAGCACCGACACACACACCTCGGGGGGACCTTCGGGACATAGAGTAGTGTTGTCACCTGGTGTTTCACAGCTCACAAGTGAGCCTCAGCAGATTCTGGAGACAGGGACAGCAGTGGAGAGTCCTCGTCGGAGGGCACAGGACTCTGCCAGCTCAGCTCAGCTGCGCTGCATGTCGACCCTCTGCCTCTGGGTCCATCCGCAAGAGAAGAGGTGATGGATCTCCATGCACAGATGCAGGAGTCTCTGGCAGGTTTTGTCTCCAGGGTCGCTGCGAGTGTGGAGCAAATGGAGGAGTCCATAGCGACCATGAGCAGAGCCTTTGTGGAGTCACTGGCGCATGAATGCATCACCATGGAAAGGTTGGCAACCTCCATGGAGGAGATAACTCGCCAGGGTATGGAAAACATGGTGAGTGCTCATAAGAGAATGACATCTCTTGAGGAGCGTTGGCCATCTATTGAACAGAGAAACCAGACCTTCATGGAAGTCCTTCTGAGTAGGACTGCCAGTGCAGATACAGGTCCCCATGGCCCCCTGAAACGCAGCAAGGTGCTCTCAAGCCACTTCCAAGTGCTGGCCCCTTCTGGCCTGTGCAGCTTCAGGTGAGTGAGCAGCAGCCTGGTGCTCCTGGTGCTCATCATGCTGTTCCTGGTTCTGCTGCTGCCGCCTCTGCTGCTAGAGATCCTCTAATGGCAAGAAGGGAAGGAAAAAAAGGCATCCCATGCTTCTCGTAGATGCCTCCGCCGAGGAAGCGCTGAGTGAGGGTGGCGAGAGGGGCTTCCCAGGAGATCGCATTAGAGAAGTGTGTGAGGCTGCAACCTTCCACAGCTGTGCCTAAGCCTTGAAGAAGTAGCCCCAAACCTGCAACAACAAGGTCCTTCAACATACAAGTGTTGTCCCTTTAAATCACAGCTTCTCTGACCTGCAGCTGACAGCAAGCAAGCCGGCAAGCTTCACGCCAGGTCTCATCAGCAGGGTTCCCCGCAGGCGGGTTTGATGTGGGGAAAGCCCCAAAGTTGCAACGGCCCCGGAAAATCTACCTCAACAAGCTGATAATTGCTTATTAGTGCTCAGACGACCAGTCCCGCCAGCGGCGGCCGGGACTGAAGCGGGTCACGGGGAAATGGTGGTCCAAAAGTTGGATGGGGCGGGGAATCAGGCAGGGGGGGTCCCGACCCGCTTTTGCGCTGATTTTCGGCCCCCGGTCGCATGAAAAGCCGCCCGACGGCGGCCAGAAAATTGACCCCTTGGTCTTACTTATGTCACTCTCGATTCTAATCTTGAACCTTACTATGTTGTGATCACTGCTACTAAGATGCTCTTCTACAACTTACTTCTCCTATCTGTTCTGGTTTCTTCTTTTTATATTCAATGTTCCCATGTATAAAATTCAGAATCCCATTTCCCTTTTTAAATTATTTATTCTACTGCACACCCATCTTAAAACACAAATGTATCAACACTCCTAAATCTCTATGTTCCTCACCCAGTTAATTAATATTTAGGATATAATTTTATCATTCTTCTTCACATAAGCATCAGCTATGGCTCAGTGGGTAGCACACTCGCCTCTGAAAGGTTGTGGGTTGAAGTCTCACTCCCGGGACTTGAGCACACAAAGTTAGGCCGACACTCCAGTGCAGTGCTGAGGGAGTGCTGCACTGTTGGAGGTGCCATCTTTCAGATGAGACGTTAAACAGAGGACCCTTCTGCTCTCTCAGGTGGACGTAAAAGATCCCTTGGCACTATTTTGAAGAATAGGGGAGTTATTCCCAGTTTCCAGGCCAATATTTATCCCTCAACCAACATTCTCCAGGAATCCAATACTGAGCTGTGTGTGAAACTGGATTTTGTGCGCGCAAGAGATTAACTGAATATCTCAATTTGCTGCACCTAATGTTGGATGTATATATACTCAACGTTCAATGCACCCAGATATCATTTAACTTGACATATTATTGGTTTAACTCTTGGCTGAATTTACAAAGAGTTTTCAAATAAAAAGAAATGAATATATTATTTAAAATAGCTGCTATCACAATCCAGAAGATTTTGTTATTCGCGACCTCACCATCTGCTATACAATTGTGTGTGGTCTGCCACTGAAATTTCCACTTTCTCTCAGTTTGCTGTCATGTTTATGAGGTTGCAGCTATTTTTGTATGATTGCTAATTTCCTGATAATGAACATTAGGTGAAATTCTCCCTGCTGACTGTACCTGCCCTGGGGGTGTTTGATGGGACAGTGTAGAGGGAGCTTTTCTCTTTAACTTGTGCTGTACCTGCCCTGGGAGTGTGCGATGGCACAGTGTAGAGGGAGCTTTACTCTGTATCTAACATTTCCTCTACCTGAACTAACACTCCTTACTTTGATAAATAAACCTTTAAATGTGTTTTGAAATTTTTTTTTTTTTAATTTTTTTTTTTTTTTTAAACCGGCACGGGCACGCTGGGCCAAAATGGCCTCCTTCCGTGCTGTAACTTTCTATAACAAAAACAGATTATCTGGTCATTATCATATTGCTGTTTGTGGAACCTTGCTGTGCGGAAATTGGCTGCCGCTTGTCCCACTTTACAAGTGACTCCACTTCAAATGTACTTGACTATAAAGCACTTTGAAACGTCCAGTGGTCAAGAAAGGCGCTATATAAATGCAAGTCTTTCAAGTGTTTCTTTAATCTACTACTTCATAATTATCTGTAATAAAGCTGCTGCATTCTTTGCAGTGCTAGTTTCATCAGCAAACTTCAGTATCATCCATCTTGTGCCCATGTCCAAACCATTTATAAAAATGAAAAACAAGAGGGCACCACATGCTGGCAATCAAAATACACCAATTTGGCCCTAGTCTTTGCTTTCTATTCCCAGCTAACTCTTATCCATGCAGCAAACATTTCCACCTACTTCTACCTCTAATATCGCCTGACTCAGCCCCTGCCTCAACTCATCTGCTGCTGAAACCCTCATCCATGCCTTTGTTACCTTTAGACGTGACTATTCCAATGCTCTCCCATCTTCCAGCCTGCATAAACTTGAGCTCATCCAGAACTCTGCTGCCCGTATCCAAACTTGAACCAAGTCCCGTCCAAACATCACCGCTGTGCTCACCGATCTACATTGGCTCCTGGTTCAGCAACGCCTCAATTTTAAATTTCTCATCCTTGTTTTCAAATCCATCCAAAGCCTCCCTCCTCCCTATTTCTGTACCCTCCTCTGGCCCTACAAGACTTTGAGATATCTGCACACCTTCAATTCTGGCCTCTTGTGCATCCCCGATTTAAATCACTCCACCCTGGGTGGCCATGCCTTCAGCTGCCTACGTCTTAAACTCTAGAATTCCCTCCCTAAACCTCTCCACCTCCTTGAAGACGCTCCTTAAAACCTACCTCTTTAAACAAGATTTTGGAAATCTGTCCTAATATCTCATGTGGCTAGTGTTCAATTTTGTTTGATAACGCTCCTGTGAAGCACCTTGGGATGTTTGATTACGTTAAAGGCGCTATAAAAATGTAAGTTCTTGTTGTTAATACCATGTGCCTTAATTTTCACAAATCTCTTATGTGACGCATTATCAATTACCTGTACCAATTTCCTTTATCTATATATTCTTATTTCCACAAATAAATGTAATTAAATTAATTAAGCATGGACTGTCCATTACAAATCTGTGCCAACTATCCCGGATTAGCCCACACCTTTCGAAGTGTTCACTAACTTCATCCCATATTATGGACACTAATTTTATCAAATATTATGAGCTCCAGAAGATTCTCCACAAGAGACAAGATTAACTGAACTATAATTTCATGGCTTATATACTTCTTGAACAGGAGTGTAGCATTAGTCACTCTCCAAACCTTTGGCAATATTCCCATTTCCTTCCCAAAATCCTCAGTATTCTGGGACGTACATGCCCCGAAAATTACCATTTTGATTCATCAGACCTGCCCCAAATTTCATAATATCAAATTGAACTCACTTATACCCCAGAAGTAGGACAGTGATGAGAACTGTACACAGTACCCCAAGTGAAAATTAACCAATGCTCTATACAAACCACATTATTTTCCCCTCTATCCTTCTGGCTATACACCTTAAGCTCTTACTTCTTGCAAAACTTTCCCCTTCAGTCAAGCGGATAACTATTTTTGAAGACAACGCTAATTACGAATAACCAAGTAAATTTGCATCCTTAACAAATGCTTGTCCTCGGGGCCTACTGTACTTCCTCCTATAATTTTAACTGCATCATCTGTTTGATTCATTGGTTCTCCAATCAATGTCTATGCTGAAGTCACTTCTTTCCTGATCATGAGTACTTTGACAGCAAGTAAATGAGGAAAAGACTACTCAACAATGAAGGCACTACATTCTTTAGTGACAGATCCAACACACTATCCTTTTCCCACTAGAGATACAAGAAGTGCAGGTTGTATGAGAACACTTGGGCTCCATTTTGACAAGTCAAATATATTATAAAGTTAACCAACGAATTCTGCAAATTATCTGATGAATGCCATTTGTGGTTAATAGATAAAGGTTCTTTAGTATCGGGTGCAGTTTTGGTCACCTTATCTGAGGAAGGATGTTCTTACCATGGAGGGAGTGCAGTGAAGATTCACCAGACTGATACCTGGGATGGCAGGGATGACGTATGATGATTGGGTTGATTAGGCTTATACTCGCTAGAGTTTAGAAGAATGAGAGGGGGTCTCATTGACACTTATAAAATTCTAACAGGACTAGACAGACTAGATGCAGGAAGGATGTTCCCGATGGCGGGTGAGTCCAGAATCAGGGGTCACAGTCTAAGGATAAGGGGTAAGCCATTTAGGACTGAGACGAGGAGGAATTTTGTCCTCGCTCGTGACTTGGAACATTAGTTCTCTAATGATCAATGCCACTTTCAATACGATAAAATCATGGGAATATTGCCAAAGGATTGGAGAGTGACTAATGTGAAAAAATAATGATTCTAAGAAAAATAATGGCCTAAAAATTTGTTTAATTTGCGTCTCCCATTAGCATCCTAAGAGGGCACTAACGGGGCGCAAAGCCTGGGCGCGGCGCCGCCAACGCCTCCCGCGAAATAAAGCAGGAGGTTAGCGGTGACGGTAACTGTTAGCACCCCGCAGCGCTGGCGATGACGTCATCGCCATGCGCAGCGCCCCGCTCGTGCCCCGGCCGCGATCTTCGGTAGCACCCTCTGACTTACCGCCGGATGCTATGTCTGACGGGGTCAGGGGGGCCTACCTGCAGCCGGGGCAGTGCAAATTAAAAGGGGTGGTACCGGGCAGCTATTTTTCTTGCTGGCCGCCTGCCAGCACCTGCCAACTCTGCTGTCCCTGGCCTCCTCTGCAGCCCTCCCGCGGAGTACCAGCTGCGCTCCGTGAGCCGAGCACTTCTCGAGTGCCAGGCTCTTTTGCCGGCACTCCGATCCCTGGTGGCCCAGCTGGGCCCCGGGTCGCGCTGCACTAGGCCCCTCCCTCTTGCGGCGCTACCGGTGAATTTTGGGCGTGGGGGTGCTAATCTTTTCAGGGCACTAAAAGTAGCGCCCCGGCGAAGTTAGCGCCCCAAACAGGGCGCAACCCAATTTTTCCCCCCAATGCCTTTATTTCAGTGTTATTATCCATCAGAAATTGCTAACTACCCACAAGTGTGGCTATGACGACACCATTTTAGTCACACACTAATTTTAGTAGAAAACATCTTGCATACATTCAAATATAAGTAACTGTACTTCATGTGTATATTTAGTTGACAAACATCTACCACCATTCAGTAACAAAGGAAGTAAAACACTCAATGATCAAAAAACACTCGCATACTCTGTTTTCCATCTTACCATTTTACTAACAAATGCACAAAAAGTTAAAGTGCACATGCATACGCCGTGCAAATACGAGTACGGAGATCAAATCCCATTGACTATGCCTATTACTCATTTCTAATTTACTGATCAGAAATGCAATTCGCTACATCTGGTTTCCTAATTAATCACGTGTCTGGTGGTTAATGTATCGGACAACACTGCTTTAAATCAAAAATTACTAATAAAGCACTATTTGAAAGGTTAGTGTGATGCAGAAGATAATTTTCAAAAGTTTTAAACCAGAATCGTGGAACAATACATCTCCAATCACCTCCTGTCTGCCCTGATCAATACTCTGTCTCAGCCATAACAGGGTACACATTTTAAAATGTAAACCATTCCAATAATGCAAATTTATGCATACACAGTATTGATGTATTTACTATATATTACTGATTGATTAAATCAAGAGACCATTTTAACATTATTTGATTTGAACATTCATAGTGTTCTTAACTATGGAAAATTCACTCCGTTTCACTTTTCATCAGTTCCTTCGGCTCTGGATCAGATTGCAGTGCTCCACAATATCACTGCAGATGGAAACTCTCAAGCTACCTGCCACCCAATGAAACTGAAGTTAGATGTTCAATTACTTTGTTTTTGAATTAATTAGTTTAAAGTCTACTCAGAAATTTAAACAAGCTACAATTCAGTACAAATTCACTTTGAAATGATTTGGATGCTTAGATTTCTGTAGAGTTAAATATTTAACACCAGAATTGTACATTAATTGGCAATTTACCTTTGCTATGTTTTGCTTAACTAAACGTTCTTTAAAAACAGGCTCCGTTCAAATCCTGAAGATCAAGGCCGGAAGTTTGAGGTGGTAGCAGGTGCGATCAGTGGCGGGTCGGGTGGGAAAGTTGTTATTTTTGACAGCGGGTCAGGAACCCAAGCGTCTTTCACCCAGGCGCGTCAGTCATCGCAGAGCCGACCTGACCGACAGCGGCGGGGGACCCAATTGAGACAATTATCAGGTAGTTTACAGGCACTTAAGAGCCTTTCTTAATTTACTTTTTAAATTTCCCTGCATGGCCACAGGATTCACACAGCTCGGGAACCATTTCTGTCAACCTGAGGCGGGAGTTTCGTGGACATTGCTCCAGCTGATTACTTGACAGCATCAAATGTACAGTGAAAGCTCCCACCTGACAGATGATCACTTTCCTCAGGCAGAAGCTGTTGCTCAGGCCATTTCCAGCACAGATTCTGCAGGCTGCAAGTGTTTCCAGCAAAGTCTCCATCCATTAGAAGAAACTCTCTCACCATTGCAGGTCTGTGGAAGGAGGTGAAGGGATGTGGAGAAAGAAACATCATCTGGCACAACATTTTTTGATCAGTCATTGTATTAGTCATGGCCCCTTCCTGTGTCCCATAGAGCAAGATATATCTGAGGCTTCAGTTTGGTATCACCAGCCTTGGGAAAAGTTCCGTCTCAGGCTGTTTCACCACTTGTCACTTTTATTTTTGTGTATTTTTACAAAAAATGTTAAATGCCGTAAGTTGTTAATGATGTATAGTGGATTTAAACACTACTGAAGGTAGAAAAGCATGCAATTGATTGTAGCTGTGATAGCAGAGTACTAAAAGGAGAAGAGACTATTAAAACGGTGGTCTTGGGCATGCTGCAACACTATAAGGTTGCCCCCTGGGGATCCCAGGCATGAAGTATCCAAGTGGGCCAATGTTCCACTTACACAAGGGGTTTACTGATTACAAGTTAGAATAATCTCTCCTCTTTCTAGACATAATGCAAGATTAGCATCTTTGTTGATTTTTGCACTTTAAGAAAAAAAGTTAGCACTGTGTATTGATATTCATTCACTAACTTGCATATTAAAATTAGTACCAAATGTGACTTGATAAATATGACCATTAATTTGATGTGATGGACAAGACACAAGTAACACAGTAAGCATGTATCAACTGCTTCTGTTTAAAATTAATTGGATAATTTGGGCTGTTTTGAGGTTATAATCATCAAGAAAGATTGAACAGGCTGTGGTTCTTTTCTCTAGAAAACAGAAGGCAGACAGGTGACCTGATAGAGGTCTTTAAAATTATGAAGGGGTTCAATTGGGTAGGTGTGGAGGAGATGTTTCCACTTGTAGGAGGGGTTCCAGCACGAGGCCATAAATATAAGATAGTCACGAATAAATCCAATAAGGAAATCAGGTGAAACTTATTGACTCAAAGTGGTTAGAATGTAAACTCGCTACCACAGAGTAATTGAGGTGAATAGCACAGTTGCATTTAAGGGGAAGCTGGATAAGTACAGGAGAGAGAGAAAGGAATAGGAGTATATGCTAATAGGGTTAGTTGAAGAGGGATGCGAGGTGGCTAGTGTGGAGCATAAACACTGGCATAGACCAGTTGGGCCGAATGGCCTGTTTCTGGTGCTGTACATTCTATGTAATTCAATGTAATTGACAGAATGCTTCAGTCATCTGTACTTCGCCTGCCATCTATTCCATCAACATGGGTGCGTTTATACTGTCTCACCTTGGTCCTCAGAATCGGACCACGATGAACCCCAAACACCAACACCACCAACGTTCTCTGCAATCACCTGATGCTGCACAGGACACAGGGCATCAGCACCCACGCACATTGCTGCCCGAGAAGCCAGGGATAGCCTCATCATGGACAGATTTAGTTAACTTTACGCTGTACACCCTGGCTGCCACATGATGCGCCAGGTTGGCACCACCCCACACCAACACCATAAAGCATTCCTACAATAACCAAGCCATTCCTTTCACACTCATCACCATTGCAGGGGGGGGGGGGGGGGTACTGTTATGTCTCACCATTCACTGCAACTTACCAAGCCACTTCCAAAGATGCACACAAATCTGTCCAAGTGTTGAAAATAAAGATTTTGATATTTGACACCACATTAACAGAAACTTTACATAAACATTGCATAAAACACCCAAGTGGCTACCCTTGTGTGTCGTTAGTTGGTATGGTTGCACTAGGATGAGGGTGAGTGTGAGGGGTGGTTAGTGAGATGGGGATGTGATACTGTAGATAGTGAGGGATGGGTGGAGGTGCAAGGTATGTTGGTGTAAGGATGTGCAAGAATAGGGTAGGGAAGGCAGAGAGATGGAATGTGATGAGAGGCACAGCAGGATGAAGTTGAGTGTGGCTTTGTACTAACGTTTCCTGATCTAATGAGATCTTTGAAACGTTTGCGGCACTGCCACCAGGTCCTCCTGAACACATCCCTGCTTGTGGCCTCCTCTGCAATCTGCAACTAGGCTGTCTTGGTCTCCTGGAAAGATCTCTTCCTCCCAACAGACAGGAAGAGGACCTCCTTGCATGCTTTGACTCCCTGGGAGTCATCGGAGAACCTGGGTGCAGCCCTCTGCCTCTGTGCAGTTAGTCCGTGTTTGCAGCACTCCAATGCTGTAGTGCACTGAAAGCACTATATTAGATTAAACTTCAAATGCAATGTGGCCCTGGTCCATTTAAGGATCCCGACTGAAAACGCACCAGACCTGCTCCATCTCATTGGGCCAGGTAACGCGCTGAGCAGGCTTAATAGGCCCCATTAAGATAAGTTCATTTTCAACAACGGGATGGAGCCAGCAGTGGGGTTGCGACCCGACAGACACCGGCCGCATCGGACCCCGCCACCAGGTAAGCAAAATTCCGGCCTAAATATTAAAAAGTCAATAATATACACATTTTTGAGGGCCACAGACAAATTATAGATTATTCCTTTAAATCCCAAATTATAAAATATACATTTTCTTCCCAATAATAAATCAGAACATTCTCAATGTCAATGTCATCAATATCTTTCCAAATTCAATCTCTGTGCATGTAGCAATGAACAAACCACTTAACAGTCACAATTTTCTTCCTGATTGATATATTTCTAAATGAACGAACAATCTTGCATTAATCTAGTGCTTTTTTATATCCTCAAGACATTTCAAAGCACTTCACAACTAATTAATTACTTTTGAAGTGTCATCACTATTGTTTTGTAGATAAACTCTGCAGCCAAATTGTTCACAGCAAAGTCTCACAAACAACATGAGCAACCAGTTAATCTGTTTTGGTGGTGAATGTTTGCCAGGACACTGGAGAACTTCCTGCTGTCCTTTAAAATAGTGCCGTGGGATCTTTCAAATCCACCTGAACAAATTTAACACATTATCCAAAAGACAGCACCTCGGACAATGCAGCACTCTCAGTACAACACTGGTGTCAGCCTAGATTATGGGCTCAAATCCTGCATTGGCACTTGAATCCACAATCTTCTAACTCAGAGTTCAGAGTTGTACCACTCTCAAGTCAGTTCCATATGGTTCTAGATTTTATCCCACCCAGATGTAGTTCATGTATAGGAGAGTTTATAGGTTGTGAATTCTGCAAGTACAACTAAATGTATAGCACTGCTAGCCACATTTCCCCAAGTTCCAATTTCATTTTTCAGATGGACTAATTGTTGCAGTAAGGTTCCTTTGGTCCAAACAAGTTCCACAGCCAATGACAAAGACAATGATCATGGTGGTGATGGAAAATCAGATGTGTTACAGAAACCAGGGCCCCAATTTTTAATCGGCCAGGCGTCATTTAAATAAAGCTTCCGGGTCCCTCATCACAATTACGCATATTTGGGTGCCACCCCCTGTATGCCGCAATTTCCTTTATACATAAAAGCTCAGTCTACGTCTGCAATGGAGGCTACTGCGTGCAATGAAGGCCAAGAGGGATGTGTTGGTCCCGACAAATGGGAAGAAGAAGAAACTTGCTGCCACAATCAAGGTAGCGTGGATGGAGGTGGCTGAAGAAGTCAGCATAGAGTTACATGGGATATACAGTGCAGAAACAGACCATTCGGCCCAACCACTCCATGCCGGCGTTTATGCTCCACTCGAGCATCCTCCCATATCTAACTATCACCATAACCCTCTATTCCTTTCTCCCTCATACGCCTATCTAGCCTCCCCTTAAATGCATCTATACTATTTGCCGCAACTACTCCATGTGTTAGTGAGTTTCACATTCTCACCATTCTCTGGATAAAGAAGTTTCTTGTGAATTCCCTATTTCAGTTGTGGTGACTATCTTATATTGATGGCTTCTAATTATGCACTTCTGTACAAGTGGAAACACTCTCTCCATGTCTACTGTATCAGAAACTTTCATATTTTTAAAGACTATTAGGTCACCCCTCATCCTTCTCTTTTCAAGCGATAAGGAACCCAGTCTGTTCATCCTTTCCTAATAGGTGTAACCTCACAGTCCTGGTAGCATCCATGTAAATATTTTTTGCACCCTCTCCAATGCCTCTATATCCTTTTTCCAATATCGTACGCTAAGTGGTCTAAGCAAGGTTCAATACAACTTCAACATAACGGGCTGGATTTTGTGAATGGAGAAGAGTTGAAGGCGGGACTGCTGCTTGTCGTGTCAATGTCCCACCTCCATCCTCGTCTGACCAGCAAGAGGGATTGTCCCCTGATTGACCTGGTTAAGCCCGCCCTGCAGGCTCAGCAGGTCAATTAGGGAGGAAGTCATTGACAGAGCTCTGTGAAGCTGTCAAACACTGACATTCTCTGTAGTTTGAGGAGTCCTTGTGTTCAGGACTCATCAAACTCGCAACTTTGTCGATTTCACATGGCTGTTGGCTTGGAGGATCCAAGAGCCAGTCTGTGAAATCGACAGGGAGGATGTCGGGTCTCCCGATCCAGCGCGGTTGAAGGCTGTAGGAAGAAAACAAGGTAAGTGAACATTTTTTAACACTTATCACTCAACTTACATACTTACTACTCCAAACTTGCACCAATCACATACTTACTACTCCAAACTTGCACCAATCACTCACCTCTACATCTTACTTCCAGGTGCCTCTGACCACCACAGACCTCCTTCACGTCTCCTCCAACCTGGCGGGGTTCTCCAAGGTCGGGAAGCCTTCACCTGTGAAGGTAAAATGGCACTAATCCTTTTTTCTGCCCGTTAACTACCTGTTAACAGGCAGTTAAAAGAATTAAATGCCTTTCCCGCCTCCAGGATACGGGACCGAAGTAACACATCTTCCCGCCTCCTGGCAAAAGGGCACGTTTGCCATCTGCCCCCACTTTGCTACTTTACCGGCAGTCCCGCCTCCAAGGGGCTTGGAAAATCCAGCCCCACATCTCTACTTTTCAATTCGATCCCTGTGGAAATAAACCCTAGAGCTTGGTTTGCTTTTTATGGCCTTATTAATTTGCGTCGCTACTTTTAATGATTTATGTATTTATACTCCCAGATCCCTTTGCTCCTCTACCCATTTAGATTCTTATTTTCTGTTATGTATTGTGGGTTCTCCTCGCACCTGTGGTGGCGCTGTCACAGGAGATAAATGGTTGGGTGTTCTCGGTTAAGTTTAGCTCTCTTTGTTCGGAACGCTCCAGAACTTCCTTTCCTTCCAATAAAGCACTTCATGTTTGAATCTCTGAGTTCCGAGTCCTAAATTGTGTCTAGGTAGAAAGGTACTGACGCAACAAGTGGCAACGAGGAGTGGATGAATCTGCGTACGTTACGGGTGCAGTGAGTAAACAGAAAATTTAATTTGAAACGTGAGATGGCTACTATATTAGGAAACATCGGTGATTTTGATGAAAATGTGGAGCAATGGAGCGCATATACGGATCATTTTGACTATTTTGTATTGGCGAATGCGGTGGCAAATGAAACGGTCATGCCTACCTTTGAGTGTAATGGGGCCGAAGACATTCAATTTACTTTGCAGCCTTGTGCAGCCAGATAAGCCAGGAACTAAAACATAAGCAACTAGTGGAAATTCTTGGAGCACATTTTTCACCAAAACCTCTGGTTATTGCTGAGAGATTTAGATTTCACAAACGGAATCAAGAGGAGGGGGAATCAGTGACGATGTTTATTGCTGCTTTAAAAAGGTTGTCGGAACACTGCCAGTTCAAGGAGGTGCTGAATGACACCATTAGAGACAGACTCGTGTGTGGTCTGCAAAATGCAGCCACACAGAAGCGCCTTCTTACTGAGGACAACCTTACTCTTGAAAAGGCCATTGAAGTTAGTGACTCCATGGAGATGGCGGAAAAGGAGGCTCACCAGTTGAGTTCAACAGGGAGAGTTCACAAGGTGTTGCCTGAGCCTAAAGGTGCGCGGAACGGCACGTTACCGTCGTGGGAAAACGGGCCATCACGCTAATGACTGCTGGTGTACGGAGCTGGAATGCCGAAATTGTGGCAAAAAGGGTCACATTGAACGCGCCTGTAGAGGTAAAAAAAAAAGAACAGACAGAGCTGGGAAGCATGGAAGCAAAATGTCTGTATTTGGACAAGAGAGGAAAAAGAGTGGTCATTCAGTACAGTGTGATGGAACAAGCAAAACAGAGGAGAGTGACACCTCTGAGGAGGAAGAGGTGCACATACTGATGGTTGCAGGTGATTCAAATGGCTACTGGGTGTCACCACTGGTGGAGGGACAATCAGTGCGGATGGAGGTGGACACAGGCGCGGCTGTGTCCCTTGTTTCAGACACCGTCTACAACAAAATGCTAAAGCATCTTACCCTTCAGCCAACAAACATTGTGCTAAAGACGTATACCGGCGAACCTGTGGCCATGAGAGGCATCATTGAGGTGACAGTTAAACTGAACGGACAGACTGCAAAACTGCCACTATATGTGGTAAAGGGAAATTACCCATCGCTACTGGGACGTGCGTGGCTAGAGAAAATCACACTGGACTGGCCTGCAGTCCGCATGATGTCAAAAGGGGAGTCAGGTCTGACTGCAGTGTTAAACAAACATGCAGAACTCTTCAATGGGGATCTTGGGAGCATGAAAAAGATCAGCGTGAGACTGGACATTAAACCTGACAGCAAGCCGAAGTTTCACAAAGCCTGACCTGTACCCTATGCAATTAGGCCAAAAGTTGAGGCTAACTTGGAGGCCTTAGTCGAGAATGGAGTCCTGGAGCCTGTGAGCGTGAGCAAATGGGCCACACCCATTGTTCCTGTCCTGAAAAAGGATGGGTCTGTTCGAATCTGCGGGGATTTTAAAGTGACTATTAACCCGGTGCTGTCTGCGGAACAGTACCCTCTTCCCCTCATTGAGGATCTTTTTATGGGCCTGGCCGGAGGGAAAAAGTTCAGCAAAATAGACTTATGCCAGGCTTATCACAGAATCACAGAAACCCCACAGTGCAGATAGAGGCCATTTCGGCCCATCGAGCCTGCACCGACACATATCCCACCCGATCCCCGTAACCCCACGTATTTAATCCCCCTAACACTAAGGGTCAATTTTTATCATAGCCAATCAACCTAACCCGCACATCTTTGGACTGTGGGAGGAAAACGGAGCACCCGGAGGAAACCCACGCAAACACGGGGAGAATGTGCAAACTCCACACAGACAGTCGCCCGAGGCCGGATTCGAACCCGGGTCCCTGGCGCTGTGAGGCAACAGTGCTAACCACTATGCCACCGTGCTGCCCATAATGCATGTAGATGACAAATCAAAGGAGCTGCTGACAACTGTGACACACAAGGGGCTATACGGGTACTGCCGCCTTCCATTTGGAATTACGTCAGCCCCTGCTCTATTCCAAAGGGCAATGGATCAGATTTTGAGTGGACTGCCAGGAGTCCAGTGCTACCTGGACGACATCCTTGTCACTGGGACAAATGAGGATCATCTTCTGAACTTGGATGCGACACTACAACGACTGAAAGAGTACGGACTTATAGTTCGTAAGGACAAATGTGAATTCTTTCAGTCTTCAGTTGAGTACCTGGGCATGTGATTGACGTTACTGGCGTGCATAAGGCGCCGTCAAAGGTCAAGACGACCGTGGAGGCCCCAGCACCCCAGAATGTGAGCCAGTTATGTTCATTTCTGGGGCTACTTAACTGCTATGGGAAGTTTATTCCAGACTTAGCAACATTGCTGAAGCCGTTACATCAGTTGCTATGTCAAGGCAAAACATGGAAATGGACTGAACTGTGCAACGAAGCTTTCGCCCAAGCAAAGAAAGCATTGCTGAAATCGGAGGTCCTGACACACTTCGACCCAAAGCTGCCCGTGCAGCTAGCATGTGATGCGTCACCATATGGTGTGGGAGCAGTAATATCCCACATCATGCCTTCGGGTGAAGAGAAACCTATCGCCTTCGCATCACGCACCTTGAACAAGGCAGAGAGTAACTATGCGCAGATCGAGCGCGAGGCCTTGGGAATCGTTTTTGGAATTCGAAAATTTCATCAGTACCTGTTTGGGAGAAGGTTCACACTCCTGACGGACCACCGTCCATTGACTTCAATCTTCGGGCCCCACACCGGAATTCCGTCTCTCGCTGCAAGCAGGATGCAAAGGTGGGCTTTACTGTTGTCAGGACACACATACGACATCAAATATCGCAAATCAAACTTGCACGGCAACGCAGACGGTCTCTCGAGGCTACCCTTGCCTGTTACTCCCCCAGAGCCTCGTCAGATAGACATCTTCTACTTTAGACAAGTGGAGGGAGCACCTGTCACTGCAGTTCAGGTGCGAAGGTACACCCGCAACGATCCAGTCCTGTCTGAGGTAATGGACGATGTCATTCGAGGGAGAGCTGTAGGAGATTCTCCTAGTTTGAAACCTTACGTTTCAGAAAGAAATGAGCTCTCCGTCCAGGCAGCTTGTCTTCTTTGGGGATGCCGTGTCATCATTCCGCCACCTCTGAGGGAACCTATACTGCAACAACTTCATACAGGCCACAGTGGGATGGGTTGGATGAAGGAAATGGCAAGAAGCTACTTCTGGTGGCCAGGTCTCGATGGGAATATTGAGGAGAAAGCCAAAACATGTACCCCATGTCAAAGGGTCCGGAATGTTCCACAGCTGGCAACCCTACACCCCTGGGATTGGCCTGCAGAAGTGTGGCAGCGAGTACATGTGGACTTCGCCGGTCCTTTCGAAGAGAAGATGTTTATGGTGGTTGTGGACGCTCGTAGCAAGTGGCCGGAGGTCGCTGTGATGAGGTCTACCACAGCAGAGACAACAATTGAGAAACTTGGTGAGATGTTCAGCCGTTATGGCTCAACGGAACAACTCGTAAGTGACAACGGTCCACAATTTGTATCACAGGAGTTTGCAACCTTCCTGCATGTGAATGGTGTCCAACTCATCAGGTCTGCGCCCTATCATCCCTCTACTAATGGCCAGGCAGAAAGGTTCGTGCAAACTTTGAAGCACGCCTTGAAGGCATCGCAAGGTCAGGGCTCAATCCACCAACGTCTGAACAGCTTCCTGTTGTCCTACAGGAACGAGCCGCATGCCACAACCAAAACTTCCCCCGCTTTGCTCATGATGAAGAGGCAGTTGCAGACAAGTTTTGACTTACTCAAACCTCCAAGGTCAGAGCAGGTTGTCCATCGTCAACAACAAGCTCAAGTTGAAAAGAGAGAGAAAAGAGCCAAGGAGAGACGGTTTCACCCTGGAGAGCACGTCCTAGCTCGAAACTACAACACTGGACCGAAATGGGTTCCTGCTACGGTGATCGCGCAGACGGGCCCTGTGTCTTACACAGTTGAGACTGCTGAGGACGTCGTCTGGAGAAGACACACAGATCAACTGTTGCTAGGAGCAGAGATAGCCACAGAGGCTCCAACGGCTGGTTGGCCTGAACTGTTTGCGGATGATACCGCAAACCAGCATCCTTTGCCACAGTGCTCTTCTCCAACACAGGAAGTCATAGAGACTGTTCCACCTGTGCAAACTCCTGACTTTCGGCTGACACAGGCACCTTCTCCATCCAGGCCTGTGTCAATGCCTACTGCTGTGGAAGCCAGCGATGACCGCCGGTATCCTGTCAGAGAGCGGCGGCCTCCAAGACGCTTGGATCTGTAGGCTTAGTGACTTACCCACAAGACTGGGCTGAATAAACCCCAGGGTAAAGTCAGGGTTTGAGGCAGTCTACCTCTACCCTAGGTTCGTTGAGTGCATTGAAAGTAACTTACCTGTTGAGGAATAATGTGGACCTTCCATTTAAGAGGGGAGGAAATGTTATGTATTGTGTGTTCTCCTCCCACCTGTGGTGGCGCTGTCACAGGAGATAAATGGTTGGGTGTTCTCGGTTAAGTTTAGCTCTCTTTGTTCGGAACTCTCCAGAACTTCCTTTCCTTCCAATAAAGCACTTCATGTTTGAATCTCTGGGTTCTGAGTCCTAAATTGTGTCTAGGTAGAAAGGTACCGACACAACATTTTCCAAGTCATTTGTGACCTTAAATTTCTTACCAAAATGTAATACCTCACACTTATCTATGCTGAAATTCATTCGCCAATTATATACCCATTCTGCAAGTTTATTAATGTCTTCTTGTAATTAGTTGCAGTCCTCCTCAGTATTGACCATCTCCCCCAATTTGCTGTCGTCTAATAATTTTGAATTGTGTTTTTGATTCCAAAGTCTAAATCGTGAATATAAATCGTGAACAACAGTGGTCCCAGCACGGATCCTTGTGGAACACCACTTCACACCTTCTACCACTCTGAATGGGTACCCTTTACCCCTACCCTCTGCTTTCTGTCTTTCAGTCAGCTAGCTATCCATTTTGCTCCTTGTTCCCTGACTTAGCATGCCCTGACCTTATTCGGTAGCCTATTATGTGGTACCTTATCGAAGGCCTTTTGGAAATCTAGCTATATTACATCTACTACATTGCCCTTGACTACTCTCTCAGTTACCTCTTCAAAGAATTCAATGAGATTGGTCAAGCAAGACTTTCCCTTTTGAAATCCATGTTGACTATTCATTATTATATTTTTGGTTTCTAGTTTTTCTGTTTTTTCCTTTAGTAGGGATTGCATATCTTTCCGACCACCAATGTTAAGCTGGCCATAGTTCCTTGGACATTTTCATAGAATCGCAGAAATTTGCAGCACAGGAGGAGGCCATTCAGCCCATTTTGTCTGTGCCGGCCGACAAAGAGCTATCCAGTCTAATCCCACTTTCCAGCACTTGGTCCGTATCCTTGTAGGTTACAGCACTTCAAGTGCACATCCAAGTACTTTTTAAATGAGATGAGGGTTTCTGCCTCTAACACCCTTTCAGGCAGTGAGTTCCAGACCCTTACCACCCTCTGGGTGAATTTTTTTTTTCCCCTCTAAACCTCCTACCAATTACTTTAAATCTATGCCCTCTGGTTATTGCGCCCTCTGCTAAGGGAAATAGGTCCTTCCTATCCATTCTATCTGGGCCCCTCATAATTTTATACACCTCAATTAGGTCTCCCCTCAGCTTCCTCTGTTCCAATGAAAACAACCCCAGCCTATCCAATCTTTCCTCATAGCAAAAATTCCCCAGCACAGGCAACATCCTTGTAAATCTCCTCTGCACCCACTCTAGTGTAATCACATCCTTCCTGTAATGTGACCAGAATTGCATGCAGTGTTCCAGCTGCGGCCTAACTAGTGTTTTATACAGTTCAAGCATAAACTCCCTGCTCTTATTTTCTATGCCTCAGCTAATAAAGGCAAGTATCCCGTATGCCGCCTTAACCATCTTATCTACCTGTCCTGCTACCTTCAGGGATCTGTGGACATGCATTCCAAGGTCCCTCTGATCCTCTGCACTTCAGTGTCCTACCATTTATTGTGTATTCCCTTGCCTTGTTAGCCCTCCCCAAATGCGTTACCTCACACTTCTCCGGATTGAATGTCATTTGCCACTTTTCTGCCCACCTGACCAGTCCATTGATATCTTCCTGCAGTCTACAGCTTTCTTCTTCATTATCAACCACACAGCGAATTTTTATATAATCTGCAAACTTCTTAATCATACTTCCTACATTCAAGTCTAAATCATTGATATATACCACAAAAAGCAAAGGACCCAGTACTGAGCCCTGCGGAACCCCACTGGAAACAGCCTTCCAGTCACAAAAACACCCTTCGACCATTACCCTTTGTTTCCTGCCTCGGAGCCAATTTTGGATCCAACTTGCCACTTTGCCTGGATCCCATGGGCTTTTACTTTCATGACCAGTCTGCCATGCAGGACCTTATCAAAAGCCTTGCTAAAATCCATATAGACTACATCAAACACACTATCCTCATCGACCCTCCTTGTTACCGCCTCAAAAAATTCAATCAAGTTAGTCAGACATGACCTTCCCTTAACAAATCTATGCTGACTTCCTGATTAATCCATGCCTTTCTAAATGAAGATTTATCCTGTCCCTCAGAATTTTTTCCAATAATTTTCCCACCACTGAAGTTAAGCTGACTGTAATTACTCGGACTGTCCCTTTCTCACTTTTTAACAATGGTACTACATTAGCAGTCCTCCAGCACCACATCTGCAGCCAGAGAGGATTGGAAAATGATGGTCAGAGCCTCTGCTATTTCCTCTCTTACTTCTAACAGTCTGGGATAAATGTCATCCGGGCCTGGGGATTTATCCACTTTCAAAGGTGCTAAACCCCTTAATATTTCCTCTTTCACTATGCTTATTTCATCTAATATTTCACACCCCTCCTCCCCGATTGCAATTTCTGCATCATCTCTCAGATCAACAGATGCAAAGTATTCATTAAGAACCATACCCACGTCTTCCGCCTCCACACACAGATTACCTTTATGGTCCTTTTTAGGCCCTACTCTTACTTCAATTATCCTCTTGCTCTTAATGTATTTATAAAACATCTTTGGGTTTTCCTTGATTTTACTTGCCAATATTTTTTCATGCCCTCGCTTTGCTTTCCTAATTTCCTTTTTAATTTCACCCCTGCACTTTCTATACTCCTTTAGGGTTTCTGCAGTATTGAGCCCTCGATATCAGTCATAAGCTTCCCTTTTTTTCTTTAACCTTCCCTGTATGCCCCTTGACATCCAGGGAGCTCTAGATTTGTTAGTCCCACCTTTTTCTTTAAGGGAACATACTTGCTCGGAACCCTCACTATCTCTTTCTTGAATGCCTCCCACTGCTCTGACACTGATTTACCTTCAAATTTCTGTCTCCAGTCCACTTTGGCTAAATCACATCTCAGCTTAGTAAAATTAGCTTTTCCCTAATTGAGAACTTTTATTCCTGGTCTATCCTTGTCTCTTTCCATAACTACCCTAAATCGAACTGAAATATGATCACTACTACCAATATGCTTTCCACCTGCCCAGCTTCATTCTCTAAAACTAGGTCCAAAACCGGCCCGCTCTTGTTGGGCTTGCTACGTACTGGCTGTTCTCCTGAATGCAATTTAAGAATTCTGCTCCCTCTATACCTTTCACACTAATTTTATCCCAGTTAATATTAGGGAAGTTGAAATCCCCTACTATTACTGCCCTATTTTTGTATGTCTCAGAAATTTGCCTACATATTTGCTCTTCTATCCCCCTCTGACTGTTTGGGGGTCTATAGTACACTCCCAGCAGTGTGATTACCCCTTTTTTGCTTTTCTGTTCCAACCCATATGGCCTCGTTGGATGATCCCAAGATAGCATCCCTCCTCACTGCTGTAATAGTTCTTTAATCAATATTGCGACCAGCCCTCCTTTTTTATCCCCTTCTCTATCTCGACTGAAAACCCTGTAACCAGGAATATTGAGCTGCCATTCTTGCCCTTCTTTCAGCCATGTCTCAGTAATAGCTATATCATACTCCCGATGTGTCTATCTGTGCCCTCAGCTCATCTGCTTTATTCCCTAGACTCCTTGCATTGAAGTAGATACCATTTAGCACTGCCAAACTGCCTTGTTGTCTATTTTCTAGCCTTTTTTCCCTCTGCCTTCCAAACTCGCTTACTAATTTTCTGCCTTCCATTTCCAGCTTTGCTTCTCTCCCTTCTGAATCTACTCTCAGGTTCCCAAGCTAGTTTAAACCCTCCCCAACAGCAATAGCAACCACCCCCGCACCCCCGTGAGGATATTGGTCCCGGTCCTGTTGATGTGCAACCCGTCCGGCTTGTACAGGTCCCACCTCCCCTAGAAACGGTCCCAATGCCTCAGGAATCTAAAGCCCTCCCTCCTGCACCGACTCTCCAGCCACGGATTCATCTGCTCTATCCTCCTATTTCTGTACACACTAGCACGTGGCACCGGGAGTAATCCAGAGATTACTACCTTCGACGTCCTGCTTTTTAATTTCTTTCCTAGCTCCCTAAAATCTGCCTCATCCCTCTTTCTACCTATGTCATTGGTACCGATATGGACCACGACCTCTGGCTGTTCACCCTCCCCCCTCAAAATGTTCTGCGGCCGCTCAGTGAATTCCTTGACCCTGGAGGCAACATACCATCCTGGAGTCACGCCTGCGGCTGCAGAAACGCCTGTCTGCTCCCCTAACTATCAAATCCCCTATGACTATTGCACTTTCACTCTTCTTCCCTCCCCCCCCCAATGCAGCTGAGCCACCCATGGTGCCATGAACTTGGCTCTGGCTGCACTTCCCAGAGGAACCATTGCCCCCACCAGTATTCAGAGCTGAAAACCGGTTAGCGAGCGAAATGCACTCAGGGGATTCCTGCCCTGCCTGCCTGGTCCTCTTCTTCTGTCTAGCAGTCACCCATTCCCTCTCTGCCTGCACTCTTAAGCTGCGGGGTGACCACCTCCTGAAACGTGCTATCCACGAAGTTCTCAGCCTCGTGGATACACTGCAGTGACTCCAGCCACCGCTCAAGCTCCAAAACCCAGAGCTCGAGCTGCTGTAGCTGGCAACACTTCCCGCACACGTGGTCGTCCAGGACTTCCCACATGGCACAGGATGTGCATTCTACAGGGCTGAGCTGCCCTGCCATGCCTTTACTTTATAGACTATTAACTAGAAACTCTTACCAGCTACTCACCAATCAACTCCTTCCCTTGTGCCGACGTCACTTTTTAATTCTGATGTCACTCTTTCAAATTCTGCCTTTGTTGAGTTGCTCCTGCTCAGGTCCGCTGCCTCCGCTCTGGGCCTTCTTCTGCCATGCTGTTTATTTGCTCCACCTCTGCTCTCGCTCAGGTCCCTGCTACTCTGTGACGTCACTCCTTGATTTTTCTGTTTGAAGGCTTTGTCTAGCGCCACTGCTCCCACCCCTCTTGCTGCTCCTCTCATGCTCCTTATAGCGCCGCTGATCCCGTTCCTCTAGCTGCTCCTCTCGCGCTCTTTATAGCGCCGCTGATCCTGCTCCTCTCGCGTTCTTTATAGCTCTGCTGCTTCCCTCCCTTCAAGCTCCTGGATAAAGTGTAGGAAATGGTTCAATGACCTGACTATGTCAGAAAAGGTCAGCAAATGTCTTTCTTTTCCCATCTCCTGCAATGCACCTCCTTTCACTCCCACTTGTCCCTCTTACACCATTCATATCACTCCTCAGCCCTGCATCACTTTCCCAAGCACCAATCGCTATTGTACATTGCACCACCTCTCATCCTCACTCCTCATACAGGCTCAACTATTGCTTGCTTCTTTCTTGTTGCAAATAACCCCATACTTATCTAATTTTATTGGAGCTGCTCGAGCTGCACCTACTCTTAGCAAACCTCCTCAATTCGCACTATAATCACTATTCGTAACCAGACTGCATCCCCACTCTTATGACATCTGTCCGATTATGCAATACATCCACAGGAAGCACACATCCTTGCTAAGGACTCATACCTTAGCCCACCCCTTTAGCAGGAGAAGAACGTGCAAAATTCCAGCAAGAGGGCCAGGACCGGTGGAGGACTCTCAGATTTCGTGCTGAGACTCACCCGGTGCCGACCCATCTATCTCAGAATATGCCCACTCGATGTGCCAGTCACTGCACGGGTACTTGCAATCCCTGTATCATGTGACAGAGCGTCTTCAGGAGGGATGACTTCTTGAAGTGACCCCGGCGGAAGAGGAAGCCCATGGAGATAAACAGGACCAGTAACTCCCTTAGCACTGGTGAGGGCGAGTTTGGTAGATCCAAAAGAGGGTGATTGATTTCAACCAACTACACCTTCAGCCTACTTCAACACATCAACCAGTATGTTTAAGTGAATCATGTAAACATCAATGCTTTCTTACTACCATAACTAATTCTTCTTCTTTCCTCCAGGGACCACACATGAACATCACAAATTCCAGCCCTCAGAGGAAGAAAACTCCTTGGAGGAACTCATCCCGCCTGAGGATGCACCGTCACACGATGCCCTGTTACCACTTTGTTACTAATGGATTCCAGCATTTTCCCGACAACTGATGTCAGGCTAACTGGCCTGTAGTTCCCAGTTTTCTCCCTCCCTCTGTTTTTGAATAGCGGTGTTACATTTGCCACCATCCAATCCACTGGGACCATTCCAGGATCTAGAGAATTTTGAAAGATCGCAACCAATGCATCCACTATCGCTGCAGTCACCTCTTTAGAACCCCACGATGTAGGCTATCAGGTCCGGGGGATTTGTCGGTTTTTAGTTCCATTAATTTCTCCAGTACTTTTTCTTTACTAATAGTAATTACTTTAAGTTCCTCACTCTCGTTAGACCATTAGTTCCCCACTATTTCTAGTATGTTTTTTGTGTCTTCTTACTGTGAAGACAGATACAAAATATTTGTTTAACGTCTCTGCCATTTCATCAATTTTTAGTCATCCTTTGCTGGTTTCTAAAATTATCCCAAACCTCAGGCTTACTACTCTTCTTGGCAACATTATAAGTCTCTTCTTTTAATCTAATACTCCTTAAACAAGAGGCTTATAATGTTGCCAACATTATGATGTGCAGTAACTGTTGAGTTGTTGGCAACAATACAGCTCTATGAAATGTTTCTTGACCATATAATTACATGTGAATTATCACTTTTTTTTATTATTACCTCTCCCTCCTTTGCCACCACTTACAGTACCTTCTGTAGGTACCCTAACAACATAAATTCTAATTTATTACTCTATTCCTGGAAAGCTGCACTGATAGTTCAAATGTTTGGTTTCCATTCATATGACTAGCTAGAATTCCAATATCACTGTTCACTTTGATTAATCTACATGGTTCCCTAGGAATCTTTTATGATTGGTCGTCAACAAGGCCTAAACAAGCAAAAACCATTTTTTTTTTTTAAAAACAAACATTCACTAATTTTCCTTAAACCATTCTTAAATGGGAGCAATCCTCAGTAACAATAAGAAGGGATGCCTATCTTGGTATCTAATTCGATTCTGTCACAGTTAACACATCTACTTTTTTTTGCTACAAACAGAAAATATTTTTAAAAAAAGATTTACAAGGTCGATTCCAGAACGGAGAGGGTACTTTTATCAGGAAAGACTGAACAGGCTTTTCTCCAGAAAAGGGAAGACTGAGAGGAGATCTGATCAAGGTCTTTCAAATTATGAAGGGGTTCGATAGGGTAGACATAGAAAATATGTTTCCATTGTGGGGCTGGGGGGGGGGGGGGGGGGGGGGGGGGGGGGGGGAGTCCAAAACTAGGGGCCTTAAATATAAGATTGTCACTAATAAATCCAATAATGAATTGAGGAGAAACTTTCTTCACTCAGAGTGGTGAGAATGTGGAACTCGCTGCCAACATGGCGTGGTTGAGGCGAATAGCATAGATGCATTTAAGGGGAAGCTAGGTAAGCACATGAGAGAGAATGGAAAAGAAGGATATGTTGATAGGGTGAGATGAAGAGAGTGGAGGAAGCTCGCGTGGAGCATAAAAACCAGCCTCGGGCTGAATGGCCTGTTTCTGTGCTGTAAATTCTATGTCATTCTATATAACTTGACTCATTAATGGACAAAGTCAGTTATTAATCCTTCTACATAAAGAACAGTTTTTATACTTCTAAAATGTTATTACTATTATTTATCAAAGGGATGGAAATTTACCTGAACTTCAGAGACAGAGGACAAATTTATTAACTGGAAACTATGGTGTCATAGTCATTCAATAAATAAAAATAATATATATTTTAAAAAAATGTTTGTACATTAATCCCATTTCAAACACTGCTGGGAAACATTTTAAAATGGGAGTAATTGACCTCAATTTAGCGGTTAGAGGATTATAAATGACTATAGATGTTAAATATCACTACTTTTCATCTCATCCAGAAACTCCATAGCTGAATCTATCAGATTTATTTTCCAACCATTGTTGATTGCAAGAGGAAATCCTTTGGCCCAGTTTTTGAAATGCAAAGTAATGGCCCAGATCTTGCGGATATCCAAACAGAATGCACACTTACCTGATGGGGACCCTCCTTTGAGATCTTGCGGGCAGGCAGCATAGTGGCCCACGGATCCCAGGGGCACACTGTGTGTGGACGCGTACCCAGGATCACATGGGCCGGTGCTCCAATCAGGAAACGGAAGGTCTCTCATTCACCCCCAGTCTCTCACTCACGCGCCAACCAAATTTTAATCGTGGGAAATGACATATATAAATGCTTGCAAAATTCAAGGAAAATGCAGCAACTTTCTATTCGCATTCAAAATTAAAAATAGTGGACATATGCCAGGCTACAGTAGAATGTTATTTTGTATATTATTGAAAATTTTTGGAAGAGTTTTCTACTCTGATGGGGGCTGGCGGTAAGCTTGAAAGACTGGCTTGTAGCTTAAGCTTTGAAAATTAACTATATACTTGGATTTCCAAAAGGGTATCCCCTTTGCACCAGCCGTATAATTTTCAGGCGTAATTGCCGGGCAGTTGGTGGGCAATTAGCCCAACTCTGCACCAGCAAAAAGATTTCCATGTTGGTGCGGATCATCTGCCAAGTCCGAACTGGACAGATCGCAAGTTCGGGATTTTGCGCATGCTGTCCATTTCAAAGGCGGTTTGATGGTGTACTCAGAGTATGCCGTCATACCGACCACAAAATCCGGGCCAATGTTTTTGTGAATTTTTTTTTTGGTTAAGTTTTCTGTAAAACAATTACAGAAATAGTTGAAATGAGCTTATGTCGGGATCTCTTGGAACTGCTAAAGGGGAATTGAAATAAGCAATATCAGAGTCAAATGGGCTCTCAAAACCATGCATACATGTATTGGAACTATTATAAATGAACTGAAAGATACTTCACTTAGATGACAATATGTCTTTAAGAAACTGCAATGTGGTTAAGTATTCTAAACCTCAGCCAAATATTGATGCATATTTGCACTGATCGAAAATCAACTGAAACTCAATAGCTACAGCCATCAGTAAAACAAAGTCAGCAAAAGATCTGTAAACTACAGGAAAACTTCCTGCTGACTCAAAATTGCGTGCACTATTAAAAAATGGTAGGGCATCAGCCTCTCTCTTTTTATCTTACGTTTCAATTATAAATTATACAAATTGTATTCACAAACTCAAAGAGATAACATAAAAGAAAACAACACTGAAAAATGAATGTATCTGATTTAACATTCAAGTATCAATTATTCATGGCTATTCAATTACAATTAATTACCAAAAGGGAAACATTTATGTCAACAATGCAACCCATCTTGTTCTCTACACGTTACATGGAGAGACCAGAGAAGCTGGGGTTGTTCTCCTTAGAGCAGAGAAGGTTAAGGGGAGATTTGATAGTGTTCAAAATCATGAAGGGTTTTGATAGAGTGAATAAGGAGCAACTGTAACTAAAGGGCACAGATTTAAGGTAATTGGCAAAGTAACCAGAAGTGACTGAGCAAACTTTTTTTTTTTTTTTTTTTTAACACAGCGAGTAGTTACAATCTGGAATGCTCTGCCTGAAACAGTGGTGGAAGCAGATTTAATAATAACTTTCTAAAGGGAATTGGATAAATACTTAAAGGGAGAAAATTTGCAGGGCTATGGGGAAAGAGCAAGGGAGTGGGATTAATTCTGTGCTGTATCATTCTACGATTCTATAATTGCAGTTGAACCTGTCCCACATACACAAGTTACATGTACCAGATCGCTTGCCATTATACAGAATCTTTGATCCATAATCCTAATAAAGCCTAAAAATGTTCTGTAATTATTCCACGGTTAACGTTACTCAGTGGACTGAATATTGGATAAGACACTGGGAGAACTCCTCACTCTGCTTCAAGTAGTGCAATGTGATTTTTCACATCCATTAGCACATGCAGGCATTTAATATTTCATCTACATCACAGTACCTCCAACAACGCAGTAATCCTTCAGTAAAGAAAGAACTTTCATTTGTATCGTGCCTTTCATTGCCTCAGCTCATCCTAAAGCACTTCACAGCCAACAAAGTAATTTTGAAGTGTAGTCACTTGTAATATAAAGAAATATGGTAGTCTTTTGTTATTATTGCGTCCTTTTATCACACCATTATCCACTTCCGTCATTTAATCATCTCCTATCCTCCATCTCTTCATAGACCATTCTTTTATTTCCTCCCTGGTTCTGTTCCTCCCTATAAACTGTTAATCAGTTACATCTCCCGATTCTAAAGAAAGGTCATCAATTTGAAACATTAATCCCACTTTCCTCTCTCTATAGATACTGCCTGACCAGGTGAGTGCATTTTCTGTTTTTATTCCTCATCATTACCACTCTGCTTGTATTATCCTTGCATGTATTATCCTGTTATTTGGTGCACCTTCCATGGTTGAATAATTACTGAAGTTTGGAGGGAATTTTGAATAATGTAATGTCCTTCCACAAATTGCTACCTATGTTGTTTATATGAACAATCATTTATTTCAAGTTTTCAGTATGAACAAATAAAAAGCAGCTGGAGTAACCATTTACAATCCATTCCACTCTTCAATTGGTCAGTATGTTTCAATTAAATGTCACACATGGCAATTTAAAAGACCATTTCAATACAATTACCAAATTGTCCTTTCAAAAAGAGTTCATTCTTTACTTTGTATTTGATGCTTAATACAAAAAAATTCTGCTGCTTTCGCTGCTGAAAAATGGTTTCCCTGGGGGGTTTTGTTCGTAGTAGTTTTCCATTGGAGATGGTAGGCTGTACAAATAGCAATTCCTAGCATGTTCAGCGAATGGGCATCCTAAAAAATTCCAGACATTTTATGCACAGTTGCATCCTGGGATCTATAGCCTGCTGGTTTCAGTCTTTTCACCCAACAATGATGAATCTGGAACCTGAATGAGAACCTTGAGCCACAAGCCCAAAGGCCTCCAACAGAAATCATTAGAATCTTTAACAGTGCAAAACTATTCAATGGGTAAGTTGTTATTTGTGTGTAAATTTTGTAACTTTGTCTATTATTTACAAACCTTATTAAGTACTCAGCATATTGGAGAAAGGAAGATGATTGAGGAAAGTGAATCCATTAGTTCTGTTTCTCTTTCATTGGCAGATTTTTTCTGACTGTACATGCTCGATTCACTGTTTTTATTTGTCGTTAGTAATTCCACACTAGAAGTTTATCTATCTGCTTTCCTCATTTGATTCATGCGCTCCTTATCTCTTTGATTGTGATTTATTGTTTTTAAAAAACAAAATTTGAGAAAAGAAGATACAAGTGTGACACATAAATTTGTATGGAAGTAGGTAGCACAATATGTTTATTTAATATAAACAGATATATCAATTAGTAGATAAATCGGGGCAAAAACATATGTAGAGATAGTTTCCAACTTGTATAGCACTATACCAAAGAAAAATATATACGGAGTCTCTTCTGCTAGCAATCAAATAAATATGGAAGCAACTTCAAAAATGTCTTTTAAATCAAACAATAATTTTTAAATTATAATTTCCAGTTTAAATTGCTTATTTTAATTAAATATTTTATTAATCCTGCCACAATCATGAGCTCTATTGTAACTAATATATCCAATCACTTGCATTGTACAGGTAGAATGATGAAAACATAAAAGGAGCCTTAGGGTTAACTGTTGACGTGCGTAAGAATCATAATGAGTACTTGTTAATATACATATTAAGAGTCTTGCTTGTGACACACGGTTCATGTACATAAATATTATTACTTCCTACTTCAGAATTACTTCCTGCTTCAGAATTTTTAGTAATAATGTGTCAACATGTATAATAGAAAATGTCGATGTGAACATTTATGAGCGATCTGGTAAATAGTACTCTGTCACAATTTAGTTGTGCCACTAGATCTGTTCCCATTCCACAGTTGCTGAGACTGTACTAGCCACACCTACAAACCTCCAATTTGTCTTCCGCAATCTCTGCTTTGGAAATTGTCTGCAAGTTTCTGCAATCTGTTCAAAATTTAGCGTTTGTCTATTTTGCATTTGTGGTTAAAGTTTACAATTTGGCTCCAGCCAGGCTGGTGCAAATTTTGGTTGTCCCACTTCAGTTTTAGTACCTCCCCACTCCACTTCTTTGACAGCCTCAGGCCTCCAGCTCCAGCCTACTTTATTTTACTGCCTCCCTGTCTTGGCTTCCTCAGCCCTGGGTTAATTTTATTTATGGCATCCCTGACCCGCTGGTTTACTGCCTCTTTGGCCATGGTTTACTTCAATGCAACCTCATTGCTCTGCCGGTTTATAGCTCGCTGACCTCCAATCCCATCTCCGCCGATACATTTTTTTTCATGGTTTTCATTTACTGCCTCCCCACTATGGCTCTTTTGGCCCTGGTTTATTTTACTGCAGCCTCCATGCTGCGCTGGTTTATGGCTCCCACGGGCCCCAGGCCTGCTGATATAAATTCTCAAGAGAACATGGTTCATGACGCAAAATAGTAACAACTCCTACAACACTCAATTTCCCTTCAAAAACCACTTCAAAATTTGACCTAGCCATAAGCAGCTATTTTTCCTATCACATTGGTAAATATTCTTACTCAAAAACAAGTATACAATCACAAAAACACAAAAGAAAACAAAAGTACAGCACAGCAAAAGAGAACAGAAAGAGAAGTGAAAAAGCAGAATACAAGTCACACACAGCAAGAAAAGTGCAATAAAGACAGTTAAGAAACAAACCATGTCTTCCAACTTTATTTTGTGTCTAATGCCAGAAAAGGCCCAGAAATAATTTTAAGAGACACATCTCGACAGAACATGTAATGTTAATTATTGATTATTTTGTTCCATTCAGCAAAAGGTAACCACAACCAAATGTAATAAACAGAATTCATGAGATTTTAAGTAATTTCATATGTACAATTTCTAATTTATGTTTGCTATTCCAATATTGGGCTTTTTTTTTTTTGCAGTGAGTCAAATTTCTTGGACAACAATTACAATCAAGAGGAAGGTGAAGGCAGAATTAAATTTTGCTTAATTTAAGGCAGCACTCCTCCTGTGAATTCCCTCAAGTTAAAACCTAAAAAAAATGCCTAGTTATCCCAGGGAGTCAGCTGGCCAAAACAGCCAGATTATCTACTAAAGTTAAAAAATATGAGGGATTATTTCTGTGTACAGGGGTTCAAATTGAACTCTGATTTTTCCTTAAATGTCCACGCGCATTCCCACCTCAACTCCAACATAAGTGTAAGAAAGAAAGGAAAACAGACTTGTATTTATATAGTGCCATTCATGACCACCGGACGTCCCAAAGCGCTTTACAGCCAATGAAGTACTTTTTGAAGTGTAGTCACTGTTGTAATGTAGGAAAGGCGGCAGTCTATTTGCGCACAGCAAACTCCCACAAACAGCAATGTGATAATGACCAGATAATCTGGTATAGTGACATTGGTTGAGGGATAAATATTGGTCAGGAAACCGGGGATAACTCACCTGCTCTTTTTCGAAATAATGCCGTGGGATCTTTTACGTCCACCTGAGAGTAGACGGGTTCTCGGCTTAACATCTCATCCGAAAGACAGCACCTCCGACAGTGCAGCACTCCCTCAGTACTGCATTGGAGTGTCAGCCCAGATTTTTGTGCTCAAGTCTCTGGTGTGTGACTTGAACCCACAACCTTCTGACTCAGACGACAGTGCTACCAACTGAGCCACTGTATGATGCCATGACAGAGGTACAAAAGAGAGGGATAAAAATAACTTTTTGAATATTTGGTTGGCTGCCTTTGTATGATCAGAATTGATAAATGATTGCTTCAAAGTATAGCGCATTGGCACAGATAAAATGTCGAGAAGAAAAATTCAGCTAAAAATTAATGTAGGTGCCCAAGTGATTTCATTATCAAAGATTTATTATCTACATGCCATTCCTTGGCAACGTTATCCAGAAGCATGGACTCAGCTTCCACATGTATCCCAATGACACCCAGCTCAACCTAGCTGCTCCTCCCTCCCCCATTAACTTAAAGTTTGGTGCAACACTCTCACCGTGCCTAAATAAAAGCAGAAAGTGCTGGAAAATATACAGATGATGAGTCAACATCTGTAAAAGGGTTTGCACCCTACATCAGAGACAAATCTTGAAAGATAACTTGCCATTTTACTGAGGTTGGAAAAAAAGGGGGTGGGAGCGGCAAGAGAAAAATAATCAATTAATACATCAATCAGAGGGAGAGCTCAGAGCTTAATTGAGCTGCAAACTGTTTAATAGAAGGTAATTAGATGATATCAAAATCAATGAAGAAAGGAATGTGCAAAAGGAAAGAACAAACTAAACACTAATGAGACTCCATGGATGAATAAAGCCATAAGGGAACAATTGAGTGCAAGGAAAGAGGCATGTACTAAGTACATGGACAGCAGGGGAGTGCATGATAAGGGTGAACACAAAGCAATTAGGAGAGAAGTTAAAAAAAAAATTAGGAAGGCAGAGGAAATATGAAATTAAATTATCACGGAACATAAAACAAAATATTAAAATATGTTACAGGCACATCAATAAAAAATGAAGGCTGGGATGGCAGGAATATTAAATAATTATTTTGTTTTAGTATTTACCAGGGAGATAGAACAGGTGGACATGACATTGGATGATGAGATTAGTAAAGAGGTAAGTGCATTTAAAATAAAAAGGGGATATATTAAATAAACTAATCAAATTTAAAGAGGATAAAACCCCTGGTCCAGATGAATTACTTCCACACATTTGAGAAGAATCTAGGGAAGAGATAGCAGAGGCATTACTACATATATTTAATAATTCATTCAAAAAAGGTAATAATGCCAGAGGACTGGCAGATAGCTAAGGTAATTCAAGAAAGCCGATAGAACATGTCCAGGGAATTATAGGCCAGTCAGCTTAACATTGGTGATAGGAAAAATAATGGAATCCCAACTAAAGGAGAAAATAGAAGAACATCTGGAAACCAAAATTATGAGGACTAGTCAGCATGGATTTCAAAAGGGAAAGTCTTGCTTGACCAAACTCATTGAATTTTTTGAAGAGGTAACAGAAAGAGTAGACAATGGTAACACAGTAGATGTAATTTATCTAGATTTTCAAAAGGCATTCGATAAGGTACTCCATAATAGGCTGATGAACATGGTCCAAGAATAGAGAGTCAGGGGACAAGTAGCAGAATGGATAGCTAGCTGGCTGCAAGACAGAAAGCAGAGAGTAGGGGTAAAGGGTAGTTATTCACAGTGGCAGAAGGTGGCTAGTGGTGTTCCACAAGGATCAGTGCTGGGACTACTGTTGTTCACAATTTACATTAACGATTTAGACTTTGGAATCAAAACAATTTCTAAATTTGCAGATGACACCAAATTGGGGGGGGAAATAGTCAATACTGAAGAGGACTGCAACAAATTACAGAAGGACATTAATAAGCTTGCAGAATATGCATATAATTGGCATATAATTGGCAAATGAAGTTCAACACAGATAAATGAGAGGTATTACATTTTGGTAGGAAGAATAGGGAGGTCACTTATTACTTGGAGGGTTCGAGTCTAGGTGGGGTAGAGGAACAAAGGGATCTCGGAGTACAAATACACAAATCACTAAAAGTTGCGACACAGGTTAACAAGGCCCCAAAAAAAAGCAAACCAAGCAATAGGGTTTATTTCTAGAGGGATAGAATTGAAAAGTAAGTAAGTTATGCTAAACCTGAATCGAACCTTGGTTAGACCACACTTGGAGTACTGCGTACAGTTCTGGTCGGCATATTATAAAAAGGATATAGAGGCACTGGAGAGGGTGCAGAGATGAGTTGCAGGGATGATACCAGAAATGCGAGGGTAAATAATCAGGGAAACAATTACGTTTTCGGGAATAACCACTTTGACATCCCTTCCCTTCCATACAGGCATAACTGCGACAAGCAGTCAAATACCAACGGAAAACAGCTACTACAGCTCTGTCGAAACCTGGGTCTGTACATTGTCAATGGTAGGTTCATAGGAGACCTCCTAGGAAGATCGACCTATTGCTCACCTCTTGGCTGCAGCACAGTAGACTATATGATTACAGACTTAGACCCATCCTCTTTCAGAGCATTCACAGTCAAACCACAAACAACACTGTCAGATCACAGTCAAATTACTATGTTCCTCAAAAAGACAGAAACAAACATAGAAACACAACCCAGTAAACTGTACAACACCAAAAAATCGTACAGATGGGCCAAAAACGACACGGAAAAATACCAGAAAACAATTAGCAATGCATCAACTCAAGCTCTCTTAGACACCTTTCTGGATAACATATACACTCACAATAAAGAAGGCGTAAACCGGGCAGTTAGTAAACTAAACAATATTTTTGATAATTTGGCAACAAATGCAAACTTGAAAGCTCGCAAGAACAAACCCAAAACAAAAAACTATGAAAAATGGTTTGACCGAGATTGCCATAACATGAGGAAAAAACTTAGAAAAATATCAAACCAAAAACACAGACATCCAGAAAACGAGGAACTACACCTTACTTATTGTCAGACACTAACACAATACAGAAACACACTCAGAACCAAAAAAGAGCAATATATTAAGAATACACTCCGCTCCATGGAGGAATCCATTGATTCCAATTGTTTCTGGGAAAACTTGAAAACACTACACAAAAAACAACACGACGATTTGGCCATTCAAAATGGGGACACATGGGTAAACCACTTTGAAAAATTATACCAGAAAAACACACTAAGACCAGAGCAACACCAAATATGCAAAAAACTGGAAAAGCTAGAAATGGCCATAAAAGATAACCAAAACCCGCTGGACGCCATAATAACAGAAAAAGAACTTCTTGAAAAACTCAAGGACCTGCGACCAGGAAAAGCCTGCGGGACAGATGGCATACTAAACGAGATGATTAAACACACAGACAACAAAATGAAACTGGCTATCCTAAAACTCTTCAACTTGGTTCTGAGTGTCGGTTATTTCCCTGCTATCTGGAACAAAGGACTCATAACGCCCATATACAAAAGTGGGGACAAAATCGACCTAAACAACTATCGAGGCATCTGTGTAAACAGTAACCTGGGGAAGGTATTCTGTAGCATCATAAACAAAAGACTTATAAACTTCCTTGAGGAGCACAATGTCTTGAGTAAAAGCCAAATTGGATTCCTGCCAAACTATAGAACATCCGATCATATCTTCACCCTACAGACCCTAATTGACAAACACGTTCACCATAACAAAAGCAAAATCTACGCATGCTTTGTAGATTTCCAGAAGGCTTTCGACTCCATCTGGCATGACGGTTTATTCCTGAAACTTATCGAAAGTGGGGTAGGAGGGAAAACATATGATGTAATTAAATCAATGTATACAAACAACAAATGTGCAGTTAAAATTGGAGACAAACAAACAAAATACTTCCCACAGGGGCGGGGGGTGATGCAGGGCTCGCCAATCTCACCGACACTCTTTAATATTTACATAAATGGATTGGCAAAACTACTTGAACAATCTACAGCACCCGGCCTCACCCTATATGAATCCAAGGTTAAATTCCTCCTCTATGCAGACGACCTGGTTCTGCTGTCACCTACTAAAGAGGGGCTACAGCAAAACCTGGACCTGCTGGAGTCGTACTGCCAGACTTGGGCCCTGACAATAAATCCCCAAAAAACCAAAGTCCTTGTGTTCCAGCAAAGACCCAAACATCAGGGACCCAAAATAAATTTCACAGTAGGAACAACCAAAATTGAACAAACCACTAACTACACATACTTGGGCTTAAAAATCAGTTCTACGGGAAACTTCAAACTGGCTGTGAATGAACTGAAAGAGAAAGCAAGAAGGGCTTTCTATGCCATCAAAAAATCAATCCAAATAGAAATCGCAATTAGCATTTGGCTCAAAATTTTCAAATCAGTAATTGAACCAATTGCACTCTATGGCAGTGAGGTATGGGGACCGCTAACTCAACAAGAATTTGCAAAATGGGACAAACACCCAATTGAGATCCTACATGCAGAATTCTGTAAAAGTATCCTCCGGACTCAAAGGAAAACAGTAAACAATGCATGCAGGGCGGAACTAGGCCAATATCCATTAATAATCACTATCCAAAAAAGAGCCACCAAATTTTGGAATCACCTACAAATGAGCAATCCCCAATGCTATCACTACGACGCCCTGAAATGCCAAGAGCTGACCATAAAGAAGAATACCCTCAGTCAACTAGTCCTGGGACTCAGTGAAGTAACTACTAACAATACTAACAATAACCAGCCCCAGGACAGTGACAGGGTAACACAAAGAATTCGACCCAACACAATCGTCGCTAAGCAAAAGGAAAAATATCTGACATATTGGGCAGAAACAACAAAAACCCAAAGCAAACTCAATTGCTACTTGGCCCTAAACAGACAATACAACATAGCTGATTACCTGACCATGGTAAAGGATAACAAACTGAGAAGAACCTTGACAAGGTACAGACTTAGCGAACATAGCCTAGCGATCGAAAAAGGCAGACACAGGCAGACCAGGCTGCCAAGAGAGGACAGGATATGCCCTCACTGCAGTCAGGGAGTGGTGGAGACAGAGATGCACTTCCTCACAGCTTGTGGAAAATATCAGGGCATCAGGGAGAATTTCTACCAAAAATTCTCACAAATATGCCCTGATTTCAGAAATCTGAATGACAACCAAAAACTCCCATTCCTACTGGGAGAGGAGAGAAGCTGTATAACACTGGCGGCACACTATGTTAAAGCTTGCCATGAACAGAGGGACAACCAGTAAACTAAGAAAAGAATATATATAAACAATGCGAATGTATATTTATACACTCAGGAATATACCTGTTTATACACTATGAATAGAACTGCGTTTATGTGCTAAACCATAAATGTATTTTGATGCTTTGGCAACATAAGATGTAACTTATCATGCCAATAAAGCGATTTGAATTGTGAATTGTGAACAGGCTGGGTGGGTCTCTTTTCTCTTCAAAAAAGGCAGCTGAGGGGTGACCTAATAAAAGTCTTTAAAATTATGAAAGGTTTTGACAGTGTGGATACAGAGAGAATGTTTCCACTTGTGGGGAAGAGCATAACTAGAGGCCATCAATATAAGATAGTCATCAAGAAATCCAATATGGAATTCAGAAGAAACTTCTTTACCCAAAGAATGGTGAGAATGTGGAACGTGCTAGCACAGGGAGTGGTTGAAGCGAATAGGATAGATGCATTTAAGGGGAGGCTAGACAAGCATATGAGGGAAAAGGGAGGAGGGTTACGCTGATAGAGTTAGATGAGGAAAGAAGGGAGGCTTGAGTGGGGCATAAACGCCAGCATGGACTGGTTGGGCTGAATGGCCTGTTTCTGTGCTATATATCTTATGTAATCCTATGCAGCTGGAGAGGGAGAAATGTAGGATAGGTCCACAAAGAAAACAAAAATAGGAAGCAATAGAGAAAAAGGGGAAAAAAACTTTGCATGTATGAAATTAAAAATGAAAATGTCAGTGAAACACGGCAGCTATGACAGTCAAAGGAAGAGAGAAACAAACAGATTAACATCATAAGCTTGTTCCCTTGCAAATGCCGTGTTCTGATCCATCCTTCCTCCCTCAGGTGCCATCAGCCCTTTCCCACATCACAAACATGAGAAAATGGTAATGTAACCAAAGTCTGAAGTTGTTGAAGTTGCTGAAGTCAGTGTTCAGATCAGAGTGCTGCAGATTGCCAATCAGAAACAATACTGTTTTTGCAGCATGCGTTGAGCTTTGTTGGAACAGTGCATGAGACTATAAACAGAGAGGCCAGAGTGATAATAAAAGGGGGGGGGGAAGGAGTTAAAGTGGCAAGGTTCAGGACATTTAGGGTTATACTTGGAGAAATTCAACAATGTGGTTACCTAATCTGTATTACTCCAATGTACAAGGGAACACACTGTGAATGGTGAATACAATATACAAGAAACATAGAAGATAGGAGCAGGAGTAGGCCATTCGGCCCCTCGAGCCTGCTCCGCCATTCAATGCGATCATGGCTGATCATCCAAATTCAGTACCCGGTCCCTGCTTTCTCCCTTGATCCCTTTAGCCTTAAGAAATATATCCAACTCCTTCTTGAATATATTTAATGAACTGGCCTCCACCGCCTTCTGTGGTAGAGAATTCCACAGGTTCACCACTCTCTGGGTAAAGAAATTCCTCCTAATTTCGGTCCTAAATGGCCTAACCTTTATCCTTAGACTGTGTACCCTGGTTCTGGACTTCCCGACCATCAGGAACATCCTTCCTGCATCTAGTCTGTCCAGTCCTGTCAGAATTTTATAAGTTTCAATGAGATCACCTCTCATTCTTCTAAACTCTAGCGAGTACAAGCCCAATTGCCCCAATCTCTCCTCATACGTCATTCCTGCCATCCCAGGTATCAGTCTGGTGAATCTTCGCTGAACTCCTTCCATGGCAAGAACATCCTTCCTCAGATAAGGCGACCAAAACTGCACACAATACTCAAGGTGTGGTCTCACCAAGGCCCTGTACAACTGCAGCAAAACATCCTTGTTAGTGTACTCAAACCCTCTCGCTACGAAAGCCAACATACCATTTGCCTTCTTAACCGTCTGCTGCACCTGCAAGCTTACCTTCAGCGACTGGTGCACAAGGACACCCAGGTCTCGTTGCACTTCCCCTTCTCCCAATCTATTGCCATTTAGATAATAATCTGCCTTCCTGTTTTTGCCACCAAAGTGGATAACCTCACATTTATCCACGTTATATTGCATCTGCCATGTTTCTGCCCAATCACCCAACATGTCCAAATCATCCTGGAGTTTCTCGACATCCTCCTCACAGCACACACACCCACCCAGCTTTGTGTCGTCTGCAAATTTGGAGATATTACATCTAGTTCCCTTGTCCAGATCATTTATATATATTGTGAATAGCTGGGGTCCAAGGACCGATCCCTGCAGTACCCCACTAGTCACTGCCTGCCATTCGGAAAAAGACCCGTTTATTCCAACTCTTCGCTTTCTAGATTGGACAAAGTACATGAATTGCTGTCTCAAATCAAAGAAGTGTTTGAGGTCCTGCACGGTCATAAGGGAGGAAGTAAATATACTGTCTGTGTAAAGTCTGTGTTCTAGTTGTAATTAATAACACACAGGCTACAAGATTAAAGTTCAACAGGTCTTTACTGGTTGGAGGTCAGGACTATATCTGAAATACATCTTACTACACAGTGCTTATATACCGGTGGTCACCACCGGTATTACGTATACAGCAGCCAGAGAAAGTAGTACATCTCTTAAGGTGGAACAGGCTTAAGTTCTCTTAAGGTGGAACAGGTTACATACACCACAGTCTGATTTAAGAAGACATTGGAGACAGGTTGACACTTGAGATGGGAAATTTCATTGATTCAAACTCAATTCTAGTACACAGCCTCAGTTTCTTCCTATGAGATAAGCAGCAAAGAATTCCCCAGCACATATTCCAGCTGTACAATACATTTGGCACCAACACAGTTGGTGTAGTCTTCTCTCTGCTGCTTAATTATGCTTTCTCATCTAGTCCCAGAAGTGTCTTACTTCATGCAAGATGGAAATTCTTAATATTGCACACCTTGGAGCAAAAAGGAAAAATCAAACATCTGTTGATAAGAGAAGTTCTCTTTACCGACGATGCCCTGCTCGTTGCACACGGTGAAGTGGAACTTAAAAATTTGCAATAGCTTTTTGATAGCTTGTTGTGAATTTTTACTCACCTTCAGTCTAAAGAAGACAGTGATCATGGCACAGGGTGTGGTGACTGCATCAAGTGCTTCAATAGCTAAAACCACGCTAGAAGTTGTTCAAAAGTTCTGAGATCTAAGATCAACTGTAGTGGATAACTTATCCTTAGATGACGAGCTAAACTCTCACAATGGAAAGGCAGAAACTACATTCAGTCAATTGATTTAAGCATGTGGAATAATAGGAAACTAACATTGAACACCCTGGTCCACTCTTTCATCACCCCTAACACCCGCTCCCTTTCCCCATGTAAGTGCAGGAGATGCAACATCTGCCCTTTCACCATCTCTTTCCACCGTCCAGGGCCCCAAACACACCTTCAAGGTGAAACAGCGATTTACTTGTACTTCTTCCAACTTAGTATACTGTATTCACTGCTCATGATGCGGTCTCCTCTCCATTGGGAGACCAAACAGAGATTGGGTGATCGCTTTGCTGAACACCTCCATTCAGTCCACAAGCATAATCCTATGCTTCCGTTCACTTGCCACTTGAATTCTCCATCCAACTCCCACTCTGACCTCGGCCTCCTGCACTTTTCAAATGAAGTTCAACGTAAGCTCGAGGAACAACACCTCATCTTTTAATTAGGCATTTTACAGCCTTCCTTCCTCAAAATCAAGTTCAACGACTTCAGATCATAACCTCTGCCCCCATTTTGTCAGACAGCAGGTGCTGGTAATGGATCTGTTGTTGCCATTTACACCTCCTCTGGACCCATTTTTTTTTCTTTCTTTTCCCATTACCACCCCGTTTGCCTTGCACCATCATCCTTTTTGTCATTTAACATAAAACATAGAACCATAGAAGATAGGAGCAGGAGTACGCCATTCGGTCCTTCGAGCCTGCTCCGCCATTCAATGAGATCATGGCTGATCATCCAAATTCAGTACCCTGTCCCTGCCTTCTCCCCATATCCCTTGATCCCTTTAGCCTTAAGAAATATATCCAACTCCTTCTTCAATATATTTAATGAACTGGCCTCCACCGCCCTCTGTGGCAGAGAATTCCACAGGTTCACCACTCTCTGGGTGAAGAAATTCCTCCTCATTTCAGTCCTAAATGGCTTACCCCTTATCCTTAGACTATGACCCCTGGTTCTGGACTCCCTGGCCATCATAAACATCCTTCCTGCATCTAGTCTGTCCAGGCCTGACAGAATTTTATAGGTTTCGATGAGATCCCCTCTCAATCTTCTAAACTCCAGTGAGTATAATCCCAATCGACACAATCTCTCCTCATATGTCATTCCTGCCATCCCAGGTATCAGCCTGGTGAATCTTCGCTGCACTCCTTCCATGGCAAGAACGTCCTTCCTCAGGTAAGGCGACCAAAACTGCACACAATACTCAAGGTGTGGTCTCGCCAAGGCCCTGTACAACTGTAGCAAGACATCCTTGTTCCTGTACTCGAAACCTCTTGCTACGAAGGCCAACATACCATTTGCCTTCTTAACCGCCTGCTGCACCTGCATGCTTACCTTCAGCGACTGGTACACAAGAACACCCAGGTCTCTTTGCACTTCCCCTTCTCCCAATCTATTGCCTTTCAAATAATAATCTGCCTTCCTGTTTTTGCCACCAAAGTGGATAACCTCACATTTATCCACATTATAGTGCATTTGCCATGTTTCTGCCCAATCACCCAATCTGTCCAAATCGTACTGGAGTTTCACGACATCCTCCTCACAGCTTACCCTCCCACCCAGCTTTGTGTCGTCTGCAAATTTGGAGATATTACATCCAATTCCCTCGTCCAGATCATTAATATATATTGTGAACAGCTGGGGTCCTAGGACCGATCCTTGCGGTACCCCACTAGTCACTGCCTGCCACTCGGAAAATGACCCGTTTATTCCAACTCTTTGCTTTCTGTCCGCCAACCAGTTCTCTATCCAAGTCAATACCTTGCCCCCAATCACATGTGCCTTAATTTTGCATGCTAATCTCTTATGTGGGACCTTATCGAAAGCCTTCTGAAAGTCCAAATACACCACATCCACTGGTTCTCCCTTATCTATTTTACCAGTTACATCCTCAAAAAATTCCAGTAGATTAGTCAAGCATGATTTACCTTTTGTAAATCCTTGTTGACTTTGTCCGATCCTGTCACTGCTTACCAAGTGCTCTGCTATTACATCTTTTATAATAGATTCTAGCATTTTCCCCAGTACCGATGTCAGGCTTACTGGTCGATAATTCCCCGCTTTTTCTCGACCACCTTTTTTGAATAGTGGGGTAACATTAGCTACCCTCCAATCCGTGGGTACTGTTCCAGAGTCTATCGAGTTCTGGAAGATGACCAGCAATGCATCTACTATTTCTAGGGCCACTTCCTTAAATACCCTGGGATGTAGATTATCAGGCCCTGGGGATTTATCGGCCTTTAGTCCCATCAATTTTCCTAACACCATTTCCCTACAAATACTGATTTCTTTCAGTTCCACCCTTTCATCGGGCCCTATGTTCCCCGGCATCTCTGGGAGGTTATTTGTGTCCTCCTTTTTGAAGACAGAACCAAAGTATGAATTTAGTTGGTCAGCCATTTCTTTGTTTCCCATTATAAATTCCCCTGATTCTGACTGTAAGGGACCTACGCTTGACTTCACCTATCTTTTTCTCTTCACATATCTATAAAAGCTTTTACAGTCAGTTTTTATGTTCCCTGCAAGCTTACTCTCATATTCTATTTTCCCTTTCTTAATTAATCCCTTTGTCCTCCTTTGTTGAATCCTAAACTGCTCCCAATCCTCAGGATTATTGCTTTTTCTGGCCAATTTATATGTCGTCTCCTTGGATCTTATGCTATCCCTAATTTCCCTTGTTAGCCACGGTTGAGTCACCTTTTTTGTTTTATTTTTATGCCAAACTAGGATGAACAAGTTCTGTAGCTCATCCATTCGGTCTTTGAATGTTTGCCATTGCCTATCCACCGTCAACCCTTTGAGTGCCATTCCCCAATCAATCCTACCCAACTCGCTCCTCAGACCATCGTAGTTTCCTTTATTTAAATTGAGGACCCTAGTTTCTGAGTCAACTACTTCATTCTCCATCTTAATGAAGAATTCTATCATATTATGATCGCTCAGACCCAAGGGGCCTCGTACAACAAGATTGCTAATTAATCCTTTCTCGTTACATAATACCCAGTCTAAGATGGCCTGATCTCTGGTTGGTTCCTCGACATATTGGTCCAGGAAACCATCCCGTACACACTCCAAGAATTCCTCCTCCACAGTATTGTTACTAATTTGGTTAGCCCAATCTATATGTAGATTAAAGTCACCCATGATGACTTCTGTGCCCTTATTGCACGCTTCTTTAATTTCCCTTTTAATGCCATCCCCAACCTCCGCCTTACTGTTGGGAGGTCTATACACCACTCCCACTAATGTTTTTTTCCCCTTAGTATTTCTCAATTCTACCCATACAGATTCCACATCATCAGAGCTAATATCCTTCCTTACAATTGTATTAATCCCTTCTTTAACCAGTAATGCTACCCCACCTCCCTTTCCTTTTTGCCTATCTTTCCTGAATATCGAATACCCCTGGATGTTGAGTTCCCAGTCTTGGCCATCCTTGAGCCACGTTTCCGTAATCCCAACCAAATCATATTCGTTTACCTCTATTTGCGCAGCCAATTCGTCCACCTTATTACAAATGCTCCTTGCATTAAGACACAAAGCCTTCAGGCTTGTTTTTTTAACGCTCTTAGACCTATTAGAATTATTTACTGTGGCCACGTTTGATTTAAACCGTTGATTTCTCTGACTGCCACTTTTGTTTTTCTCCTTCCTATCTTTTGCTTTTATCCCCGTTTCCCTTTCCTCCGTCTCCCTGCTCAGGTTCCCAACCCCCTGCCATTTTAGTTTAAACCCCCCCGAACAGTGCTAGCAAACCTCCCCGCAAGGATATTTGTCCCACTCTGGTTCAGGTGCAACCCATCCGACTTGTACAAGTCCCACCTTCCCCAGAAGCAGGCCCAGTGATCCAGGAAACTAAAGCCCTCCCTCCTGCACCAACTCTTTAGCCACGCATTCATCTGCTCTATCCTCCTATTCCTATATTCACTAGCACGTGGCACCAGGAGTAATCCAGAGATTACAACCTTTGAGGTCCTGCTCTTTAATCTGCTACCTAGCTCCCTAAATTCTTGCTGCAGGACCTCATCCCTCTTCCTACCCATGTCATTGGTCCCAATGTGAACCACGACCTCTGACTGTTCACCCTCCCCCTTCAGAATGCCCAGCAGCCGTTCAGTGACATCCTTGACCCTGGCACCAGGGAGGCAACAAACCATCCTGGAGTCACGTCTATGGCCACAGAAACACCTATCTGTTCCCCTTACGATATAATCCCCTACCACTATTGCTCTCCCACTCTTTTTCCTCCCTTCTGAGCAGCAGAAGCACCCCTGGTGCCGGGAAGTTGGCTGCTGCTGCCTTCCTCTGGTAAGTCATCCCCCTCAACAGTATCAAAATCGGTATACCTGTTTGAGAGGGGGATGGCCACAGGGGTCTCCTGCACTACCTGCCTGCCTCTACTGCTCTGTCTGATGGTCACCCATTTCCCTTCTGCCTGTGCAGCCCTTACCTGCGGTGTGACCACCTCATCAAACGTGTTATCCATGACCCTCTCAGCATCGTGAATGCTCCAAAGCCCATCCATCCGCAGCTCCAGTGCCGCAATGTGGTCTGCTAGTAGCCGCAGCTGGATGCATTTCTGGCACACGTGGTCATCAGGGACACCGGCAGTGTCCCTGAATTCCCACATAGAGCAAGAGGAGCATAACACGGGGCTGGGCTCTCCTGGCATGACTTACCCTTTAATTAATTTAAATTAATTCACTATCACCAATTAAAGATAAACTCTAAGGCGCTTGTATGGTTTACCAACAGTCCCCGCTACACCAGAAAGACCTTAGCAACTATAAACCACAGAGTTAAAGTTTAAAAAAGAGAAATACTCACCAACCAATCACTTACCTGCTCCCTGGTGACATCACACTCCGATTACTTTTTACCTCTCTCCCCGCTGCTGAGTTGGTAAGCCTCACCTCGCTCCCTGGTCCGAACTGGTCGGGCCTCGGTACTCGCGCCGGTTTTTATACTGGGCTCCGCCTCACCTCGCTCCCTGGTCTGAACTGGTCGGGCCTCGGTGCTCGCGGCGGTTTTTATACGGGGCTCCGCCTCACCTCGCTCCCTGGTCCGAACTGGTCGGGCCTCGGTGCTCGCGCCGGTTTTTATACCGGGCTCCACCTCACCTCGCTCCCCGGTCCGAACTGGTCAGGCCTCGGTGCTCACGCCGGTTTTTATACCGGGCTCCGCCTCACCTCGCTCCCTGGTCCGAACCTAATCACTCCAGCCCTCCACCCTATCACAGAACCTTCCCTTTTTGTTCATTCCTTCCCCCTGCTCCTCCTTTTTTCCTGGCTCTGTACTTGCTTATAAACTGTTAAATCTCTAAATTCTTCAAGTTCTGGCAAAAGGTTAACTTTGTTTCTCTCTCCACAGATGCTGTCTGACCTGCTGAGTGTTTCCAGTATTTTCTGTTTTTATTTCAGATTTCCAGCATCCTCAGTATTTTGCTTTTGTTTTAGTGATTGAACACCAAGCTACAGGTCTACCAAACGTGAGTCATGAACACTGTATGGCAGAGAGACCTGGGCCACCTACAGCAGTCATGAGAAGAGACTAAACTCTTTCTACACCCACTGTGTCCACATTATTCTGACATATCAAGTTGGGAAGACAAAGTTCCTACAACCAAAAGCACTTGAGGAAGCCAAGTTGCCAAGTCTAATAACTTTTCTCAAACACAGGCGCCTCCAGTGGCTTGGTCACCTACATCGGATGGAAGAGAATTTATTCCAATGTTGGGGGCCTCGTGAGGGGGCGGAGTCAGATCACTACTCAACATTTTGTGCCATGATAGAGACCAGTACTTTTCCTAATGATATGGAAGAACCACAAAGGACAGCAATAGTAAAACCATTTTGTTGGCTTGAATTGGAATATCACGAGTACTTCAGCTTGCCAGCAATCAACAAACTTAACCTCTTCTATGGCAAGCCACTTCATGTTTATGTTACTGAAGCAACATAATTGTAAAAGTAAGAGTAATGTTGCTGGTTACTGGTGTACTGCATTCTCCACTTTCTCTTTTAGAAGAAAAAAAATCAGCAAAAATCAGTTCTATAATAGAAATGTAGCCTAAAGTTCTAAAAATCAAAATTCTGACACAGCTTCATGGGAGTTTCACAGTCCTATGATATAATTTAATTAAACACATTCTCCAGTCATAATACCTTTATATCAATATGACTTACGTTGTGATATTAATACTAGAACCACTGCACTTAGAAGCTATTCAATGTGGGTGAACTTATCTACAAAAATTACATAAAGCAAGTCTTGTATTCATAAGAAATGTGTAGACATTTTCACCAATTGTCACCCTCATTTCAGTTTTTCTTTCAAAGATCTGACAGACATCTGCAAATATGCACCAGTCCAGCCAAGCAATTCTGAACTGATTCTCGGGATTTGCACTTGATTCTGGAAAACTGAATCCCAGTGATTTTTTTTTTAAGTCGAAGAATTGATTTTTGTCAAACTGAAGTTACATCTGGAACGTTGAGAACATTTAAATTTTTTGTCCCTTCCACCTCTGCTTTGGTCTTCTTTGGTTTAAATTTGGTGTCAAATTTTGTTTGATAACACTCCTGTGAAGTTCTTGGAGATGTTTTACTATGTTAAAGGCACTATATAAATGCAACTTGTTGTTGTTGTTAAAACCCCTCCCAAAAGTAATACACCAATGTCAAACTGCTGCAAGCGATCTTACATAAACGCACAGACAACCGGAATGAAATAGGGAAATTTAGTCTCAGGTCGGTTTCTTCCTCAAGTTATATGAAATGATATCAGATTATACCCAAACTATTTACTCACTTGAGGAAATGTTCATTTTTTTCTTTGCCTCCTCTTTAAAAAAAAAAAAGTAAATCAAGCTAAATAGCAGTATATCTATCCAACCTTACATCCTTCATCCCTGACCAGCTACCTTTCATGGCATGACATTTTCATGGTTTCAGCATTTCATGTTCTAAAATCAAAATTCACTGCATTCAGTCATCTTTATTTCCATTGATATTTATAACCTCAAATCTGTCCATCCATTTTTAAAGATATCAACACATCACTGAACACATCAGATAGCAGTCTATTCCACACATTCACAGGGGAAAAAAATCCTTTTAATTTCAAGTTTTGCTTGAGGCCAATTAACTTTAATTGATTTAACTATTCATTTGGGGATTTGTCGGTACTGTTCACTATTTCCCACAATTCTGGTATATAGGACAACTGATGTAAACAATGACATTTTGAAATGGGCATCCTGGGTTGCTAAGCAGCAGTTAAGTATCAAGGTAGTTATGGAAAGGACACAGTAATATAAAGATAAGTGTATTGTTCTGAGAACTTAACAATTTTCCTTTTCTTCCTCTATTGGCACTTGCGCTCGCATGAGCTAGTCTACCAAATTATGTTTCTCAATGGAAATCTCCCCATCTGACATGTCTGGGAGAAGAGGGGGACTTATGGAGAGATGTCGGACAGACCAGGCTGCATGAGAAATGTTCTGTGCCCACTCAGCAGTAGCAGCACACCTGCATCTGCAGACAGAGTTGAAAATACCTTGCTTTTGCTGACTAGTTGTGCAAGTAGAGGCTCCTCTTTCCAAAGGAAGCAGAGCCAGCAGCCCTGCCATGACATTTCTAAGATATTCAAATGTTTGATTAACTATAAATGGTGATGGTTCCTTTGAAGCATCCCAATCACGATATGTCGTGCTTACAGTGACGCTGCTGGTCTTCGAAGGTCTGGGTCAGCAGTGAAAAGAATACAATGCTGTGTCATCTGATGCAAGGACAACTGCAGCTACTATCCAGCTCGAACTTGCAGTAACATTAATTGCCAGCTGTGGCCTGAAGGTTGGCTCCTCCTCCTTCCAGGCATGTAGCAATAATGATGGTTCCATTGACTGGCAGAGGACAACCCTCTTCATACCCATCTCAAGCAGCACCACCTCCAATTAAACAGCATTTGGATGCTCATCTACTCAAGTCATTTGCCTGCAGACTCATGCCAGCAGCATGGATTTCCTTTCCCTTTTGTTTCTAACTCTCTCCTCTTTGTTCCCTGCCCCTTCAGTCTTGGCGATGGCCAATAGTGGGTTAAAAAGCCTACTATGGCTCTCCAAATGCTTTCAGAAACACTCCCTTTTATTGTCCTTCCCCCTTTAAGTTTGATTAAACACAATTTGCACCTCCCACCACTAATCTGATGACCGTGGCTCAGTGGGCAGCACTCTCGCCTCGGAGTTCCTGCCTCCCTTGACCAACACCAGTTTGCCTATCGGGCAAACAGATAAACGGAGGATGCAATCACTACTGCTCTACACTCGGCACGGAATCACCTAGATGGTAAGGAGACCTACATCAGAATGTTGTTTATAGACTACAGCTCAGCATTCAACACTATCGTCCCCAACAAGCTGGCCACCAAACTCCAAACTCTTGGCCTGAACACTTCCCTCTGCAACTGGACCCTGGACTTCCTAACAAACAGACCCCAGTCTGTCAAATTAGGCAACCACACCCCTCCCCTCCTCCCCCCCCTCCTCCTCCTCCCCCCCTCCCTCCCCCCTCCTCCTCTCCCCCCCCTCCTCCTCTCCCCCCCTCCCTCCCCCCTCCTCCTCTCCCCCCCTCTCCCTCCCCCCCTCCTCTCCCTCCCCCCCCCTCTCCCTGCCCCCCCTCCTCCTCCCTCCTCCCCCCCTCCTCCTCCCCTCCCTCCTCCTCTCCCCCCCTCCCTCCTCCTCCCTCCTCTCCCCCCCTCCCTCCCCTCCCCCCTCCTCCCCCCCCTCCCCCCTCCTCCCCTCCCCCCCCCCGACCCGGAACACAGGGGCCCCACAAGGATGTGTGCTGAGCCCCCTCCTCTACTCCCTCTTCACCCACGACTGTGTGGCTGTTAATGGTTCCAACACCATCATCAAGTTTGCAGATGACACCACGGCAGTAGGCCAGATCACCAACAACGATGAGTCAGCCTACAGGGAGGAGGTCCAGCATCTCGTGAAGTGGTGCGCCGACAACAACCTGGCCCTTAACACCAAGGAAATAATCGTGGACTTCAGGAAGTCCAAAGGCGGAAGTCACACCCCCATCCACATCAATGGGGCGGAGGTGGAAAGGGTGGCCAGCTTTAAGTTCCCCAGAGTCCACATCACGGAAGACCTCTCCTGGTCCCTCAACACCTCCTCTCTGGTGAAGAAGGCCCAGCAGCGCCTATATTTCTTGAGGAGGCTGAAGGGATGTAATCTGTCACCCCCGATCCTCTCTAACTTCTACCGCTGCACTATAGAGAGCATCCTGACAAACTGTATCACGGTATGGTACGGCAGCTGTAGCTCCCGTGACCGGAAAGCCCTGCAGCGGGTAGTCAAAACTGCCCAACGCATTACCGGCACCCGGCTACCGACCATAGAACATATATATCAGAAACGCTGCCTACGGAGGGCACGGTCCATCATCAAAGACCCTGCCCACCCCAGCCACAGTCTGTTCGCCCTCCTACCATCTGGAAGACGCTACAGATGCATTCGCACCCGTACGACCAGATTTAGGAACAGCTTCTTTCCCAGGGCTGTCATCCTACTGAACTCCACAAATAAACACTAAAGCCTGCACATCTGCCGATGCACTTTATTATGGTCATATTTATGCTAATATATATGTACAAATGTATGTTGAAATGTTTAAGTGTCCTAATCCAAATTGTACACTCTCGGGAGCCGCAAGCCTACATTTCGTTGTACTGCACTTGTGCACTAACAATGACAATAAAAGTTGATTTGATTTGATTTGAGTCAGAAGGTTGTGGGTTCAAATCCCACTCCAGTGACTTGAGCACAAAACTCTAGGCTGACACTCCAGTGCAGTACTGAGGGGGTGCTGCACTGTTGGAGGTTCCATCTTTCGGATGTACCTGTGATTTTGCTGATGAGCTGACTGTGGAATTTTTTTGTAAATAGCCCATTTCCATCAGTGTGTCTGACAAATTCTAATACCCATTAATGTTGCCAAAAGAGGAAAATCAATCTTTGTGAGTCTCTCATTATAACTTAGAACCTCCAGTGCAGAACAATCTTCATCATTCTTCCTTGAATCCTGTCCAATGCATCATTGTAGTTTGGAAGGCTAAAGTGCATTGATGCATTGGACACGGTTCAGGGAAGAGCAATGGGGATTGTTCTGGATTGAAAACAGCACACACTATTTCAAATGCAGCCATACAATGATCTACAAAACATTACAAAAGTTTTTTTTACTGAGATGCATTGCAGTACATATCAGTTTTATCCATAACAGTTTCATAAAGAGTGGATACTTTAAGTGAATGGTCAACAATGCTCTAAGTAGGCCTGAACATTCTGGTACTAAGTGCCAACTCTTATAAATAAAACGTGCTCCTCTCTTGCAATCTCTATACCATTGCCTTCTCTCTGAAATCAGACTGCTCACTAACTCCAGAGTGCAAAACCCTGGCTCCCACTGTTTTCTTTCCCCCATCTACTGACTGCTGCTCTCTCTCTTCACTCCCTGCTACACTATGCGCTTTCTATCCTGTCATTAGCATCAAGCATTTAAATATGCAATTGTTCCAAAAGTTATCTTGCATAAGGTATCTGGATTAATATTGTCTATTTTTTGTAAAAAATTTAGTTTTACATTTGAGGAATCACTCCCAAGCATTGAATACTGGATTCAGTCACTAATACCACATAGCAACAGATCTTGTTCCATAGCTGCAGCTTTCACTCAGCTTAGTAGGCCCAAAATGTTTATTTTTAAATCTTTATTTTGGTGCTTCCTATTTGGAACAACCAACCATTTTCAGGACTTCAGCAGTAAACAGAGACACAGACATGAGAATACAGTAATTTAGTTGTGACTAGATCACAGAAAAATTATCTGTGCTGTATCAACAACAGTTTCAATTTGTCTTCTTTCTTAGATTTAAAGACAATGTGCAATCATAAATTTATATTCGTATTTGAGAATTGTGCTCAAAAAGCTTACGGATTTCCCCTAGAACCTGATATTAATTCAGTAATACTATTGGATTCACTGACGGAAAGAGAAATGTGAAGACTCGGTATCACTGTCTTGATCTTGATCATTAATGTGAGGTTTCTGACACCTGGATCAGCTGCTGGCACCTCTCAGAATCCTGAACAATCCATTATCTTCCTTCCTTTTCCTCCCCTTTTTTAAATTACATTAAAACGTTAACCTATTTTTTCCTCTTTACAGGGTGCAAAATGACCTGCTGTATACCAGCATTGTCTGTGTTTGATTTCGGATTTCTTGCATTTGCAGTTTTTTTTAAATGTATTATGATGGTAAGGAACTATGGGGGGGGGGGGGGGTGGTGGGGGGGAGAAAATTTGGTTGCTTTGCACCTCCCGTTATTGCACGAAGAGGGTGCTAATGGGGTGCAAAGCAACTAGCGCCTGGGCACGGCGATTTTTGCGCCGCTCGTGAAATTGACCAGACATTTTGCGGTGGTGCTAAACACTACCGCCACAATCTCCTGCGCCCGCAAATCGTGACGTCAGTCAAGCGTGCAATGCCTCAGACCGGATACTGAGTGGCGCCCCCTGCCTTTCTGCCTGCCGCTAGCAACGACAGGTTGAGGGGAACATTTTTGCAGTCGGGAAGGGACTGGGGGGAGCGCTATTTAAAGGCGACTGCTTCCTGCCTTTTATTGTTGGTGATATTTTTACACCACGCATTCTGAGAGACACACACTTCTGGCGAGATTCAACGCTGTGTGAAGGAGTTTTGGGTACTGGGCAGCACTTTGCAGGTTCATTTTGATTTGAACTTCCTTGCATCGATTTAGAAGAGACTATGGGAGCTGCACTCTGAGCTCTTTCCCTGGGCCTCTCCATTGTTATTTCCAGCAGATTTGATGTACAGGTCTCTCCAGGCCGAGATTCAATGCTGCAATGAGCAGGGTGTGGATGGAGAGCAAGATCGACCCTCCCCTTTAAGAACTGGCCGGCACCAGTATGTCTGTGTTCCATTGCTGACTGACATGACATGAGCTTTGCCAGCACTCTGAGGTAGCGCCTCGCTCCTCGGCGTTAGCGCCTTAAGACAGGTGTGTAGCGCCTGATTTAGTGCTCCAATCACCTCCAGGGGCGATAGAAGCCAAGTTGGCAGTCGGAGACGATAATTAGCACCAGGTGCTAAACCTTGCACCCGGCCGATAATTGCGACCCAAATGGGGCGATACTGAATTTCTCCCCCTATATCCCTTTAAGGCCATAAATTCTAATTGTTAAGTAAATAGAGCCTTCGGTCAGAATTTACTATTTGTTTGGCCAGGGAATGTCCCAAATCAGAATATGCTCATCAGTTTAAAGTTCCTGCTGAAAAGCAAACACCATCTTAAGATTGCTTTGCATCTGTAACTAAGTATGACATGTGCTGTGAAATATGACATAGAATTTTTCAGCACAGAAACATGCCATTTGGCACAACAGGCCTATGCCGGTGTTTATCCTCCCATCTTACTCCATCTCATCCCATCAACAAAGCCCTCTATTCCTTTCTCCCTTATGAACTTATCTAGCTTCACTTTAAATGCATCTCTGCTATTTGCCTCAACCACTATGTGGTAACACATTCCGAATTCTCACCACATCCGTATACAAACACTCTGGCCTCGATTATTATGGGGGCGCAGCGGGGCCCGGTAGTGGGCAACAAACGCGGCAAGGTCGGGGATGTGGATCTTAACGGCAGGGCCTCATTTGAATAAATCTCTGCAAAGTCCTGCCCGGCACTTGGCTAGATTGACTACCTTGCCAGCAGTCGGGCGTGGGCATCTGGCGGCAAGACCCATGGGAGCAATTCCTGGCAGTTAGTGGGTGGGTGCGGGGGGGGGAGGGAAACAGGGAAAGCCTCTGGCAAACATCGGCAGGATGGCGGGAGAAGGCTCTGCGCAAGACTGTAAAGGGTGGGGTGGAAGGCTCTAAGCAAGATCAGAAGGGGGGGGGGGGGGCGGGGCGGGGTTAGCCCGGTGCAAGGGAGGCCCAAGGCTCCTAAAAATAAAACTTTTAAACTTATGTTCTGCACATCTTCTGGCCCATGACCCAGCTCCCGAAAGGTTTGTCTGATGGGGGAACGGTCACTGCTCCCCCACTCAGTTCTTACTAACATTGCACATCGAGTCCAGATTATATTATTGATCAAAAGAGCAGGTTAAGATTGGGAAACGGTGGGAAAGCAGTGGGATCAGAGGTAGTAAGTGACTCGCCTTATTTTAGCTGCCCAGTGTCCACCTCTGTTTTTGGTATATTACCACCAAATAGATCTCCTATGGCATTGCTGATAGCAAGTCAGATGATAAGCTTTTTATAAGGACAGGACCTCTACACCACCTAACGCACAATGTATCAAATTGCTTCGAAGGTGAGTCTGTCTGCTTTTAAGACCATAACACCAGAACATCTAACTGCTATTAAGTAAACACATTGCAGGTCAGGACACATATTTACCCTTTTATAAAAAAGAAAGACTGGCATGGTCATTTAAGAGTTACAGGCACTCTCGTTTCTGTGTCAACTGTGGTGTATGTAACCTGTTCCACCTTAAGAGAACTTAAGCCTGGTCCACCTTAAGAAAGGTACTACTTTCTTTGGCTGCTGTATACGTAATACCGGTGGTGACCACACCGGTATATAAGCACAGTGTAATAATATTGTATTCAGTATAGTCCTGACCTCCAACCAGTAAAGACCTGTTGAATTTACTCTTGTGGTCTGTGTAGTAATTCTCACTATAACACACAGACTTAACATCAACAACAACATTTGAGGATGATGTCGCCAAGGGGCAGCATGTATATGAGAAATGTTGTTGTTCTAGTGTCAACTGAAATATTTTCAATTGCTGAGGGGCTTTATACATTCCTCATTACAACCTTTGTTTCTTCAAACTTTTTACAGTGTGGCATAGAAATTCAGTGTGGCACTGGAAGGGTAATGGAGAGGAAATAAGTGTTCACTGTCCCGTTTCTTTAATGTTAATATCATATAGCATCATATGGCATTACTCATAGTGAATCAAAGGTTAGGTCGTTGGGATAAGAGTATTAGAGTGTCAAAGTGAATGTTCAGTGAAATAATTTGGAAAGAGGTTTCCAAAAAGACAGTGAAGCAAGATTTTTTTAATTGGTTCCTGGAAAATAAATAGAGCATTTCTTGCCCACTGCAGCTGGATAAACAGTTGGCAATTATCTATAAACAACCACTGTGTTCAAATTCTCAGTATGAATAAAATAAAACATAATAAATGTTAAAATTCTCTCACTCTGTGTTTCCCTCTAAAAATAAGCACTTGATAATAGATTTCCTCTGAAACATTACCTCATTTAAAAAAAAAATCCTCCAGCCGACTTTCAAATCACCTTGGGTGGGGAAAAAAGTGTGGTCCGGATTTTGCGGTAAAAATAACGGTTTATTAAAAAGAGTAAATCAGACAGCAACTTCCGGCGACCGCACGTGCAGTTAAACGCGAAAATCAGGAAGTTGCTGTCGGAGTTGCCCTGCTCCTCCAGAAGTTTCCCAATAACAGTATCTCGCCGAGAGACTCGGATTTGAAATACATGAAAGAGCATGAAGTTGCAGAACTTATGGTATATGTACCATCTAAACTTGCCAGAAAAAGTTACATATTGGCCACCCCAGTGTAAGTACATTTTTATCAGCGCAATAAGTCTTAATTACTGCCAAACAACCTCTTCTGGCACTTAAAAAAAAACCTTTTTCTGTCTTTTTTTTAATCTCTCACTCTCGCAATCCCACCTTTCTTTCCCTCTCTTTATTTCACTTTCTCTAGATGACATTGAATTAAATATTTAAACTGACTCTTCCTGATTCAGGCTCTACAATCCTCAGTAAGGATTCTTTGTTCTCACTAGTTAAGGAGCTAGGCAGTTGCTTGCCCGGTTCTGGGGTAGTTAAATTGTTAAAAATTGGAATCACGACCCGAACACACCTATGTCCGGTTTTAAACGGGGGGGGGGGGGGGGGGGGGGAAACCAGGGGCAGGCAGCCAACCAGCTGCCAGGAGGCAGAACGTCAATGCTACAATGATGCTGGAAGCTTCTTTAACTACCATTTTGTCTTTAACTATCTGGTCAGGTTTTACACACTTTGTGAAACCCGACAGCTACAGCAAGGTGAGGACTACTGCATCCAGGCGGTAACTGCCTTTATACCTACCTCCTGGATCTAGGGTCCCTGCCTAGCCCACCCCCACGCGATCGGAGATTACGAGGCCTCCGATCACGCCAGACCACCCCCGCCCCCCATCACCATGATCTTGAGGCCAGCCACGATCCTCCAGTGGCCGGCCCCGATAAACCCATCCCACCACCCCCCCCAACCCCAGTCGTTCGATGGCCCCGATTTGCCTCAACGCCGCCCCCCCCCCCCCGCCACTCCCACCACAGCACCGCCCCCACTCCCCCCCGCACCACCACCGGAGGCCAGCATCTGTCCTCATCCGATTCCTCCCTCCCTCCCTTCCCTGTGCGGCCTAGTGCCGCAGGCCTACCCGTCTGCAGCCAGCCAGCCTCTCCATCTGGCGGGCTACGGGTGGGAAACAGAGGCTTTAGATGCCAATTGGGCCCTGCTGTTAAAATCGGCAGGGCCTGTGGGAAACTAGTTCTCCCGGTTTCTCACCCGCATCAGAGCCCCCAACCCGCCTTCCCCTTAAAAATCCAGCCCCAGGTTCCAGTGCAAAAGCCCACAGAAAGTCTATGTGAAATTCTAAGTGTAAATGTAATGAACAGTTCGAGCCCGTTGGTCCTTCGCTGATCGCATAATCCGGGACATTGTGTTACAGCCTGTTATGTATTGTGTTCTCCTCCCACCTGTGGTGGCGCTGTCACAGCAGATACATGGTTGGGTGTTCTCTTGGTTAAGTTTAGCTCTCCTTGTTCGGAACTCTCCAGAACTTTCCTTTCCTTCCTGAATAAAGCACTTCATGTTTGAATTTCTGGGTTCTGAGTTCTAATTGTGTCTAGGTAGAAAGGTACCGACACAACAAAGTGGTGACGAAGATCGGATGAATCTGCATTGTAGGAACTTTCTTGTTTTTGACTACAAAACACTCGGAACAGAGATTGCAGCATCACATTAACGTTAAGGGTGCAGTGAGTAAACAGAAATTTTAATTTGAAACGTGAGATGGCTACTATATTAGGAAACATCGGTGATTTTTATGAAAATGTGGAGCAATGGAGCGCTTATATGGAATGTTTTGACTATTTTGTATTGGCAAATGCGGTGGCAAATGAAACGGTCATGCCTACCTTTGAGTGTAATGGGGCCGAAGACATTCAATTTACTTCGCAGCCTTGTGCAGCCAGATAAGCCAGGAACTAAAACATAAGCAACTAGTGGAAATTCTTGGGGCACATTTTTCACCAAAACCTCTGTGAAATCTAAATCTCTCAGCAATAACCAAATGGAATCAAGAGGAGGGGGAATCAGTGACGATCTTTATTGCTGTTTAAAAAGGTTGTCAGAACACTGCGAGTTCAAGGAGGTGCTGAATGACACCATTAGAGACAGACTTGTGTGTGGTCTGCAAAGTGCAGCCACACAGAAGCGCCTTCTTACTGAGGACAACCTTACTCTTGAAAAGGCCATTGAAGTTAGTGTCTCCATGGAGATGGCGGAAAAGGAGGCTCACTAGTGGAGTTCAACAGGGAGAGTTCACAAGGTGTCGTCTGAGCCTAAAGGTGCGCGGAACGGCACATGTTACCGTCGTGGGAAAACGGGCCATCACGCTAATGACTGCTGGTGTACGGAGCTGGAATGCCGAAATTGTGGCAAAAAGGGTCACATTGAACGCGCCTGTAGAGGTAAAAAAAGGACAGAGCTGGGAAGCATGAAAGCAAAATGTCTGTATTTGGACAAGAGGGGAAAAAGACTGTTCATTCAGTGCAGTATGATGGAACAAGCAAAACAGAGGGGAGCAACACCTCGGAGGAGGACGAGGTGCACATACTGATGGTTGCAGGTGGTTCAAATGGCTACTGGGTGTCACCACTGGTGGAGGGACAATCAGTGCGGATGGAGGTGGACACAGGCGCGGCTGTGTCCCTTGTTTCAGACACTGTCTGCAACAAAATGCTAAAGCATCTTACCCTTCAGCCAACAAACATTGTGCTAAAGACGTATACCGGCGAACCTGTGGCCATGAGAGGCGCCATTTGAGGCGACAGTTAAATTGAACGGACAGACTGCGAAACTGCCACTATATGTGGTAAAGGGAAATTACCCATCGCTACTGGGACGTGCGTGGCTAGAAAAAAATCACGCTGGACTGGCCTGCAGTCCGCATGATGTCAAAAGGGGAGTCAGGTCTGACTGCAGTGTTAAACAAACATGCAGAACTCTTCAATGGGGAACTTGGGAGCATGAAAAAATCAGCGTGAGACTGGACATTAAACCTGACAGCAAGCCGAAGTTTCACAAAGCCCGACCTGTACCCTATGCAATTAGGCCAAAAGTTGAGGCTAACTTGGAGGCCTTAGTCGAGAATGGAGTCCTGGAGCCTGTGAGCATGAGCAAATGGGCCACACCCATTGTTCCTGTCCTGAAAAAGGGTGGATCTGTTCGAATCTGCGGGGATTTTAAAGTGACTATTAACCCGGTGCTGTCTGTGGAACAGTACCCTCTTCCCCTCATTGATGATCTTTTTATGGACCTGGCCGGAGGGCAAAAGTTCAGCAAAATAGACTTATGCCAGGCTTATCTACAAATGCATGTCGATGACAAATCAAAGGCGCTGCTGACAATTGTGACACACAAGGGGCTATACAGGTACTGCCGCCTTCCGTTTGGAATTACGTCGGCCCCTGCTCCATTCCAAAGGGCAATGGATCAGATTTTGAGTGGACTGCCAGGAGTCCAGTGCAACATGGTCGACATCCTTGTCACTGGGACAAATGAGGATCATCTTCTGAACTTGGATGCGACACTACAACGACTGAAAGAGTATGGACTTATAGTTCGTAAGGACAAATGTGAATTCTTTCAGTCTTCAGTTGAGTACCTGGGGCATGTGATTGACGCTACTGGCCTGCATCAGGCACCGTCAAAGGTCAAGGTGATCGTGGAGGCCCCAGCACCCCAGAATGTGAGCCAGTTACGTTCATTTCTGGGGCTACTTAACTACTATGGGAAGTTTATTCCAGACTCAGCAACATTGCTGAAGCCGTTACATCAGTTGCTATGTCAAGGCAAAACATGGAAATGGACTGAACTGTGCAACGAAGCTTTCGCCCAAGCAAAGAAAGCATTGTTGAAATCGAAGGTCCTGACACACTTCGATCCAAAGCTACCCGTGCAGCTAGCATGTGATGCGTCACCATATGGTGTGGGAGCAGTCATATCCCACATCATGCCTTCTGGTGAAGAGAAACCTATCGCCTTGAACAAGGCCGAGAGTAACTATGCACAGATTGAGCGCGAGGCCTTGGGAATCGTTTTTGGAATTTGAAAATTTCATCAGTACCTGTTTGGGAGAAGGTTCACACTCCTGACGGACCACCGTCCATTGACTTCAATCTTCGGGCCCCACACCGGAATTCCATCTCTTGCTGCAAGCAGGATGCAGAGGTGGGCTTTACTGTTGTCAGGACACACATACGACATCAAATATCGCAAATCAGACTTGCACGGCAACGCAGACGGTCTCTCGAGGCTACCCTTGCCCGTTACTCCCCCAGAGCCTCGTCAGATAGACGACATCTACTTTAGACAAGTGGAGGGAGCACCTGTCACAGCAGTTCAGGTACGAAGGTACACCCACAACGATCCAGTCCTGTCTGAGATAATGGACGATGTCATTCGAGGGAGAGCTATAGGAGATTCTCCTAGTTTGAAACCTTACGTTTCAAAAATAAATGAGCTCTCCGTCCAGGCAGGTTGTCTTCTTTGGGGACGCCGTGTCATCATTCCGCCACCTCTGAGGGAACCTATACTGCAACAACTTCATACAGGCCACAGTGGGATGGTTCGGATGAAGGAAATGGCAAGAAGCTACTTTTGGTGGCCAGGTCTCGATGGAAATATTGAGGAGAAAGCCAAAACATGTTCCCCATGTCAAAGGGTCCGGAATGTTCCACAGCTGGCAAACCTACACCCCTGGGATTGGCCTGCAGAAGTGTGGCAGCGAGTACATGTGGACTTCGCCGGTCCTTTCGAAGAGAAGATGTTTATGGTGGTTGTGGATGCTCGTAGCAAGTGGCCGGAGGTCGCTGTGATGAGATCTACCACGGCAGAGAAAACAATTGAGAAACTTGGTGAGATGTTCAGCCGTTGTGGCTCAACGGAACAACTCGTAAGTGACAACGGTCCACAATTTGTATCACAGGAGTTTGCAACCTTCCTGCATGTGAATGGTGTCCAACACATCAGGTCTGCACCCTATCATCCCTCTACTAATGGCCTAGCAGAAAGGTTCGTGCAAACTTTGAAGCACGCCTTGAAGGCATCACAAGGTCAGGGCTCAATCCACCAACATCTGAACATCTTCCTGTTGTCCTACAGGAACGAGCCGCATGCCACAACCAAAACTTCCCCTGCTTCGCTCATGATGAAGAGGCAGTTGCGGACAAGTTTTGACTTACTCAAACCTCCAAGGTCAGAGCAGGTTGTCCATCGTCAACAAGCTCAAGTTGAAAAGAGAGAGAAAAGAGCCAAGGAGAGACGGTTTCACCCTGGAGAGCACGTCCTAGCTCGAAACTACAACACTGGACCGAAATGGGTTCCTGCTACGGTGATCGCGCAGACGGGCCCTGTGTCTTACACGGTTGAGACTGCCGAGGACGTCGTCTGGAGAAGACACACAGGTCAACTGTTGCTAGGAGCAGAGACAGCCACAGAGGCTCCAATGACTGGTTGGCCTGAACTGTTTCCGGATGATACCGCAAACCAGCATCCTTTGCCACAGTGCTCTTCTCCAACACAGGAAGTCATAGAGACTGTTCCACCTGTGCAAACTCCTGACTTTCGACTGACACAGGCACCTTCTCCATCCAGGCCTGCGTCAATGCCTACTGCTGTGGAAGCCAGCGATGACCATGGGTGGAAGAGACCTCCCCAGGAGATCAATGCAGCCTGGTTGAACATTGCACAGGAGGACACAACCAGGGACGTCATTAGGAGGACCAGGCTGCAGTGGCACAAACCTTTCAATGACCTCAGTAGATCAGGAAATGTTACTGCAAAGCTACACTCAACCTCATCCTGCTGTGCCACTCATCACATCCCCATCACTCAGCCTTACCTACCCTACTCCTGCACATCCTTACTCACACCAACTTACCTTGCACCTCCACCTGGCCCGCTCTATCTACATTATCATTTCCCCATCTCACTAGCCACCCCTCACACTCACCCTAGTCCAATCATACCAACTAACACCACACAAGGGTAGGCACTTGGGTGTTTTAGCCAATGTTCATTTGAAGTTTGTGTTAATGTGGTGTCAAACATTGAAATCTTTATTTTCTATACTTTGCATTCTTGGACAGATGTGTGTACATTTGGAAGTTGCTTAATGAGTTGCGGTGAATTGGGAACATAACTGTACCCCCCGCAATGGCGATGAATGTGAAAGGAATGGCTTGGGCATTGTAGGGATGCTTTATGGTGTTGGTGTGGGGTGGTGCCAACCTGGTGCATCATGTGGCAGCCAGGGTGTACAGCGTCAAGTGAAGTAAATATGGCCATGGTGAGGCCATACCTGGCATCCCAGGCAGCAATGTGTTCGGGTGCTGATGCCCTGTGCAGCATCAGTTGATTGCGGAGTTGGTTGGTGCTGCTGGTGTGCCTGGTGCTGCTGGTGTTGGGGCTGATCGTGGTGTAATTTTGGGGACCAAGGTGAGATAGTTTCAAGGGCACCGATGCTGATTTAAGAGATAGCAGGTGAAGTTGAGATGACAGAAGCAAATCTATCAATGGTGAGAGAGGTTGTTCCAATGAGGTGGCACTGGATACAGAGTTGGCGCCAAACACTTGCAACCTGCATAAAGATCAATCTGTCTTCCAAATGCAGTAAGCAACAGTTTCTGAGCTTGGAAAGTGAACAGCTGAGAGACACGGGAGATTTTATACCACTTTTGCAGCTGTTAAGTAATCAATGCCAAATCCACTCATGACCTGCTGAGCTGACATGATCCCAGGGCAGCGTATAACCCGTGAGGGAACTCGTAAAATTGAAAGGCAAGCTTAAAATAGTATTTAAGTGCCTCTTAACAATCTCTTAATGATCTAAATTGCCTCCCCCGCCACTTGGTGTCGGGTCTGTTCAGTGCTGACAGACCAAACATCTGGGAGACTAGTGTGGAGATGGATTGACAGCGGGTTCCCTATCTGCTGTCAAAAAAAAAATTCCCACCTGACCCACCACAAGTCGTGCCCACTGACCCCCTGAAAACTTCCTCCCCTTAGACTTAGAATTGCATGTGCAGGTGTTGTTGGCAATCCTCTTTAGCTGACAATAGTTCTTTGAAAAATATAAACTTAACAATAATTGGACTTTGTGGCCATAAAGGGAGATATGTTCCTTATGGGCACAATAATGCAAAAAAAAGTGAATGCCAGATACCACAAATAAAACAGAAAATGCTGGAAACATAGATGTCAATTTGCACCTGTAATGTGAAAAGAGGGGTTAACGTTCCACCAAACCTGGAATATGCAGCCCCTTTAATAGAACTAAACATAGAAGATAGGAGCAGGAGTAGGCCATTTGGCCCCTCGAGCCTGCTCTGCCATTTAATGAGATCATGGCTGATTATCCAAATTCAGTACCCTGTCCCTGCTTTCTCCCCATATCCCTTGATCCCTTTAGCCTTAAGAAATATATCGAACTCCTTCTTGAATATACTTAATGAATTGGCCTCAGCTGCCTTCTGTGGTAGAGAATTCCACAGTTTCACCACTCTCTGGGTGAAGAAATTCCTCCTCATCTCTGTCCTAAATGGCTTACCCCTTATCTTTAGACTGTGACCCCTGGTTCTGGACTCCCCCGCCATCGGGAACATCCCTCCTGCATGTAGTCTGTCTAGTTCTGTTAGAATTTTATAAGTTTCAATGAGATCCCCTCTCATTCTTCCAAACTCCAGCGAATATAAGCCCAATTGCCCCAATCTCTCCTCATATGTCATTCCTGCCATCCCAGGTAACAGTCTGGTGAATCTTCGCTGCACTGCCTCCATGGCAAGAACATCTTTCCTCAGATAAGACGACCAAAACTGCACACAATACTCAAGGTGTGGTCTCACCAAGGCCCTGTACAACTGCAGCAAGACATCCTTGCTCCTGTACTCGAATCCTCTCGCTATGAAGGCCAACATACCATTTGCCTTCTTAACCGCCTGCTGCACCTGCATGCTTACCTTCAGCGACTGGTGCACAAGGACACCCAGGTCTCTTTGCACTTCCCCTTCTCCCAATCTATTGCAGTTCAGGTAATAATCTGCCTTCCTGTTTTTGCCACCAAAGTGGATAACCTCGCATTTATCCACATTATACTGCATCTGCCCAATCACCCAACCTGTCGAAATCATACTGGAGTTTCTCAGCATCCTCCTCACAGCACACACACCCACACAGCTTTGTGTCGTTTGCAAACTTGGAGACATTACATCTAGTTACCTCGTCCAGATCATTAATATATATTGTGAATAGCTGGGGTCCTGGCAGCGATCCCCGAGGTAAAACATAGAAACATAGAACATAGGAGCAGGAGTAGGCCATTCGGCCCCTTGAGCCTGCTCCGCCATTCAATGAGATCATGGCTGATCATCCAAATTCAGTACCCTGTTCCTGCCGTCTCTCCATATCCCTTGATCCCTTTAGCCTTAAGAAATATATCCAACTCCTTCTTGAATATATTTAATGAATTGGCCTCTACTGCCTTCTTTGGTAGAGAATTCCACAGGTTCACCACTCTCTGGGTGAAGAAATTCCTCCTCATCTCTGTCCTAAATGGCTTACCCCTTATCCTTAGACTGTGACCCCTGGTTCTGGACTCCCCAACCATCGGGAACATCCTTCCAGCATCTAGTCTGTCTAGTCCTGTTAGAATTTTATAAGTTTCTATGAGATCCCCACTCATTGTTACCCCACTAGTCACTGTCAGCCACTCGGAAAAAGACCCGTTTATTCCAATATACTTTGCTTCCCGTCTGCCAACCAGTTCTCTATCCAATTCAGTACCTTACCCCCAATCCCATGTGCTTTGACTTTACACGCTAATCTCTTATGCGAGACCTTATCGAAAGCCTTCTGAAAGCCCAAATATGCCACATCCACTGGTTCTCCCTTATCTATTCTACCAGTTACATCCTCAAAAAATTCCAGTAGATTAGTCAAGCACAATTTACCTTTTGTAAATCCATGTTGACTTTGTCCAATCCTGTCACTGTTTTCCAAGTGCTCTGCTATTACATCTTTTATAATGGACTCTAGCATTTTCCCCACTGTCAGGATGTCAGGCTTACCAATCTGTAATTCCCCATTTTCTCTCTACCACCTTTTTTGAATAGTGGGGTTACATTAGCTACCCTCCAATCCATGGGAACTGTTCCAGAGTCTATAGAATTTGGGAAGGTGACCAGCAGTGCATCTACTATTTCTAGGGCCACTTCCTTAAGTACCCTGGGATGTAGATTATCAGGCCCTGGGGATTTATCGGCCTTCAATCCCGTCAATTTTCCCAACACCATTTCCCTACAAATACTGATTTCATTCAGTTCCTCCCTCTCATTAGACCCTATGTTCCCTGACATCTCTGGGAGGTTATTTGTGTCCTCCTTTGTGAAGACAGAACCAAAGTATGTATTTAATTGGTCTGCCATTTCTTTGTTCCCCAATATCAATTCCCCTGATTCTGCCTGCAAGGGACCTACGCTTGACTTCACCAATCTTTTTCTCTTCACATATCTATAGAAGCTTTGAGTCAGTTTTTATGTTCCCTGCAAGCTTACTCATACTCTATTTCCCCCCTCTTAATTAATCCCTTTGTCCTCCTTTGCTGAATCCTAAACTGCTCCCAATCCTCAGGTTTGTTGCTTTCTCTGGCCAATTTATACATCCCCTCCTTGGATCTTATGCTATCCCTAATTTCCCTTGTTAACCACGGTTGAGTCACCTTTTTTGTTTTATTTTTATGCCAAACAGGGATGTACAAATTCTGTAGTTCATCCATGCAATCTTTAAATGTTTGACATTGCCTATCCACCGTCAACCCTTTAAGTAACGTTCCCCAATCCATCCTAGCCAACTTGCACCTCGTACCATCGTAGTTTCCTTTATTTAAATTCAGCACCCTAGTCTCTGAGTCAACTACTTCACTCTCCATCTTAATGAAGAATTCTATCATATTATGATCACTCCACCCCAAGGGGCCTTGCACAACAAGATTGCTAATTAATCCTTTCTCATTACGTAATACCCAGTCTAAGATGGCCTGATCTCTAGTTGGTTCCTCTAATTTCCCATTTAATGCCATCCCCAACCACAGCATTACAATTTGGGGGTCTGTATGCAGCTCCCACTAATGTTTTCTGCCCCTTGGTATTTCTCAGCTCTACTCATACAGATTCCACATCATCAGAGCTAATACCCTTCCTTACTATTGTGTTAATCTCCTCTTTAACTAGCAATGCTAGCCCACCTCCTTTTCGCATGTCTTTCCTGAATATTGAATACCCTGGATGTTGAATTCCCAGCCTTGGTCACTCTGGAGCCATGTCGCCATAATCCCAATTATATCATATCCGTTTACATCTATTTGCGCAGCTAATTCATCCACCTTATTACGAATGCTCCTCGCATTAAGACACAAAGCCTTCAGGCTTGTTTTTTTAACACTCTTAGACCTTGTAGAATTATAATTTACTGTGGCCAGAAAAACAAAAATTTGAAGGAAGAAAGAGTCCTCTTAGTGAAAATGTTAAATGAAGTACACACAAGACAATTTTCTAGATAAGTTCAAACACGATAGTAAAATCCATAATTAATTACACAACAAACTTGGATATTTGCGTTTATTGAAAGAAAAACAGATGAAAATTGAGAAAAATGTTGAGCAATTTGACCAATTAATTTTCAGCATTTAAATTGTAGATTTTCTTCATCAAGAGTTTTAATTAGGGTTGCGAAGGGGTGGAAAGTTTCCGGTAACTTTCTGGAAATTTTCCACAGGAAGTTTAGCTTGGGAATTTTGCCCAAAAAAGCACATGCTAGCATAAGTGTTATTTTTTGTATTTCTTTCATTTTTTCCCCCCCCACAGGTCCTCTCAAAATTACTAATAGAGATGGAATCTTAATTATTAAGGAATTTCTTAATCAATTTAGGTTTATCTTCTTACTTGGCTTGTTTTAATAATTACAAGTTTTGTGTGTGACTGTGAACAAATTTGTCCTGATTGGTTGGATGAGTGGATGAGTGATTAGCTCCCTCTATTGGTGATGTAGCGTCGTGCCTGCACAGGTCATGCTTCCATCACATGGAGCATCAGGAAAAATTTACTCACCCTATTGCAATCGTGCTGATCGACCGCAGTTCGACACAGAGACTAATGCCTTTTATTTCTCTGCATAAAACAATACCACGTTTACCGTCGGATGTGTGGAAGCATTTTACCCCAGGCATTAAAGATGGAAAGACTGTGTATATGTGCAAATAATTTACAAAGTCATATGTAAAAAATGCCACAAAGATGCAGCAGCATTTATCCAAATGCAACAAATTCACTCAAAGCTCACAGCAGTCAGCCCAGAGTTCCTCTGCTTCCATTCAAGAAGACGATGGTTTACATTCAACATCAGGCTCCTTATCAGGAACTCCTGGCCCACTTGGAAGGTTCTTTGATACAATGGATAACTATAGCCAGAAGAATGCAGACGAGTGCCTTGCTCGAGCTGTATATGCAACAGGCTCACCCCTCATGCTCACAGCCAATGTGTACTGGAAGAGATTTTTCAATGTTATTCGCCCTGCATACTGTCCTCCCACCAGACATGCTTTGTCTACTTATTTGCTGGAGGCTGAGTATAACAGACTCCAAGGAAAGCTCAAAGAAACAATAGAGATGGCAGACTGTGTTGCAGTTATCTCAAATGGGTGGTCAAATGTACGAGGGGAGGGCATCGTAAACTACATCGTCTCCACTCCTCTCCCAGTGTTCTTCAAGAGCACAGACAGGAAGGACAACAGACACATACATTGCTGATGAGCTGAAAGCGGTCATCAACGATCTTGGATCACAAAAGGTCTTTGCAGTAGTTACTGACAATGCTACGAATATGAAGGCTGCTTAGGCTCAAATGGATGAGGCCTACCCTCATATTATGTCTATTGGGTGCGCAGCTTATGGGCTCAACCTGCTCCTCAAGGACATCATGGGTTTGAGAACCATGGAAGCACTGTACAAGAGAGCCAAGCAAGTTGTTGAGTATGTCAGGGGGAAACAAGTAGTTGCAGCAACTTACAACCCCAAGCAAACGACAAAGAACAAGAACACCATACTGAAGCTACCCAGCAACATTAGATGGGTGGCGTTGTCATAATGTACAACAGCCTTCTGGAGGGTAAGGAGTCGCTGCAAGAAATGGCAATATTCCAGTCTGGGGATATGGAAATCACCATCAAGAAAATACTGCTGGATGTGTTTTGGGAGAGAGTGGTTAGCAGCCTTAAACTACTCTCACCAGTAGCATCTGCAATTGCTCAGATTGAAGGAGATGACGCTGTCTTGTCAGATGTTCTCAGGCTTTTTGCTGATTCAAAAGAACAAATCAGCATTGCCCTACCCACATCCCTGCTGCTCAAAGCAGAGGAGAAGGCAATTGTTCAATTCATACAGATGCGTCAAGAATTTTGTGTCAAGCCGATTCATGCTGCAGCATACATGCTGGACCCAAAGCATGTTGGGAGACCAATACTTTCTGCAGAACAGATCAACAGCGCTTACAGTGTGATTTCTACCTTCTCACACAACCTCAATCTGGACGTGGGCAAAGTTCTGGGAAGCCTGGCAAAGTTCTCTACCAAGTTCTCTTTGGAATGGGGACGGGATATGGGAATCATGCAAGCATAGCAGTGCACATACCTGGTGGAAGGGACTTTGTGCATCAGAGGCCCTGTCGCCCATTGCATCGGTGATACTCCAAATCCCACCTTCATCAGCGGCCTCTGAATGAAACTAGTCACTTTTTAGGAATACGCATACAAAGGTGCGCAACAGACTGACTAACGAGAGAGTGGAGAAACTGGTGGCTATCCGGGCGAACCTACAACTTATTGAGCCAGATACAGAAGTGTTCACCACACAACTAGACAGTGACACAGAGGAGGAAATGGACACATCAGAGCCAGAGTCAGAGAATCAGGAGGAGCAATGATGAGTAGAAGACTCGTGAGTAGAAGACTCAAAAGGGACAAAATAAGGACAAATTACAGGCTAAGTAAGCTGACGGTCTTTTTATTTTTTTGTGGGGGTTCAATAAAGTTCAAAATTATAACCTAAATAAAGTTTTGAAAGCCTGTTTTTATTTGTATGGAACAGTATGTCTATTTTGATGACAAAGATAATATAAGGGTCAGAGACAAAAACCATCAGTGTGCAAAAAAACTCAAAATTCCCATAAATTCCCATGGAAAGTTTCCTCTTTTAAAAATTACCGGAATTTTGCAACACTAGTTTTAATTTGTTCTTTTTATTTGAGTCAGTCAATCAAAAAATGCAACGCCAGAATATAACAAATGAAGCATGATGCCAGAGGGACAGGAAGTGTCCATTATATGGTTTTTAATAAAATAGATAAAGGGATAATGGAGCCAAAATGACCAGATTTGGAATATGTCCACCATCTTTATTCATGAAGAATGTTGAAGAACTAATTTAATAGTTCTGCATTTTATTTACTTTATTTTAATCTTGCTCATCTCTGAAAGAACCTCTTTGAACTTCCACTTTCTGCCTACTAAATACATGAAAAAAAACAATTCCTCAGTTCCTATTACAGTTTGAATGCATCACTTTCTTACAGATATTACTGAAGCTGTCGATCTTCACTGTTTAGTATTAGGATATTTCTAATATTGTAGCAGTTCCTATTTATTATTATTTCATTAGCTATTAACATCCAATTAGCACGCTGTCTAAAGTAATGTTCTGCTAACAATAAATATATTGAAAAAGGTGTCAATTCACAAGAGTAAATCCAGAATTACTACGGTACAAGTGAGAAGTTTAGAAAAAAAAATGTCATTCCCTAATATTAGTTCTAACTATACAAAATATATGGATAAAGGAATCTTCAAACTTGCCTTTGAGTTCTCATTTCATGCGTTTCCCTTTTCCATACAATATGCGGTCCGGTAATTACATTTTCATTTTTTACTTTTCTACTCCGCTACATTTTATATGAAAATTATTTGCTGCTCAACAGAACTTTCTTTTACTGAGGCCGGAATTTCCTGTACCTGGGCGAGTTGGGTGCTGACTGTCGCCATGGTAGGTCGCAACCCCGCTGCTCATTCCATTCTGCTCCCAAGATCGACTTTCCGTTAATGGCACCTATTAAGACAGTCCTGCATGTTACCTGGCCCTATTAAATGGTGTGGGTCTGATGGCGTCATCGATGAAGCGTTTTCAGCCAGGGTATTTAAAGGAGCCATGGCCACATTGGATTTGAAGATTCATCTAGGATTGTGCAGGCACTGCACTGGACCATTGGAGTGTTGGAAAGACTAGCAAACATGACTCCACAGAGGCAGAGGGCTGCACCCAGGTTCTCAGATGACTCCCTCCAGATGCCTGTGGAGGGAGTGAGAGCACGCAAAAGGGGAGGTCTTTTCCCTTCCGATGGGTGGAAGAGACATCTCCAGCAGACCAAAGGAGCCTGGCTCCAAATAGTAGAGGAGGTCAACATTAGGAGGACCTGGGTGCAGTGCCGCAAATGCGTCAATGATCTCATTAGATCAGGAAAGGTGAGTGCAAAGCCACACTCAACTTCATCCTGCTGTGCCTTTCATCACATCCCCATCACTCTGGCTTCCCAACCCTGCTCCTGCACATCCTTACTCACACCAACATACCTTGCACGTCCACCCATCCCTCCCTCTCAATTTACATCATCACATCCCCATCTGACTAACCACCCCTCACATTCACCCTCATCCTAATGCAAACATACCAACTAACACACAAAGTCATTTGCCATTGGCACAACACTCCCTCATAGTCACCCTCTAAAGATGTTACCCATGCATTCCTTACACTCATTCCATCACTCTCATTCAAACTTCACTTTTTTCCCTCCTTGCATAAGAGAGCCCACAATAAGAGGGAGAGGGAGCGAACCAGAGATGGCCCTACATCACTGGCAGCCTTAACTGCAGCAGAGGAGGTCACCCTAGAAGTCTCAGGAATTGCACAACAGCTGGAGGTGGGAGACAGGGACATCTCAGCAACCTGGTGACAGAATTACATCTCATACAACCACATGGCATACAACAGTCACTCATATGGGGACTGATGTCAGCAGCCACTGAATTGTTATCATGTGCATAATGGTATTGTTACCCATTTTTGATATGCCATTTCTAAATCATCTCTTTACTCTCCCACAGGTCCATCAAGAGCACCACCCCCCCCCCACCCCCACTGTCCAGGAGGAAGAGGATGACGACTCCTCAGACGAGCCTCCAGTCTCTGAGGGCACACCATCACCAGACATAAGCGCACCCAGCACCAGCGCAGAAACACACACCTCAGCGGGTCCCGTGCGAGAGAGTAGTGTTGTCACCTGATGTCTCGCAACTCACAAGCGAGCCAGAGCAGATGATGGAGACAGGGACAACAGTGGAGACTCCTTGCTGGAGGACACTCGATGCTCCCAGCTCTGCTCAGCTGCATGAAGACAGAGAGCCTCAGGGGCCATCCAGAAAGAGGGTGAACCTGGAGGTGCAGCATGAAGTGCAGGAGGATCCAACAGGTTTTGTGACCGCGATGTCTGCAAATGTGCAAAGAATGGAGGAACATGAGCACCACCGTGTCGCAGGTGATGGCAAATGTAGGCTCTTCCATTGAAAGGATGGCCACCTGCATGGAACAGCTAATGTGCCACTCACAGGAGCACATGGAATCTATGGAGAATAGATGGCAGAATCTCATAGACCTCCTTTCTAGGAAGGATGTAAACATACACTAGGGTCCTCAAGGTTCCACTGCTGTGCAGCAAGGTGCTCTCTAGCTCCTTGCTAGCAGGGAACTGCAGGTGATCCATGAGAGGGATGAAGGTGAGAGGGGACATGGAAGTGGGGGCTCCTCTCAAAGCGTTCACACTCCTCCCCCGTTGCTTCCCCCTCAAAGTGCCACATGCCTCCTGGGATCACGATGGCGGAGTCTGCCCCTGCACAGTCGCAGGATGAATAAACTTGGGCGGGACCATCACAGGCGCCAAGACCCAGACGACGTCTGCCAAAAGTGTCTATGCAGTCGCAGCAGGGAAGTGAGCAGGCTGCCTCTGCTGCAGCACCTCATAGAAACACACACAAGAGAAAGATGGCACACAAGTAGATGCACAAGGGAAAGCACATGGGTGTTTTAATAACTGTGTGACTTTTCTGTTAATGTGATGTCACAGATAAAAAATTCTTATTTTTCACCACTTTCCGGTCATGCCAATTGTGTCTGCAACTTTGGAAGTGGCGTAGTGAGTTGGAGTGAATGGTGAGACATAATGTTACCTCCAACAATGGTGGTCAGTATGAAAGGAAAGGCCTGGTCATTGTAGGGATGCTTTATAGTGTTACTGTGGGGTGGCAGGAGCCTGGCCCAGCATATGGCAGCCGTATGGGTGTAATGCCTGGAGTTGGGTAAATCTGGCCATGATGAGGCCATCCCGGGCAGCAAGGTGCTTGGGTGCTGGTGGGATCTGGACCACAGGTTCCTCCTGCTCGTCTTCCAGCTGATGCTTCTCCTCCTCAGAGCCTTGCTCCTCATGCAGTGCTAATTCTCACTGCTGCACTATGTTGAGCAGGGCACAGCAGACCACGACGATTCTGGCTGCTGCATAGTGAAGGGCTCCTCCAGATCTGTCAAGGCATCTGAAGCGCATTTTCAATATGCCAATTGTCTGCTCGATGACACATCTGGTGGAAATGTGGCTTTCATTATATCTCGCCTCAGCTTCAGTATTTGACCTCCTTAAGGGTATCATGAGCCACGTCTTCAGCGGATAGCCCTCGTCTCCAAGCAGCCAGCTGGAAAATCTGTTTGGAGGAGCAAAGAGCTGAGGGAGGGTGGACTGGTGAAGGACGAAAGAGTCATGGCAGCTGACAGGGAATTAGGCACACACATGCATGATAATCTTCCTATGGTTGGAGACGAGTTGCACATTGAGGGAGCGGAAGCCCTTGCAGTTGGCAAAGACTCCTGGGTGATGATGATGTGCCCTGATGGCCACATCTGTGCCATCGATGACGCCCTGCACCTGTGGGAAGCCAGCTACAGCGGCAAAGCTGAGCGCTCGCTCAGTAACACTGGCTTCATCAGTGGCAAAGTTGATATAGCTGGCTGACTTGTCAAACAGGGCATCGGTGACCTGTGTGATGCATTTTTGGGCGGCCGACTGCAAGATGCTGCAAATGTCTGCTGGAGATCCCTGGAAGGGGCCTGAGGCGAAGAAGTTGAGGGCGCTGTGACTTTGATAGCCACTGCTAAGACGTGTCCACCCGCTCCTCTGGGCTGCAAGTCTTGCTCCAGCAATCTGCAAATGTTGGCGCAATAGTCTGTGCCTCCTTTGGCACTGCTGCTCAGTCATGTTGAAGAAGCTCATCCTTTGCCTGTATACCCCATGTTAGGGGCATCGCCTTCAGCGTGGTGCAGCCCTGAGCTGATGCCCTCGGTCCTGTGCAGCATCGGGTGGTTGAGGAGAAGGTTGGTGGTGGTGTTATTGTTGGTGCTGCTGGTGTACCTGGTGTTGGGGCTCATCTAGGACTGATTCGGAGCACCAAGTTGAGACAGTATAAACGGCACCCGTGCTTATGTAATAGATGGCAGGTCAAATAGAGATGACAGAAGCAATCGGTCAATAGTGTGATAGGTGGTACCAATGAGGTGACAGTGGAATTTGACTTCGCTGAAAAAAATTGCGACCTGTAGAAAGCTAATCTGTGCTGAGAATGCACTCAGCAACAGTCTCTGCCTTAAGAAAGTAACTAGGTGTCAGGTGGCAGTATTTATTGTGCTTTCCATGCTGTGCACTAATGAACTTGATCAATGACCACTGAACTTCCGCCTCAGGTTCACAGACATGGTTCCGGAGCTGCATGATTCCCGTGGTCATCCAGGGAAATTTGTAAGTTAGGGTTAAAAGGGCTCTTAAGGGTAGCTAATAATCATCTGAATTAGCTCGGCCGCCTCTGCTGTTCGGGTCGCTGCCGCACTGGCAAATGTGTCCGAGGGAAAGGCACGTGGGTGCGGGATGACAGCGGGTCCCGACCCACTCCAAGTTATTTCAAATTTCCCTTCCGACCCGCCTCCATTCCTGCCTGCATGGACGTCAAAACATTCTGGGCTATGTTACTGCTACAAAGAATCAACACATTTACTTTGTATTCAAATATATTCACAGTGCCTTTATAAATGAATTTCAAAGATTACAAAAATCTGAAATTAGAAGAAAATTGCTCATGGAAGTACCTGCAATCTGGCACCATTGCCAATCCAGTGACATTCATGGCCATATATGTACGGTCTAACAATTTGCTGTCAAATGCTGTACCACAATGAATGGCTCTTTTGCGTGGTATTATGACTTGACTACATGTAAATAATTGGGCATTGCTATAGAAAATGAGGCACATCACATACCTTCTAGTTTTCATTGGTAATCAGTCAGTCAAATTTGTTTCCCAGACCAAGTTAAAGCGGCTGGAGTTCGCTGCAAATATCAAAAGGATCTGGGTGACGTCCTGGCTATGCCAGAGACACTTTAGTGACTGGTACTCAAAGAAAAAATAATGACATTAAATGCAGGTGATATACAACATATTCCATCAAATCATATGCACTCTACAAAATGTTACAGCCTAAACTGTGTGTCTTTGGGTAACAATGGAAAAAATAAATAGCATCATGTTACTTTCGGCTCAGTGCAGATCTGGATCAGAAATTCAAGCTGAGCTCCAGTTCTGCAGATTTTTTTTATTTTTTATTTGTTCACAGGATGAGGGCGCCGCTGACAAGGCCAACATTTATTGCCCATCCCTAATTGCCCTCGAGAAGGTGGTGGTACGCCACCTTCTTGAACTGCTGCAGTCCATGTGCTGTGAGTGAGGGATTTCCAGGATTTTGACCCAGCGCTTATGAAAGAACAGCGATATATTTCCAAGTCAGGATGGTGTGTGACTTGGAGGGGAACGTGGAGGTGGTGGCGTTCCCATGCGCCTGCTGCCCTTGTCCTTCTAGGGGTACAAGTCACAGGTTTGGGAGATGCTGTCGAAGAAGCCTTGGCGAGTTGCTGCAGTGCATCCTGATGGTGGAGGGAGTGAATGTTTAAAGTGGTGGATGGGGTGCCAATCAAGTGGGCTGCTTTGTTCTGGATGGTGTCGAGCTTCTCGAGTGTTGTTGCAGCTGCACTCATCCAGGCAAGTGGAGAGTATTCCATCACACTCCTTACTTGTGCCTTGTAGATGGTGGAAAGGCTTTGGGAGTCAGGAGGTGAGACACTCACCGCAGAATACCCAGCCTCTGACCTGCTCTTGTAGCCACAATATTTATGTGGCTGGTCCAGTTAAGTTTCTGATCAATGGTAACCCCCAGGATGTTGATGGTGGGAGATCCGGCGATGGTAATGCCGTTGAATGTCAAGGGGTGGTGGTTAGACTCTTGTTTGTTGGAGATGGTCATTGCCTGGCACTTGTGTGGCGCGAATGTAACTTGCCATTTTTCAGCCCAAGTCTGAATATTATCCAAGTCTTGCTGCATGTGGCACAGACTGCTTCATTATCTGAGGAGTTGTGAATGGCACTGAACACTCTGCAATCATCAGTGAACATCCCCACTTCTGACCTTATGATGGATGGGAGGTCATTGATGATGCAGCTGAAGACAGTTGGGCCTAGGACACTGCCGAGGAACTCCTGCAGCGATGTCCTGGGGCTGAGATGATTGGCCTCCAACAGCCACAACCATCTTCCTTTGTGCTAGGTATGACTCCAGCCAGGAGAGTTTTCCACCTGATTCCCACTGATTTCAATTTTACTAGGGCTCCTTGATGCCACACTTGGTCAAATGCTGCCTTGTTGTCAAGGTCAGTCACTCTCACCTCACCTCTGGAATTCAGCTCTTTTGTCCATGTTTGTACCAAGGCTGTAATGAGTTCAGGAGTCGAGTGGTCCTGGCGGAACCCAAGCTGAGCTTTGGTGAGCAGGTTATTGGTGAGTAAGTGCCGCTTGATAGCACTGCCGACGACACCTTCCATCACTTTGCTGGTGATTGAGAATAGACTGATGGGGTGGTATTTGGCTGGACTGGATTTGTCCTGCTTTTTGTGGACAGGACACACCTGGGAATTTTCCACATTGTCTGGGATACCAGTGAAGTAGCTGTACTGGAACAGCTTTGCTGCAGGCACGGCTAGTTCTGGAGCACAAGTCTTCAGCACTACAGCCAGGATGGTGTCGTGGCCCATAGCCTTTGCTGTATCCAGTGCGCTCAGCCATTTCTCAATATCATGTGGAGTGAATCGAATTGGCTGAAGACTGGTTTCAGTGATGTACAATAGTAATGCTGGTGAAAGAATGGTTGCCCAATTATGAATTGGTTTATGGAAGACAATTTGATGCAAATTAATTTAGATATAATATTGGCCCAGAAATTCGGGTCGGGGGCTTCCCGCGGGTGCAAGCCCCCAACCTGCACTTACCTTGCGCGCCGGCCGCTGAGCTGTGGGCACGCGTGGAATTGCAATCCTGGGCCTCCTCCAACTGCCGGCGTGCAGTGCTTGCGTATCCCAGGGGCGCAGTTAGTTTGATGCGTCCCCTGGGCTCACATGGGCCATGGAGAGCCAATGGTAGCAGGGAATGCTTCATTCATAAGTTTGACAGGAAGACCTGTCAAACCTAGAAATACTACAAGCCCCAAAACATCATTAAATCTTCAAATAATTTTAAAAAAAACTATCACATTTTTAAAATAAACTATAAATTACATGAAATAACTATTTTAAACAATAATTTAAATTTTGGAAAAAATGAATTACCTTTTCTAACGGGGCTAAAAATAAACTTACTTATCTTTTAAAGTATTTAAAAATAATAAACCTGTGGGAAAAATGTTTTAATTTTAATTAATTCACGACTTACCTTGTAAAAAGCAGGCCTTGCAACTGCTTTTTACATGTCTAACTTCTGGAGACTTACCTTCCTGGGAAAACCTGCAAAAAAAACATAAGTTCAATGCGCACGCGCTGCCTCTCCCGCGCACACGTTCGACTTCTGAACCCCTTCTTTCAGGGGAACGGAAGTGCCGGTTTCCCGCGCATGTGCAGTGCATGCAGGAAACCGGCACTTCCATTGGGCCTATGGGCGAGTACCCCGTGCGTACTCACCCGTGGAGACCCGAATTTCTGGGCCTATATATAACCCTGTATAGAAGCACAAGTCTTGAGCCACTTTTTCTACCTACTGGTGAAGGGAAAGAGGGGGAGGCTCTTCTCCGACTCTTCAGCTAATACATGTTACATAGTGGGAATGGGATTAGACATTTCATAAATATTAGTTGCTCATGCTCCCAAGACGTCATTTCTCCTACACGACCCATCGCCTTCAAAATACAGACGATAAACAACTATATTACATCTTGCAGAAGAACAGTAATTTACAAGGAGTGTTTCAAGCACACTTGCAAAGCTTTTTAATAGACTTGGATGGTGAACTGTTACTTAGCAGAAATTCACTCCATAATGCCGATTATTGCAATAAATTATACAAATTAATGTTAATAGCAAATGGATAGATTTTCAAGTTGCTCTCATTTCATTGCTGTTTTAAAAACTTCAATACCACAATCTGCACTGAATCTTGTCTTTCATATCTAGGGTCTAGAAAAATGTTGAGCCCAATTACCATCAGAGACACTTTGCAGCCTTTCCTGCTGAAAAGCTCAACAGACATTAGGAATTTAATCCAGATTGGTTTAAGCTAATCAAATAGTGTTGCTTTGGCTCAACATGACCTACTGACTCGGTGAGAGTTTGAGCTCAAGCACCATTCCACGACTTGAGCACATAACCTCGGCTGACACTTCAGTACAGTGCTGGCTGAGAACTCCATTTTTGGAGGGACCGTCTTTCAGATTAGACAATGTATAAAGGGCCAGTCTGCCTGTTCAGGTGGATCTAAAAGATCCTGTGACACTATTCAAATTGGTGCAGGGGATTGCTTACATTCTGCCCAAAATTTATCCCTCAACCACCACTACATAATCAATCATAGAAACCTACAGCACAGAAGGAGGCCATTCCGCCAGTTGTGCCTGTACTGGCTTTTTGAAAGAGCAGTCGTGCTTAGTTCCACATCCCCGCTTTTTTGCCCATTACCCTGTAAGTTCCTCGTCCTCAAGTATCTGTCCAATTGCCTTTTAAAATTATTTAATCGAATCTGCTTCCATCACCTTTTCAGGTAGAGTGTTCCAAATCCCAATAACACTCAGTGAAAAAAAATCTCTTCATCTCCCCTCTCGATCCTTTGTCAATGATTTTGAACCTATGACCTTGTTATTGACCCACTCGCCAGAGGGTATACTTTCTCCTTATTTCTTTCATAAAGATCAACTTGGCAGGGCTACAACATACTTTGTCAATTTAATTTAAATCCTCTTTAGCAAGATGAGAATGCCCTGGCAAATAGTATGCCTGCAGTGGTGTTAAATCAAAACAATGCATCATTGGAAGGATCAAAAGTTAATTTAACCCTTCACTGAGACAGCATCCATCCTTGCTGTCTCCAAGGCAGAAGCAGCAGTCAGTGGCCATGTCTCATCTACCCTGTCCAGGTCAGACACTCACAATAAGGAATTGATTATGTCTACTCCCTTCACCAGCAGTATCTCAATTGGTGACACATAGATCACAAACACTACACAGTAAAATAAGAAATAAGGAACAATCTTCAAAACAAATATGAGAGGATATCAGACATCCAGGTGTGAGGAAGAGGGAGCTCAAAGTCAAAAGAAAGGTGACAGGGAAGATGATCCCAAGGGCAGAGACAGTTGGGAGGCAAGGCAGCCTGCCCTGTAGAGTCCATATCATTTCAACAGTTATTAGAAATAAATTCATCTTAGAAGTATAAGATTGCATGACAAAGGTTACTTCATAACTGCAAATCTTGTAATGGAATTATTTACTGCTTTCTTTGCATCTGGGGGTGTCAATTTCTATCTGATTATGTTCCTTTTAAGCACCTTGGGATGCTTTCCTTCATTAAATACACGATACAATTGCCAGTTGTTGTTGTGTAACTCAGTGATCAAGCTGGAGAGAGTGCACAAATGAACAAGATGAAAAATGAGAGAACAAGTCAGTAAGCAGCATAAAATGAGGCCACAGCAGGAGTGGCAAGAGGAGGGAAGAGGCTGAAGAAAGATGCATGGCAAATACTGCAGTACTGCAGCAATTTAGGGTCAGCTGTTCTTTTTCATTTTCCATTGCTTTCATTATATTGATGCATCACTCAATTACTATCAACCAGAGATCAGGCCATCTTAGACTGGGTATTATGTAACGAGAAAGGATTAATTAGCAACCTTGTTGTACGAGGCCCCTTGGGTCGGAGCGATCATAATATGCTCGAATGCTTCATTAAGATGGAGAATGAAGTAGTTGACTCAGAGACAAGGGTCCTCAATTTAAATAAAGGAAACTACGCTGGTCTGAGGACCGAGTGGGGTAGGATTGATTGGGGAATGGCACTCAAAGGGTTGACGGTGATTAGGCAATGGCAAACATTCAAAGACCGAATGGATGAGCTACAGAATTTGTTCATCCCAGTTTGGAATAAAAATAAAACAAAAAAGGTGACTCAACCGTGGCTAACAAGGGAAATTAGGGATAGCATAAGATCCAAGGAGAGGACATATAAATTGGCCAGAAAAAGCAATAATCCTGAGGATTGGGAGCAGTTTAGGATTCAACAAAGGAGGACAAAGGGATTAATTAAGAAAGGGAAAATAGAATATATGAGTGTAAGCTTTCAAGGAACATAAAAACTGACTGTAAAAGCTTTTATAGAAATGTGAAGAGAAAAAGATTGGTGAAGTCAAGCATAGGTCCCTTGCAGTCAGAATCAGGGGAATTTATAATTGGGAACAAAGAAATGGCAGACCAACTAAATACATATTTTGGTTCTGTCTTCACAAAGGAGGACACAAATAACCTCCCAGAGATGCCGGGGAACATAGGGTCTGATGAAAGGGTAGAACTGAAAGAAATCAGTATTCGTAGGGAAATGGTGTTAAGAAAATTGATGGGACTGAAGGCCGATAAATCCCCAGGGCCTGATAATCTACATCCTAGGGTACTTAAGGAAGTGGCCCTAGAAATAGTAGATGCATTGCTGGTCATCTTTCAGAACTCGATAGACTCTGGAACAGTACCCATGGATTGGAGGGTAGCTAATGTTACCCCACTATTCAAAAAAGGTGGTAGAGAAAAAGCAGGAAAATACAGACCGGTAAGCCTGACATCAGTAGTGGGGAAAATGTTAGAGTCCATTATAAAAGATGTAATAGCAGAGCACTTGAAAAGCAGCGACAGGATCGGACAAAGTCAACATGGATTTACAAATTTACTGGAATTTTTTGAGGATGTAACTGGTAAAATAGATAAGGGAGAACCAGTGGATGTGGTGTATTTGGACTTTTAAAAGGCTTTCGATAAGGTCCCGCATAAGAGATTAGCGTGTAAAGTTAAGGCACATGGGATTGGGGGCAACGTATTGACTTGGATAGAGAACTGGTTGGCAGACAGAAAGCAAAGAGTTGGAATAAATGGGTCGTTTTCCAAGTGGCAGGCAATGACTAGTGGGGTACCGCAAGGATCAGTCCTAGGACCCCAGCTGTTCACAATATATATTAATGATCTGGACGAGGGAATTGGATGTAATATCTCCAAATTTGCAGACGACACAAAGCTGTGTGGGAGGGTGTGCTGTGAGGAGGATGTCGTGAAACTCCAGTACGATTTGGACAGGTTGGGTGATTGGGCAGAAACATTGCAAATGCACTATAATGTGGATAAATGTGAGGTTATCCACTTTGGTGGCAAAAACAGGAAGGCAGATTATTATTTGAATGGCAATAGATTGGGAGAAGGGGAAGTGCAGAGAGACCTGGGTGTTCTTGTGCACCAGTCGCTGAAGGTAAGCATGCAGGTACAGCAGGCAGTTAAGAAGGCAAATGGTATGTTGGCCTTCGTAGCAAGAGGGTTCAAGTACAGGAACAAGGATGTCTTGCTACAGTTGTACAGGGCCTTGGTGAGACCGCACCTTGAGTATGGTGTGCAGTTTTGGTCGCCTTACCTGAGGAAGGACGTCCTTGCCATGGAAGGAGTGCAGCGAAGATTCACCAGGCTGATACCTGGGATGGCAGGAATGACGTATGAGGAGAGATTGTGTCGATTGGGCTTATACTCACTGGAGTTTAGAAGATTGAGAGGGGATCTCATTGAAACCTATAAAATTCTGTCAGGCCTGGACAGACTAGATGCAGGAAGGATGTTTCTGATGGCCGGGGAGTCCAGAACCAGGGGTCATAGTCTAAGGATAAGGGGTAAGCCATTTAGGACTGAAATGAGGAGGAATTTCTTCACCCAGAGAGTGGTGAACCTGTGGAATTCTCTGCCACAGAGGGCGGTGGAGGCCAGTTCATTAAATATATTCAAGAAAGAGTTGGATATATTTCTTAAGGCTAAAGGGATCAAGGGATATGGGGAGAAGGCAGGGACAGGGTATTGAATTTGGATGATCAGCCATGATCTCATTTAATGGCAGAGCAGGCTCGAAGGGCCGAATGGCCTACTCCTGCCCCTATCTTCTATGTTTCTATGTTTAATGCAACTGCCAAATCACATAATAACTTAACTTCCGATTACACAAATAAGGAAACGTCAAGGTAAAATTTCAAGCCAATGTTCCTCAAGTCGTGTTATGAAGAGATTCAGGAAATTATAGCATAAATTCAAGAATCTTCTAGAAACGAAGGGAAGTTGGAGGAGACTTTAGTTAATATTTTCCACTGATAGCGTAAACTAATGTTGTGGCAGAGGTAATGGTAACTGATACCCTACATTGAATGAAGGAGTGAGGCATGACCCCAGGAATTATAAACCAGTAAAACAGTTTGGGAAAACGGTGGAGAGGATTTGATGAAACACTTTGAACATTTACCTACAGAACACAAGGAGCATTCCGCATGTATTCAAAAGCAACCACTGGTGCCTCACAAATCTAGAGAAGTTATTTAAAGTAGTAATTAATACTTTTCTTACAAATATATTTGAGCCAATGATTTTAAAAACAGTACCAGTAGATTTCCATACACTATTTATTCACTAGTAAATTCACCTAAATAATTGAAAAATTCCTTCCAATCGAATAGCAGAATCCATAGTTATCCAACAGTAAACACTGCCTCGAGTCCGAACCAACAAGTAGGTGAGTAGATACGATATTGATTTTCCGCATGCTCGGTCGTCGAATTACAGTATGCAGACGACGCTTGCGTCTGCGCACACTTGGAGGTCGAACTCCAAACCATCGTCAACACCTTCACCGAAGCGTACGAGAGAATGGGCCTTACACTAAACATCCGTAAGACAAAGGTCCTCTACCAACCTGCCCCCGCCACACAGTACTGCCCCCCCCATTATCAAAATCCACGACAAGGCCTTGGACAACGTGGACCACTTTCCATAACTCAGGAGGACAGACGTTGATGGCGAAGTCCAACACTGCCTTCAGTGTGCAGGTGCAGCCTTCGGTCACCTGAGGAAGTGTGTGTTTGAAGACCAGGACCTCAAACCCAGCACCAAGCTCATGGTCTACAGAGCAGTAGTGATACCCGCCCTGCTGTATGCCTCAGAGACATGGACCATGTACAGCAGGCACCTCAAAGCACTGGAGAGGTACCACCAATGCTGCCTCCGCAGGATCCTGCAAATCTATTGGCAGGATAGGCGCACCAATGTCAGTGTTCTCGCTCAGGCCAACATCCACAGCATCGAAGCTTTGACCACGCTCGATCAGCTCTGATGGACGAGTCACATCGTCTGCATGCCCGATACAAGACTCCCAAAACAAGCGCTCTACTCGGAACTCCGACACGGAAAGAGAGCCCCAGGTGGGCAGAGGAAATGTTTCAAGGACACCCTCAAAGCCTCCTTGAAAAAGTGCAACATCCCCACTAACACCTGGGAATCCCTGGCCCAAGACCACATAAAAGTGGTGGAGAAGCATCCAGGAAGGTGCCAAACACCTTGAGTCTCCTTGCCGGGAGCAAGCGGAAGCCAAGCGCAAGGAGCACACGTCAACCCAAGCACCCCACCCACCTGCCCCTTCAACCATCGTCTGCCCCACCTGTGACAGAGACTGTAGGTCCCACATTGGACTCAGCAGTCACCTGAGAACTCATTTTTAATGTGGAAGCAAGTCATCCTCGGTTCCGAGGGTCTGCCTAAGATGATAATTTTCCAACAAGAGCAAAAATGGTGTTGAGCTGGGCCACAGCTGACAGGTCAGAAGGCAAGCCACAAAATTTTCACTAATTTGAACAAGCTACAAGCACAGGGAAAGCTTGTCCAGAGTGTGTGGCCTCTAGAACACTTGGTGGGGAAATGCAAAATCTTGCAAATCAGCAGCTGTGCTGGTGACAGAAAAGTTCACAAGTGTCCGACAATGATACAGCAGAGATATATGGGCAATAATACTACTTGTCAAGCCAAGAATTAGAAGTCCTGCCACAGGAGTTACACAAAAAGGGCAGCTCTTTCTGGGGCTGAAGGGAACCTCCCAGGAAAAGCACAAGGGAAAGCTACAAGGCAGGGGGGGCGTTGCTGGCTGAATTAATGCAGCCAGCTACATTCCTCATATCAGTCTCCAAATAAGGGATAAATTGGCTAGTATCAGGAGAAAAGTGAAAGGAACTGCGTTTCTTATTAGGCCCTTCAACCAATGGCACAAAACTAAGCTGGGAACTGTCGCACCCTTTGAAAGGTACCATTTGAAGTGCCATACAGAAGCATGTCGTTCTGCGCACACACTTTCATTCTGCTATACTTGCATCGCACACTTTACTTAAGATGGAGGTGGCAGCCAAGATTAGATATAGACCCTCGAGTCCATGTTGGGTGTTTATCCTCCACGCAAGCAGTAGCGCTAATCTAATGCGCCCATTCTGTTCCAATATACTTTAATTCTCCTTTCCCTCAACCAATTGGGAATCAAGGGATATGGGGATCGGGCAGGAAAGTGGAGTTGAGGTCAAAGATCAACCATGATCTTACTGAATGGCGAAGCAGGCGAAAGGGGCCGTATGGCCTACTTCTGCTTCTAATTCTTATATTCTTATGTACTTATTTAACAAATTCTTAAATGTTGACTGGTCTCTGCTTCAATGCCAACTCTGGTAGTGTATGCCACAGGTTCACAACCCTTGGTGTAAAAAAGTTCCTCATGCTTTCAGTCCTAAATCATTTACAGTGAATCTTATATCTATTTCCCCTCATTCTAAATCCCTTAATCACAGGAATGTGTCTGTTTCTACATACTCTAACTCATTCCTTCATCATAAGTATAAACATCTTAATCAAATCTCCCTGTAATCTTCTCTATGCTAATCTAAACAGCCCCTGGGGAGGATTTAATGGATATGTTGGCATGATAGCTTCATGTTATGCCAATCTTCACTTCTTTTAAAAAGGACCAGCCCTGTTTCAAATGAACTCTGCAGCAATTTATCTTAAACAGAGGTGGTAAAATCAGGTGTCCTCTGACATGTCCAGGTAGGTGCGGAGCAGTTTTTAAACCGAGCCCAGGAAAAGTAACATTTGTTGCCCCATTATGAACTGTTCCTCCTTGTCTAAATTATAGTGTATTATAATATTTATTATTACAAACCAAGAATAAATTGAGGCAAGCATTGACGAGAAATAAAAACTTGAAACAGTGACCTACCCAGCAAAGATTAACTAATGCACAGAGCAAAATGCAGAAAAATGCAATGAGAAATAAAAGAAAAAGTCCTTTTACCAGCAACAAAAGTAACAATCTTTTAAAATGCCTGCTTGGGCAATTGAGCAGGCCAAGCCCTCGCACTCTCAGCTTCCCAGTTTATATGGGCAAGGTGAACACTTAGTGCAGCCTCAGCCAATGTCAGAAGATTCAGTGCGAGACTGGGTAATAAATCATTATTAAAAGTTGTCCAGGGCAGGGGAAAGAGCAGAATAGAAAGGTGATAGTGATAGGGGATTCTATAATTAGTGGGATAGATAACGTCCTCTGCAGCCACAAACTAGAGTCCCGAAGGGTGCGTTGCCCAGGGTAAGGGATATTTTGAGGTGGCTGGAGAGGAATTTGGAAAAGGTGGGGGGGTGGGGGGAAATCCAATTGCCATGACCCATGTCAAAACAAATGACATAGGTAGGAACCAGGAGAAGGTCCTGCTGAGGAAGTATCAGGAATTAGGAGCTAAATTAAAAAGCAGAACCTCAAAGTCTTGATTATTGCCCGAGCCATGTGCAAATTGGCATAGAGACAGACAAATCAGAAGAATTAACACATGGCTAAAGGGCTGGTGTGGGAAAGAGGGGTTCCTTTTCATGGGACACTGGCACCAGTACTGGGACAGGAAGGAGCTGTACTGATGGGATGGGCTTCACCTGAACTGGAATGGGACCAGTGTCCTAACGGAAAGGGTAAAATAGGGAGGTGGCAAAGGCTTTAAACTAGTAAGATGGGGGGGGAGGATCTACAAGAAATGAAACAAGCCTGAATATAAACGAAACAGGAATGGAGAGCGTAGGACAAACTAAACTAAGGGAGGACATAAATGGCCAGGCAATAAGTAGTTATAGAACATGACTGTAAAAAATGGTTCAAATAAAGTGAAAGGAATTGTTTTAAAAATGAGTTAAACTGTCTGAACAGCAATGCACACAATGTCCACATTAAAGCAGGGGAACTGGAGGCAATAGTTCTTTTTTTATTTGTTCACGGGATGTGGGCATCGTTGGCGAGGCTAGAATTTATTGCCCATCCTGAATTGCCCTCGAGGTGGTGAGCCACCTTCTTGGACTGCTGCAGTAGCAGTGTGATGAAATATTCCATTCATCACTGCCTGTGACTGTGGTTGGTTTCAGTTTCATTTCCCTTACCTCTGTTCCGTTTCCTCACCATTGTATTGTACTATGTGCAGGGCTCCGCCCATACCTGGCCCATTGTATTGTACTATGTGTAGGGCTCCGCCCATACCCGGCCCCTATGTAAGCTGGCCCAGCCTGCAGCACATCCAGTACGGCAGAGCTCTGGATGGAAGATACCTCTCTCCTGTGTGTTACCTTCTAAGTCAATAAAAGCCTTGTTTTGTTTCGCTAACATCGAGTCTCGGATTTATTGAGGCACATCAAGCAGTCTGGTACAACTGAGTGGCTTGCAAAGGCCACTTCAGAAGGCATTTAAGAGTCAACCACATTGCTGTGGGTCTGGAGTCACATATAGGCTAGACCAGGTAAGGACGGCAGATTTCCTTCCCTAAAGGACATTAATGAACCAGGTGGTTTTTTACGACAATCCAATAGTTTCATGGTCAGCATTACTGACACTAGCTCCTTATTCCAGATATATTTAATTAGCTGCATTTAAATTCCCCAGCTGCCGTGGTGGGATCTGAACTCACGTTTCCATATCATCAGTCCAGACCTCTGGATTACTAGTCCAGTAACATAACCACTATGTTACCGTACCCAGTCATTGCAAGGAACCAGATATAGTAGAGATTACAGAGACATGGCAACCGAAAAATCAGGACTGGAAATTAAGCATTGCAGGGTACAACATCTAAAAAAGATAGAGACGGGAAAAAGAGGTGGAATAGCTGTACTTATTGACGATAACATAATGGTAGAAGAAAAAAGAATTGCAGCCATTGCTAAGACAGAAATAGAATCCATGTGGATAGAGATAAAAGATAATAAAGGATCAATTTCACTAATAGGGGTAGTCTACAGACCACCTAATAGTGGAAGGGAGGTGGATGAAGAAATATGCAAACAAATTAGAGAAATGAACAAAAAGCATAAAATATTAATCATGGGGGATTTCAACTACCCCAAAATTAATTGGCCAGAAGCGGTAGGTAAAGGGGAAAAGGGAATGGACTTCCTCCAATGTATACAGGACTTCTTTCTAATCCAGCATGCAAGAAACCCAACAAGGGAGGATTCGCTAATGGATCTAGTAATGGACTCCAAATGGGGCGATACCAAATTTCTCCCCCATAGAGTTACACAGCACAGAAAGAGGCCCTTTGGCCCATCGTATCCGCGCCAGCTATCAAGCCCCGTCTATTCTAATCCCATTTTCCAGCACTTGGTCCGTAGCCTTGTATGCTATGGCGTTTCAAGTGCTCATCTAAATGCTTCTTGAATGTTGTGAGGGTTCCTGCCTCTACCACCCTTTCAGGCAGTGAGTTCCAGATTCCAACCACCCTCTGGGTGAAAAAGTTTTTCCTCAAATCCCCTCTAAACCTCCTGCCCCTTACCTTGAAACTATGCCCCCTGGTTATTGACCCCTCTACTAAGGGGAAAAGTTCCTTTCTATCTACCCTATCTGTGCCCATCATAATTTTGTACATCTCAATCAGGTCCCCCCTCAGCCTTCTCTGCTCGAAGGAAAACAACCCCAGCCTGTCCAGTCTCTCTTCATAGCTGAAGCGCTCCAGCCCAGGTAACATCCTGGTGAATCTCCTCTGCAACCTCTCCAATGCAATCACATCCCTCCTATAGTGTAGTGACCAGAACTGCAAACAGTATTCCAGCTGTGGCCTAACTAGCGTTTTGTACAGCTCCATCATAACCTCCCTGCTCTTATATTCTATGCCTCGGCTGATGAAGGCAAGTATCCCATATGCCTTTTGAACCACCTTATCTACCTGTCCTACTGCCTTCAGGGATCTATGTACATGCACACCAAGGTCCCTCTGATCCTCTGTCCTTCCTAGGGTCCTACCATTCATTGTGTATTCCCTTGCCTTGTTTGTCCTCCCAAAATGCATCACCTCACACTTTTCAGGGTTAAATTCCATTTGCCACTATTCTGCCCATCTAACCAACCCGTCTATATCGTCCTGTAGCCTGAGGCTTCCCTCCTCGCTATTTACCACTCCACCAATTTTCGTGTCATCTGCAAACTTACTGATCATACCTCCTACATTCATATCTAAATCATTAATGTACACTACAAACTGCAAAGGACCCAGCACCGATCCCTGTGGTACACCACTGGACACAGGCTTCCAGTCACAAAAACAACCTTCGACCATCACCCTCTGCCTCCTGCCACTAAGCCAATTTTGGATCCAATGTGCCAAATTGCCCTGGATCCCATGGGCTCTTACCTTCTTGACCAGTCTCCCATGTGGGTCTTTGTCAGAAGCCTTACTGAAGTCCATGTAGACTACATCAACTACACTACCCTCATCCACACACCTAGTCACCCCCTCAAAAAATTGGTTAGACATGATCTCCCACTGACAAAGCCATGCGGACTATCCTTGACTCTCCAAGTGGAGACTAATTCTGTCCCTCAGAATTTTTTGCAATAATTTCCCTACCACTGATGTTAGACTCACTGGCCTGTAATTCCTTGGTTTATCCCTACTATGTTAGCTGTCCTCCAGTCCTCTGGCAACTCCCCTGTGCCAGAGAGGTTCCGAAAATTTGTGTCAGAGCCCCTGCAATCTCCTCCCTTGCCTCACAGCAGCCTGGGATACATCTCGTCTGGGCCTGGGGATTTATCCACTTTTAAGCCTGCTAAAACCACTAGTACCTCCTCCCTCTCATTACTAATTTGTTCAAGTATATCACAATCCCCCTGCCTGATTTCTATGCCTACATCGTCCTTCTCCATAGTGAACACAGATGCAAAATATTCATGTAAAACCTCACCTACATCTTCTGGCTCTACACACAGATTGCCACTTTGGTCCCTAATGGGCCCTACTTGTTCCCTGGTTATCCTCTTGCCATTATACTTATAAAACACCTTGGGATTTTCCTTTATTTTGCCCGCCAGTGTTTTTTCATGCCCCCTCTTCGCTCTCCTAATTTCTTTAAGTACCTCCCTGCACTTTCTATACTCCTAATGGGGAATGAACCAGAGCAGATAAGAGAAGTAAAAGTAGGGGAACATCTAAGCAATAGTGACCATGATAAAATATGCTTTAAGATAATAATTGAGAAGGACATAAGCATGACAAAGACCAGTGTAATAGATTGGAGAAAAGCCGATTGAGGGGCTGAGAATAGAACTTGGGAAAATAAAATGGACAACAATGGCCCGGAATTTGTGGTCAGCAGTGAAGCAAAACGAAGGCATTCGCTGCTGGCCCCGAAGTACATAAGAACATAAGATTCAATAAGATAATGGCTGATCTGATCTTGGCCTCAACTCCAATTTTCTGCCTGTTCCCCATAACCCTCGACTCCCCTTTAGTTCAAAAATCTGTCTATCTCAGCCTTGAATATATTCAGTGACTCAACCGCCACAGCTCTCTGGGGCAGAGAATTCCAAAGATTCACGGCCCTCAGAAAAAATTCCTCCTCATCTCCGTCTTAAATGGGCGACCCCTTATTCTGAAACTATGCCCCCTTGTTCTAGATTCCCCCATGAGGGGAAACATCCTTTCAGCTTCTACCCTGTCAAGCCTCCTCAGGATCTTATATGGTTCAATAAGATCACCTCTCATTCTTCTAAACTCCAACCTGCTCAACCTTTCCTCAGAAGACAAACCCTTTATCTCAGGAATCAACCGAGTGAACATCTCTGAACTGCCTCCAATGCAAGTATATCCCTCCTTAAATAGAGACCTGGGTGTCCTTGTGCACCAGTTGCTGAAGGTAAGCATGCAGGTGCAGCACGTGGTTAAGGCAGCAAATGGTATGTTGGCCTTCATAGCGAGAGGATTCGAGTACAGGAGCAAGGATGTCTTGCTGCAGTTGTACAGGGCCTTGGTGAGACAGCACCTTGAGTATTGTGTGCAGTTTTGGTCATCTTATCTGAGGAAAGATGTTCTTGCCATGGAGGCAGTGCAGTGAAGATTCACCAGACTGTTACCTGGGATGGCAGGAATGACATGGAGAGATTGGGTCGATTAGGCTTATATTCGCTAGAGTTTAGAAGAATAAGAGGGAATCTCATTGAAATTTATAAAATTCTAACAGGACTAGACAGACTAGATGCAGGAAGGATGTTCCCGATGGCGGGGGAGTCCAGAACCAGGGGTCACAGTCTAAGGATAAGGGGTAAGCCATTTAGGACAGAGATGAGGAGGAATTTCTTCACCCAGAGAGTGGTGAACCTGTGGAATTCTCTACCACAGTAGGCAGTTGAGACCAATTCATTAAATATATTCAAGAAGGAGTTAGATATATTTCTTAAGGCTAAAGGGATCAAGGGATATGGGGAGAAGGCAGGGACAGGGTACTGAATTTGGATGATCAGCCATGATCTCATTAAATGGCGGAGCAGGCTTGAGGGGCCGAATAGCCTACTCCTGCTCCTATCTTCTATGTTTCTATAAGGAGACCAAAACTGTACACAGGACTCCAGGTGTGGTCTCACCAATATCCGTTTTTTTAATTCATTGATGGGATGTGGGCGTCGCTGGCTGGCTAGGCCTGCACTTAGTGCCCATCCCTAATTGCCCTTGAGAAGATGGTGGTGAGCCGCCTTCTTGAACTGCTGCAGTCCACATGGTGTAGGTACACCCACAATGCTGTTAGGAAGGGAGTTCCAGGATTTTGGCCCAGCGACAGTGAAGGAACGGCGATACAGGTCCAAGTCAGGATGGTGTGTGGCTTGGAGGGGAACTTGTAGGTGGTGATGTTCCCATGCGTCTGCTGCCCTTGTCCTTCTAAGTGGTAGAGGTCGCGGGTTTGGAAGGTGCTGTTGAAGGAGCTTTGGCGAGTTGCTGCAGTGCATCTTGTAGATGGTACACACTGCAGCCACAGTGCACCGGTGGTGGAGGGAGTGAATGTTGAAGGTGGTGGATGGAGTGCCAATCAAGCAGGCTGCTTTATCCTGAATGGTGTCGAGCTTCTTGAGTGTTGTTGGAGCTGCACTCATCCAGGCAAGTGGAGAGTATTCCATCACACTCCTTACTTGTGCCTTGTAGATAGTGGAAAGGCTTTGGGGAGTCAGGAGGTGATACACTCGCCGCAGAATTCCCAGCCTCTGGCCTGCTCTTGTAGCCACAGTATTTATATGGCTGGTCCAGTTCAGTTTCTGATCAATGGTAACCCCCAGGATGTTGATAGTGGGGGATTCAGCGATGGTAATGCCATTGAATGTCATGGGGAGATGGTTACAGTTTTAGCAAAACTTCTCTACTTTTATGCACCGCACAAGAATCTTGCAAACCCTAGATCGAGAACTTTAGGTTTACCAACCTTCAATTCAATTCAACGTACGGTAGTGAGAATTCCCTTGTTCGAACTGCAGTGGCGTCAACGGGCTGTCTAAGCAGCCAATCAAAAGGCAGAATTCTAACAGCGAGTGAACAAGGAAGGTGAGGAAGCTCTTAAAATTCTAATTTTTTTAAATAGTTAGAGAGAGAGAGAGCGCGAGCAAGAGAAAGATTGTGCTCTCATGGGGAAAAGGCATAAATAAAGATGGATAAACATTAAAAAAATTAAAAACATATTTTTGAAAAGTTTCTTAAACATTTTAATTTTTATTAAAATGGTCAAAATTTAAATTAGTTTTCCAGGCCCTTAACATTTGTTTACCAGTCAGTACGCTGTTAAAACTCCAATTGCACCATTTGGGTCTAACTTTTAGTGGAGAATTTAACAGCGTACTTATTGTGGAAGATCCGAAGTTTTAGTCAGTTTCAAAGATTCACGAGACTTCACCGATTACCGGCAATTGGGGGGGGGGGGGGGGGGGGGGGGGGGGCACAATGCAGTCAGTTTCGGAGCTGTCACTGACAGACCACAACTTCGGGATTCCCGCATGCGCCTCTGTCAAATCCCGAAGTTGCGGTCAGTTTCAAAGGCGGAATGATGGCTAACGCTGTCAGTTCGGTCATTCCAACCACAAATTCTGGGCTGAAATTGGCAAACAATGTAGAATAGCAATGAAAAACATTTAAAACGGTGATCAACAGAGTCCAAGAAAAATATATTCCGCTACAACTCAAGAACAAATTAAACACTAATGAAGCACCCTGGATGAATAAAGTTAAAAAATTGAGGGTAAGGAAAGAGGCATACACTAAGTACATGGACAGCAGAGGAGAGCATGACAAAAGAGAATATGAAGAGATCAGGAGAGAAGTTAAAAAAACAATTAGGAAGGCAAAGAGGAACTATGAAATTATCAAGGAACATAAAACAAAGTAGCACGGTGGCATAGTGGTTAGCACTGTTGCCTCACAGCGCCAGAGACCCGGGTTCGAATCCGGCCTCGGGTGACTGTCTGTGTGGAGTTTGCACATTCTCCCCGTGTTTGCGTGGGTTGCCTCCGGGTGCTCCGGTTTCCTCCCACAGTCCAAAGATGTGCGGGTTAGGTTGATTGGCTATGATAAATTGACCCTTAGTGTTAGGGGGATTAAATACGTGGGGTTACGGGGATAGGGTGGGATATGTGTTGGGTTACGGGGATCGGGTGGGATGTGTGTCGGTGCAGGCTCGATGGGCCAAAATGGCCTCTATCTGCACTGTGGGGTTTCTGTGATTTCTGTGAAATAAAAAAAAGGAAATTCAGGATGGACAGAATTAAATCACAGGCAGCAACAGCAAAATGGCAGAAATATTAAATAAGTACGTTACTTCAGTATTTACCAGGGAGAGAGATCAGGTGGACATGACATCGGAAGACGAGATTAGAAATGATATAACCGCATTTAAAATCAAGAGGAGAAATATTAAATAAAGTAAATCAAACTCAAAGGAGAATAAAACCCTTGTTCCGAACGGTTGCATCTGCGCATTTTAAAAGAAGCTACAGAAGACATAGCAGAGGCACTAATACACATTTTAATAATTTGTTAGAAAAAGGTGCAGTGCCAGAAGACTGGCGGATAGCTAACGTTATACCTACACTTGTCCAGGGAACTATAGACCAGTCAGCTCAACATCTGTGGTAGGAAAATAATGGAATCCCTATTACAGGAGAAAATAGAAAAACTTCTAGAAACTAAAAATATAATGTAATGTAGGAGTCTACGTACTCCTAGCAAAAAATACTGAACTCGGAGAGGTTCAACAGAAAAGGTTTAATTCGTGAGCCTGCATGTTGAACACAAGATGTTTTATAAGTATATTAAGGGCAAGAGGATAACCAGGGAAAGGGTAGGGCCCATTAGGGACCAAAGTGGCAAGCTGTGTGTAGAGCCAGATGAAGTAGGTGGGGTTTTAAATGAATTTTTTGCCTCAGTGTTCACTATGGAGAAAGACGATGTAGACATAGAAGTCGGGCAAGGGGACTGTGACATACTTGAACATATTAGCATCGAGAGGGAGGAGGTACTAGCGGTTTTAGCAGGCCAAAAAGTGGATAAATCCCCAGGCCTGGACGAGATGTATCCCAGGCTGTTGTGTGAGGCAAAGGAGGAGATTGCAGGGGCTCTGACACAAATTTTCAGAACCTCTCTGGCCACAGGGGATGTACCAGAGGACTGGAGAACAGCTAACGTAGTACCATTATTCAAGAAGGGTAGCAGGGATAAACCAGGGAATTACAGGCCAGTGAGCCTAACATCTGTGGTAGGGAAATTATTGGAAAAAATTCTGAGGGACAAAATTAGTCTCCACTTGGAGAGGCAAGGATTAATCGGGGATAGTCAGCATGGCTTTGTCAAGGGTAAATCATGTCTGACCAATCTGATTGAATTTTTCGAGGGGGTGACTAGGTGTGTGGATGAGGGAAATGCTGTGGATGCGGTTTACATGGACTTCAGTAAAGCTTTTGACAAGGTCCCGCATAGGAGACTGGTCAAGAAGGTAAGAGCCCATGGGATCCAGGGGGCCTTGGATCCTAAACTGGCTGAGTGGCAGGAGGCAGAGGGTGATGGTCGAAGGTTGCTTTTGTGACTGGAAGCCTGTGTCCAGTGGGGTACCTCAGGGATCGGTGCTGGGTCCCTTGCTGTTTGTGATCTACATTAATGATTTGGATGAGAATGTAAAGGGTATGATCAGTAAGTTCGCGGATGACACGAAAATTGGTGGGGTGGTAAATTGCGAGGAGGAAAGCCTCAGGCTACAGGACGATATAAACGGGTTGGTCAGATGGGCGGAAAAGTGGCAAATGGAATTTAACCCGGAAAAGTGCGAGGTGATGCATTTTGGACGGACAAATAAGGCAAGGGAATACACAATGAGTGGTAGGACCCTAGGAAGTACAGAGGGTCAGAGGGACCTTGGTGTACATGTACATAGATCCCTGAAGGCAGCGGAACAGGTAGATAAGGTGGTTAAAAAGGCTTATGGGATACTTATATTCTATGCCTCTGCTAATGAAGGCAAGAGCAGGGAGGTTATGATGGAGCTGTACAAAACGCTGGTGAGGCCACAGCTGGAGTACTGTGTGCAGTTCTGGTCGCCTCACTATAGGAAGGATGTGATTGCTTTGGAGAGGGTGCAGAGAAGATTCACCAGGATGTTACCTGGGATGGAGCGCCTCAGCTATGAAGAGAGACTGGACAGGCTGGGGTTGTTTTCCTTGGAGCAAAGAAGGCTGAGGGGGGACCTGATTGAGGTGTACAAAATGATGAGGGGCATAGATAGGGTAGATAAAGAGGAACTTTTCCCCTTAGTAGGGGGGTCAATAACAAGGGGGCACAGATTCAGGGTAAGGGGCAGGAGATTTAGGGGGGATTTGAGGAGGAACTTTTTCACCCAGAGGGTGGTTGGAAGCTGGAACTCACTGCCTGAAAGGGTGGTAGAGGCAGGAACCCTCACAACATTCAAGAAGCATTTGGATGAGCACTTGAAATGCCATTGCATACAAGGCTATGGACCAAATGCTGGAAAATGGGATTAGACTGGACAGGGAGGGATGGGCGGCGCAGACACGATGGGCCTCTTTCTGTGCTGTAAAACTCTATGACTCTATGACAAAATGGCATCAGAGCCTACACCAAGCATGACTGCCTTTCATCAGTCCACAGCTTCGACTGCCCCTCCCCCGCTCTGGGCTTAACTATGTTGCAGATCGAGTTTCTTAAAGGTGTGATCCTTCTTAAAGGCATGACACCTGATTTAGTCGTCTACGGACCGAAAAGCGGATTGTGTCCGTTCTGTGGTCGGTACGCCACAGTAAGAATAAAAATATATGTTTTGTGTGCGAGATGGACTCGAGACTATTAATATAAGATGTATGTAATAAAGATGAATTTGATGTGTATGGATCTCCCTGCTCAAGGCAACGGCGTGAAATTTAACAAATGGAACCTGCATAACAGGATAACTCCCACAGAGACTCACCATCGAAACTCAAGAGCCACTAAAAGGTGTTAACAAACAATTAACTTAATCAAGAAATGGCACCAGTCACTGCAGACTGACACATGTTCAAAGGAAAGCCAATCAAGAACTGCCATGAAACGAAGACCCAATCCTGGGGTCTTAGCAATTTAGACTCGAGACAATGGACTTAAAAAGATATAAAATAAGGAACCGCTCTCTCTCTCTGGATGACCACGCGGAAAAATAAGAAACCCTCCCTCTACAGACCAGACCAAGAAGCAAGGAAAAAGGCCGCGTGCATTGCTTGACTCAGGGAAATACAAGTCTGTGTAAATCTAACCCATTACCTTATGAGTTGTAATCGAATAGAGTCCATAAATACCAGTAGGCTATTGTTTTGATGTGCAGGAGTGTGTGTTTAATAAACTTATTCCAAATTGCTTCAAAAGAATTGGTCTTGCTGTCAATTTAATGCCAGTCGAAATAAAAAGCTTACAATAATAATGAATAGTCAACATGGATTTCAAAAAGGTAAAGACCTGCTTGACCAATCTCACTGAATTCTTTGAAGAGGTAACAATGAGAGTACACAAGAGCAATGCAGTAGATGTAATCCATCTAGATTTCCAAAAGGCCTTCGAAAAGGTGTCACATAATAGACTAACGAATAAGGTCAGCGCATGCGCAGTCAGGGGACAAGGAGCAGAATGGATAGCTAGCTGGCTGCAAGACAAAGCAGAAAGCAGGGGTAAAGGGTAGCTATTCAGAGTGGCAGGTGGGAAGTGGGGTCCCAACAAGGGTCAGTACTGGGACCACTGTTGTTCACAATTGATAATGATTTAGACTTTGGAATCAAAAACACTATTTCTAAACAATATCAAATTGGGGAAGATAGTCAATACTGAGAAGAACTGCAACAAATTACAAGATTATGTTAATAAACTTGCAGAATGGGCATATAATTGGCAAATGAATTTCAACACAGATAAGTGTGAGGTATTACATTTTGGTAAGATGATTAAGGAGGTCACATATTACTTGGAAAATGTTGTGTTTGTACCGCTATACACAACTACATAAAATAATAAAGCAGCAGAGACTGAGTGTAACTTCAAGTGATCTTTACTGGGTTACTGGAACTTCGGCACTGACTATACAAAATCGATACGCGTCTGTTATATGCGCTCGCAACTAAGGATGTACATTCGCAAAACAAAGTAGTCCCTTCAATGTTGTATACATTACACTTCCTCCCCCTTTAGTTTAATAGTATATTAATGCAAAATTTCTATAATTAACATAGATAGCCTGTCTTTACAGTAACCTTTTTGTTTTCTTAAAAGTAACAAAATTCAAATTCCAACATAACATTTTATTTTGTCAACAGCCCTTTTTTTTGTCAACAGCCCTTTTACAAGTCAAGTCTCTGGGGAGGCCTCCTCTGCCTCTCTGGGTAACATCTCTCCAGACTCTTTTGCTTTGGGGAATGAGACTGTACAGGTACAGGTGCATCAGGTGAGCTATCAGCACAGGTGGAGCTCTCAGCTGTGGATGAGGCTGGTGCTGATGAATCAGGAGTGTCTGTTTCCATGTCAGGTGAGTCTGGCCGAGGTATAGGGGTGTTTTTCACCTGAACATCCAGAATTTGGTCCACATGACATCTCAAAACATTCTCTCCCACATCCACAGTATACATCAGTGGTCCCTCTCTTGTGGATATTGTCCCTGGTTGCCACTTTTCCGTCCGGAAATCACGAGCAAGAACTGACTGTCCCACACTGAAGCTTCTTGTTGACTTAGCATTCAAATGTTTGAACTGTTTGTTCTCTACATCAAGACGTACATTCGGTTTAAGAAGGTCCATGCGAGATCTCAGGTTCCTGTTCAGATACATCATCGCTGGAGTCCGATTAGTGGCTGCGTGTACTTCGTTCCGATAAGCAAAGAGGAAATTGTCTGTCTTGTGTTGCAGTGGTAGATTCTCGCTGTACATTGCTTTGATGGCCTTCTTGAAAGTCTGTACGAATCTTTCTGCCAAGCCATTTGTAGCTGGATGGTACGGGGCAGATGTGTAGTGCTCGATTCCATTTTTCCTCATGAAACCTTGGAATTCGTCAGAGACAAATTGTCATCCATTGTCTGTGCAGATTTGTTCTGGTAGGCCATTTCTAGCGAACATGGTCCTCAGAACTGAAATGGTCTTTTCAGATGTGGTTAATTTCATTTTAATGACCTCAGGCCATTTGGAATGTGCATCGACTGCAATCAAGAACATGGAGTCCATGAACGGTCCAGCAAAGTCGATGTGCACACGTTGCCATGGTGATGAGGGTCATTCCCATGGATGGAGAGGGGCTTGTGGAGGTGTGTTCTGGACCTTTTGACATCCTGAGCAGCTCTTTGTCAGGTCCTCGATCTGTTTGTCAATTCCCGGCCACCACACGTATCCACGGGCAAGGCTGTTCATCTTTACCGTACCTAAGTAGCCTTCATGCAGTTCATCTAGCACTCGGTTACGAAGCTTGGGAGGAATCACAACTCGTGAGCCGCACATCAGTGTTACCCGACACACTGATAATTGCTCCCTCCTAGCTGAGAATGCTGGAAACAATGAGTCACCATGCGCTGGCCATCCCTTCACAGTGATGTCATAAACTTTTGACAATGTAGGGTCATTACGTGTTTCTCTTTCAATGAGGGAGTTTGTCACTGGTAGCTGCTCAACTATTGTTGTGTGAAATACCTCTGTTTAGTCAACTGTTGTAGTTTCCTCTGAGGTCGGCAGTGGTAAACGTGACAAGCCATCAGCGTTGCCATGTTGCTTGGTCCCCTTGTATGCAATGTCATACAGGTGAGCCCCTAGGAAGAGTGACCATCGCTGCAGCCGTTGTGCCGTCATCACTGGAATGCCCTTCCTTGGGTTGAAGATTGAAACGAGAGGCTGGTGGTCAGTTAACAGTGTAAACTGTTGACCATGCAAGTAGTGGTTGAATTTCTTGACTCCCCACACAAGGCTGAGGGCCTCTCGGTCAATCTGTGCATAATTGCGTTCAGCTGTAGTCAATGATCTTGAGGCAAAGGCTATTGGTCTTTGAGCCGTCTGGGAACTTGTGACAACACGGCACCAATGCCATGGGGTGAAGCATCACATGCCAGTCGAATAGGTAAGGATGGGTCAAAGTGAGCTAGTACCTCTTCTGAAGTAATGAGTCTTTTACTCTCTTGAAAAGCTTGTTCACAGCTGTCACTCCACTTCCATTGTGACCCTGTCTGTAGCAGTGCATTTAGTGGATGCAACACTGTGGATAGGTTGGGCAAGAACTTGTGATAGTAGTTCACCAGTCCAAGATATGATCTCAACTGAGACACATTTTCAGGTGTTGGTGCATTAATCACAGCTTCAATCTTGTCTGGAGACTTGTGTAAACCGTCCTTGTCAATCACATGTCCACAGTATGAGATTTCCTTTTTGAAAAACTCACACTTGTCTCGGTTCGCTCGGAGCCCATACTCCCGTAACCTGATGAGCACCTGTTCGAGGTTGGAAAGGTGGTCGTTGTCATTCTTGCCAGTAATGATGATGTCATCAAGATAACACGGAGTACCTGGGATCCCCTGCAAGACTTGGTCCATTGCCCTTTGCCAGATTGCAGGAGCTGATGCTATTCCGAATACCAGCCAATTGTACTGGTAAAGGCCTTTGTGCGTATTTATTGTCAGGTACGTTGATGCATCATCAATTTCCATTTGGAGATAGGCCTGGGCCAAGTCAATCTTTGTGAAGCGTTCCCCTCTTGACAGGGAAGCAAAGATGTCCTCAATGCGAGGCAATGGGTACTGTACTGTGTGGAGGACTGGGTTAACAGTCACTTTAAAGTCTCCGCAGATGCACACTTTTCTTGGCTTTCCTGGTTTTGTGCTGGAGGTTTTCTTCATCACTGGAACTATAGGTGTGGCCCATTCACTCCAATCCACCTTGGACAGGACCCCTAACTGCTCCAAGTTCTCCAGCTCTGTTTCTACTGAAGGGCGAATTGCATAAGGCACTGGTCTGGCCTTGTGGAACTTTGGATTTGCGTTCTCCTCAATCTTAATTTTTGCTTTCATGCCCTTAAGTGTTCCTATTCCCTTCTTGAACACTTCCTGAGAGTCAGAGAGTATTTGTGACAGTGTCAGGAGTGGCGTTGCTGTCCTCCTTTGCTGACACAAAAACAGTGCTTGGATGGTGTGCCAATCCAACTGTATTTTCCTGAGCCATTCACATCCCAGCAATGGTGGTCCTCCATTTTCCACTACACAGAGGTTCAATTGCGGTATTTTTCTTTTCTTTGTATGTCACTGTCACTTTTATTTTACCTTTGGGGCACACTCTTTGTCCTGTGTATGTCTTTAACAGTACTTTAGTTGGCCTTAACGGTATGTGTGAAAACAGTCGTTTGTAGTCATGTACAGAGATCACTGTTAAAGCTGAGCCTGTGTCCAACTCCATTTTCAGCCTAACTCCTGCCACTTCTGGAGTAACCCATATTATTCTGTGATCCCGTCTCTTTCACACTGTGTAGTTTTAGACAAGCCAGATCCTCTTCCTGTGAGTCTGCGTCACTTTTTTCTTTATCTGAACTGTCTCCAGTCACGTAGTGTACCTTCTTGTATCTATCTTTGAAAGGTTTCTTGTTTTCAGTCACTTGATGTACCTTTTTGTTACTCTGTATAGTATCAGTTTTCAGCTTCTTATTTGCTTTGCAAACTCTTTCAATGTGCCCTCATCTGCCACATTGTCTGCAGTCTTTATCTTTAAACCAACAGTCATTGTGGTCATGTGACATTTTGCCACAGCGATAGCACTTTTTTTTGTTTCAGTGACATTTTTTTAGTTGAATATTCCAGAGATTTTTGCTGAATTTCTAAAGCGCCACGTGCTGCTGCTTCCATTGATATTGCAATACTTAGAGCCTTCTCCAATGTGAGGTCTTTTTCAGACAGGAGCTTCTTTTGTGTGCTTTCACTTTGCATACCACACACAAATCTGTCTCTCAATGCGTCTGATAAGCCCACTCCAAATTGGCAATGTTCTGATAATTTGCGCAACTTTGCCAAATATTCAGAAATGCTTTCATTTTTGCTCTGGTTCCGTTTATGGAATTTAAATCTTTTGGCTATGAGCAGTAGTTTGGGGCTTAAATGGTCTTGGAGTGTGTCCAGTATTTGTTTGAATGTTTTGTTTGCTGGCTTTTCAGGGGTTAATAAACTACGTAGCAGCCCATATGTCTTTGCACCCATAACACTCAGCAAAACAGTGGCTTTCTTTTCTACCTCCACTCCGTTCGCCTCACAGTACAACTCCACTCTTTCAATGTAAGTTGGCCAGTCTTCAATGCTGCTATCAAATGCTGCAATCGTGCCAATCATCGCCATTTTTTTTCCAAACCCGTTTTTCTTTCTTTACTAGTTAGCTAGCGTCATGCAAGCCCTGTGCACTTTTCACTTGACTTACGTATCCCCTGCCTAGCTTAGCAAGCATGCTCCGTATTCTCTACCTTCTCGCTCCTTTCTTCCAAGTTTCGGTGTCCTCTGGATGCGATGCCAGAATAGGAAGACGTAGGTTCATAATTCTCGTCGCCAATTTGTTGTGTTTGTACCGCTACACACAACTACATAAAATAAAAAAGCAGCAGAGACTGAGAGTAACTTCAAGTGATCTTTACTGGGTAACTGGAACTTCGGCACTGACTGTACAAATCGATACGCATCTGTTATATACGCTCGCAACTAAGGATGTACATCCGCAAAACAAAGTAGTCCCTTCAATGTTGTATACATTACAGAAAATAAGAATCTAAATGGGGCGGTGGAGCAAAGGGATCTTGGAGCACAAATACACAAAGCACTAAAAGTAGCAACACTGGTTAATAAGTCCATAAAAAAAGCAAACCAAGCAAGAGAGTTTATTTCTAGAGGGATAGATTTGAAAAAGAGAAGTTATGCTAAACTTGTTTTGAATCTTGGTTAGATCACACTTGGCATACTGTGTACAGTTCAGGTCACCATATTATCAAAAGGATACAGAAGCACTGCAGAGGGTGCAAAAAGGATTTACAAGGATGATACCAGAAATGCAAGGTTATACCCATCAGGAAACAGGCAGGGTCCCTTTTCTCTTGACAAGAGAAGGCTGAGGGGTGATCTAATAGAGGTCTTTAAAATTATGAAAGGTTTTGATAGAGTAAACAGAGAGAGTGTTTCCACTTGTGGGGAAGAGCAAAACTAGAGGCCATCAATATAAGATTGTAACCAAGAATCAAATAGGGAATTCAGAAGAATCTTCTTTATCCAGAGAGTGGTGAGAATGTGGTACTCACTACCACAGGGAGTGGTTGAGGCGAATAGTGTAGATACAGTTTAGGGGAGGTTAGATAAGCATATGAGGAAGAAGGGAAGAGAAGGTTGTGCTGATAGAGTTAGATGAGGAAAGACGGGAGGAGTTAGATGAGGAAAGACGGGAGGAGGCTTAAGTGGAGCATAAACACCGGCATGGACTGGTTGGGCCTAATGGCCTGGTTCTATGCTGCATATCCTATGTAATTCTATGTAAAATGAGGCCGGATATTCCAGGAGTGAGTTGTCATTTCTATGGCCCTAAATTTTCCGTCAAAAAAAATCAGGTGCATCCCGAGTGATCCTCTGCACTGCATGTGGAATCTCAGAAGACTGGAGCTTATATGTGCTTACAGACGATAACTCAAAAATATGTTTAAAAAACAAAAAAGGTGGCAAGAGAGAAAATCCCTTTTTTTTAAAAAAAAAATGATCCTCCACTTTCCCAGCCAAAAGACTTACCACAGGGAAGCAGATAATAAATAGGGCAATGAGTTATTCTGAACAAAAATGGATTACCAAACACAGGTTAATAAAGCCATAAATACCTAGTCTCACCCAAAAGTGAGAAGATTCAGCATCCTAATCCTTATGAAGATGTGGCTGGAAGTCCACATTGGAATTAAATACATATCCATAACTCCTCACTATTATAAAGAGAGTGGACATACCTCCAGTTCAATAATCCTTAATCCAGCAAGAACCATCGGAGATCGATAATCATCTTGTAGAATCCCTTTATAAGTAACCTTTGCTAATCTCAGTTAATTCAGATGACTGCCCAGAACTAGCCTATGGGAAAATAATTGAAGCGCTCCTTTTACATTCAATATATGAAGCTTACATTTTAACCTTAATTTAGGATTCAGATACAGGGCTAGGAACCCTAAAGAATAATCAAAATGGATAAGGCTTCTGATAAAAAGAAACTGCAGTGAAGGACCGTTTTAATTCAATGAATACAAACATTTTATGCAGTGAAGAGCAAACACAATCCCTTGCTTAAAATGTGTATTAATATTTACATTGTTTTAAAGTCTTGTGTCTCCACAATTCTGTTGTGCATCTAAAAAGGACAAAATGAATTTTAATCTATTGTTAAATCTAATTCAGTATTATAAATTTCTATATTATGAATAACTTATAAAAGGAAACAGTATTAAAAACACCAAACATTAAGTTATGATTTTGTATCAACAGTTTTGGCAATATTCAAACCACACAGCACAGCTAAGTAACAAAGTTGATAAACAAGGCTGTCTACATATAATCAAGTAAGCAAAATTGCTGGGGAAATTTATCACACACATGCTATAGTTCACATATTAGAAAAGCAAAAGTCTTCTTGGAAGAGATAAGAAAGAAAGCCTAGCTGAAGTAGATGTGGTGTTTATAGATTTTGAAAAAAGTATTTGATGAAGTACCACAAAAGAAACTCACAACAAAGATAATGGTTCAATAAATCAAACAGAATCTGGCACATGGGTAGAGAAATGGTTGGAGGGCAGAAAACAAATAGAGTAGGAGATGGAAAGGTTCAGCGAGTGGCATTTCACAGGGGTCAGTGTTGGAAGCTGCTCTTATTTACTCTGTAATAAATGATCTGTACTTGGAATTGAGGGAACAATATTGAAATTTGCTGTTATTAAATTGTGATGAAGATTGTGAAAGACTGCAAGAAGACACAGAAAAGCTTGCAGGATGGACATACAACTCACTGTATAAAACTGTGTTCATACAATTTGGAAGCAAAGACAAGACACGGAAATACACCTCAAGTGATGCGATTTTAAATGGAACAGAAAAACCTGGATGTGCAAGTAGATAAAACCATTACAAAGGATGAGAAGTTACAGTATGAAGAGAGATGTGAAACTGGGGCATTTTTCACTACTGCATAGAAGGTTAACAGGCAATCTAATCGAGGTCTTCAAGATTCTGAAAGGTTATAATGAAGTAAAATAGTGATAGATTGTTCCCACTGGTTGTGAGATGGTAATGAGAGGGCACAAATGAAATCACAAAAAGAATTAGAGGGGGGTAGATTAAAAAATAATCTTTACACAAAAGTTAGAATGTGGAATTCTTTGACACAAACTATCTTTAAAACAGAATCCATGTTTATTTTTTAATAAAGGAATTAGATAGCTGCTTGAAAAAGATAAATATTAAAGAGCAAGATGAATCAACAGCAGAGTAGGATTAGACTAAATGGCCCAGAATTTGTCAGCGGTGAAGCGACAGCAATCACCCTGCCTGCGAAGAAAGCTGCCCACAAAGATCTCACGATCTCTATGGCGAAAATGTAAGCTTCCTCAACGTTAAATTGATTGTAGCACTGTCAAAAGGATATCCCCAGTACAGAACAGCAGTGATGTAATCAAGCTATCTAAGCAGCCAATCACATTGAAGAATTCTTGGACAGCAAACCAAGAAATAAAAAGCATTGATTCAATTCACTTTATAAAAATTTTACAGAGAGCGAAATAAAGATTAGTACATACACATAGGGTAAAGGTAGAAGCTGAAATACCAAACAAACTTAAAAAAATAAAAAATATATTTTATTTTAAAAATCTAGTAATTTTCTATCATAATGGAGAAATTTGGCATTCCACAAATATAACATTTGTTTTTCAGGGCTAGCACGGTTGTTCAACATTCAATATGCTGTCAAAACCCCAGTTACACCTATTCCAACAAGGATGAACTTTTAATGGGGTGTTTAACAGCGATATTACAGCGGAAAAGCTTATGTTTTCATCAGTTCAACTTATTTCACCGATTGCCGGCTATGGGGAGTTCCATAGTGCAGCCTGTGGTGGAGCAGGGAATGACTGACAGCAACTTCAGGATTTCCGCATTTAGATGCGCCTGCACTAAATCTTGAAGTTATGGTCAGTTTCAGAGGAGTAATGATGGTGAACACTGACAGTTCACCATCAATACTGGCACAAAATCTAGGCCAATAACTCAGGTGGTGAAAAAGACAACACATGCCTGATGGTCCAAAGGCCCATTTCTGTGTTGCAATATTCTGTGATTCTACATACTCCCAGTTACAACACATGGAGAAGGAGACAAAATAAAAAATACACATCTAAATTTATGGGTAGAGATTCTTCATTGGAATTGGAAAAAAGACAAGCGAGCCGTTTTAAATGAATGACCAACAACAGCAAATATTTATATAGCGCCTTTAATGTAATAAAACGTCCCAAGGCATTTCACAGGGGTGTGATCAAAAACAAACATTTGACTCCGAGCTGTATAAGGGAGATGCTAGGGCAGATGACCAAAAGCTTGGTCAAAGAGGTAGGCTTTAAGGAACGTCTTAAAAGGAGCAAAGAGAACTGGAGAGGCAGAGAGATTTAGGGTGGAAATTCCAGAGCTTCGGACCTAAGCAGCCGAAGGCACGACCGCCAATGGTGGAACATTTAAAATCCTGGATGTTCAAAAGGCAGCGCGTAGAGGTCTAGGGGGATTATAGGGCTGGAGGAGATTACAGAGGTAGGGAAGTAATTGAGGGATTTGAAAACAAGGATGAGAATTTTAAAATCGAGGCATTGCTTAACTGGGAGCCAATGTAGATCAACAAGCACAGGGAAGATGGGTGAATGGGATTTGGTGCAACTTAGCATACAGGTGGCAGGGTTTTAGATGGCATCAAGTTTATGGAGGGTAGAACTAGGGAGGCCAGCCAAGAGTGCTTTGGAATAATCAAGTCTAGAGGTGATAAAAGGCATGGATGAGGTTTTCAGCAGCAGATAAGTTGAGGTAAGGGCGGAGACGGGCGATATTACAAAAGGTGCAAATGGGCAGTCTTACTGATGGAACGGATATAAGGTAGGAAGCTCAATTCGCGATCAAATATGACACCAAGGTTGCGAACAGATTTGGTCAGCCTTAGACATTTACCAGGGAGAGGGATCGAATCAGTGGAAAGGGAAGAGAGTTTGTGGCGTGAACCAAAGACAATGGCTTTGGTCTTCCCGATATTTACTTGGAGGAAATTTCTACTCATCCAGTGCTGGATGTTGGACAAGCAGTCTGATAGTATAGAGAGGTGGAGGGTTCGAGGGAGGTGGAGGAGAGGTAGAGCTGGGTATCATCAGCGTACATGTAGAAAAACTCACGTTGTGTTGCCGGATGATGTCACCGAGGGGCAGCATGTAGATAGATGAAAAATAGGAGGGGGCCAAGGATAGATCCTTGCGGGACACCAGAGGTGACAGCGCGGGATCGGGAAGAGAAACCATTGCAGGTGATTCTAAGATTACGGCTGGAAATATAGGAATGAAACCAGGCGAGCGCCGCCCCATCCAGCTGGATGACGGTGGAGAGTCAATGGAGCAGAATTTTGTGGTCAACCATGTCAAAGGCTGCAGACAGGTCCAGAAGGATGAGAAGGGATAGATTACCTTTGTCGCAGTCAATTAGGATGTCATCTGTGACCTTGGTAAGAGCAGTTTCAGTACTGTGGAAGGGACAGAAGCCTGATTGGAAGGATTCAAACAAGGAGTTCTTGGAAAGATGGGCACGGATTTGGGAGGCGACAACATGTTCAAGAACTTGAGAAGAAAGGGAGGTTGGAGATGGGGGTTATAGTTGGCAAGGACAGAGGGGTCAAGGGTTGGTTTTCTGAGGAGGGTGGTAATGATAGCTGATTTGAAGGAAAGGGGGACAATACTGGAGGAGAGAACCGTTAACCATATCTGCTAACATGGGAGCCAGAAAGGAAAGTTGGGTTCTCAGCAATTTAGTAGGAATAGGGTTGAGAGAGCAGGAGGTCTGTCTCATTGACAAGATGAACTTTGAAAGGATAAGAGGCGAGATAGGAGAGAAATTAGAGAAATATGCAAATTTAGGGTTAGGGCAGAGGGGAAAACGAGTAGGAAGTAAGGTCCAGTGGGCTAGGGGAAGGGAGGGAATTGAAAGTACAAGCAGTTGAACAGATGTTGTTGATCTTTTTAACAAAGAAGTCCATGAGCTCCTCACATTTATTGTTGGAGGTGAGGGAGGAGGCGGCAGGGGAGGGTGTTTATTTGAAGATGATTAATGGTAGAGAAGAGAAACCTGGTGTTATTTTTGCCATCTTGGATGATCTTAGAATAGTGGGCGGTTTTAGTGGTGGAGAGCAGGACTCGGTAGTGCTTTATATGATCGAGCCAAATCTGGTGATGCATCATTAGACCAGTTGTCTGCCAAAGATGTTCAAATCTGCGTCCCTTGGACTTAAGGGAGCGGAGATGAGGGGTAGACCGGGGGAATGACTAGGGCGAGAGACTGTAATAAGTTTAGTGGGGATAAGGGCATCAAAGGTGGTGGAGGGTGTGATTTAGTACGTCAGTAGCTGCAGAGATGTCATGGAGAATAGTAGGTCAAAGGCTAGGTAGTTGGGAATTAGAATAGGCAGTGGTAAGTGACTTGAGGGAGTTTTTTTTCCAGGGGCGGATATGAAAAGAAGTGGATTATATTGGTAGAGAGTGATACAAAGAAATGGTCGGAGATTGCCACGGAGGGGATAGCGAGACCACATGAGATGACAAGATAGAGCAGGTAGCCGTGTATATAGGTGGGGGAGTTGACAGAAAGGGAAAGATTAAGGGAGGAAAGGAGGGCAGTGGACTCAGAGGAGAGGGAGCAAGACGAGTTGAGATGTAGGTTGAAATCACTGAGGATGAGAGTTTGCTCGGTGCAGAGGCAGAGGGAGGAAATCAGAAAAGATATCTCATTCAGGAAATTAGTGTGGTATTTGGGTGGGCGATACAGAATAAGGATTTTTTTAAAAAGAGAAATGAGGGGTAGAACAGGGTGAGGTGCTGAAAAGAGAAGTTGCTGGAGGAGTAGGGAGACAGACCAAGGTGTGATTTAGAATTTAGATATAAGGGCTACACCACCACCACAGCAGTTTGGGTGTGGAATACAGTGGAACGCATAGCCAGGTGGGAAAGCTTCATTAAGGGGCAGGTTTCATCACCCCTTACCCATGTCTCCTACAATGCCATGATGTCAATTTGATCGTCCACATTAAGGTCATGGATGACAAGGCCCTTATTCACAAGTGAACGCACATTTTAAACGATATGCGGAGAGGGGTGATGATTCCTAATTTACTGGCGTAGTCCAGAGGGGCAGAGCAGGGAGGGACTGGGAGGAGGTTGGAGAGATTAGCTCACAGCAAAAACTACTACAAAGAAGCAGCTAATATATTAATACCCTGATTTTAAAAAACTCTGGAAGGATGTGAAAAGTACTGAATTAAATAAATAAAGTAATCTCATTCAGGCTGTGAAAAGGACAAGTGGCATAATTGAAGGCAACAGACTGGAATGTCTGCGGTCTGCACAGAGCGGGAATAAATGGAGTGGACTTGAACAGAGTGCTTTGTCTGGGAATTCGGAGGAGAGGGACGGAGTTGTTGCTTTTTGCCTACACAACTTGTAGTGCTGTGTGTTACAGGTAGATATTTAATTTCAGTACGGATAGCTTAATCTAGATCAAGCAAATAGTCAAGAAAATACACTGTAAACTAAGTTACCTAAGTAAAAATTTAATTAAATAAATCAAGGTCATATAGGGATGGCAGTGCAGGCAGTGTGCTGCACCTGCAGTATGTGGGAGTTTGTAGAGAGCATTGATATCCCGGACAACCATGTTTGAAGTAAGTGCCTGCATCTTGAGGAACTTCAGCTCAGAGTTTTTGAGCTGGAATCTGAGGTGCAGACATTGCAGGGCATCAGGGATGGGGAGAGTTACCTGGACACTTTGATCCAGGAGGTAGTCACACCCCTTAGGTTAGGTAGTGGTACAGGTCTGGTTAGTGGTCGGGGACAGGAGGGTGTGAATGCAACTCAGGCAGGTAAGACGACCCCAGGCGCAGTGCTGGAGGAGCCTCAGCCTTGGCCCTTGTCCAATAGGTATGAGATTCTTGCTGCCTGTGTGGATGAGGGAAAAGCCTGCAGGATGGATGAGCAGGCTGACCATGGCACCATGTTGCAGGAGGCCATTCAAGTGGGGGGATTGAAAGGGAATGTAGTTGTGGTGGGGGACAGTATAGTCAGGGGGATAGACACTGTTCTCTGCAGCCATGACCGAGAGTCCCGAAGGTTGTGTTGCCTGCCCGATCCCAGGGTTAAAGACATCTCCTCGCGGCTGGAGAATAACGTGGAGTGGGAGGCGGTAGATCCAGCTGTCCTGGTCCACGTATGAACCAACGACATGGGTAGAACTAGGAATGAGGTTCTGCTGAGGGGATTTGAGGATCTTGGATCCAAATTAAAAAGCAGAACCTCAAAAGGTAATAATCTGTAGATTGTTACCTGAGCCATGAGCAAATTGGCATAGCGACAAACAAATTAGAGGTTTAAATGCGTGGCTCAAAGAGTGGTGTGGGAGGAACTGGTTTCGGTTTATGGGGCACTGGCACCAGTACTGGGGAAAGAGGGAGCTGTTCCACTGGGACAGGCTCCACTTAAACCGGGCTGGGACCAGTGTCCTGGCGAACCAAATAACTAGGGCAGTAGACAGGACTTTAAACTAATGATTGGGGGGTGGTGGTGGGAGGATTCAGGAAAGAGTAAATTTAAAAGCAGCGAGAGAAATGTCAAGGCTCTAGAGCAGAGTTAGAGTTTTGGGTAAAAATAAGCAGAGTGGGTCAGGAAGGGAGAGAGAGAGTAACAAAGGTAATAAGGCATCAGTGAAAAATAGAAATAAGTCAAAGCTAAAGGCACTATATCTGAATGCGCGAAGCATTCACAACAAAATAGATGAATTAATAGCGCAGATTGAAATTAACAGGTTTGATCTAATAGCCATAACGGAGACATGGTTGCAAAGTGGCCAAGGTTGGGAACTAAATATTCCAGGATACATAACTTTTAGAAGGGATAGGCAAAATGGAAAAGGAGGAGGGGTAGCCCCGATAATAAAGGATGGGATAAAGACAGTACAGAGAAAGAATCTTAGCTCTGAAAATCAAGAAGTAGAATCAGTTTGGCTGGAGCTAAGAATCAGCAAGGGGTAGAAAACATTGGTGGGAGTTGTTTATAGGCCCCCCAGACAGTTGTTGTAATGTAGGGCAGAGTATAAATCAGGAAATTAGAGGTGCATGTAACAAGGGTAATACAGTAATCATGGGGGACTTTAATCTACATATAGACCAGGCAAACCAAATTTGTAGTAATAGTGTGGAGGACGAATTCATGAAATTTATGCAAGATAGTTTTCTAGATCAGTATGTTGAGGAACCAACTAGGGAACAGGCTATTTTAGATCTAGTATTGTGCAATGAGAAAGGGTTAATTAATAACCTTGTAGTAAAAGGGCTTTTAGGGAAGAGTGACCAAAATATGATAGAATTTTATATTGAGTTTGAAAGTGACTTAGATAAATCCGAAACTAGGATCTTAAATCTAAACAAAGCAAACTACGTAGGCATGAGGGGCGAGTTGGCCAAGGTAGATTGGGAAACTACATTAAAAAGGTATGACAGTGGACGAGCAATGGCTAGCATTTAAAGAATTAATACATAATTAACAAATATACATTCCTTTCAGGCATAAAAATCCCACAGAAAAAGTGGTCCAACCGTGGCTAACAAGAGAAGTTAAAGATAGTATTACATCAAAGGAAGAGGCTTATAATGCTGCCAAAGAGTAGTAAGCCTGAGGATTGGGAGGATTTTAGAATTCAGCAAAGGAGGACCAAGAAATTGATAAAGAAAGGGAAAATAGAATGAGAGTAAACTAGCAAGATCCATAAAAACAGACTGTAAAAGCTTCTATAGGTATGTAAAAAGGAAAAGGTTCGTGAAAGTAAATGTGGGTCCCTTACAGACTGAGACAGGAGAAATTATAAATGGGGAATAAGAAAATGGAGAGAAATGAAACAAATACTTTGGGGGTGATTTTACCAATGGGGGCGCATTGGAGGCGGGACTGCTGCTTGTCGGGTTTTAGTCCCGCCTCCATCGACTTGTGGCCAATCCACGCTATTTTCCCCTTGATTGACCTTGTTAAGCCCACCCAGCAGGCTAATTAAGGGAAATCCCCTTCCTGCCTCCAGGAGACGGGACCCGGCGTGGGTCGGGTACCCGCCTCCTGGGAAGATGGCACGGAGGCAGGTTGGGGGCGGGATGGGTACCATTTTCATGGGTTCTGCCATTTTCCCGGCAGTCCCGCCTCCAAACCTGCCTCCCCAGGGCTGGCAAAAATCGGTCTCTTTGTGTCGGTCTTCAAGGAAGACGACGCAAAAGTCTTCCCGAAAATTGTGGAACTGAAAGATATTGGTATTCATGAAAAAGTAGTACAGGTAGACTATCCTTTATCCGAAAACCTCGGGACCAGCCGAGTTTCGGATAAAGGAGAATTTCGGATTTCGGAAGGTGGGTCGGCGGGGGTCCGCGGGGGGGTCGGCGGGGGTGTCGGCGGGGGGTCGTGCGCACGACTTACGCTGACGCTCAGCGTAGGTCAGTCGGGGTACGCGGGGGGGGGGGGGGGGGGGGTCGGCAGTTGTCGGGGCCGGCGGGGTCCGCGGCGGTTGTCGGGGCCGGCGGGGTCGTCGGCGGTTGTCGGGGCCGGCGGGGTCGTCGGCGGTTGTCGGGGCCGGCGGGGTCGTCGGCGGTTGTCGGGGCTGGCGGTTGTCGGGGCCGGCGGGGGGTCGTGCGCACGACTTACCCTTTATCCGAACTTCCAAAACTGGAACCCTCTAAAAACCGAAGGTTTTTTCGTTCGTACGCACGACTTACGCTGAACGAAGAAACCTTCGGTTTTTAGAGGGTTTCGGTTTTCGGAAGTCCGGATAAAGGGTAGTCTACCTGTAATGGAGAAATTAATGGAACTGAAAGCCAATAAATCCCCTGGACCTCATGGCCTACATCCTACGGTTTTTAAAGAGTTGGCTGTAGAGATAGTGGATGCATTGGTTGTCATTTTCCAAAATTCCATAGATTCTAGAATGGTTCCCGTGGATTGGAAGGTAGCAAATGTAACCCTACTATTTAAGAAAGGAGGAAGAGAGAAAATGGGGAGCTACAGACCAGTTAGCCTGACATCAGTAGTAGGGAAAATGCTAGAATCTATTATTAAATACGTGGTAACAGGGCACTTAGAAAATAATAGGATTGGGCACAGTCAACACGGATTTATGAAAGGGAAATCATGTTTGACGAATCTGTACAGCAAGCAATTAGGAAAGCAAATGCTATGTTGGCCTTTATTACAAGAGGATTTGAGTATGAGTAAAGATGTCTTACTGCAATTATATAGGGCCCTGATGAGACCACACCTGGCGTATTGTGTCCAGTTTTGGTCTCCTTACTGAGGGAAGGATATACTTGCCATGGAGGGAGTGCAACGAAGGCTCACCAGACTGATTGCTGGGATCAGGGGATTGGTCCTATGAGGACAGATGGAGTAGACTAGGCCTATATTCTTTGGAGTTTAGAAGAATGAGAGGTGATCTCATTGAAACATACAAAATTCTTACAGGGCTTGACAGAGTAGATGCAGGGAGGATGTTTCCCCTGGCTGGGGAGTCTAGAACCAGGGGTCACAGTCTCAGAATAAGGGGTCGGCCATTTAGGACTGAGATGAGGAGAAATTTCTTCACTCAGAGGGTGGTGTATCTTTGGAATTCTCTACCCCAAAGAGCTGTGGAGGCTCAGTCGTTGAGTATATTCAAGAGATCGATAGATAGATTTTTGTATATTAAGGGAATCAAGGGGTATGGGGATAGTTCAGTAAAGTGGAGAGGAGGTAGAAGATCAGCCATGACCTTACTGAATTGCAGAGCAGGCTCAAAGGGCCAAATGGCCTACTCCTGCTCCTATTTCTTATGTGAATAACGAAACTTAGAGATAGGAAAAGACAGCTAAGGTATGAAGCTTTTTTTTATTCATTCTCAGGATCGGGGTGTCACTGACAGGACTGGCATTTACTGCCCATCCTTAGTTGGCCTGATGTTTGATACAACTGAGTGGCTTGCTAGGCCACTTCAAAAAGGCAGTTAAGAATCAACCACACTGGGACTGGAGTCACATAGGCCAGACCAGGCAAGGGCAGCCAGTTTTCTTTCCTAAAGTACATGAGTAAACCAGTTGGGTTTTTACAACAATCTGTTGGCTTCATGGTCACTTTTTTTTCTTTTACTGATACCAGCTTTTAATTTCCAGATTTAAAAAAAAACTGAATTCACAGTGGGATTTAAGCTCGTGTTCTCTAAATCATTAGTTCAAGTCACTGGATTATTAATCTAGTAGCAAATCCACTACATTACGGTACCCAGAAAATTGCAAGGGTCAATATTTAGAAAAGAAATTATAGACTCCTTAGAAGAAAGGCAAGATACCATTCCTGAAGTCTGTGTTATCATATGGAGCTGTGTAGAAGGCCAAAGACTAAAAGATTAAAGTGAGAAGGTAACGGAGTTGAATGTCATGATCACACTGGTAAACAGAACAGAAATGTTCAGGAATTCCATCACATCAACAGACAGGTGGTTGCACTTTGAGCAAATACAGGACACAAACAGAGAGTACATGAAAATTGTTGTCTCGTGGAAAGAAAGCTTGGTGGTGTAAATATGAAGTAAATGGACAGGTTTCAAATCTGCTTTGGTTACATAATAAAGTGTATGAAAAAGAGAAAGAAGCCAGAAGTAAGGGTGATGGAAGAGTGACTGAACGAGGGAATTAGAGGCAACGGTGTTCTGGAAAGCAGAGAACAGAGGATAGCAGATGGACCAATGTGCTTGCTGTTTGGTCAAATTTGAGATAGCAGAATGGAGACGGGGAAGGATGGGGAAGCTAATGAGATGAAAAGTAAAGAGAAAGGGACCCAATTCTGTGAGAAGAGAAGTAAATGAATGTGCAAACACAGGAGATGGGAGCAGACACAAACCAAGATCTCATCAACCAGAGGTGAGGGAAATCTATCAGAAGACAAATAACGTAATGGCATATTGAAACTAATAATTCTACTGCAGAAGTGAGATATATTTATTTATGACTTGCTCAGTAGAGACCCCAAAAGAGGTGTGTGTGTGTCACAGATTTCCTTAATTTTAAAAATAATCATTTTAGTAAATACTTTAAGGGCTATATTTCCTTCATGATTTAAAAATGAGACTCAGTTTTTGAAATGACCTACATAAAGTGCTAAGATTAAGGTCATTCTGACAGTCCTTTAGTTGATTTAATCTACAAGAAAGGTCACCTGAATCTAAAAACATGCTCTAATCTGATCACCCCATATTAGTGCAATCTGGTGTTCCCCAAGTGGATCAATACTACAATTCAGCTGCAAGGTGATAAAACCATTGACAAATAGAGAGCGTTACATGATGAATCCAAGCTGCAAAATTACATGAATAATCTTACCGACCACAGTGCCACCTACAATGAGAATTGAATAAGAAATGTCAAAGCTTCACCACCGCAATTCAACAAGGAAAGAAAGTCAATCTGGAGTCACTAATTTTACCACTCATCTTTCACTGTGAAAATATTTGTTTGTTCTTGCACCAATCTACATCAACAAAGCATTTTTGCAATGCCACTCAGAATCTTTTGTTCTTGAAACTGTCAAAGGTACAATTCTGGTTTGCTCAACAGATCTAGGACTAGAGCGGAATAGTTGTACAAGGCTTTAATATCTTTCTATGTGTTCCAGGACATGGAAAACTGGTTTGAAATTTGAGAATTTTTGGCAAGTTCATATCTGAAACTCAGAATGCTTGAGAACGGAATGAAAAAAAAATCACGTTTTCAATGTTAGAAGCCTAGTTCTTGCCTAGTAAGTACCATTAATTTTAAAAACATGAACCTCGAATCAGAAGTCATGCACTGAATGGTAAGGATTCAACTGCAGCTTCCATTGTAGAATAAATATTTAGTGCAGGAGGCTGTTTTGCTTGAGCCAGTACTAAATGTCCCACCAGATCTATCTACTGTATTTTCATTTCACAGGTCTTTCTACATACCTGTGGAAAAAAAAAATCAAGTGTATTTGTAACTCCCTCGCTAAACCTCACCACCTCTCTCTCATCCTTCAGGATCCTCCTTAAAACTTACCTCTCTGACTATGGTTTTCGTCACCCCTCGTCATATCTCCTACTTTGGCTCAGTGTCAAAATGTTGTCTAATTGAGCTTCTGCCAAGCAGCTTGGGATGTTTTCCTACATTAAAAGTTACTATACAAATGCAATTTGTTGTGGCTAGCCAATTTCGTCTTAAATATTGGGCCGTATTTTCCGATCGGAGGCTTCCCACGTGCCGAGGCCCCCGATCTGGAAAAAATCTACACTTACCCGAGGTGCGTATAGTTCCGATCCTGGGCCTCTCCAAACTCCAAGTGCGCAGGGCCCACGAATCCCAGAGGCGCATGCGGTTCGCAAGCGTCCCTGGGATCATGTAGGCCATGAGGAGCCAATCAAAGAAGGGAATCTCCCTTCATACACTTGACAGATAGACCTGTCCAATATATGAATGGCGATCACCCCAAAAATTCAGTAAAATATTTAAAAAAAAAAAAAAATTTAAATCACATTTTTAAAATTAGTTGAAATTGCAATAAATTAAATATTTTAAATAAAAATTTAATTTTGAAAAAATAATTGAATATTTTACAGGGCTAAAAATAAACACCTTTTTTTAAAGTATTTTTAAATGATAAAATGGAGAGAGATTTTTTTTACTTTTTTTCAAATCTTATGCTGGTAAAAGCAGGTCTTACACCTGCTTTTACCAGGCGTAAGATTTCTAAGGGTTTTCTGCGGGCAGAGGTTCTCCAGAAAGCAGAACTATCCGCCCGAAGAGACCCTTCTCCAGGGCAGGCGTTCGATCCGTCAAGAACGGTCTTGACAGATCGGAAATGCCGGTTTTCAGCGCATGCGCTGTGCATGACTGAAACCGGCATATCCGATGTCCCTATGGGTGTGTACACAGTGCGTACTCACCCGTAGGGATCGGAATATCTGGCCCAATGAGATTAACTCAGTTTCAACGCCACTTGATAATGTATTCCACGTCCTAATAACCCCTTGCAAGGAAAAAATTCTGCCTCCCTTCTTCTATACTAATTGAAATAGTCATCTTCTTACAAATTCACCAATAAATGGAAATAATCTTCTACTATTCCGCCCACAACCTCTGAAAATTTAAGTACCTAGTAAATTCTTTGATGTTCTCTGCTCCAGTGAAAATAACCTGATTTTTCCAAGTCGCTCATCATAATTATATCCTCTTATTTCATCTTAATATATGCATGTCTAGGGACTGAAAACCTGCTTCAGAATCTTTTTTAAAATCAATTTTGAGTGGCAAGTTTATACGAGTGCTGTGCACTTGAAGATGAACCAGTTTTAGACTGCAATCTATAGTCGATTTGCACCCTCAATAAAAGTATTTTATTTATGCCACCAGGCAGTTTTGCAGTGAGATACTCACATATGCAATGCAACAGCTAATTATTCTAAAATATACCACTATAACAAGTGATCATTTCTTGCATAGTGAAATGATCCCCATTGACATAGAAACATAGAAGATAGGAGCAGGAGTAGGCCATTCGGCCCCTCGAGCCTGTTCCGCCATTTAATGAGATCATGGCTGATCATCCAAATTCAGTACCCTGCCCCTGCTTTCTCCCCATATCCCTTGATCCCTTTAGCCTTAAGAAATATATCTAACCCCTTCTTGACTATATTTAATAAGTTGGCCTCAACTGCCTTCTGTGGTAGAGAATTCCACAGGTTCACCACGCTCGGTGAAGAAATTCCTCCTCATAATAATAATAATAATTCAACTTTGTCATTGCACAAGTACATGAACAACGAAATGTGATCTTGCAAGCTCCCATGACTGGGAGAAGCAAAGCCGCTGCGTCGGTGCGCGCCACCATTCCATTTCCACCATTCCTCCTGTCCGACAATCTTCAGCCCAACGCCCGGGCCTGCTCACCAGCCGCTCCTCCTTCCGTGACCTTCTCACCAACCGCCCCTCCTCGGGGCTCCTTCCATGAACTTCTCAGTCCTAAATGGCTTACCCCTTATCCTTAGACTGTGACCCCTGGTTCTGGACACCCCCGCCATCAGGAAGATCGCAAATATAATAACCCCTTGCAAGGAAAAAATATTGACCTCAAGCAATTGTTCTATGCAATAAAGTATCTGGTCCAGAAATTGAAATATGGAGGTGTCTGTTTAAAATCTAAACTGTACATCAGACTACCATGAAGATCGCAATCCTTAGACTGAATGCTTGTCCCAAAGTCTTCAAGATGAAGATAAAATTGCAACACTAAAAAATTAGTGCTAGGAACAACCATTTTAAATTAGACCATTTGCAATTATCCCATGAGTGAAAAGAAATCAGCATAATTTTAAAAAAAAATATGCATTGAAACTTACTCAAGTACACCAAGAGTTCTCAAAATTACAAAGACTGTTAAAAACCAGTGTGGCATAAGAAAACCACGTAACTTTTGCAAAATCTAAGAAAAACCTACCTAAAAGTTCAAACAAATACATGTTGAGGCACCAAATTTGAATCGCACAACCAGGATTAGATATCTATGAATGCTCAACGAATTAAATTCCAGTCTCCATTTACCATGTTCAAGTTGTCGACCAACCATTTGGATACCTGTCTCAAGAATGCAGGCTAAAACAGCTCCGAAAAGGAAAACCGTGTTTTAAGGGATTTCAGTGTTTGGCAAATGGAGGAGGGAGGGACAGGCAGATGCCTACACATACAAGAAACTTACTTCAGTGAGTCTTATATATTCACATTATTTTGTTTTGCTCACAGACCTAGAATTTTTTGCTTCCCAAACAACTTTACAGGAAAGAAAGTATCCCAGCAGCTTGAGGGAAGATCAATCTGCCTGTATAGGAATACACCTTTATTCCTTTCTTTATTCTATTGAGATGATATAAACATAAAATATCATTTATCTCAAAACATATTTTATTGAACTGCACTTAAATAGTTCTTTATTACCGAGACAAAACCAATTGTGCAGCACATTAAATGTGCTGTGAACAATGGAAATTCTCTTTGAAATACTAAAGATTCTAACCTCATTGTAGTTCTTGTATCAAAACAATTGATCCTGAAAGCAATAGTCAGTTAAATTAGAGAAATAAATACTGTTTGAGCTTTTATGAATGCCTCTTTTCCTCATAACTCAATATGTCTTGTCACACAGCAGAACAGGCATTCTTGTACATCATCCTGCCTCCGTCATTTCAGAAAGTCTCACCTGGATTTATTAGAAGCAATCTTTGATTTTTTTTCTTTTTAAAAAGCCACCCACTCTTCAGCTGAAGAAAGTAGATTCTCATTCCACAACAATACCTTTCCTTTCGAGTGATCGGTTGTCCATCATTTGGTTGAATATCAGCTGCTGCAATAAATATAAGAAAGCAATTCAGTAACCGATAGCACTGCTTGCACATTATAATGGGAATCAGTTTTCCTCACCAGCCACTGAGCATGCAGTCACAATTAATATTCCAAAATTTCAGCTGTCAAATAGGCATTTTGCATATGGCCATAACAACAACTTCAGAGGATTTTTTTTTTTTTTTTTTTTTTCCATTGAATCACTATATATTAAACTGTCCAACAACGCAGGTCAGTAATTGACTTTACGTGTATCTCATTACATGATGTCTGACACTGTTGTCATTTATTTTATTTCTCTCCTTTTGCCTGGCTGCAGAAAAAAACTAAATGGCTTCTTAAGCATAGCAACACCACCAATGATAACAGACTTGTCTGCATCTTTGGAAGTTGATATGCTGAAGTTCAATTTTCCTTTCAACTTTTAGTAGGCCGAGAATTAATGTTATAAATTTCTCCTTACTTGCTTGTCCCTTCTTTTCACATCTTTCTTCAACAAATTGAAATTATGCTCAATACATTTTGGGTGCGAGCTCTCTTAATCCCACTGAGAGAAAAAGAGCAGAGCGAGAAAGAAAAGGTGGAGAGAAAAAGAGAAATAAAGGAAAAGGAGACAGAATGAGGGGAAAAAAGGTTGATTTTTGAAGACATCACTACTCCACTCAGTGTTGACCAATGTTGCTGAAGGGTCCTTAAACAGAAGTTAGGCCGCTTATTAGCATGTGCAAGGAGCCTAGTGCCTGTTTAAGGCAGTCACCCAAGCCACCTAAAAATTATCCTTGGCCAATATGGCATTAGACGTATTTCAGGCATCCTTGGAGCAGACGTAGCCCTGCAAAATTAGTAATTTTTGCCTCTTTGCTGCATGCAAAAGGACCGATGTCTACCCCAGTGTTTCTAAAATTTTAACATGACTATTCATGAATGAAAATTTCAAAGGTCTATTTGTACATCTATTCCACAATGAAGCATCACTGGATTGAACATAAATAATCGTGTACAAAGATGCTAAAAGAAAGGAACCACTTACTTCAACACAAAGCTACCATAATAACAAAGTCCAGGAATTAAGCACATAATCTTAAACTGGCACTTCAATGCTGGACTGAGGAACTGTTGCATTATCAAAGGTGCTGTTTTTCCAGATGAGATGTTAAACTAATATCCCATCTATCTGGTAACATAGGAGTTAAAGATCCCATGGCAGTTTACGAAAAATAGAAGGGAGTTCTCCGAGAGTCCTGGCCAACATACTTCCCTCAACCAACATCACCAAAAACAGATTAACTAGTCATTCATCATATTGCGGTTTGTGGGATTTTGCTCTGTACAAATTGGATGAGATATTTACCCAAATAACCGTGACTGTATTTCAAAAGCAATTTGTGTGAATTCTTGAAATATTTCTCAGAGATGTGATAAGGATCTATAAGAACATAAGTAGTAAGAGCAGGAGTAGACCATACAGCCACTCGAGCCTGCTCCGCCATTCAATAAGATCATGGCTGATCTTCTACCTCAACTCCACTTTCCCACCCAATCTCCATATCCCTCGATTCCCCTAGAGTCCAAAAATCTATCTATCTCAGCCTTGAATATACTCAAGGACTCAGCATTCACAGCCCTCTGGGGCAGAGAATTCCAAAGATTCACAACCCTCAGTGAAGAAATTCTTCCTCATCTCAGTCTTAAATGCCCTTATCCTGAGACTATGCCCCCTAGTTCTAGCCACTCCAGCCAGGGGAAACAACCTCTCAGCATTTACCCTGTCAATCCCCTTCAGAATTTTGTATGTTTCAATGAGATCACCTCTCCTTCTTCTAAACTGCAGAGAGTATAGGCCCATTCTACACAACCTCTCCTCATAGGACAGCCCTCTCATCCCAGGAATCAATCTAGTGAACCTTTGCTGCACCTCCTCCAAGTCAAGTATATCCTTCCTTAGATAAGGAGACCAGAACTGTGCACAGTACTCCAGGTGTGGTCTCACCAAGGCCCTGTACAATTGTAGCAAGACTTCCTTACTCCTATACTCCAACCCCCTTGCAATAAAGGCCAACATGCCATTTGCCTTCCGCATTGCTTGCTGTACCTGCAAGCTAGCTTTCTGTGTTTCTTGCATGAGGACATCCAAATCTCTCTGAACACCAACATTTGAAAGTTTCTCACCATTTAAAAAATATTCTGTTTTTCTATTCTTCCCACCAAAGTGAATAACCTCACATTTCCCTACATTATACTTCATCTGCCACCTTACTGCCCACTCACTCAGTCTATCTGTATCCCTTAGCAGTCTCTGTGTTCTCCTCACAGTTTACTGTCCCACCTAGCTTTGTATCATCAGCAAACTTGGATACATCACACTCGGTCCCTTCATCTAGGTCATTAATATAGATTGTAAATAGCGGAGGCCCCAACACTGATCCTTGCAGCACCCCACTAGTTACAGCCTTATATAAATAGAATTTTTTTTTCTTTTTTATAGTATATACAGCACAGGAGGTGACTATTCAGCCTCTGCTGATAGTTTTCCTGCCCCATTCCCATATCCTTTGATATTTTTCTTTTTCAAATATTTATGAATGGCATGGATTAATGAAGAGACGAGGTCTCAAACCTAGAGTCTATAAAGTTCAGTTCATCAGAAAGTCTTCAATTTGACTATGGGTCTGTAGAAACAGTTTGACACCCATGGATTGCAGGTGATCTCATGTAATCCCAGTCAAAACTCAGCAATGGTGCTCCTTTGTATCAAACCATAGTTTTCAGCAAAAGACTGATAAGCTAAATATCAGCCTTCGCTCAGTGGTAACACGGAGTGATATGGTTGTGGGTTCAAGTCCCATTCCAGAGACTCGAGTTCATAATCCTGATTGACATTTTAGTACAGTACTGAGGGATTGTTGAACTGTTGGAAATGACAGCATTCAGATAAGATGTTTAACTAAGGTCCCATCTGCCTTCTCAGGTGGATGTAAAAGATCCCATGACACCATTCGAAGAAGTTCTTGCTTTCTTCTTTCCAAGAGATCTATTTTTAATTGAGTTAAAGTATTAATGCAGTTTTTTTTGTCTCTGGCAATCCATCTGATGCATAAGACTAATAATTGTAGGCTATTGAACAGGTAACATGAATACTGCCAAAGGAGGAGCTTAGGCAAGCAAGTCATTGGCGATTAGGTGTCATTTAATGACATGATTGATGACTCCTTCCATCAATTTGCAAATGATTGGGAGGAGGCCAATAGAGCAGTAATTGGTCAGGTTAGATTTGTCCTGTTTCTTGTGAATAGGACATACCTGGTAAACCTTCCAATTTGTTGGGTAGATGCTAGTGTCGTAGCTATACTGAAAGAGCTTAGCTGTGGGAATGGCCACCTCTGATGCACAAGTCTTCAGCAGTACAGCCAGGATACTGTCAGGGCCCATACCTTTTGCTGTGTCCAGTGCACACAACTACTTCTTAATGTCATGTGGCGTGAACTAAATTGGCAGGACTCTGGCATTTAAAAGGTGGTAGGGACCACAATCCACTCTACACTGTTGGCTAAAGACAACTGCAAAAATTTCAGCCTCGTCTCCTGCACTCACGTGCTGGATTCCACCATGGTTGAGCACGGGATGTTCATGGAGCCTCCTACTCCTGTGTATTAACTTCACTAATTAGTACTAAAAAAATTGTTGGAACTCAAATTGGAAATGGTACCAGGCTATGATGGCATGCATCCTAGACAGCCGAGGTGAAGTCGGAGAGGAAATAGTAGCGGATCTGACCCTACTCTTTCAAACATCCTTTGATAGGGAATTTGTGCCAGAGCAGTTTCCAAAAAGAAAAGAAATTAGCCAGGGAACTATGGATTGATTATCCCATAAGTAATGCATAAGCTTCCAGAGACCATAATACGGGACAAAATTAATAATCACTTAAGACACAGGTTAATAAATGACAGGCAGATTTGTAAAAGGTAAGTCATGCTTGACAAATTTAATATAGTTCTTTTGAGGAAATTGTGTATGTGTAGATAAAGCAAATGTAGTGAAGGTTATGTGTATAGATTTTCAAAAGGTGCTTGATGAAATGCCACAATAGAGTGTCGTTAATAAAATTATGGCACATGGTATTAAAGGGAAAAATGGAATGTGGTAGCAGGAACAGGAAGCTGGTTGAAGAACAAAAAACAGTAGTAGTTAATTAAAGTGTTTCCTCACCAGTGTCCATTAGGCATCAATTTTGGGAACATTTTCTCTCTCTAGACTTGGCCAGGGGTCACCATAATCAATATTTGTAGAAAAAACAAAAAGAGGAAACATAGTTAACTGCAAAGAGGACCATGCACAACTTCAGGAGGAGAGAGACAGGTTTGCAGATTAAACAGATAGATGTCAGATGCTATTTAAGGCAAAGAAATGTGAGGTATCACATTTTAGCAGGAAAAGGAGATGGGAAATAGATACTCAATGGTAAAACTTTAAAACAAGAAAGGAGCAGACAGACTTAGGGGTTCACATACACACATCTTTAAAAGTGGATAACAAGTTGTTAAACCTTAAAAGAATATATGAGATCTGAGGCTTTATATATAGGTGTACCAAGTACAAAAAAAGGCAATGCTAAGCCTGTACAAATTGCTGGTTACACCATAGTTAGAATATTCTGCCCAGTTTTGGGCACCCTACTTTAGGAAGGAAGAAGAGGGTATAAAAGAGATTCACTACCAAACTGCATTACCAGAAAGAATTGTAGAAGCAGAATCCAAAATAGCTTTTAAAAGGATAATGGATAAATATATGAAAAAGAAAATTGAAGAATATGTGCTAAGTGGCAAGGGAATGGGACTAAGTTGATAGCTGTTTCAGCGAAGCAGTAAAGTACTGCAAAATTCTATGATTCTATGTGATTAGACACATGCCTGTTATAATACATATGTGGTAAGTGGATTCTGCCTAAAACTGGGAAGATTTCAAGCAATCTGGACTGTCTTACTGTAGACTTATACAACAAGTCCCCTTTCACAAATCCCACAACATACCCTGCAAAGTCTGGGATGGGTTCCTTTCAATGGAAACTCACACTATCACTAGTCCCCTCAAGGGCTTTAGGGAAAATATAGGTTTGAGAGAGGTAATTTTCCAACTATATGCCCGACGCATATTAAAAATTTTGGGGCAGGGGAAATGTGCAGATGATTTTCCAACTGCTTAAATTAACAGTTTTACAATATGCGTTCCCATTGGGTCCAATAGGCTGGATATTAAAGATTTATCATTGGCATTAATGATTAATCCATCACATTGATTCAACATAGCTTTGCAACATCCTGGATGAAGAGATGCTAGCATTAATTGAAGTGCACACAAAACCATATCAACTACCACACTATTCTGTCCAAGCATAGAAACTTTTGCCAACATAAAAGTCCATGTTGGAATTTAAACAAATAACACACTTAATCCACTCTAAGGGTATAATACCTGGATTTGTCTAAAAGTCAAATTCTTTTTGCAATAAAAACACTTAAGCCCCAGAATATGCAGCAAATTTAGAATCATTAAAAACTGTTGGCAAAGCACAAGCATTTTTTTTTTTAAAGTCACAGGACTTGAGTAAATTAGGAGTGTTGTCAATGATGAAACACTAGTCTGTTTTGGGCACAGAACCTCAGAAAAGATATATTGGTCTTGGAGGGCAGAGGTGCAGATTCACCAAAATTAATCTATGAGGACATATTGCATGAACTTGGCTCGTGTTCATCTGAGTTTAGAAGGTTGAGGGAAAATTGACAGTGCTTCACTGATGGCATATGTGTTACTTGAAGTTACATCGCGTCGTTCACCACATCTATACAGTTCAGTCTTACAATTGAGATTTTCCTTGTATTGGTATTTTATCCATTTTAAATTCTATGGGGACAGATGGCAGCTGATGCATCGTACATTACCAATAAGCATAAATCATTTCATTATTGACTGCATTTGACATATTCACCATTATGCTTACTCATTTTAGTATTCTGAACACTGAAGTAGCTCCTGGAAAAGGCATCTTTTCCAGGCTACGATGAAAAATATCCAGTGGAAAATAAATTAAACAAGACTATAAATCATTCTCCACCTTGTAAAGCTACCCAATTGGATAAAATCTGCAAACATTACACATAAATAAGTATAACTATGCAGTGTGGCTCATTTTCATAGACAACAAAAAAGGACAAAACATACATCACCTACTGTCAAGTACCACACATTATAGAACAGACAGGCACCTCACGAACTAGTGTCTAGCTTGCTGAAATATTTACTTATAGTACATTTGGACAGCACAAGACAAAAAATTATACTTACAATTAAATGTAAATTTCAGTAAAGATAGAGCAAAAGCAGAGGGAAAATATTAAATACTGGATACAGTACCTATCCAATATTCAGATACATTAACAGTATAACGTGATCGTATGTGGGATGTACTTAACATCCCATTAAGAGTATCCTTTAAGACTTCTCCTCCTGCGTTTTAGACCTGTGGGAGGGCAATATGAACTGTGTATCCAAATTAAAACACAAAAAATGAAACACAAGTAGGATTTGGAAACAAAATCTGCAGCATTGTAACCCAACAAAAGAAACAAATTCAGGTTCAAGAGTTACCAAGGTAACAAAATGATATCTTAGGAGGGAAATTATTGTGTATTTTGTTCAACCCAGAGTACCTGAATTTGTGAAACAGAGCTCCCAATAGCTCAGGATTACATTGATAACCAACTAGCAAAATTTGAAAAGCAGCTGAACTTGTTCAAAAAAACTATAACACTGGTAAATATTTTTTTAAAAAGCATGTGGTAAACATTAACTATACAAATCACTGAATTAACCATTGTTTTACCGAACACAGAATACATTTGTTGCTTCTCTTGAATAGGACATGCAGGCAATGGACCTAAATGAACAATCGATTAATTCAAGTCATAACTGATCCTCCCAATCCGTATAAAACAAGGTTAGCTGCATTACATTTTCCTCACCATCAGTTAATCTCACCCTCGGCACCTCACAAATTTTTGAAGAGTTTCAGCAAAATCCTTAACTCTGAGCTCTCCTGGGAAATGTAAACATCTCTAATTTTGTCTAGCAAAAAGAAACATACTGCAGTAATTTAAAACACATGGATCATTCTTTCAAATAAGTTTTTCCATATGTAAAATGGATATCGAGTTGGTTTTGTATTCCAAGTTAGAGCGGTATATAAATATATAAAAGGATCATTTATATTTTGAAGTCAGAAATGTATATTTTGAATGGCATTTTGTGTGTTATAAAATAACTATCTCACACACAAAGGAACATGAACAGAACCATCGAAGACAAATTTACTTACACTGCTACCATAATATACAAGAAAATGTGGAATGGGTAAAGGACAGTGTCTTGTTTTGCACACTTTGTACAAAAATAATAAATTGCAGGACAACGGAGTATTACTATTTAAACTCTTATGAAGCATCAGGTCTGCGATCTCAATCATACAGCACAGTGGGGACAAGATGGAGTTAGGACCCCTTACAGATGCCTGCAGGCCAATGACAACTCAGCATGTGATCACGTGAATATAATAGGTATTCCTTACAGATGCCTGCGGGCCAATGATAATTCAGTATGCAAATGTTACATCCTCTTTCTTTTAAAAGAAAAATGTTGTGCATTACTTTTGAACCTTTCTTCGACATAATGTTCTCAGTAGCATCAACATATAAGTAAACTCAGCATTTAACTAGCACTGAAAATATCTCAACGTTTCAATAACAATGTACAGTTCTTTTTGGGGGCAGCGATCTGCCTACACCCTTTGACAGTTCACAAGTCAAAGATAACTCTAGGCTTGACCTCTCGTCCCGATCTTGTGTGGTATGGAACTGATCCTCTCGTCAGAATGACTGTGTTGTTCCTTGGTGTTCAGGAGGTGCCTGCGATTGCGGCGGTACACCTGTCCTTCTGGGGTGCGGACGTAATACGATCGCTCAGTGTCAGCTGGCTGGATGACGACTGCTGGCTTCCAGTAGTCATGCTCCTGGATTCTGATGGATTCTCCAATGTGCAGCGGTGGCAGTAGTCTAGCTGACCTGTCATAGTATCTCTTTTGGTGTTGCTGTCTCTGTACACGTTTTGCATGCACTTGCTTGCAGCTCACATTGTTCCATGTGAACAGATCCGTTGCCACGACCTGCCAGGGCCTGTCTGGGATACGATGAGATATCATGGGCTCTTTGACATTTGATGGGCGGCGTTCTAGACAAATGGAACATTTTCCGACAATGTCCTCAATGTGTTTGCACATTCCGGGCCAAAACATAATGTCACGTGCTCTTTGTTTGCATTTTTCCATGCCCATATGTCCAGCATGAATTTTTGTCAACATCTCTTCTCGGAGATTGGTAGGAATGATGATTTCCTCCCCTTTGAAGACGATTCCGTTGATTTGTGACAGTTTGTCTCTGTGGTTCCAGAATTCAGATATGCTCTGAGGACATCTCCTCCGTTCCTCAGGCCATCCTTCATGTATGACTTTCCTCAGCGGTGTGAGTTGTGCATCTTTCTCTCTTCCTGCTCGGATCTCCTTCAGCTTTGAGTCACTCACAGGTAAGCTGTTGTACACCACGTGCACCTGCACATCCATGCCTTCACTGAGGCTGCTGTCCTGGTAGCTAAGAGACTACCTGGAGAGCGTGTCTGCGACAGGAATGTCTTTGCCTGGATGGTGAATGATTGTGAAGTCATACTTCTGTAGCTGAAGGATCATTCTCTGTAGCCTTGGTGGGGCTGCGGCTAGTGGTTTCCTCATAATTGACTCGAGGGGCTTGTGGTCGGATTCCACAGTGACTTGTCGGCCATAGACGTATTGGTGGAAACGCTTACATCCAAACATAATTGCATATAGCTCTTTCTCAATTTGAGCATAGTTGATTTCACTGTCAGAGATCTGGAAGCGTAGCCGATGGGCTTTCCTTCTTGCAGTAATACTGCGCCTAGTCCGTACTTTGACGCGTCCACTTGTAGTCTGAGCTCTTTGTTGGAGTCGAAGTAGGCAAGAACTGGTCCTGGTTCCCTGGTGATTAGGTCTTTCATTTTCTGAAATGCTGTGTCATGTTGTTTGTCCCACAGGAACTCATTGGATTGTTTGAGCAACTGGCGCATGGGTGTGTTGATTTCGGAGGGGCTCGGGGCAAACTTGGCTAAGTAGTTAACCATGCCTTGTACTGTCTCTAGCTCTGCGCGGTTCTTCGGCGGCTCCATCTTCTTGATGGCGGAGATTTTCTCTGGATCCGGCTTAATGCCATCAGTCGAGAGGCGATGCCTGAAATAACTGATCTCGGTGGATCAGATTATGCTTTTCTCGGGGTTGAGCTGGATACCTTTTTTCCGTGATCTTTGTAGCATCGCACGGAGATTCCTGTCATGTTCCTCTCTGTTCCTGCCATAGACGAGGATGTTGTCTACAATTGCGACTACTCCGTCGAGGCCTTCATAGGTTTTGTCGATCTTCCGCTGGAATTCATCCTGAGCCGAGATAAGACCAAATGGTAAACGCAGAAATCAGTAGCGTCCAAATGGTGTGTTGAACGTTGTTCGCTTAGATGACTCTTCCGTGAGCTTGATAGTCCAGTATCCTGATTGTGCGTCCATTACACTGAAGTAACGTGCTCCCACTAGCTTGGGTGTGATGTCATCTAGTGTTGGTAGAGGGTAGTGAGGGCATTTGATAGCCTTGTTCAAATCTCTGGGGTCGAGACAGACTCTGAGCTTGCCTGTACGTGGTTTCTCAACCACTACTAACGCGTTGACCTACTCTGTCGGTTCTGTTTCCCAGACGATGATTTCTGTATTCTCCATGCTCTGCAGCTCCTCCTTCAGGCGACTACGTAGAGCAAGGGGTATCCTTCTCGGTGGGCAAACCACAGGGGTTGCTGCTGGGTCAAGGTGAATAGTGCATTCACCTGGGAATACTCCGATTCCTTTGAAAACGTCATCAAACTCCTCCATGACTGTCTGCTTCTCAACTGGTGCTATCAATGATAGTACTAGCTTGACGAGGTCCATGTCTAAACATGCCTTTAGACCTAGCACTGGAGGTGCTCGAGTGTCAACAATGTAAAAATCCAACCTCATGTCGCTTTCTTTGTACTTGCATTTCATCACGCATGTGCCTTTTACAATGAGCTGCTCACCCCCCTAGCCGGTCAGTCTGAGTGAGGTGGGCTGTAGCTCACACTCATCGTTCAAGCTGTGATACTCACTCAGAGCAATTACATTAACCTGAGATCCAGTGTCTAGTTTAAACTTAAGCTCTTTGCCCTGTTTTCCTATCTCAATATCAGCAAAGGCTTGCTCAGTCTCTGAAATCTGTTTTTTCCTGTGACACAGAATCAATAAGCAGTTCCTCTGCATTTGGCTCTCTATCTGGCATTTGGCTGTCACTCATTGTGTGTACTGCTTTTCTGAAAACAGTCCTGCAGACTTTAGCAAAGTGGTTCCATTTACCACATTGTCTTCCTTTGGCAGGGCAGTACTCCTTTTCTCCATGCCAGTTGTTTCCACAATATCCACAGTTTTTGAAGCATTTTATGTCTGTCGCCCATTTTTAGAACTCTCTCTGTTCTTTCTGTTCTGAAACACGCTCTCTGGGTGGTGTTCTTTGGTGTGTGTCTATTAACTGCGTGCATTGTCTGTTCACACGAGCTGCTCGTGGCACCGGTTATCGTTTTCAACTGTGCTTGGGCTATCTCATGCGATCTAGCTATGTCCATAGCTTTGTCCAGCATTAGCCCGGACCCAACATTCAAAAGTTTCTTTCTCACTTTAGCTGAATGTATTCCAAACACGATGTGGTCTCTGACCATCTCATCTTTATCTGCATATGCACAGTCTTTTACCAGCAGTTTTAACTCCGTCACGAACTGTTCAAACGACTCACTAGCTCCTTGTACTTTCTCCTGAAACTTGTACCTAGCGAATATCATATTTGTCTTGGGCATCACATATGCTTCAAAACGGTCAAAATAACTATTCAGTACCTTTGCTTCATCTGCGGTGAGAGACCATGTGTTAAAAATGTCTCTCCCTTTTTCTCCGACCCACAGGAGTAGGTAGCTGCATCTTTCTTCCTCCCTTTTGCTTTTCAGCGGACCCGAGAACATCAATTCCACGTGTTGCTTGAACTTGCACCATTCTGTATGTAAGTTCAAAGATCCCCAATTCATTCAAGGTAAGGGAGCTCCAACGATGTCCATTTCAAATCCCTGTTCTGACACCATGTCTTGTTTTGCACACTTTGTACAAAAATTTAAATTGCAGGACAATGGAGCGTTACAATTTAAACTCTTTTATGAAGCATCAGGTCTGTGATCTCAATCATACAGCAGTGGGGACAAGATGGAGTTAGGACCCCTTACAGATGCCTGCAGGCCAATGACAACTCAGCATGTGATCACGTGAATATAATAGGTATTCCTTACAGATGCCTGCGGGCCAATGATAATTCAGTATGCAAATGTTACAGACAGCACAATCCAGCAGATCCATGCATCATTTTTTCTATGCTGCAACATCAATATGGATGCATATCCACCTCTAGACTATCAAATGCACACATTCCCCATCCTGCCCCATCCCATGCTAAAAATGCTGATCAACAGAAACAGTTAAAATTGCTGCAAACTCATCACTAAACCAATACAAAAAAACAATTTTGCTTTTGACTTTAAGCTGTAGACAACAACAATCAAAACCCTCCCCTTTCAAAGACAGCAGGAAACAAATGGAAAAACAACCATGCATTTCTTCGCCATTATCTGTGTTCTATCATTGCCATGCGTCGATATTTTCTGCTCACTAACTCCATTCATTTCAACATCAAGTTAATCAAGACCCAAATTTGGATCAAGTTCAAATCTTTTCAAATAGACTCAAGTGACTCAACTATCGTGTTTGGAATTTGGTTCACTATTCATCCTTACTGACTTCTACCATCATCAAGAAGAAACTACAGATGCTTAATGCCAGTCCCAGAAATGAGCATACACTTCAAAATGTGTTTTCAGTTACTGATCTTGGCATTTAGAAAAATAACAACCTCACTAGCTACACTTATCCCAAGGGATTTGTTCCATAGTCTTGGAATGCAGTACTTAACATAACTTTTATTTATATATTGCTAGAGGATCGGGAACGTGTGGAGGGGAACAAAATTAAGGTGCTATTATAATTATGTGCAGGCTGAACTCAATGATTCAACAACCTATTATGATGAATCAGATGTGTTTAACATAACATAGCAAATTATAGTGCTAATCGAGTTTTCTGGTGATGGACTGTATTATTGTCTAAAGGTTTGACTAGCTCTGTCGTCTCAGCTTTTCAATAGTTCAAGGAGTCATACAAACTGGAACGCTGCAGATCAAATCCTGGACGGCTACAAGATACCCGATCTCAAACTGAGCAGTGGTAGGAGTGCTATAATTCACATCAATGAGTTAGAGGGAGAAATGCTGGCCAGGGTTCCTGCTCCTGATCACTATCCAGCAGCACCTACAGCAGGTGCAAATGTATGGACATTCGGTGAATGCTGTGATGACATGTGATCAAACAGCCTGCAGCCACTTGCGGTCAAAGCTCAAAGATAATGATTGAGTGAATGAAGTGCTGGAGAGCAACCGACATCCTTGGTAATGTTCCCCAACATGGAGTTACTGCTTTCAGGACTTGGAAAGGGCGGGGAGTGGGGGTAAAAGACAGAAGAAAAAGTGAGGGTTGGAATTATGGTACAAAGCTCCTGAAGTCTTCAGATGTCTTCAGTACCTACGTGGGCAATGTTGATGAAAATCCTATGAAAATACATCTTTCAGAAAGCAATCAAATGAAGAAGAAAATTTAACAGACAACATGCAAATCTCTTTAAAAACACAAAATATTTAAAGCGTTATAATCTCTTTCCTCAGGTGCAAGGCTTTAATATCAGTGGCATAACAAACATGTAACCTTCTGAATCAACAAACGTGGGACATACATTATTAATGTTCATCTATTTATATGCTGTAGTAGCAACATTCCTTGCAGATTCTAGTTAATTTTAGTGGGAAGATGGCAGGACTTCAAAAATGAAAACAATGAGGGTGGTTAAGAAGAATAGATGAAAAATACTCCAGGATAAGGCTCTGTAATAGATTTGTCCTGCAGTTTTCTCCTTTCAAAATTATTTTCAGTGTACTCATTTTCTATTTTAAAAAGCTATATTCACTAGCTCTAGATGCAGATGTCTCATTACTGAGGCAAATCCTTCCAGATCCCCAAACTGCTCACCTTGCCTGCATATTATAATCTACAGAGCATCAATATATCACCAAGAAATTTGAAAACTGTTTCTCCTCAAACTTTCATTACAGGGGCAGTTTCTCTATAGAATCAACAAGATGAAAATTCATTTTAGTCATATTTAACCTAACAATCTGGCCATAATTTTGTAAATACATCTCATTCCAATCAAATAATTTTGGAGGCTAGAATGTGGAGGAGAAATATATGAAAACTCTAAAATGTTATTTCAGCATTAGAAACTGTGTTCTGAAAATGCCTCGCCTTCAAGTTAATAAATGTCCCTTGAAACTTTAAACAGTACTACAAAGATGTTGTTCTGACAAAAGGTCATCGATCCAAAATGTTGGCCAGAATTGTTACCTGCAAACTTGCTGGGAGCCGGGGGGTGGTTAAGTAGCGCGCAGGAAACCTGGAAGTCTTGGTTTCCCCACACGCTGCGGAGGTTCAACGCCGCAGCATGCATCGGACGTCATTGACAGATTCCCCATCTGGATGTCACCCTGATTGACAAGCTTGGCTTCCAGTCAGGCGGGGGTCTCCAACCCCAGGGGGCAAGGGGGGGGGGGGGGTGTTCTGCTCCCTGACCCGACCGGGGGGGGGGGGGGGGGGGGGGGAGGCTGACGGTATGGGAGCTTGGGGGGCCGGGAGGAAGCTCTTTTGCCCCTGCCGGCCCGAGGATGTCCTTGCCTCGCTGCAGCTGCTGGGATTCCAGAGGCCCAGGAAACCTGGCCGGCCACAGTAAATCTGAAGCTTCCAGCCTCATTATCATATTTAAAGTGCCACCCCGCCTCCTCAGAGTGGGTTGACAGCCCGCCACTTGCCCCGCCTCGTGTAAAACCCGGAAGTCGCAGGGTTGGAGCCAGCTTTCCAACACGCTTCCAATTTTTCCTTATTTGACCCAACCCCCACCGCCCCACTCACCTATGTTAAAATTCTCCCCCTTAACTCTGTTCCTTTATCCACAGATGCTGCCTGACCTGCCGAGTATTTCCAGCATTTTCTCTGTGTGGCTCAGTTTTACAGGTTGCAAAACTGCTCTGAATGAAAAAAGTTGGAATGCATTTGTGTTTTGGAGAAACTGCACTTGCACTTGGAAGAGATCTGGCTTTTGGTATATATTAGATTTGGAACTGCCAAAAGGTGAATTCCAAGGAAAGCTCAATTCTTTTCTCTGTCAATTTAATGACCCTGAAATTACGGTCAAAGGCGTACCTCCGGAGTATGCCTCCGGCCCACAAAACAATTACAAAAGTACCTCGCTCTAATTTGAAAGTTTTGGTCTCAGGCCTCGAGGTGGAGGACAGCATAATGGCCCACGGATCCCAGGCGGTTCAGAACCTGGGATCACGGGTGCCTCCAATCAATAAGCAGAATTCCATTCCAATCATTTACAAAAGGAATCCCTAAATCTAATAATTATAGAATGTGCAGAATTGGAATTTTATTCATAATTACCTTCATTGCACTAACCTCAATAAAAATGTAATTTTTTTGGATAATTTTATACATCATTAAAACTGTAATCGGGGCCAATATTTGCATAAACTCATTTAATACAGTGTATGTGCATAACTTAGGATATGAAAATGTTTAATTTAAGCCTTAGATATACCCTTACCATAAGACTTACGTGGCCAGTCGCTAGGCAAATAACCCAACTCTGCGCCAGCGATTGCTTTTTCGGGGCTCCCACGGGTGGCGCGTCAAGTCGTGCGTTGACAGACCACAAGATCCGGATTTCGTGCATGCACATGCGGAAATCCCGAGCTTGTGGGGCATTTCAAAGGGAATACGACAGCGTACTCTGAAAGTACGCCATCACATACACTGCAATTTCAGGGCCAATGTCTTCTGTTAAACAGAAATAGAACAGCACTCATCTTTGAAAGCAAAAATTATAATAGAATCAATGATCACCAATGCTTTTCAATCCAAATTGCAAAGCAAAACAAATTCTAAAGAATGTTCTCACTAAACTCTATTTCTAACCAAGTTTAACACATAGTATTGACCGTACATTTTTAAGATCCAACAAATTGTCCAGGCTGGGAGAAATTAGAAGAGGTGGGAAATCAGGTACGTTTCAGAAAAAGTGAAACAGAAAGGAGTGCTGCTAATCCTAGAAAGCAGTAATTCAGACAGTAGAAGAAATCTCCAGTCAAAGGATCAATAAGTGGTACTATTACTTTCAAGACAGAGTCAAGTAGATATCCGGTGAACAAGAACACTGATTATTTAAAGAAGAGAACTGAAATTAGATCGAACTATATAATCCTTCTAATCTTTTTCTGGTAAGAAATGCAGTCAAAGTAAAAATAAAAAGTCTTTGTAGAAACATTAGTCAACAGGTTCAGCCTTGGCTTAGTGGTTGCGCTGAGTCAGATGGTCGTGGTTTTGAGCACCACTCAAGATTTGTGCACATATTCTAGGCATACACTTTAGTGCAGTATTGAAGGGGTGCTGCACTATAAGAATTGCTAAAGTAAACATTGGTCCCTTGGAGGATGAGACTGGGGAATTAATAATGGGAAACAAGGAAATGGCAGAGACTTTGAACAAATATTTTGTATCTGTCTTCATGGTAGAAGACACTAAAAGCATCCCAATAATAGTAGATAATCAAGGGGCAAAAGGGAAAGAGAAACTTAAAACAATCACTAGAGAAAAGTACTAGGCAAACTAATGGGACTAAAGGCTGACAAATCCCCTGGACCCGATGACCTGCATCCTAGGATCTTAAAAGAAGTGGCTACAGAGATAGTGGATGCATTGGTTGTAATCTTCCAAAATTCCCTAGATTCTGGAAAGATCCCAGCGGATTGGAAAACCGCAAATGTAACGCCTTTATTCAAGGAGGGAGACAGAAAGCAGGAAACTATAGGCTGGTTAGCCCAACATCTGTCATTGGGAAATCCATTACTAAGGGAGTAGTAGCAGGACATTTAGAAAATCATAATAAAACCATGTTGACTCTGCTTGATTGTATGAAAGAGGAGTCATGTTTGACAAATTTATTATTAGAGTTCTTTGAGGATGTAACAAGCAGGGTGGATCAAGGGGAACTAGTAGATATAGTGTATTTGGATTACCAAAAGGCATTTGATAAGGTGCCACATAAAAGGTTACTACACAAGATAAGAGCTCACGGTATTGGGAGTAATATATTAGATAGAGGATTGGCTAACTAACAGAAAACGGAGAGTCGGGCTAAATGGGCCACTTTCAGGTTGGCAAATGGTAACTAGTGGAGTGCCACAGGGATCAGTGCTGGGGCCTCAACTATTTACAATCTATATTAATGACTTGAATGAAGGGACAGTGTACTGTAGCCAAATTTGCTGACGATACAAAGATAGGTGGGAAAGCAAGTGGTGAGAAGGATACAAAGGCCTGTATTTTCAGAATGGGAATCTTTTGGAGGCGGGACTCCCATTTGTCGTGTTTCAGTCCTGCCTCCAACAGCTTCTGGCCAACCAGCGGGATTTTCCTCTGACTGACCTTGTTAAGCCTGCCCGGTGGGCTCAGCAGGCCAATTAGGGTGAAGTCAGTGACAGAGCACGTCAACGTATGACATGTCATCTGTTAAGAACTTTTGAAAGAAGAAATGTCATTGTTTGACAGCTCTGTGAAGCTATCAAACACTGACATTCTGTGTAGTTTGACGAGTCCATATGTTCAGGACTCGTCAAACCTTTCTACTTTGCAGAAATCAGCTGGCTGTTGGATCGGAGGATGTAACAGCCAGTCTGTGATCTCTACAATGGAGATGTCAGGGACTCCGGCTCCAAAGCGGCTGAAGGCTGTAGGTAGAAACAAAGGTAAGTTAACATTTTCTAACACTTTACACTCACCTCACACACTTACCACTCCACACTTGCACCCATCACTCACCTCTACATCGCACTTTCAGACCCCTCCAACCCCCGCAGACCTCCTATTCACCTCCTACACCCCGGTGGGGTTTCCCCAGGTCAGGAAGCCCACACTTCACGATGAAAAATGGGGATAATCCTATTTTCTGCCTGTTAACTTCCTGTTAACAGGCAGTTAATAGGCTTTAATCCCTTCCCGCCTCCAAGGGACAGCTTCCCGCCTCCTGGCAAGAGGGCACGGAGGCGGGTTGGGGGTGGGATTGCCACCTGCCCCCAAATTCTGCAACTTTCTCGGCAGTCCCGCCTCCATACCCGCCTCCTCGGGGCTGAGAAAATCCAGCCCAAAGAGTCTGCAAAGGGATATAGATAGGTTTAGCAGATGAGTATACGGTGTGAAAATGTGAGGTTATCCACATTGGTAGGAAGAATAGAAAAGCAAAAAATTATTTAAATGGCGAGAGACTACAGAATGCTGCGGTACGGAAGGATCTGGGCGTCCTCGAACATGAAACACAAAAAGGTTAGCATGCAGGTAAGCAAGTAATTGGGAAGGCAAATGGAATGGTGGCCTTTATTGCTAGGGTGATGGAGTATAAAAGTAGGGAAGCCTTGCTACAACTGTACAGGGCGTTGGTGAGCATACACTTGGAGTACTGTGTACAGTTTTGGTCACCTTATTTAAGGAGGGATAAACTTGCATTGGAGGCTGTTCAGAGACGGTTCACTGGGCTGATTCCTGAGATGAAAGGGTTGTCATATGAAGAAAGGTTGAGCAGGTTGGGCCTATACTCATTGGAGTTAGAGGTGATCTTATTAAAACATAAGAGATTCTGAGGGGGCTTGACAGGATGTTTCCCCTCGTGGGGGAATCTAGAACTAGGGGGCATAGTTTCAGGATAAGGGGTCACCCATTTAAGATGGTGATGAGGAGGAATTTCTTCTCTCAAGAGGGTCGTGATTCTTTGGAATTTTCTTCCCCAGAGAACTGTGGAGGCGGAGTCACTGAATATATTCAACTTGGAGATAGGCAGATATTTGAGCTACAGGGGAGTCGAGGGTTATGGGGAAAAGGCAGGAAAGTGGAGCTGAGGCCAAGGTCAGATCAGCCATGATCTTGTTGAATGGCGGAACAGGCTCGAGGGGCCGAATGGCCTACTCCTGCTCCTATTTCTTACGTAATCGTTCAGATAAAGCATTAAATTGAGGCCCCCTCTACCCCCTCAGATGGACACAAAAGTTCCCATGACACTATTTGAAGAGCAAGGAAATTATCCCAGCCTCCTGCTAATATTTATCTCTCAACCATCACCATCAAAACAGATTATCTGGTCATTTATCTTATTGCTGTTTATGGGACCTTGCTGTTTGCCAATAGGCTGCCATATTTGTCTACATTAGAACAGTTCAAAAGTACTTCATTGGCTGTGAAGCATGTTGAGGCATCCAAGGGTTGTGAAAGGTGCATATTAATGCAAGTTCATTCCTACTTTTACTGGTACTCATGGCTCCAGACCAGAAGCAGCTTACGACCTATTCCTCACATTTGTGGCCCATGGAAGACCTACGGCTACATTGTACACCACCAGCTGCCATTTGCAACAATTCAAATTGTGGAATGATGCCAGCATTAGTATTAAATGTTACGTAGAATTACATAGAATTTACAGCACAGAAACAGTCCATTCGACCCAACTGGTCTATGCTGGCGTTTATGCTCCACACGAGCCTCCTCCCACACTACTTCATCCAAGCCTATCTGCATATTCTTCTAGTTCTTTCTCCCTCGTGTACTTATCCAGCTTCCCCTTAAAGGCATCTATGCTATTCACCGCAAATATTGTTCTCTATCCTCTTTCTATGCAAATGGATGCTATAGAATAGATGCTATAGGACCAACACAAAAGCAAGTGAAAGGGTTCTATTAAAACTATATAGCCTATAGCTTTTTCATTCTTAATGCTTCTTTGGGGAAGTTCCTGGACACTGCACAGTAACTCCCAAAGTAAGGTATGGAATCAGCAGCTCGCTGTGTGTGAATGCTGGTGTAAGCCCTCGTACCATCCCTCCATGATGTAGGATGGTACATCAGTCAAGAGTGGCTCTCACAAAAGACACAAATTTGTATGCCTTCAACACTTTGTAGGTTTAGAATATAATGATGTAGAAGAACTGGGCTATGCACAGGTGGAGTTGTGACTCCTCCCAACTCATGTTTTTTGCTGCCACTCTAATCCATTTGATGGTCCTGCCCAAAGTCATCATCAAACTTGTTAGAGGGGGTAAGTTGTTCTGGGCATTCCTGGTCCAGCCTGTCCCTCCTCATTTTCCCTGACCTATGGATTATCACAACTCCTCTACTACTGCCAGCTCTCTATGTCTCAGCAGGGTGACTACCCTCTGAAACTCTTGCTCAGTGATGTGTCGGATTATCTTTAACTCTATCTCAAGTTCCGAGAACTCAAACTCAAGTAATTTCAGTTGGGAGACACTTCCTGCTGATGTGCTTGTCTGAGTTAACATCTGTTACTCAAAACACCCACGTCCTGCAGGAACTGGACATCACTGTCCCTTCTAAACTGTACCATTTATAGCAAGAATGGCAGTACAAGTGTTAAATTTATATATTTAAAAAATCTAGTCACATTCAAATTAAACTGTTTTGCTTCCCCCCCCCCCCCCCCCCCCCCCTCCCCCGGGTGCACATCATTTGGTGGGGGTGGCTATTAAAACCAGCTTCACTTACAGAAATCAAATCCCAGCTTAACTCAATACAATATTGCAACATTTCTTTGGTTGATCGCTCATCAGTTTATTTAATTCATTTCCACCATGGTGTGTGTTATTTGTTCAGATAACTGTCTGCTTGGCAGCTTTTTAAATTAGACAGTTCACAAAGCTCCGGTTACTGTTTGAGGGATTTATCAGTCTGCCTCTTTTCAGATCATGGAGTTTAATTTGAAACTTTTTGAAGAGAGGTTATTGGACTTAAATCTCTGAGGAGCATTAAATAAACCAGAAAACTTATGAGCATATGAACAATGATAGACAGGAAAAGACCCTCTGGTCCATCCAGCCTGTCCCATACAACTTCTGTAGTTGATGAGAATATTTTAAAAAACTACGTAAATAAAGAACTTGCATTTGTACAACATCTTCCATGACCTCACGCACTAAAACGCATCACAGCCAATTACTTTTAAGTGTTGTTGCCGTTGCAGTGTAAGGCAGCCAAATTGTGTACAGCAAGGTCCCACAAACAATAATGAGGCAAATGACTAATTTGACTTCTTTTAGTGGTGTTGGCAGGACACCGGGAAAACTCCCCCGACTCTTCTTCAAAAAGTGCCATGAGATCTTGTTCAATCTGCCCTCTCAGGTGAATGTAAATCAGTTTAACGTCTCTTCTGTAAGATGGCACCTCGGACAGTGCAGCACTCCCTCAGTAATGCATTGAAGTGTCAGCCAAGATTATATGCTCCCCTATTCTTACTTGTTTAATAGTCAACCTCATCCAGAAACTGGCAAGCACAAGCTGGGGAGCATCAGCATTAGTGCTATGGACATCAGCGTGTACTCTGTAACCGAGTACTGTGCACCAGTATGGACCAGAAGTAGCCACACTCAACTTGATGTCCAACTAAACACTGGAATGCGGTGTTCAACAGAGTCCACAAAAATATATTCTGCTAAAAAAAAAGCTAAACACTAATGAGACACTGTGGATGAATAAAGCTATAAGGGAAAAATTGAGGGTAAGGAAAGAGGTATATATTAAGCACATTGGCAGCAAGGGAGAGCATGACAAGACAAAAAAACAATTCAGAAGACAAAGAGGAACTATGAAATTAAATTATCAAGGAACATAAAACAAAATAGTAAAATATTTTTAGACATGTAAATAAAAAAGGTCTGGATGGGAATAGGGCCACTAAGGGATGGACAGGTTAATACCACAGGCAACAATAGAGAGATGGCAGAGATATTAAATAATTACTTTGCTTCAGTATTTATCAGGGAGACAGAACAGGTGGCAATGACATCAGATGATGAGGAGAGTAGTAATGAGATAACTGCATTTAAAATAAAACGAGGAGACATATTAAGTAAACTAATGAAACTCAGGATAAAATCCCTGGTCCGGACGCATTACATCCACGCAATTCAAAAGAATCTAGGGAAGAGATCTTCTTCTCCTTAGGCAGTCCCTCGGAACCGAGGATGACTTCCTTCCGCATTAAAAATGAGTTCGCAGGTGACTGATTAGTCCAATGCAGGGCCTACAGTCTCTGTCACAGGTGGGGTAGGCGGCGGTTGGAGGGGCGGGTGGGTGGAGTGCTTGGGTTGACATGTGCTCCTTGCGCTGCCTGCGCTTGGCATCCGCTTGCTCCCGGCGAAGAAACTCGAGGTATTCAGCGCCTTCCCGGATGCTTCTCCTCCACTTTGTGCGGTCTTGGGCCAGGGATTCCCAGGTGTCGGTGGGGATGTTACACTTTTTCCAAGGAGGCTTTGAGGGTGTCCTTGAAGCATTTCCTCTGCCCACCTGGGGCTTTCTTGCCGTGCCGGAGCTCCGAGTAAAGCACTTGTTTTGGGAGTCTCGTATCGGGCATGCAGACAATGTGACCCGTCCATCGGAGCTGATCGAGTGTGGTAAAAGCTTCATGCTGGGGATGTTAGCCTGAGCAAGAAATCACTGATGTTGGTGCGCCTATCCTGCCAATGGATTTGCAGGATCTTGCGGAGGCAGCGTTGGTGGTACCTCTCCAGTGCTTTGAGGTGCCTGCTGTACATGATCCATATCTCTAAGGCATACAGCAGGGCGGGTATCACTGTTGCTCTGTAGACCATGAGCATAGTGCCGGGTTTGAGGTCCTGGTCTTCAAACACACTCTTCCTCAGGCGACCGAAGGCTGCACTGGCGCACTGAAGGTGGTGTTGGACTTCATTGTTGATGTCTGCCCTTGTTGACAGTAGGCTCCCGAGGTATGGAAAGTGGTCCACGTTGTCCAAGGCCTTGTCATGGATTTTGATAATCGGGGGGCAGTAGTGTGTGGCGGGGGGGGCAGGTTGGTAGAGGACCTTTGTCTTACGGATGTTTAGTGTAAGGCCTATGCCCTTGTACGCTTTGGTGAAGGTGTTGACGATGGTTTGGAGTTCGACATCCGAGTGAGCGCAGACGCAAGCGTCGTCTGCATATTGTAATTCGACGACAGAGGATGGGACGGCCTTGGATCTGGACTGGAGGTGACAGAGGTTGAACAGTTTCCTGTCTGTTCTGTAAATTAGCTCCACTCCAGTGGGGAGTTAACTGAGGGGGGAGATGGAGCATTGCAGCAAAGAAGATCGAGAAGAGCTTTGGTGCGATGACACAGCCTTGCTTGACCCCGGTTCATACGTGAATTGGGTCTGCGGTAGAACCGTTTGTCAGGATCACGGCTTGCATGTTGTCGTGAAGCAGGCAGAGGATAGTGACAAACTTTTGAGGGCAGCCGAATTTGAGGAGGACACTCCATAATCCCTCATGGTTGACAGTGTCAAAGGCCTTTGTGAGATCAAAGAAGGCCATGTACAGCGGTTGGTGCTGTTCCCTGCATTTCTCTTGTAATTGACGTGCGGTGAAGATCATGTCCATTGTGCCCCTTAGTGGGCGGAATCCGCATTGCAACTCTGGGAGGAGCTCTTTGGCCACTGGGAGAAGGCGATTGAGGAGGATTCTTGCGATGACTTTCCCTGTGGCAGACAACAGGGAAACTCCTCTGTAATTACCGCAATCGGACTGGTCACCTTTCTTGAAGATGGTCACAATTACGGCGTCTCTGAGATCTCCTGGCATGCTCTCCTCTTTTCCAGATAAGAGAAATGAGTTCATGAATTCGCGCCAGTAGTGCTTCTTCGCCATGCTTTAGTGCCTCAGCGGGGATTCCATCTGCTCCTGAGGCCTTGTTGTTCTTCAGTTGTCGGATGGCCTTTTCAACCTCATACAGGAAACTGTGTTATCCGGAGGCTAAATGTCCAGCAAGCTCAAGCCACCGGCAAAAATCAGGAGCCGTTTTGTTCTCGTGGCTTTTTTTTTCCCCCCCCAACAGTCAGGCTCTGCAAAGTCTCTCTGAAGCTGTTGCTAAGCGACAGAGACGCTTCCAAGGTACGGCCGACTGTTTAGAAGCTGTTGCTAAGCAACAGTGTTTGTTGCCAGATACGGAGCTGAAAAGCTCCGTATGCTTCAACATTAACGCTGGTTTGTCCCGCAGTTTTGAGGGAACGGCAACAGCTCGGTCCCGTCGGTGCTGGATAGCACAAAGTTTCCTGTACCGGGCTGGGGTTGTGCTGAGATGGTGGCGGGTAGCATGCTGTGGGATGGAGTTGAGGGCATTTGCATCAAAGACAGAGTCTCGGTTAAGGAGATCTTCGAAGTGCTACTTCCAGCGGGCACTGACTGCCTCTCTGTCCTTGATGAGTGCCTCTCCGTTCTTGGCCCGCAGTGGGGAAGGGCCTTGGGTGCTTGGGCCGTAGATGGTCTTGACTGCGCTAAAGAATCCACGTACGTCATGGTTGTCGGCTAGCTGCTGGATCTCCTGCGCTTTCTCCACCCACCATCTGTTCTTTAGGTCACAAGTTTTTTGTTGGACCTCGGCCTTCAGGCTTCTGCAGAGCTGCTTTCTTGCTCTCAAGTTCTGTTGCTGTTTCCAGATCAGGAATGCCTTGCGCTTGCGGCTTATTATCTCCTGGATATTCTCGTCAAACCAGTCTTGGTGTTTCCTGGTCGAGTGACCGAGCGTCTCTTCACAGGTGCTGACTTTGGAGGCCTTGAGTGCAGACCAGACGCTGTGGGCACTCTGTGTCTCTGCATCACTGGGAGTCATCAGGTTGTTTGTGAGGCGCAAGCTGAATAGGGCTTTCTTAGCGGGGTCTTTGAGTGCTCCAGCATTAATTTTCCTGCGGCATTGTTTCTGTTGCCACCGCTGTTTTGGGGCTACATTGATGGAGATGACAGAGCGGATTAGGCGGTGGTCTGTCCAGCAGTCATCAGCTCCCATCATGGCGCGGGTGATGCGGACATCCTTGTGGTCCCTCGCTCAGACGATGACGTAGTCCAGCAGATGCCAGTGCTTGGAACGAGGGTGCTGCCATGAAGCCTTGTACTTGTCTCTGACGGAACAAGGTGTTGGTTATGACGAGGCCATATTCTAAGCATTTCGACAGGAGGAGGGTACCGTTGGAGGTGGCTTTCCCTACCTCCTCTCTGCCGATCACACCGCTCCAGAGTTCTGTGTCCTTTCCAACTCTGGTGTTGAAGTCGCCAAGGAGGATCATCTTGTCGCTCGTTGGGACTCAGGACAGGGATTGTTCGAGGCTGGAGTAGAATTCCTCTTTGGTCTCTTCTGTGGCTTCCAGTGTTGAGGCTTACGCACTGATGACCGTAGCGCACTGGTTCCGGGCTAGGGTGAGTCGAAGAGTCATGAGGTGCTCGTTTAACCGCTAGGGGAGTCTCTGAGACGCCCAACCAGTTCATTTTTTATGGCGAAGCCTACCCCATGGAGGCGGCGTTCTTCTTCAGGTTTGCCTTTCCAGAAGAAGGTGCAAGCACTTCTCCTTGAGCTGGCCTTCCCCTGCCCGCCGGGTCTCACTTAGGGCGGCGATGTCAATGTCGAAGCGTCATAGCTCCCGGACAACGATAGCAGTACGGCGTCCCGGTCTGTCACTGTTGGGGTTGTCCATGAGGGTCCCGACATTCCAGGTCCCAAACTGCACTTTAAAGGGTGGAAGATGCCTGTGCGTGACTTCTTTTAACGGGGGGTGGTTGTTGCACACCAGCTACCACATGGGCTTGACAGAGAAATTCTTGGTCCAATGGCAAGTGGATCCAAGGAACGAACACACGCACGCACACGCACACGCACACGCACACGCACACGCACACGCACACACACACGCACACACACACACGAGATAGCAGACGCATTACTACACATATTTAGCAATTAGTTAGAAAAAGGTATAGTGCCAGAGGACTGGTGGATAGCTAACGTAATACCTATATTTAAGAAGGGAGATGGAACATGCCCAGGGAACTATAGACCAGTCAGCTTAACATCAGTGGTAGGTAAAATAATGGAATCCCTACTGAAGGAGAAAATGGAAGAACATCTAGAAACCAAGAATACAATAACAAATAGTCAGCATGGATTTCAAAAGGGAAAGTCGTACTTGACCAACCTAATTGAATTTTTTGAAGAGGTAACAGAGAGACTAGACAAGGGCAATGCAGTAGATGTAATTTATCTAGATTTTCAAAAGGCACCACATTAATCAATAAGATCAGGGAATGCGGAGTCAGGGGACAAGTAGCAGAATGGATAGCTAGCTGGCTTCAAGACAGAAAGCAGAGAGTAGGGGTAAAGGGTAGCGATTGAGAGTGGCAGAAGGTGGGAAGTGGTGTTCCACAAGGGGCCACGGTTGTTCACAATTTATATTAACGATTTAGACTTTGGAATCAAAAAAATTTTCTAAATTTGCAGAAGACACCAAATTGGGGGGGACTGCAACAAATTACAAGACGACATTAATAAACTTGCAGAATGGGCATATAATTGGCAAATTAAATTCAACACAGATAATTGAGGTATTACATTTTGATAAGAAAAAGAGAGGTCACATATTACTTGGAAAATAAGAATCTAAATAGGGTAGAGAAGCAAAGGGATCTCGGAGTACAGATACACAAATCACAAAATATCGACACAGATTAACAAGACCATAAAAAAAGCAAACCAAGCACTAGGGTTTATTTTTTTTTTTTTTTTTTTTAGAGGGATAGAATTGAAAAGGAGTGAAGTTATGCTAAACTTGTATCGATCCTTGGTTAGACCACACTTGGAGTACTGCCTACAATTCTGATCGCCATATCATAAAAAGGAAAGAGAGGCACTGGAGAGGGTGCAGAGAAGATTTACAAGGATGATACCAGGAATGCAAGGGTATACTTATCAGGAAATGATAAACAGGCTGGGTCTCCTTTCTCTTGAAAATAGAAGGCGGAGGGGTGGCTTAATAGAGGACTTTAAAATCATGAAAGATTTTGATAGAGTAGATACAGAGAGTGTGTTTCCACTTGTGGGGAAGAGCAAAACTAGAGGCCATCAATATAAGAGTCACCAAGAAATCAAATTAGGGAATTCAGAAGAAACTTCTTTACCCAGAGAGTGGTGAGAATGTGGAACTTGCTACCACGGAGTGGTTGAAGCGAATAGTACAGATACAGTTAAGGGACGGTTAGATAAGCATATGAGGGAGAAGGGAATAAAGGGTTATGCTGAGAGTTAGATGAGGAAAGACGGGAGGCTCGAGTGAAGCATAAACATCAGCATGGACTGGTTAGGCTGAATGGCCTGTTTCTGAGTTGTGTATCCTATGTAAAACCCTCAAGTCGACCTCAACACCCTGGCTGTCCGTACTGTCGCACAGCACTCTTCCATCCATTCACTGCGATGCCACAACCCACTGGGAAGTCCAGCGAATCGTGGAAAATGAACATCTCCCCATCCACCAGGATCTCAACAATGGCTCTCACCTCCGCTTGAAGACACGCAAGCCCTTTTGGACCCACACACTTAACCTTCGACAAAGCAACTTCAACTCTGATGATGCTTGAAAAGCCGAATTGAATTCACAAAAAGTCAGAAACAAACACCTCGTGAATGACCAGACGCAGAAGATTCTTGGCTTCAATCTTCCATGAAGCTTATGGACAACCCTAAACCACATCCAGGCACAATTATCTGGCTTAACCACCAAAATGTAAAATTATAGTTGTTGCTCTACACCTACATCAGCCATACAAAGTAGTAGTACAGGAAACTCTCTGATATCCGGCACTGATGTTACGGCACCAGCTCGGTCCCATCAAAAGTGCCGGACATACCAGAGTTAATGTTTAAACATATGGAACTGAGAAGCTCCATGTGAATCAACAAACCCTGTTGCTTAGCAACAGCTTCAAAACAGTTGGCTGCAGCTGCAAGCGTCTGTAGCTGAAGCTGTTGCTATAGCTACAGACCTTGCAGTGCTTGACTGGGGGGGGAAAAAAAGCAACAAGAACTAAAAAACAGGAAAACGGCTCCTGATTTTTGCTGTTAGATCGAGTATTCCGGACATAAAACCTCCGGATAAACCAAAGTTTCCTGTACTTGATTAATCCATTCTAACTCTTTGTTTCCAAGTACTTGTCTCAGGTATTCTTCTTCCTGGATCCCTTTATCCATTTTGGAGCAATAAATAACTCTCCATAAATTTATATTTCATTAGCTAAAATCTTAGATCCAATCAAGTATATTACAAAAACTCATCTGTTTCTCTGGATCACAAAAGCCAGAGCCTGCTAACTCTCAATTTATGTTTTATGTTTTCATCTCTCCCACTCTTTTCAACCTTGGTGGTATCCTGCTCTATGCTACTTTTCCTTAAATGAGAAAAATAAAATGAGAGGGAAGGTAAACAGAAAAACTCAGAATCCCTCCATAGAAAAAGGAATAGATAATGGGAAGAAATCTGCCAACAAAAATTAAAACATCTTCACAGATGCAAAATTGTAAAGGAATTCGATAGGGTAGAAACAGATAAACTATTTCCTTAGCTGGGGAATTCAGAACAGGAGGGCATAATCTTCCAATTAGAGCTAGGCCATTTAGGAGTGAAATCAGAAAGCACACCATTAATGGGTTGTGGAAATTTGGAATAAAAACAGAATATGCTCGAAATACTCAGCAGGTCAGGCAGCATCTGTGGCGAGAGAAACAGAGTTAATGTTTCAGGTTGATGACCTAAAAAGGGTAGTGGAAATTTGGAACTCTCTCTTCAGAAAACTGAAGAGGTTAGATCAATTGAAAAATTCAAAACTGAGATGCATGGATTTTTGTTAGGTAAGGGTATCAAAGGATATGCATTAAAGGCAGGTAAATGGATTTGATGTTCAGATCAGCCATAATCTAATTGAATAGCAGAACAGGCTTGAGGGGCTAAATGAGCTATTCCTGTTTCCATGTTTCTACATCCCAAAAAGAGAGTACAGCATCCCCTCTAACTGCTCCCACTTTGCTTGAAAACACCCAAATGTATGTAACAAGGGAGATGAGCCATGAAGAGACAAAGTTTACCAAATAAAAATGTGGATGATAAATGAATGTATAACACTACAAACAAATTTGGAAAGCCCACAGCAGTCAAAAGTAGTAGCAAGATGACAATCACTAAATTATGCCCAAGATCAGCAATTTTAAAAGATGTACAATAAAGCAAATGTGAGAAATTCATAGTGGCAAACTTTGAAATGGCTATCTGGACCCAAAAGTATTACAGGTATATAGATATTGTTATATATTCTATTTTTCATGTAGATTTCAATAAATTTGCTTATTATTTAAGGAATTAAATGAGGTCTGATCTCGTGAAGCTTTACTGTAATTTGAGGACATGAAAGGTGTCCTGTGGAAACACACAATAGATCCAGCAGTTAAAGTAATATAAATTCTGTAAGTTATCCTGAGCTTGCTATCAAAAACTTACTAAAAATCAAAGCCACTGCAGACCCTCGAGACCCTCAGGAGCCAAGATGCAGTTACGAGAATAATCTAAAAATACAGAAGGTGAATTTTAAAAAGTTCTCAGTATGTGGGTGACACTAGCAAGACAGGTGGATGTAAAAAATCCCATGGTGCTAGTTCGAAGAAGAGCAAGGGGGTTCTCTCTGGTGTCCTGGCCAATATCTGAAAAAAACCCAGATTATCTAGTTATCACATTGCTGTTTGTGTGAGCATGTTGTGCGCAAACTGACTGCCGTAAATTAGCTTTCCTACATTACAAAATTGACTACACTTAAGTACTTCATTGGCTGTAAAGTGCTTTGCGAGTTCCTGAGGTTGTAAAAAAAAAGCTATATAAAGACGTCTTTTTCTTTTCGGCAAGGTAAATGCAGGGTCAAGGATAATGGGGCAAAATTTATGGTCGGTATGACTGCGTACTCTGAGTATGCTGTCGCACCACTTTTGTAATGGACAGCAAGTTCGGGATTTCCACATGCGCTTGCGATCCCGAACTTGCGATGTCAAGTTTCGACTTGAAATTATGTATGAAAATTTTACAGCTGGTGCCAACACCTTTAATTATAGCTCTCTTTGTCCTTTCAGCTTTAGAAAGGGTCCAAGTTCCTGAAAGTACCCTGCTCCCTACCCATTCATGTCTCCACCTCCCACCACCCCCACAAAAAATACATCAGAAAAGTTGAGGAATTAATGGGATGTCTTGATTAAAAACTGTTGAAACAAATATATAACATTCCAAGACTTAATTTGATTACTTTCTCTAAAGAAACAAAATATCAATTTATGTGGATAATAATAAAGGCCAACTTTGAGAATAATCGCAATGTAAAAAATGCTACACTAGAATATAAAACTTTAGATAATTAGCGATTTTATTGCAGATCTGCTAGAAAATGCGAGTCTTTTCCCTTTCCCTAAAAAAGTACAATTGTGTTCTTCCTGCAAAAGTTTGAATTGATTATTTAGATATATTTGCAATGTCAATATTACCAGCTCAGGATTAATAAATATGCAAATGAACTGCTAGCCTCTAGGACTACAGTGCAGTAAAACAGAGACGTTTCCTAAAACTGAAGGAATCAAGCCCCTTACCATTCTCAGCATGTTGGATGCATCAGGTACCTCAGAGCTTTACGCTGCGCTCCTGGGCTCTGTGATGCACTACGCTGCACACATCTCTGCAGCATCTGACTAAGTTTACGTGTGGGGCCTCGCACCAGGTAAGTGCTATACCGCCGACCGCAATTTCAGGGCCAATGTTGTGGTAAGCTCCTAGGCTTGCCAAGAAATACAGATCATATAAACTGTAATGTTCATATGACATTGATATATTGTGTTGCCAAATGTTGAGGATTGATATAGAATCTAATTTGATAATAAGGCTGTTTTCTATTAACATGGCTAGCTGTTATCAAATTGAAGCCCTTGTACATTTATTGATGTGGCTGAAACACTATTTAAATAAGTCTCAATTACATTGTGATGTAAATATGATTAACAAGGAATTTCATGTTGTAATAGTTGATTCAAATATTTGTCAGCGATGGTTAATTTGCATTATTACATTTAGCTATTTAACTTCGTTTTAAATATTTGATGGGCTTCAGGAGAATCAATAATTGTCTAAAAATGGAAAGAGGCAACAGCACATAGTGTAATGGTTCTGACCATATATACCTGTACATTTGGTTCTGTATATACAATCAGCAACCCCTGAAGGCAGGTCCTAATGATCTCTTTTGAACATTTGTTCAGAACATGCAACGTGCTATTCTGTGTATCCTTGCATGTGAAGTTCCCTTTCCTGGCTTTTTACAAAAGCCTCTATACTATTTGTACTTTTTCCTCACTGTGGTTTCAATCTTACCGACACTGTAACTGTTATTGCTGTGATTACAGATTTTAGCTGCTGCCTCTGGCCACTCATTTTCTTTTGTGCTTGCTCTTAAATTTAAGGACAGAATTTGGCAAAAAGAATAAAATTTGACACTAGAGGAATGTTTTCCTGATAAGAAGTGGTAATTTTTGATATCCGTTGCAGTCATGTGGCTCAAATACATTTTATCTATGAGTGATCTACATTAAATCTCAGGAAAGATTCCACACGTGCTGCTGATGTGCTTGTAAAGTGGGAAACAAGATCCAACATAGTTATTAGTGCATCTGGGGGTTATAGTTTTTCTCTTCTAAAGTTCTCACCTTCCCTTCATTGATTCTGTGATCCTGTGAAAGGCTAACCGAGATAAGATCTCGAGGAACATTTCAGTGATTGCTTCGGGAGTCACAGGCTTCTAATAAATATAAGTATTTTTGTTTTACAGTCTCAACATTGGTCAGTTGAATCAGTAATAAAACAGGGACCATGCTGAAATCTAGCCTATGCATGTAACATATTAGGGGGAAAAATTTGGTATTGAGCATTTCGGGGTGCTAACATCGGCCAGCTGAAAATTTAGCGCCCACGCAAATTATCGCCGGCGACTGCGAAATTCGTCTCCAGCGCCCCTGGGGTTGATTGAGTGCTACACGCTTCTCTTAGGGCGCTAATGTCGGGGAACTGGGCGCTACCTCAGTGCGCTACTCAAGCTCAGGTGCCGTCAATTACCTAGTATTCAGACAAACTGGCGCCTTCCAGTTCTTAAAGGGGAGGGTCAATTATGCTGCACAGCCTCACCCTGATCATTGCTGCATTTGACCTGGGCCTGCAAGGAGGTGCAAATCTTGAACCACGAATAGCATGGTTGCCCAGAGGCCCAGGGAGAGAGGTCACTGGTTTAGCGACCAAGCATTGGAGGCTCTGGTTGTGGAATGCCGACGGGCAGTGCTGTTCCCAGACACTGGCAGGAGGCCATTGCCCTGGGAGTTCACAAGGGTGTGGAGGGAGGTGGCCCAGTAAGTCTCGTCCAGAAGCCTGATCCAAGGGACTCACACCCAGTGCTGTAAGAAGTTCAACGACCTCACTCGTGTGGTCAGGGTGAGAAGTTGCTTGAAATACCTCTACATCCCACCATCTCAACCTCACTCTGTGCACAGACAGTATAAACTGCCAAATCCCCAATACTCACCCAACAATTATGCCCATCTACTAAAAGGCACAGCCACATCTCACAACTTGCAGACATTAACGGCTATTCAACTATGGTAGGCACATCTGCCAAACACGTGACTGCACACTCACTCACACGCTGTCCTTATTCTTGCAGGCCAAGCTTTCTCATAAGAGGGAACAACAACGCACGGGAGGAGGTCAGGTGGAGCCGCACCCTCTCTCACAGCTGGAGGAGCGAGTGCACAGAATAATCGCGAGCCATGTCATGGGCGCTGCGGCAGTTGGAGAGATCGACCACCTTGGGGACAGCAATGATATGTTCATCATCTCTCTCCTCTCATACCACTTCCCCCTCACAACACAAGCCCTTCCCACTTTCCATCTAAGTACAATGGGGGAAAAATTGGGTGGCGCCCCCTTTGAGGCACTAACTTTGCTGGGCGCTACTTTCAGCGCCCCAGCAGCAGAAATTGGATGGTAGCGCCCCAAGCATGAGGCGGGGCGCTACTGGAAGTGCTCCCTCTTGGGGCGCTCCAGCCCAATATCGTAGTACTACTTGCCGCAGCGCCACACACGCCGCAGTATTGCAGGCCTTCTTCCCATTATTAAAGGAGGGGGGACTTGCGCAGCGTGAACCGGGGCCCCGCTGGGCCACCAGGGAGAGGGGTGCTGGAAAGAGCCTGGTACTCAAGGAGTGCTGGGCTGCCCGATCGTGGCCGGCACCACGCGTGAGGAGGGCAGAGGGGGCAGCTGCTGGCAGGCGGCCAGCAAAAAAAAAAAAAAAAAAATGGCCACCTGGCACCTGCCCTTTAAATATCGCCACCCTAACCGCACGTACACTCCCAACCCTAGCGTCCGGCGTAGGTCAGGAGGGGCGACCCAAGTTTACGGCCGGGGCACTGCGTACGCCGATGAGGTCATCGCCGGAGATGCAGTGCCACGGAGCCCTACCGGCTACCGCCACCACTAAGCTCCCACTGAATTTCACGGGAGGCGTAAGCGGCGCTACGCCTGGGCGCAAGTTGCTTTGTTCCGAGGTGCAGAGTGGATAACCCTTGTCCCCAAGGAGCCAGCCACGAGCTTGATGCGGTGGTTGGAACAGTTCTGGGACACCAGTCTGGCGCAGGATGAATGAATCGTGGCTGCTGCCAGGAAAGCGGGCATTGACGGCGAGAATGCGCTCTGTGGTCACACACCAATTGCACGTTCAGAGAGTGGTAGCCTTTGCGGAAAACCTCTGCATTTCCATGAGGTGCCTGCAATGCCACGTGCGTGCAGTCAATGGTGCCCTGAACCATGGCGAAGCCTGCTATCCTAGCGAAGCCACATGCACATTCATGCCGTTTTTCTCTGGTCATGGGGAATGAGATGCACTCCCTCCTCCTTTTGTAGAGAGCATTTGCGACCTCCCAGATGCAGCAATGAGCAGCGAACTGGGAGATGTTAGCAACAGCCCCTGTTGAAGCCTAGCAGGAGTCGCTAGTGTAGAAATTGAAAGCCACTGTCACCTTCACTGGCACCGACAGACAAGTCCTGGTCCGGAGCGGAGGCTGGAGCTCTGGTTGCAGGAGGTGGTAGAGCTCTGTGACCACCTCCTTGCTGAAGCGGAGACTTCTGAAGCACTGCTCCTCAGACAGATGGGTATTTGAGGATTTCTCCCGGAATACCCTGGGAGGGCAAGGTCTCCTGTGGAGAGCCCTGTTGGCCCTCCTGCCTCTGGCCACATTTTCCACTCTCTCTCTCTCTCTCTCTGCCTCCGACGGTGAAGCTGGAGGGCGAGGCCCCGTGCCAGTACTGAAAGGATTTTTACTTGCCCTAGCCCCTTTGGGGCTATCCCGGATCAGGCATATTTCTCAGATGTTCACCTTCAACTAAAGGTTGAGGTAGTCGAATCCTAAAGACGCTTAACTGGGTCTAAAGGTAAGGGCTATCTCTCCCTAAAGGAAAGGAACAACCCGATAATGTTACCGTCCTCCAGATAGCACTTTTAATAAGTTTAGCCAGACAGTAAAATCCCAGATATTATGAGGGTCTGGAAATTTGCTTCAGAAATTGTAACTCTTCACCAAAGTGTACAAAGATTGGGTTCGCGAGTTATTGATACAGAAGACTTATACGAGACAATTCTAAAAATAGAGATTTATTAAAAAAAACGACATGCAATTTACAGTTGCTAAATCAGTCAATCGCAACATTAACAGTTTTAAGAGAAAAAATGCAATCTTATTCTTAGAGAATCCTGCTTACAAATCTTAACTTCGTTCCAGTATTTCAGTTCTTAAACTTGTCCTTTTACAGGATATCCATCAATTATCAAGGTAGCAGTTACCTTCAATCCCCAAGGTACAAAAAAGAGTGAAGAACTGCAGAGCCGTCCCTGTAGTCGAGAATTGTTTTGCCCGTTAAAGCGAGTCTGATTTGAGACTCCAATATTTATATCCCTTTTTCCATAAGGTTTCTGTTAATCCAAGTTAATTATCACTAATCATCTTTTAGCTGATCTACTGAAATTCTTACTGCCTCATCATCAATAGCTATTGGGAGTTTACCATATGTGGGCAAAGGGCAGATGTACCTTACCTCATGTCATTCTCAAGGGGTTTTAATCAAGATCATTCATCCAGGGCTGACCATTGTTTTATTTTAATAAGGTTACCCATTCGGGGCCACCCATTCTTCTGTTTCAATAAGGTTACTTATTCAGGGTCAACAACTTGTCTTATTTCAATAGCCAGAATTCTTTCATAGCTATTTCATAGTTAGGTTTCTAAATTTCCAAACCCAGTTTGTCATGTTCCAAAGAATTAATAAGGTAGAGTTCCTTATAAGGTACTCTTCAGGGTTATCTACTATCTTATCTCAAGGAGGCCAGAATTCTTTCGGGAGGTAGGATTTCCAAATCCAGCTTGCCATGCCTTCCTTTAAAAAGTTATATAGTGTATTTTTCTAAAAAGGCTATAGTGTATTTATCTTATATAGCATATTTTTCTAAAAAGGTTATAGTGTAGTGGCACTACCGAATGTCTCTTACCTGTTGTACATAATTCCCTTCAACTTACCTATGTTGTGCTGTGTTGCATGTTCGGGCCATTGCCCCTTTAGGAACGCGAGCCGGGCCAGCTCGGTCTCCCGCGGCAATCGCCAGCCCAGCTCGGTCTCCCGCTCCTTCGGCCGCAATGGCCAGCTCCAATGCCGGGTGCCGGGTAAACGCGGCGACGTCATCACGCGAGTCACGCGACCACCCCAAGCGTTGGCAAACGCGATGACGTCACGTCGCAAGTCACGTGACACCCCAAGCGCAGGAAACGCGATGACATTATCGCACAAACCTCTGGACTGCCTAGTCAGTCCTCGTGGAGCCTCCGAACTGACTAGGCCTATATTCGATGTTCTCCTGTAGTTATCTGTTAAACTCCGTTACTTATCATTAAACCTCGTTGATTTGATCGCCTGAGTGGACCTCAGTCTTTTGGATAGGAACTAGACATTCCTACAATAGTGTATTCTTCACAGTACAGCCCCTATTAACTCTTTTAAATGTGGTAGTACTAAAGGGTACAAAATGGGAACCTGATAAATCTTGCTGGCGACCAAAACTCCTTCAAGCAGGATAGCGTTAAATCTCTCCAGATGCCTCTCTCCCTCTCTCAACCTGCATATGCAGAATTGATTGCCGACAGGAAAAAATAGGAAGCACACGCCTTTAAATAGCGCTCCCCCAGCTTCCAGCTGACTGCAAACCACCATCCTAGTGGCAGGCACTGAGGCAGGGAGTGAGAATCAATTTCCGGTCCATGGCAATGCACGCTTGGATGGCGTTACCACCATGATCTCCTGCGCCCGTAGACTAAGTGTTTAGTGCCACCGCAAACCATCAGTTAATTTCGCGGGCACCACTAAAATTGCCGCGCATGGGCGGTAAGTCATTAGCGCCCCACAGAGGCACTAACCAACCGAATTTTTCCTAAGATTCTGAGGGGGATTGACAGAGATTATTTCCCCTGGCTGGAGAGTCTAGAACTAGGGTGCTAGTCTCAGGATAAGGGGTTGGCCATTTAAGACTGAGATGAGGAGGAATTTCTTCACTCAGAGGGTGTGAATCTTTGGAATTCTCTACCCTAAAGGGTTGTGGATGCTCAGTGATTGAGTATATTCAAGGCTAAGACAGATAGATTTTTGGACTTGAGGGGAATCAAGGGATATGGGGAAAGTGGAGTTGAGGTGAAAGATCAGCCATGATCTTACTGAATGGCGGAGCAGGCGCGAGGGGCCATTTGGCCAACTCCTGCTCCCAATTCTTATGTTCTTATATTCTAAGGAAAAGTTAGTTTTCCACACTGTCCATCAACCAGCTATGATGGCACTATAAGCCTGATATTTCTCTTTCATTGTCTTTTTTGTACCATTTAGACATTTGTGGGTTGTAATTCTAAAAGTAATGGAAGCATTTGGGAATTCTCATCTGGGGAAGCACTAGTATTCTTTGTGGAAGTTTTGCTTTGAATTTGCAAAGACAGCTGGTCCATTGCAGGTTTATTTCTAGCCTTGATCATAGGTTGATAGGCTGGCTTACCTCAGTTGTTCACACAATTGCATTCATGATCCTTGAATTTAATAGCTTTTATTTAGGGTTGATTAAATGTAGAACTGACTCTAGATCCCTTCTTTTATGCTAAAATTTTGTGTAATAGATGGCAAAACTGACTATTAACTTCTCATTCATCAAGAGGAAGAGTTTGAAAGACCCAGTCGAACAGAGAATTCATCAGTATTGGAGTTGGGAAATTAAGCGGAGACACCTTTCTAGGCTTGACACCCCCACCAGCTCAAGTTACACTGTTTATGTAGACTGTGTTTCTCACTTTTGTTCCTAGCTGCAGAAAACCAAAACTTTTGCTCTGACACAATTGCAGATTTTCCTGCCCAGAGATTTGCCAGCTGAGTCGTTATCAAACCAGCTACTGCCCTCTTAGATCAGGGCTGCTAGTAATTATTTCCTGCTGAGCTGTGCGAGGTATTGTAAAATAATCGATGTGAACAACAACCACAACTTACATTTATATAGCGCCTTTAACATGGTAAAATGTCCCAAGGCGCTTCACAGGAGTGTCATAAAACAAAATATGACACCGAGCCACATAAGGAGATATTAGGACAGGCTTGATCAGATATTAGGACAGACTTAATCAAAGAGCATCTTAAGGAGGAGAGAGAGATAGAAAGGTGGAGAGGTTTAGGGAGGGAATTCCAGAGCTTAGGGCCTAGGCACCAATAGTGGAGCGATTAAAATCAGGGATGCGCAAGAAGCCAGAATTGGAGAAGTGCAGAGATCTTGAGGGTGGTAGGGCCAGGAGGTTGTTAGAGATAGGGAGGGATGAGGCCATGGAAGGATTTGAAAACAAGTGAGAATTTTAAAATTGAGGCATTGCCGGATCAAGAGCCAATGTAGGTCAGTGAACGGGACTTGGTGAAGTTAGGATACAGGCAGCAAATTTTGGATGAGCTCAAGTTTATGGAGGGTGGAAGTTGTGAGGTCGGCCAGGAGAGCATTGGAAGAGTCAAGTCTAGATGTAACAAAGGCATAGATGAGGGTTTCAGCAGCAGGTGAGCGGAGGCAGGGGGCAATGTTAGAGGTGAAATTAGGCGGTCTTGGTGATGGAGCGGAGATGTGGTTGGTAGCTCATCTCGAGGTCAAATATGACAGCAAATTGCAAATGGTCTAGTTCAGCCTCAGACAGTTAACAAGGAGAGAGATGAAGTTGGTGGCGAGGACCGAAGACAATGGCTTTGATTACTGTGATGTTTTTAATGCCACTCTATTGTCTCAGGCCCACTGAATAGACACTTCATCTGAATCTAGTCTGCATTTCCCAGAAGCTGTGTTTGTCCTGTGAATTTAACCTATTGAGAGCTGAACTTAATTGATTATTTTGCTATAAATTACATTGAAATACTTCCATGGCCAAATAACCAGAAATCCCAAAACTTGATAGTTTTTTATACATTGTACTTTTATTATTTAATTATTCTTATCCATTATTTACGATTTAGCAGTATATGAAAAATTGATTTTGGTCTTTAAACCTTTGATCTGAATGATAAAAACGTAAGAACATAAGAAATAGGAGCAGGAGTGGGCCATTCGACCCCTTGAGCCTGCTCCGCCATTCAATAATATCATGGCTGATCTTCTACCTCAACTCCACTTTCCTGCACTATCCCCATATCCCTCGATTCCCTTAATAGCAAAAAGGCTATCAATCTCGGTCTTGAATATACTCACAACTGAGCCTCCACAGCCCTCTGGGGTAGAGATTTCTAAAGATTCACCACCCTCAGTGAAGAAATTTCTCTTCATCCCAGTCCTAAATGGCCGACCCCTTATTCTGAGTCTGTGACCCCTAGTTCTAGACTCCCCAGCCAGGGGAAACATCTTCCCTGCATCTACCCTGTCAAGCCCTGTAAGCATTTTGCATGTTTCAATGCGATTACCTCTCATTCTTCTAAACTCCAGCGAATATAGGCCCAGTCTACTCAATCTCTCCTCATAGGACAATCCCCCCATCCCAGGAATCAGTCTGGTGAACCTTTGTTGCACTCACTCTATGGCAAGTACAGGTAGACTATCCTTTATCTGAAAACCTCGGGACCAGCCGTGTTTCGGTTTTAGGAAAATTTCGGATTTCGGAAGGTGCGCGAAAACACTTCGGTTTTCAGAGGTAATTCGGTTTTCGGGAGTGCGGATAAAGGATACACTATCCCTTATCCGAAAATAACGACTATAAATACTGTAGTTACAGGGATAAATACTGTAGTACAGTTTATTTGTAAGGAAAACAGTCAGTAAAACTTCAAACATGTACAGGTACAAACTAATCTAAATACCTGTACATAAACATGCAATAAAGGTACATTACATCTGGCTTGAGGATCTTGGAGAAGATGGTACATCAGTGTTGTCATCATGTTGGAGTTGGACATCTGAAGATGGGCCAGGAACAGGATTCTCAAGTGATGAAGCATGACTACGACAGACGGCCTTTTTAAAGACTTCTTCCAGTGTCATCTGTCTCATTAACATTGGTTTCTGTCTAAGCAGTCTCTCTTTAATTGAGTAAACTTGCATAATCTCTTGCTCACTGATAAATGCACGTTTTTCAAGGCCAGCAATTAACTGATCACACATTGTCACCATATTGTCTATGGGGATTTTTTCACCTGTGTTCACAATGTCATCATCATCATCACTACTGTCCTCATGCTTGTCTTTATTTAACACCATTTCAGCAATTTCCCCATCACTCAATGAATTCACAACAGGTGCATCATTGTCAATGTTCAGCACTTCTTCGATGTCAGCTTCCTCTAACGTATTTACACTTTCGGATGATAAACCTTTGGCGTAAGTGAGGAGGTTTGATATCATCTTCTCCTGACTGACAGGAAATCCTTCAAACTCGTCATCTGCAGGTCCTTCTTCATGAAACATCGTTGAAGGCCAAAGTCTGTGCCAAGCATTTGTTAATGTTGGTTTGTCAACATCGTTCCAAGCATTAGCAACTGCATAAATGGCATCCTTAACATTGAATTCTTTCAGGAAGCTTTGGATTCCTTCGCCTCTGTTGATTGCATCAAGCATAGAGTTCAAAAAAATGTCTTTATACTTGCTCTTCATGGAGCGTAAAATTCCTTGGTCACAAGGCTGTATTAAAGATGTCACATTAGGGGGAAAGTTAATGCCGAAAACATAACTTTTCACAAGAAGTTCAGGAGGGGGATGTGCGGAGCAGTTGTCCAGGAACAATAAAATGTTGCAGTTTTCTTCCAGTCCAACTTGCCTGCAATGAGCTCGTGTCGCTGGTACGAAGTGGTTATTGAACCAGTGAGAAAATATTCCTCTGGTTACCCATGCTTTCCTGCTCGCATAATAATGCACAGGTAAATTGCATACACCTTTCAAACATCTCGGATGTTGGCTTTTTCCAATCACTACCAACTTTAACTTGTGTGTGCCTGCAGCATTGGCACACCCAAGAACAGTCAACCTGTCCTTAGCATCCTTAAAACCTGCTGGTGCACTCTCATCAGCCGTTGCTAATGTTTTTCTAGGAACGTAGCGCCAGAACAGAGCTGTTTCATCAGCATTGTAAATTTGTTCAGGACCGAGGTTTTCATCCGATATTATTTTTGCAAACTCATCTATGTAATTTTCAGCTGCTTCATGATCAGCAGAAGCTTTTTCACCACAGATTTTCAGATATTTTATACCATGACACTTCTTAAATTTATGCAGCCAACCTTCTGAATATTCACACTCAACTTCAATGTTCAGTTCTTCATGGTATATTCTAGCTTGCTTCATGACCATCAAACCAGTCAGTGGCACACGTTCACCTCTGCGTTGTCGAATCCACTCAATCAGCACACGGTCAAGATCTTCATTTTTTGCCCTATGCAATGTTTTCCTAATTTTCATTAGTTTATGGTCATCACTGTCAGTGTAAAATTTCAACAACTTGTCTTTCTGTTTCTTTAAGTCATATACGGTGGTACTTCCCACACCATATTCTTCAGTAAGATGTCGCACAGACACACCACGATCAAGCTTCTGCAATAACTCCACTTTCTGCGATATCGATAATGAGTGATGCTTCCTTCTCTGCTTCTCACTGTTACCCATTGGGGTATCTGCAGCTCTTTTTAGCATTTTCACAAATTGTTAAAAGCCAGCAAATATCTAAGAGAGCAGCAAATATCTAAGAGAGCTGCAAATATCTAAGAGAGCAGCAAATATCACACAGAGCAGCATAACACCTGCGTGGGTCAAGCATCGGCAGCGTCGGGTCATGCTTTGCGCCACTTTCGGCTTTCAGAGGTTTTCTGGTTTCGGATGTGCGGATAAAGGCTGGTACACTTACGCTGAGCGATTTCGGTTTTCAGAAGTGCGGAAAAATGCTACACTATCCCTTATCCGGCTAGGCCTGTAAGTCGTGCGCCACTCTGGTCATGTCGTGCGCACGACTTACGCTGACCGAAAAAACCTTCGGTTTTTAGAGGGTTTCAGTTTTCGGAAGTCCGGATAAAGGGTAGTCTACCTGTATATCCTTCCTTAGGTAAGGAGACCAAAACTGTACACAATACTCCAGGTGTGGTCTCACCAGGGCCCTATATAATTGCAGTAAGACATCTTTACTCTTATACTCAAATCCTCTTGTAATAAAGGCCAACATACCATTTGCTTTCTTATGTCATTTGTAATTATGTAATATGTCATTTTCAGAGAGAGATCAATAACACAGTGCAAGGCTGCTTTTTTTTGATCAACTGTATGTCTGACATGGATGGAAATCTAGCACCATGCTTGAGTCTCTAAACTAAATGAGAGAACTCCACACATGTAGAGCTTCCGTTTGTCTAACAGAGTGCACAATCTCTCCCTGCAAGGTCATGCCCCACTTACTGAAGTCCCCTTGTTCTAGATTTAGAACAGAGAGAAAGAGAAATTTATTTACAAAGTTGTACGTCTCTGAAATTCACTTCCTGAATTGGTGCTCAAGGCATAAACTTTCAAGATTCGATTGGATAGGTAGATAAAGGAAAAAGGGATAAAAGGATATGGGAACAGGATTGGTAAATGTGATTAGGTCTATTTGCTTATGTGGAGAGTAAACTTCAATATGAACTGCTTAGGCCAAATGGCCTGTTTCTAATATATTTCTATGTATATCCATTCCTCCATCCGATCTTTGTTTTACAATGAATGCTCTTCAACATTCTCATGTACCTTAACTCCAATAAATCCTTCAACAATGTATTAAAGCATATTGTGAATTCCTAAGCTATAAATCGAATGCATCTGCACCGATATATTAAAAAAGTACAAAACATTATTTGTACATTATTCCCAGATGGCCTTTTATCTACCTCTTTATTGTTTGAGAGGAGATAACTTATTTAGTTACTGGTCTTCTCACTGGTCTTCTCATCTTCTATCAAGTAAATTAATCACCCTGTCAGAGATAGAAAGTAGGTACTACTGTTAAATTGAAAAAACAAACAAACAGGTCACATACATCATTAAATCTCTGAATCTATCTGCAAGTGGCTAAGTTGTATCGGCAGCCACTGCTTGGGTATCACTTCAAACTAGGGGCTGTAAATAAAGCCTACTTTAGCCAGATTACTGTTTGGACTAACATACAATGACAATGTTTCAACAACAACTTGCATTTATATAGCACCTCTAATGTAGAAAAATGTCACAATGCGCTTCACACAATTACCAGACAGAAAAGAAAACCCGAGCCAAAGAAGGAGATATTAGGAGGGGACGACCGAAAGCTTAATCGAAAAGGTGAATTTTAAAGGAGAGTCTTAAAAGAGAAAGGAGGAGCGGTTTAGGGAAGGAATTCCAGACCATGGGGCCTAAATGGCTGATGCCACGGCCCCCAATGGTGGGGTGAAGCGAGTGAGGAATGGACAAGAGCCCCGAGTCGGAAGAACAGAGTTCTCAGAGCATTGTAGGACTGGAGGAGATTAGAGATAAGGAGGGGCATGGCCACGAAGGAATTTCAATTTTTGCAGACCGTGAACCAAATGTAGGTTAATGAACACAGGGGTGATGGAGGAGCAGAACTTGGTACTGGATAGAATATGGGCAGCATAATGTTCAATAATCTGAAGCTTATGGAGGGTGGAGGATGAGAGGCAGGCCAACAGAGCATCGGAATAGTCGAGTCTGGAGGTAACAAAGGCATGGACGACAGATTTAGCAGTAGGTGGGCTGAGACAATCTGGAAGCGGGCAATGTTACTGATGTGAAATAGGTGGCTTTTGTGATGGAGCGGATATGGTGTCAAAAGCTCACCTAGCTCTCAAATATGACACCAAGGTTGCGAACAGTCTGGTTCAGCCTCAGACAGATGTTAGGGAGAGAGGGATGGAGTCAGTGGATAGGGCTATCGCACACGATAGCTCTACTTTCTAAACAAAACATGCGGCCACTTGTTTTGCACTGTAGAAAAATTACACCTGTCCATTTTCAGAAAGGCAAAATCTGGAGAGGCAGAAGTAACCGCATAGGGCATCAATGATTGTATGTGCATTGAGCATACACTTCCTTTGGCCATCGCCCTTTAGTGTATCCCTTGACTCAGAGTAATCAATGAAATGCACCCTGGTATTGTTGGATGTGAACAGTAAATAAACATAGTGGCTTTCATAAACATAACTTGCATATGTACACAATCTGCAATATGTGCATCGGTTTGTGAAAATTTACCTCATGAAATATTCAAAGGTTCATGATTTATACAGTTTCTTTTAGTGTTAGGGGTGAAAGTGAGGGAGGAATGTACATCTGTTGTGAAAGAACTTGGAAAATAAATAATTAATGCTTCCCCTGCCCATTGCAGGTAAACAATTAGTATCTTGGAACAGGTGTTCTAATCAGATACAGAGAAAAACACCTGCCTATCTTTCTCAGCTAGATTCTCAGACTAAAGTAAAAAACTGATGAGACCTTTATATGAAACTTCAGTTCATACATCCAGATTTGTACCATTGCCCTGATTGCTACCATGAAAAGTAGCCAGAAAGCAAAAATCTACGATCATCACAATAGTACACACCCTTCTTTCTGTTCAGTTGGTAGCATTCTTGCTATGGAGTTAGAAGGTTGTGGACTCAAAGGTGTCAAATCTATGCTGGCACTCCCATCTAGTCCTCTGGGAGTGCTGCATAGCTGCGGTGCTGATCTTTGGATAAGATTCCAAAATGAGCTTATGATTCAGATGGCCAGGCAAGATCCCAAGGCACTATTTGAAGAGTTGAGGACATTTTCCCAATGTTCTGGCCAACTTTCCTCCCTCAGCCAATACTACCCAAAAAAAGCAGATTAAATTGGTCATTCACCTCATTATATATTGTGAGATCTTGCTTTGCTCAAAGTGTTTCCAAAATTTTTGTCAGTTCCACTGATTTCCAGCTATTGGGGGGGGGGGGGAAAAGATCCACAGCACAGCCAGTGTCGGAGCAGTGAATGACTGACCGCAACTTCAGGATTTCCACGTTTTGCTCCGCATGCACTAAATCCTGAAGTTACAATCAGTTTCAAAGGAGTAATGACGGCGAACACTGACAGTTGACCATCATTACCCACCTCAAAATCCGGGCCATTATATCTCCAAGTAATTCATTAAATGTAAAGTACTTTAAGACATTTAAAAGATAGAGTAAGATGCCATATAAATCCTTTTAATGATATCACTCTGCTGGTTCTCATCCTCTTTTTAACCAAAAGTAACATCTACATAGATCAAATATTTATCACTTTCCTGAAAGCACTGAGCAAAGCATCAGTTGACACAGCTAATCCATAGCAAGAACTTACAGGTTTTAGCATTACTTTTCAGAGACCACTTGCAAGGCTAAAATATGATGTTAGGCCAATTGGGATAGTCTTGAGTGGAAAAATATTAACTTGACCTACCCTTCCATTTACCAGACAAAAGACCAATCAGGCCACATAGATCAACATGGAATGCTAAAAATGCCATATTGAATGCAGATAGTTGAGCACCGTTACTACAGTAGACTAGGGCCATGAGCCATGGTTCTGAACAGCATGATTCTGAAAAAAAATATTGCCATCTAATCTGCAGCGTGCCAAATAAGTGGCGGAAATGGCTCATGGAAATCCTTAAATGAAACTTGATCTTATTTTTCACAGTTATTAGTATAATTGTTCATAAAAGCCCATCAGTTCAGTGATAGAATATGGTAATCGTGCTTGGCAAAGCAGAGGAAAATCCATTGCCTGCTCCTGGACATGGTACAGTCCAAAGTTATGCTAATGGACTTGAATATAGATAACTTACTACATCCCATAGCTTCTACAACCCAGCAGTGTAGCAGGTTGTAGTCCTCTACAAAATTAGATTGGGTCACCACCGTCATTGTGCATGAGTTATTAGTGCTTAACCGACACTTCCACATTTACACGGGCATCACAAAAGTGAAGCAGCTTCTCAGAATTCTATATCTGTTCAATCACACACTGCTTCCATTGTCGTTGGAACTCTATCCCAGACACTACCATTACTTAAAACTTCTTATGTGCATATGTTCCAAACTAGAATTAACAATTGCCTGCTGTCCTGCAACATGTGGTGGAGCAGTTTAATGCAACTGGGATAAATTCCAGTAACCAGCTAGGATGATGCATTAATGAAGCATAGAATATAGAAACATAGAAAAATAGGAGCAGGAGTAGGCCCTGCTGGCCCACCAGGGAGCCGGCAAAAGAGCCCGGCACGCAAGAGGAGTGCCGGGCTCAGATCGTGGCCGGCACCCCGCAGCACGAGGCCAGAGGGGGCAAGTGCTGGCAGGCGGCCCAAAAAAAATGGCTGCCTGGCACCTGCCCTTTAATTAGAAACATAGAAAAATAGGAGCAGGAGTAGGCCATTCGGCCCTTCGAGCCTGCTCCGCCATTCAATATGATCATGGCTGATCCTCTATCTCAATACCATATTCCCGCTCTCCCCATACCCCTTGATGCCTTTTGTGTTTAGAAATCTATCTATCTATCTATCTCCTTCTTAAATATACTCAGTGACTTGACCTCCACTGCCTTCTGTGGTAGAGAATTCCACAGGTTCACCACCCTCTGAGTGACGACATTTCTCCTCATCTCAGTCAAAATGTCCTACCCCGTATCCCAAGACTGTGACCCCTCATTCTCGACCCACCAGCCAGGGGAAACATCCTCCCTGCATCCAGTCTGTCTAGCCCTGTCAGAATTTTATACGTTTCAATGAGGTCCCCTCTCATACTTCTAAATTCTGGTGAATACAGGCTTAGTCGACCCAATCTCTCCTCGTACGACAGTCCCGCCATCCCAGGAATCAGTCTGGTGAACCTTCGCTGCACTCCCTCTATGGCAAGTATATCCTTTCTTAGGTAAGGAGACCAAAACTGCACACAGTACTCCAGGTGTGGTCTCACCAAGGCCCTGTATAACTGTAGTAAGACATCCTTGCTCCTGTACTCAAATCCTCTTGCAATGAAGACCAACATACCATTTGCCTTCCTAACTGCTTGCTGCACCTGCATGTTTGCTTTCAGTGACTGGTGTACAAGGGCACCTAGGTCCCTTTGTACATCAACATTTCCCAATCTATCACAATTTAAATAATACTCCTACCTTTCTGTTTTTCCTACGAAGTGGATAACTTCACATTTATCCACATTATACTGCATCTGCCATTTATTTGCCCACTCACTCAACTTGTCTAAATATTACATTTGGTTCCCTCATCCAAATCATTGATATATATTGTGAATAGCTAGGGCCCAAGCACTGATCCCTGCTGTATCACACTAGTCACCGCCTGTCTCCCCAAAAAAGACCCATTTATTCCTACTCTCTGTTTTCTGTCTGTTAACCAATTTTCAATCCATGCCAGCATATTACCTCCAATCCCATGTGCTTTAATTTTGCACTCTAACCTCTTATGTGGGACTTTATCGAAGGCCTTCTGAAAATCCAAATACACCACATCCACTGGTTCTCTCATCTATTCTACCAGTTACATCCTCAAAAAGCTCCAGTAGGTTTGTCAAACATGATTTCCCTTTCATAAATCCATGTTGACTTTGTCTAATCCCGTTGTTATTTTCTAAGTGTCCTGTTATCACATCCTTTATAATACTCTAGCATTTTCCCTACTGCTGATGTTAGGTTAACCGGTCTGTAATTCCCTGTTTTCTCTCTCCCTCCTTTTTTAAATTGCCACCCTCCAATCTGCAGGAACTGTTCCATAATCTATAGAAATTTGGAAGAAGATGACAACCAATGCATCCACTATTTCCATGGCAACCCCTTTTAGTACTCTGGGATGCAGATTATCAGACCCTGGGGATTTATCGGCTTTCAGTCCCATTAATTTCTCCAGCACTATTTTTTTTTTTTTACTAATGCTAATTTTCTTTAATTCCTCCTTCTCACTAGACCCAGATTCAGATTTGAACATGGATTTGTTGAATTTAGTCTCAAAAGTGATCCCATTTTGTGTCTCAATGTACTTTACATTTGAATACATCTTATATTTATGACGAATTCCTTTTCTACAGTTAGTTGTAACAATTGTTCCACATCCTCCTCTTGTATACCTACACTCTCACTTCCATCATCATTTATTAAAAAAAAGCAAAATATTTAATATCTCCACTATACCTTCATCTTCCCGCAATAGAATCATAGAATAGTACAGCACAGAAGGAGGCCAGTCAGGCAATCGCGTCTGCGCCGGCTCTTTCAAAGATCAATCCAGTTAGTCCCACTCCCCTGCTCTTTCCCCATATCCCTGCTATTTTTTCTCCTTCAAGTATTTATCCAATTCCCTTTTGAAGGCTACTATTGAATCTGTATCCACCACCCTATCAGGCAGTGCATTCCAAATCCTAACCACTCGTTGTGTAAAAAAGTTTTTCCTCAGGTCACCTCTGGTTCTTTTGCCAATCACCTTAAACCTGTGCCCTCTGGTTATCATAGAAACATAGAAGATAGGAGCAGGAGTAGGCCATTCGGCCCTTCGAGCCTGCTCCGCCATTCAATGAGATCATGGCTGATCACCCAAATTCAGTACCCTGTCCCTGCCTTCTCCCCATATCCTTTGATCCCTTTAGCCTTAAGAAATATATCCAACTCTTTCTTGAATATATTTAATGAACTGGCCTCCACCGCCCTCTGTGGCAGAGAATTCCACAGGTTCACCACTCTCTGGGTGAAGAAATTCCTCCTCATTTCAGTCCTAAATGGCTTACTCCTTATCCTTAGACTATGACCCCTGGTTCTGGACTCCCCGGCTATCATAAAAATCCTTCCTGCATCTAGTCTGTCCAGGCCTGACAGAATTTTATAGGTTTCGATGAGATCCCCTCGCAATCTTCTAAACTCGAGCGAGTATAAGCCCAATCGACACAATCTCTCCTCATACGTCATTCCTGCCATCCCAGGTATCAGCCTGGTGAATCTTCGCTGCACTCCTTCCATGGCAAGAACGTCCTTCCTCAGGTAAGGCAACCAAAACTGCACACCATACTCAAGGTGCGGTCTCACCAAGGCCCTGTACAACTGTAGCAAGACATCCTTGTTCCTGTACTCGAACCCTCTTGCTACGAAGGCCAACATACCATTTGCCTTCTTAACTGCCTGCTGCACCTGCATGCTTACCTTCAGCGACTTATCGAACCTTCAAACATTGGAAACAGTTTCTCTTATTAACTCTATCTAAACTGTTCATGATTTTAAACACCTCTATCAAATCTCCTCTTATCCTTCTCTGCTCGAAGGAGAACAATCCTAGCTTCTCCGGTCTATCCACGTTCATCCCTGGAACCATTCTAGTAAAATTAACAATTAGACTCCTTCATTCATTCCTCAGCAGTCCTGTCCTCTCGAACAATTCTTTTACTTTTCATATGCTTATAAAAGCCCTTACTATTTCCATTGATATCTACTAGCCTGTTTCCAATCCCTCATTTAAGCCCTTCTGTATTCCTTACGATTTTCTTTATGGTTGTTCACCTTAAGAGTAAAATTAAGTTTTAATCCCTCTTTATGCACAGAACTCCACTCTTTGATTCTGTCCATTTTCACCTTGTAGGAATATATTTAATTTGTTTTCTAGCCATCTCCTATTTGAAGATTTCCCACTGCTGATTCATTAAGCTGTTAACTTTTTTGCTCAGTTAATTTGGGACAGATCCCTTCTTATCTCCCTGAACTTGCCTTTTTCACTCCAGCACCCTTAGCTGCAACTCTGTTACGTTAGCCTTTTCTATTCTTACATTGAACCTAATTATATCATCGCAATTCCCAATTGATCTTCTACTCTCATCGGTTATTTGTTCCATTTCATTTCCCAGAACTAACTTGTTGGATTAGAAGCATGTTTATCCAGGAAGGAGTCCTGGATGCATTCTAAAAAGCATTCTCCACTTTGACCACACGTATCATTTTTATCCCAATCTATCAGGAGGTTGTTAAATTCACCAAATATTATTGCCCAAAGTTTCAAACCCAAAAAGTTTAACCATGTCTCTTAGATCAAATTTATAAGCCAAAATACTGACTGCACTGTAAGCATTAAAAATGAATCCACCATCAAAAATATTACAATACCTACAAACCACTATTAAATATCTACCAAGCTTTGTAAATACACTACTGACAGCAATTTATAAAATTTCCAAGGCAACTACTTGTTAAGGAGAAAAAAAGTTGTCTTCTGCCATAGAACAAGACATAACCAGCAATTTACTTAAAAGGAGAAATGAATTAGCCTTTAAAAGACAGTTATTCTTACAGGTAAGGCCCACTCTGGAATGTGCCAACAACCCCTTCCCATTGGAATGGGAGGGGGGTTATTAGCACATTCCAGAGTGGGATTTACCTGTAACATTGGATTAAATTCTATTCAGGAGGTGCCAGCAGGGGGTTTAGCTAAACCGGGAATGCAACTGCCTTGCTCCCACACCAGGAAGGAGAGGTTTTCTCATTCAAGGTGGTATTTCTGATTGGAAGCTCACAAGTTGAGGAAGAGGTCACAAGTGAAACTTTTTTTTTAATTTTTCTTCCGAAGCGGTAATCTACAGCAGGTATCCAAGGTTAGTTCCAGTCAATGCAGAATGGCTTGTATAGTGATTTTAAGATACAATGGCATAATTTGTTATTTTCTGTGGCATGAGGAGTGATATGAAATAGTTGCAATTCACTAGAGAACTCTGTATTTTGTGTAAAATAAACCAATTTTTCGGTTTATAACTGGTCTTGTGTCACTGGAATCTTCATCAATCCACCTTCTCAAAGATAGGAGATACACATATGTTCACACATGTGAGATCACAATGTCCAGTACACACTGTTGCACCCTCCTGAGTCACGCTAGTATTTTACTACCCAATATCTACAGGTTGTAAGGGACGCAAGGCCCAATTATGGGAAAGACCAGTGACAAAAACCTAAACAATATCTAGTGCAAACTCAAAATTTGTAACGGTATCCAACCTCTTCATTTATCTGAATTCTCAAATTTGTTCCCCAATTCAAATCAGTTCATATACAAACAATCAATCGATTACTGAATTTGTAATAATTGAGAAACTGTCACTTTAAATTCTTTTCAATAGCACATACCAATCAATTAAAGAGATTTGGTTTTATGATGCCATAGTCAACTCCAACAAACTTTTGACACTGACAGCTTTTGGTTTAACTTAGTTACAGTTACACTGGTTTACCCGCATTAAAATTAAATTATGCTACAACTATCCAAATGCAGTATTTTAGTCTTTCGCAACTTCTGAAAGGGGAAAGAAAATGTATGGGAGATAATAGTCGTTACCAGGGTTATTTGGTTGTTATTGAGGCTTAGCTACTCAACCAACCAACACAACTCAATTAAATTCTACAAACTACTGCACGTGTCATCGATCACTGCAACACAAAACATTTACAAGTGCTTTAGTAACGATACAATGAATAATACAAACATTTCAGTGGGTCATAAATATACAAATCTCAGATCAAACAAGTTTTACAGGCTTACATATAAGAACATAAGAAATAGGAGTAGGCCATTTGGCCCTTCGAGCATGCTCCGCGCCATTCAATAAGATCATGGCTAATCTTCTACCTTATCTCCATTTTCCTGCGCTATCCCCACTTTCCTGAACTATCACCACACCCCTCGATTCCCTTAATATTCAAAAATCTAAATCGATCTCTGTCTTGAATATACTCAACGACTGAGCCTCCACAGCCCTCTGGGGTAGAGAATTCCAAAGATACACCACCCTCCGAGTGAAGAAATTTCTCCTCATCTCAGTCTTAAATGGTCAACCCCTTATTCTGAGACTGTGACCCCTGGTTCTAGACTCCCCAGCCAGGGGAAACATCCTCCCTGCATCTACCTGGTCAAGTCCTGTAAGAATTTTGTATGTTTCAATGAGATCACCTCTCATGCTTCTAAACTCTAGAGAATATAGGCCTAGTCCACTCAATCTTTCCTCATAGGACAATCCCCCCATCCCAGCAATCAGTCATGTGAAGCTTTGTTGCACTCCCTCTATGGCAAATATATCCTCTCTTAGGTAAGGAGACCAAAACTGTATACAATACTCCAGGGCCCTATACAATTGCAGTAATACATCTTTACTCTTATACTCAAATCCTCTTGTAATAAAGGACAACATACCTTCGCTTTCCCAATTGCTTGTGGTAGCGTAGTGGTAATGTCACTGGGCTAATAATCCAGTAGTATGAGAGTTCAAATCCCACCACGACAGCTGCGGAATTTAAATTCAATTTAATTAAATAAAATCTGGAATAAAAAGCTAGTATCAGATTGGCGTAAAAACCCATCGGATTCACTAATGTCCTAAATCTGCCATCCTATATGTGCCTCCAGACCCACAGCAATGTGGTTGACTCTTAACTGCCCTCTAAAATGGCCTAGCGAGCCACTCAGTTGTAACAAACCGCTACAAAACACAATAATAAGAATGAAACCAGATCGACCTCGGCACTGGCTACGGACACGGCAATGGCACACCCAGCCCAGTCGACCCTGCAAAGTCTTCCTCACCAGCATCTGGGGACTTGTGCCAAAATTGGGAGAGCTGTCCCACAGACTAGTCATACTCACAGAATCATACCTTTCAGCCAATGTCCCAAACTCCTCCATCACTGTGGCGGCACAGTGGTATACAGTTGCGAGGGAGTGGCCCTGGGAGTCCTCAATATTGACTCCGGACCCCATGAAGTCACATTGTTTCAGGTCAAGCATGGGCAAGGAAACCTCCTGCTGATTACCACCTACCGCCCTCCTTCAGCTGATGAATCAGTACTCCTCCATGTTGAAGAAGCACTGAGGGTAGCAAGGGCACAGAATGTACTCTGGGTGGGGGACTTCAATGTCCATCACCAAGAGTGGCTCGGTAGCACCACTACTGGCCGAGTCCTGAAGGACATAGCTGCCAGTCTGGGCCTGCGACAGGTGGCGAGAGCCAACACGAGGGAAAACCTACTTGATTTCGTACTCACCAATCTACCTGTCACAGATGCATCTGTCCATGACAGCATTACTTTCATGAATATTTTCCTTTTTACATACCTATAGATCTTTTCCTTTTTACATACCTATTGCAGCTTTTAAGTCTGTTTTTATGGATCTCGCTAGTTTACTCTCATATTCTATTTTCCCTTTCTTTATCAATTTCTTGGTCTTCCTTTGTTGAATTTTAAAATCCTCCCAATCCTCAGGCTTACTACTCTTTTTGGCAGCACTATAAGCCTCTTCCTTTGATCTAATACTATATTTAACTTCTCTTATTAGCCACGGTTGGACCACTTTTCCTGTGGGGTTTTTATGCCTTAAAAAGGAATGTATATTTGTTGTAAAGTAAGTATTAACTATTTATTTAAATGCTAGCCATTGCTTCTCTACCATTATACCTTTTAATGTAGTTTCCCAATCTACCTTAGCCAACTTGCCCCTCATACTTATGTAGTTTGCTTTGTTTAGATTGAAGACCCTAGCTTCGGATTTATTCAAATCACTTTCAAACTCAATATAAAATTCTATCATATTATGGCCACTCTTCCCTAAAGGCCCCTTCACTACAAGATTATTAATTAACCCTTTCTCATTGCACAATACTAGATCTAAAATGGCTTGTTCCCTAGTTGGTTCCTCAACATACTGATCTAGAAAACTATCTTGCATACATTCCATGAATTCGTCCTCCACACTATTACTACTAATTTGGTTTGCCCATTCTATATGTAGATTAAATCCATGATTACTGTATTACCCTTGTTACATGCACCTCTAATTTCCTGATTTATACTCTGCCCTACATTACAACTATTGTTTGGGGACCTATAAACAACTCCCACTAATGTTTTCTGCCCTTTGTTGTTTCTTAGCTCCACCCAAACTGATTCTATTTCTTGATTTTCAGAGCCAAGATCCTTTCTCTCTACTTTCTTTACCCCATCCTTTATCATCAGGGCTACCCCTCCTCCTTTTCCATTTTGCCTAGCTCATCTAAATGTTAAGAATCATGGAATATTTAGTTCCCAACCTTGGCCATTTTGCAACCACGTCTCCGTTATGGCCATTAGATCAAACCTGTTTATTTCTATCTGCGCTATTAATTCATCTGTTTGTTCTGAATGCTTCACGCACTCAGATATAGTGCCTTTAGCTTTGACATTTCTATTTTTCCCTGATGCCTTATTACCTTTTGATGTGCCTCAATAAGTTCCGAGACTCGATGTTAGCGAAACAAAACAAGGCTTTTATTAACTTAGAAAGTAACACGTAAAAGAGAGAGATGTCTTCCTTCTGGAGGCTGAGGCCAGACTGAGCCAGCTTACAAAAGGGGCCAGGTATGGGCGGAGCCCTACACACACAGCACATTCCAGCACATTCCAATACATAATACAATGAGGACTGGGGGAAGGGAAATGACACTGAAACCGACCACAGTCACAGGCAGTGATGAATGGAATATATTTCATCACATTCACCCCTTCTATAGATTTAGTCTGTTCGGGGGTTTGATAGTCCTCTGCGACCGACGTGGTGCCGCGGGTGTCGGCTGGGTGTCCCCGGTAGCCTCCTGGGTCTCTGCCGGGGGTGCCGCCAGGGTTGTTGAAGGGGTAGTTGGTGGGGGTGCCGTTGGTCGATGTTCTTCCGGGGGTGATGAAAGAGTAGTGGGTGGGTAAGAATTGCTGTAATCGTTGTCGCTGCTATTGCCGTGGTTGTTGTCGATGCCGGCTGGGGCGACATCTTTTATGGACACGGTTTCCTCCCTTCTGTCGGCGTGCCGGACATATGCGTATTGGGGGTTGGCGTGGAGTAGGTGTACTGGCTCCATGAGAGGGTCCGTCTTGTGGCCCCTCACATGCCTTCGCACGAGTACCGGACCTGGGGTGGAGAGCCATGACGGCATGGATACACCCGAGGTGGATTTCCGGGGAAAGACAAACATACGTTCATGAGGCGTGGCATTAGTGGCCGTACACAATAGCGACCGTATCGAATGGCGCACATCCGAGAGGACTTCCTGCCAGCGGGAGATAGGGAGGCCCTTGGTCCTTAGAGCTAGAGTGACTGCTTTCCACACTGTCCCGTTCTCTCGCTCCACCTGGCCGTTACCCCGGGGGTTGTAACTGGTGGTACGGCTCGTGGCGATCCCCTTGGACAGCATGTACTGGCGTAGCTCTTCACTCATGAAGGACGCCCCCCTATCCGTATGGATGTAGCTCGGCATACCGAACAGGCAGAACAGGCTGTTGAGGCATTTAATGACCGTGGCGCTGGTCATGTCTGGGCAGGGGAAGGCGAATGGGAACCGGGAGTATTCGTCCACAATGTTCAGGAAGTAAACATTGCGGTCGACGGACGGGAGGGGGCCCTTGAAATCTAAGCTGAGCCGCTCAAAGGGCCGTGTAGCTTTGATTAAGTGGGCTCTATCTGGGCGGTAGAACCGAGGCTTGCACTCAGCGCAAGTGCGGCAGTTCCTGGTCAGAGACCGAACTTCCTCAATCGAGTAGGGTAAGTTACGGGGCTTTATGAAGTGGAACAGCCGCGTGACCCCTGGGTGGCAGAGGTCGTTGTGGAGGGTCTGTAGCCGATCCCCGGTGGCGCTGGCACACATCCCTCGTGAGAGGGCGTCAGGGGATTCGTTAAGGGCCCCTGGCCGGTAAATGATGTCGTACTCGAAGGTGGAGAGCTCGATCCGCCACCTAAGAATCTTATCATTTTTAATCTTCCCCCTCTGTTTATTATTGAACATAAACGCTACCGACCGCTGGTCGGTAAGTAGGGTGAAGCGTTTGCCGGCTAGGTAGTGGCGCACTGCCTCCACGATGGCTTGGGCCTCCTTTTCCACGGAAGAGTGTCTGATCTCGGGGCCTTGGAGGGTCCTCGAGAAGAAAGCTACGGGCCGCCCCGCCTGGTTGAGGGTGGCCGCCAAGGCGAAGTCAGACGCATCACTTTCCACTTGAAATGGAGTGTTCTCGTCCACTGCCTGTAGCGTGGCCCGCTCAATATCCTGCTTAATGCTTTTGAAGGCGGCGTGGGCCTCAGCAGAGAGCGGAAAAGAGGATGCTTTCAAGAGGGGGCGGGCTTTGTCGGAGTAGTTGGGGACCCATTGGGAATAATAAGAAAATAACCCCAGGCACCTTTTCAGGGCTTTGGGAGTGTTGGGCAGCGGCAGCTCCCGTAGGGGGCGCAATCGGTCGGGGTCTGGTCCGTTTTCTCTATTCTCCACCACGCTGCCTAGTATGCAGAGGCGCGTGGTGTTGAAAACGCACTTGTCCTCGTTGTAGGTGAGGTTGAGTTTCTGTGCGGTTTTCAGGAACCTCTCGAGGTTCGAGTCGTGATCCTGCTGATTGTGGCCGCAGATGGTGACGTTGTCGAGGTAGGGGAAGGTTGCCTGCAAGTGGTGGTCATCGACCATGCAGTCCATCTCCCTCTGAAAGACCGAGACCCCATTCGTCACCCCAAAGGGGACTCTGAGGAATTGGTAGAGGCGTCCATTCGCCTCGAAGGCGGTGTACGGGCGGTCCTCTGGTCTGATAGGGAGCTGGTGGTACGCTGACTTGAGGTCGATGGTGGAGAACACCCGGTATTGGGCGATTTGGTTCACCATTTCTGATATGCGGGGTAGCGGGTAGGCGTCTAGTTGGGTGTACCTGTTGATCGTTTGACTATAGTCGATCATCATCCGTTTCTTCTCGCTACCCCTTACCACTACCACTTGGGCGCGCCACGGGCTGTTGCTGCGCTCAATAATGCGCTCTTTCAGGAGCCTGTCTACCTCGGTCGCAATAAACCGCCTGTCCTCCCAGCTGTACCTCCTGCTTTTGGTCGCTATTGGCCGGCAGTTAGGGGTAAGGTTCGCGAATAGCGAAGGTGGCTTTACCTTCAGGGTAGCCAGACCGCACACTGAGGGGCGGCTGGGACCCACCGTACTTGAGCGTGATGCTTTGGTGGTTGCACTGGAAATCCAGGCCCAAGATCACGCTCGCACATAGGTTCTTCATGATTAACACTTTAAAATTATCGTATACAGTTCCGTTAACGCCCAATTGTAATGTGCAGTAACCCAGAATGGTCGATGTCTGGGTTTTATCAGCCATAGAGATGGTACCCCGAGTAGGAACCACCTTTAGGGAGAGTTGCTGTGCCAGTTCAGGGTGGATAAAACTCTCCGTGCTTCCACTGTCAATTAAGCATTTAACCCGGCACCCGTTTACCTCGATGTCCACCATTGATTTGGATAGCGGGTGCGGCCTGGTCTGGTCCACTGTGACCGATGCCACTGTAGGGCCCTGATCGATACAAGATGGCGTCCACGCTGTCTGCTCATAAGATGGCGGACCCCACGAGGTCGGGCAAGATGGCGTCCAAGATGGCCGCTCCCACGGCGCACACGCGGCGGTTGCGGGTTTTCCGGCGGTTGGTTTTCCGGCGGTTGGTTTTCCGGCGGGGTTCCCTCTGCACACCTTCCCGAAGTGCCCCTTCTTACCGCACTTAAAGCAGGTGGTGCCTTTCGCCGGGCACAGGTTTCTGGTGTGCTTTGGCTGCCCGCAGAAGTAGCAGTTGGGTCCCTGACGCGTCGCGGCTGTCGTAGGGCTTCTGGGGGGAGAGCGGGGCCCCGCCGGTGTCGGGCTGCCGGGCGGGGAAGATGCCTTCCAAGATGGCGGCGCCCTCGGTGCGCACATGGCGGCGTGGACGGCGCGGGCTGAAGAGTAGGCGTCCGAGTTTCTCTGGGCCACATCCAGGGACTGCGCGGTGTCCGCAGCCTGTTTCAGGTCCAACCCCGTTTTTTCCAGCAGTCTTTGCCGGATGTAAGTGGAGCGGAGGCCTGTGATAAAGGCATCGCGAACAAGCTCGTCGGTGTACACTGCGGCTTTTACATCTCGGCACTTAGTCTTTGCCAAGCATTTTCAGGATGCTTAGGAACTCCTCCGCCAATTCCCCAGGTCGCTGTGCGCGAGTAGCGAGTAAATGCCTAGCATACACCTCATTCATAGGCTGCTGGTAATGCGCCTTTAAGATGTCGCAGGCGGCCAGGTACGTATCGGCGTCTTGGATGAGGGGGTAAGCCCGGTGGCTTACCCAATTCCGCAGAATTCCAAGTCTCATCCTCGCAGCGTCCGTAGCGTCTTTGACGGCTGCGGAACTGTCCAGGAAGAATTCCATACACTCAAACCAGTGTCCGAAGCGTGCTGATGCGTCCGGAGCATGTTGATCCAAATCCAAACGTTCGGGTTTCAGGAGTTGGTCCATAGTGTTGAAAAATAAGTTAATAAAATTGATGTGCCTCAATAAGTTCCGAGACTCGATGTTAGCGAAACAAAACAAGGCTTTTATTAACTTAGAAAGTAACACGTAAAAGAGAGAGATGTCTTCCTTCTGGAGGCTGAGGCCAGACTGAGCCAGCTTACAAAAGGGGCCAGGTATGGGCGGAGCCCTACACACAGCACATTCCAATACATAATACAATGAGGACTGGGGGAAGGGAAATGACACTGAAACCGACCACAGTCACAGGCAGTGATGAATGGAATATATTTCATCACACCTTTGTTACTCTGTCCCTTCCTGACCCACTCTGCTTTTTACCCAAAACTCTACTCTGCTCTAGAGCCTTGGTATTTCTCTCGCTGCTTTTAAATTTACTCTTTCCTGAATCCTCCCACCGCCCCCCAACCCCCATCATTAGTTTAAAGTCCTGTCTACTGCCCTAGTTATTTAGTTCGCCAGGACACTAGTCCCAGCCCGGTTTAAGTAGAGCCCATCCCAACAGAATAGCTCTCTTTCCCCAGTACTGGTGCCAGTGCCCCATGAACTGAAACCCCTTCCTCCCACACTACTCTGAGCCACGCATTTAAACCTTTAATCGGTTTGTCCCTATGCCAATTTGCACATGGCTCAGCTAACAATCCTTTGGAGGTTCGGCTTTTTAATTTGGGCCCAAGCTCCTCAAACTCCCTCAGCAGAACCTCATTCCTAGTTCTACCTATATCGTTGGTTCCTACATAGACCACAACTGGATCCTCCCCCTCCCACTCCAAGTTCTTCTCCAGCCGCGAGGAAATGCAACACTGTGATGAAATATGCTGTTCATCTGGCACTGTATTCTCCGGCACTGTATTCTCTGTATTCTCAGGCACTGTATTCTCTGTGTTTAGTTTAGTTAATAAAAGCCTTGCTTTGCTCCGTTAACGTCGAGTCTCGGATTCATTGAGGCACATCAATTTTATTAACGAAATTTTCAACGCAATGGATCAACTCTTGAAACCCGAACATTTGGATTTGGACCAGCATGCTTCGGACGCATCGGCACACTTCGGACACTGGTTTAAGTGTATGGAATTCTTCCTGGCCAATTCCGTAGCCATCACAGGCGCTACGGACGCCGAAAGTATGAAACTCGGAATCCTGCGGAATTAGGTAAGCCACCGGGTTTACCCCCTCATCCAAGACGCCGACACGTACGCAGCCGCCTGCGACATACTAAAGGCGCATTACCAGCAGCCTACGAATGAGGTGTACGCTAGGCATCTGCTCGCTACTCGCGCACAGCGACCTGGGGAATCGCTGGATGAGTTCCTAGTCACCCTGAAAACGCTTGGCAAAGACTGCAAGTGCCAAGATGTAAAAGCCGCAGTGTACACTGACAAGCTTGTTCGTGATGCCTTTATCACAGGCCTCAGCTCCACTTACATGTTTTATAAGTATATTAAGGGCAAGAGGATAACCAGGGAAAGGGTAGGGCCCATTAGGGACCAAAGTGGCAATCTGTGTGTAGAGCCAGAGGATGTAGGCGGGGTTTTAAATGAATTTTTTGCATCTGTGTTCACTATGGAGAAAGACGATGCAGACATAGAAATCGGGCAAGGGGACTGTGACATACTTGAACATATTAGCATCGAGAGGGAGGAGGTGCTAGCGGTTTTAGCGGGCCAAAAAGTGGATAAATCCCCAGGCCCGGACGAGATGTATCCCAGGCTGCTGTGGGAGGCAAGGGAGGAGATTGCAGGGGCTCTGACACTAATTTTCAGAACCTCTCTGGCCACAGGGGATGTACCAGAGGACTGGAGAACAGCTAACGTAGTACCATTATTCAAGAAGGGTAGCAGGGATAAACCAGGGAATTACAGGCCAGTGAGTCTAACATCTGTGGTGGGGAAATTATTGGAAAAAATTCTGAGGGACAAAATTAATCTCCACTTGGAGAGGCAAGGATTAATCGGGGATAGTCAGCATGGCTTTGTCAAGGGTAAATCATGTCTGACAAATCTGATCGAATTTTTCGAGGGGGTGACCAGTGGGGTGGATGAGGGAAATGCTGTGGATGTGGTGTACATAGACTTCAGTAAAGCTTTTGACAAAGTCCCGCATAGGAGACTGGTCAAGAAGGTAAGAGCCCATGGGATCCAGGGTGCCTTGGCGCGTTGGATCCTAAACTGGCTGAGTGGCAGGAGGCAGAGGGTGATGGTCGAAGGTTGCTTTTGTGACTGGAAGCCTGTGTCCAGTGGGGTACCTCAGGGATCGGTGCTGGGTCCCTTATTGTTTGTGATCTACATAAATGATTTGGATGAAAATGTAAAAGGTATGATCAGTAAGTTCGCAGATGACACGAAAATTGGTGGGGTGGTAAATTGCGAGGAGGAAAGCCTCCGGCTACAGGACGATATAAACGGGTTGGTCAGATGGGCGGAAAAGTGGCAAATGGAATTTAACCCTGAAAAGTGCGAGGTGATGCATTTTGGACGGACAAATAAGGCAAGGGAATACACAATGAGTGGTAGGACCCTAGGAAGTACAGAGGGTCAGAGGGACCTTGGTGTACATGTACAAAGATCCCTGAAGGCAGCGGAGCAGGTAGATAAGGTGGTTAAAAAGGCATATGGGATACTTGCCTTCATTAGCCGAGGCATAGAATATAAGGGCAGGGAGGTTATGATGGAGCTGTACAAAACGCTGGTGAGGCCACAGCTGGAGTACTGTGTGCAGTTCTGGTCGCCTCACTATAGGAAGGATGTGATTGCTTTGGAGAGGGTGCAGAGAAGATTCACCAGGATGTTACCTGGGATGGAGCGCCTCAGCTATGAAGAGAGGCTGGACAGGCTGGAGTTGTTTTCCTTGGAGCAGAGAAGGCTGAGGGGGGACCTGATTGAGGTGTACAAAATAATGAGGGGCATAGATAGGGTAGATAAAGAGGAACGTTTCCCCTTAGTGGGGGGGTCAATAACAAGGGGGCATAGATTCAGGGTAAGGGGCAGGAGATTTAGAGGGGATTTGAGGAGGAACTTTTTCACCCAGAGGGTGGTTGGAATGTGGAACTCAATGCCTGAAAGGGTGGTGGAGGCAGGAACCCTCACAACATTCAAGAAGCATTTGGATGAGCACTTGAAATGCCATTGCATACAAGGCTATGGACCAAATGCTGGAAAATGGGATTAGACTGGACAGGGATGGATGGGCGGCGCAGACATGATGGGCCGAAGGGCCTCTTTCTGTGCTGTAAAACTCTATGACTCTATGACATCCGGCAGAGACTACTGGAAAAAACGGGATTGGACCCGAAACAGGCTGTGGACACAGCGCGATCCCTGGATGTGGCCCAGAGAAACTCGGACGCCTACTCTTCAGCCCACGCCGCCACGTGTGCACCAAGGGGGCCGCCATCTTGGAAGGCATCTTCCCCGCCCGGCAGCCCGACACCGTCGGGGCCCCGCTCTCCCCCCAGAAGCCCTACGACAGCCGCGATGCGTCGGGGCCCCAACTGCTACTTCTGCGGGCAGCCGAAGCACACCAGAAACCTGTGCCCGGCGAAAGGCACCACCTGCTTTAAGTGCGGTAAGAAGGGGCACTTTGGGAAGGTGTGCAGAGGGAACCCCGCTGGAAAACCCGCCACCGCCGCGTGTGCGCCGTGGGAGCGGCCATCTTGGACACCATCTTGCCCGACCTCGTGGGGTCCGCCATCTTGTGAGCAGACAGCGTGGACGCCATCTTGTATCGATCAGGGCCCTACAGTGGCATCGGTCACAGTGGACCAGACCAGACCGCACCCGCTATCCAAATCAATGGTGGACATCGAGGTAAACGGGTGCGGGGTTAAATGTTTAATTGACAGTGGAAGCACGGAGAGTTTTATCCACCCTGAACTAGCACAACAACTCTCTCTAACGGTGGTCCCTGCTCGGGGCACCATCTCTATGGCTGATAAAACCCAGACATCGACCGTTATGGGTTACTGCGCGGTACAATTGTCCGTTCACGGAACTGTATACGATAATTTTAAATTGTTAATCATGAAGAATCTATGTGCGAGCGTGATCTTGGGCCTGGATTTCCAGTGCAACCACCAAAGCATCACGCTCAATTACGGTGGGTCCCAGCCGCCCCTCAGTGTGCGGTCTGGCTACCCTGAAGGTAAAGCCGCCTTCGCTATTCGCAAACCTTACTCCCAACTGCCGGCCAATAGCGACCAAAAGCCGGAGGTACAGCTGGGAGGACAGGCGGTTTATCGCAACCGAGGTAGACAGGCTCCTGAAGGAGCGCATTATCGAACGCAGCAACAGCCCGTGGCGCGCCCAAGTGGTGGTGGTGAGGGGTAGCGAAAAGAAGCGGATGGTGATAGATTATAGCCAGACGGTTAATCTATACACCCAGCTAGACGCCTACCCGCTACCCCGCATATCCGAGATGGTGAACCAAATCGCCCAATACCGGGTGTTCTCCACCATCGACCTCAAGTCAGCGTACCACCAGCTCCCTATCAGACCAGAGGACCGCCCGTACACCGCCTTCGAGGCGAACGGACGCCTCTACCAATTCCTCAGAGTCCCCTTTGGGGTGACGAATGGGGTCTCGGTCTTCCAGAGGGAGATGGACCGCATGGTCGATGACCACCACTTGCAGGCAACCTTCCCCTACCTCGACAACGTCACCATCTGCGGTCACAACCAGCAGGATCACGACTCGAACCGCGAGAGGTTCCTGAAAACCGCACAAAAACTCAACCTCACCTACAACGAGGACAAGTGCGTTTTCAACACCACGCGCCTCTGCATACTAGGCAGCGTGGTGGAGAATGGGGAAATCGGACCAGACCCCGACCGATTGCGCCCCCTACGGGAGCTGCCCCTGCCCAACACTCCCAAAGCCCTGAAAAGGTGCCTGGGGTTATTTTCTTATTATTCCCAATGGGTCCCCAACTACTCCGACAAAGCCCGCTCCCTCTTGAAAGCATCCTCTTTTCCGCTCTCTGCTGAGGCCCACGCCGCCTTCAAAAGCATTAAGCAGGATATTGAGCGGGCCACGCTACAGGCAGTGGACGAGAACACTCCATTTCAAGTGGAAAGTGATGCGTCTGACTTTGCCTTGGCGGCCACCCTCAACCAGGCGGGGCGGCCCGTAGCTTTCCTCGAGGACCCTCCAAGGGCCCGAGATCAGACACTCCTCCGTGGAAAAGGAGGCCCAAGCCATCGTGGAGGCAGTGCGCCACTGGCGCCACTACCTAGCCGGCAAACGCTTCACCCTACTTACCGACCAACGGTCGGTAGCGTTTATGTTTAATAATAAACAGAAGGGGAAGATTAAAAATGATAAGATTCTCAGGTGGCGGATCGAGCTCGCCACCTTCGAGTATGACATCATTTACCGGCCAGGGGCCCTTAACGAATCCCCCGACGCCCTCTCACGAGGGATGTGTGCCAGCGCCACCGGGGATCGGCTGCAGACCCTCCACAACGACCTCTGCCACCCAGGGGTCACGCGGCTGTTCCACTTCATAAAGTCTCGCAACTTATCCTACTCGATTGAGGAAGTTCGGTCTCTGACCAGGAACTGCCGCACTTGCGCCGAGTGCAAGCCTCGGTTCTACCGCCCAGATAGAGCCCACTTAATCAAAGCTACACGGCCCTTTGAGCTGCTCAGCTTAGATTTCAAGGGCCCCCTCCCGTCCGTCGACCGCAATGTTTACTTCCTGAACATTGTGGACGAATACTCCCGTTTCCCATTCGCCTTCCCCTGCCCAGACATGACCAGCGCCACGGTCATTAAATGCCTCAACAGCCTGTTCTGCCTGTTCGGTATGCCGAGCTACATCCACACGGATAAGGGGGCGTCCTTCATGAGTGAAGAGCTACGCCAGTACATGCTGTCCAGGGGGATCGCCACGAGCCGTACCACCAGCTACAACCCCCAGGGTAACGGCCAGGTGGAGCGAGAGAACGGGACAGTATGGAAAGCAGTCACTCTAGCTCTAAGGACCAAGGGCCTCCCTATCTCCCACTGGCAGGAAGTCCTCCCAGATGTGCTCCATTCGATACGGTCGCTATTGTGTACTGCCACTAATGCCACGCCTCATGAACGAATGTTTGTCTTTCCCCGGAAATCCACCTCAGGCGTATCCATGCCGTCATGGCTCTCCACCCCAGGTCCGGTATTTGTACGAAGGCATGTGAGGGGCCACAAGACGGACCCTCTCATGGAGTCAGTGCACCTACTCCACGCCAACCAATACGCGTATGTCCGGCACGCCGATGGAAGGGAGGATACAGTGTCCATAAAAGACGTCGCCCCAGCCGGTAACGACAACAACAACAGCAACAGCGATCACAGCAACAGCGATCAAAGCAACTCTTACCCACCCACTACTCTTTCATCACCCCCGGAAGAACATCGACCAACAGTGCCCCCACCAACTACCCCTTCAATAATCCTGGCGGCGCCCCCGGCAGAGACCCAGGAGGCCACCGGGGACACCCAGCCGACACCCGGTCGGTCACAGAGGACTATCAAACCCCCGAACAGACTAAATCTATAGAAGGGGTGAATGTGATGAAATATGCCGTTCATCTGGCACTGTATTCTCTGTGTTTAGTTTAGTTAATAAAAGCCTTGCTTTGCTCCGTTAACGTCGAGTCTCGGATTCATTCAGGCACATCAAACACAACCTTCCGAACTCTCGGTCGCAGCTACAAAGAACAGTATCTATCCCCTTGACTATACGGTCCCCCAACCACAACTACATTCCCTTTCACTCCCCCCCACTCAAATGTCCTCCTGCACCATGGTCAGCTTGCTCATCCATCCTGCAGGCTTTTCCTTCATCCACACAGGCAGCAAGAACCTCATACCTGTTGGACAAGGGCAAAGGCCGAGGCTCTCCAGCACTGCACCTGCAGTCGCGATAGCTACTCGAGTTGCAATCACACCCTCCTGTCCCTGACCCCTAACCAGGCTTGTGCCACTACCTAACCTAAGGGGTGTGACTGCCTCCTGGATCAAAGTGTCCAGGTAACTCTCCCCATCCCTGATGCCCCGCAATGTCTGCACCTCAGATTCCAGCTCAAAAACTCGGAGCTGAAATTCCTCAAGATGCAGGCACTTACTGCAAACGTGGTTGTCGAAGGTCACAATGCTCTCCACAAACTCCCACGTGCTACAGCTGCGGCAAACCACCTGCACTACCATCCTTATATGACCTTGTTTTATTTAATTAAATGTAATGAAATTTGTATTTCAGTAACTTAATTTACATGTAGTTTCTTGACTACTTGCTTGATCTAGATTACGTTAACGGTACGGAAATTAAATATCTACCTGTAACACAAAGCACTACAAGTAGTTTAGGCAAAAAGCAACAGCTCCTTCCCTCCTCTTACCAGAAATTCCTACTCATTTCATATTCCCAACTAAAACACTGTTCAAGTCCACTCCATCTAATCCCGCTCTATTTGGGACATAAAAAGGAATGTTCTACCCACAACCAAAATCAAGCAGTTTGTTCCATCGTAGCGTTTTAAGCAGGTGTCAAAACTATAAAAAAAATGTAATACTGGCATATGAATCGGTAAATTTCTGACAGAAGCCCAGCTTGACTCAAGATTCCTTAGTTAAAGAGCCACTTGCAGAGAAGAACCAGAATGTGTTGGTATACAACAAATGCACACAATTATATTAAGCTACAAATGTAAACAGAATACACTATGGAATTTAAAAAAAAAAAATAGGGATCCAGGCCAGCAATATCTATTTATAGAACACATTTTAACATAGCAAATATTCTGAAATTGTTTCACAAAGGAGAAGTGGATGCCCAGCAGCAATAGAATTAGGAGGAAGAACCAAATGTCTGGCCCAAGAGATGGCTTTTGATGGAGGGGAAGGGAGCAAAGTAACAAAGTGAAAGGGTTTAGAGATGAAGTCCAGAGAGTTGAACTGAGATGGCTGAAGGCTCTGCATCAAAGATGGAATAGTGCGCCAGACACACCGGAAACAAATCAAAGTACTGGAGGGATCTGACTGGGCTGTAGGTGTAGAGGAAGCTGCAGAGATGTGGGGTGGGAGGCGTGTCAGTGGCAGGCACTAGGCTATGGAGAGATCCGTAAACTTTGAATTCATTGTGATTTCAAATAAAGCTGTTGGACTATAACCTGGTGTTGTGTGACTTCTTACATTTGTCCACCCTAGTCCAACACCGGCATCTCCACACCATGGCTACTATCGACACCACAAACTGCCGGCTCAAAGTGGAGAGGATCTCCAAGAAGATCGCGCATATCGACACAGACATCAAGTTTCTACAGACATGCAAGAAAGCAGACAAGATCCCGAAAGGACTACAGATCACGAACCCACTCAAGTCGACTTACAACACAGACTATGCGGAGAGACTCTGCCATCGTACCTCTCGCACACTCAACCATCTCGTACACCAGCTCTACAGCAGACGCCGCAACCTCGAAACCAAGATGAGTCCATATTCTCAGCCTGTGCTCAGGACACAGCAGACCAGCTACGAGACACCGCCAAACAGACGAGGCAACGGAACTACGCTGCCTACATACACACCAAGAACAGGAAGCTTGAGAAACTCGGCATCACCACCAGCAGCAACCAAGCCTCCCCCGGTACCACGGTTGAAACCACAGGTAAGTCCATCGTCAACTTGTCCGACAACACCCTTCAACCAGACAAAATCGAAGTTCTCAGCCGAGGGCTCAATTTCTGCCCCACCACCAAAATGGACCCAATCGGTCTCGCGGCAGACACAGAGGAATTCATCAGGAGAATGAGGCTCCAGGAATTCTTCCACAAATCCCGAGATGTCAGCAGCGAACCCAATGAGACAATCAATGCTCCGGAACAGCAGACAGAGGGATCCGCAGTGCAGCAACCGAAGAGTCAAATTGGACCCCTCCGGAGGGTCGCTGCCCTAAGCTTGACATGTATGCTCAAGCTGTCAGGAGATGCATCAACGCCAGATTCATCAGCCGCACTCACAAGACAGCCCAGAATGTTCCCAGAGCACAACGCAACACCATCCACGCTCTCAAGGCCAACCGCAACATCGTCATCAAACCAGCAAAGGAGAAGCCATCGTCATACAGAACAGAACGGACTATTGCAAAGAAGCATACCGACAACTGGACAACCAGGAACACTACAGACAGTTACCCGCAGATCCGACCAAAGAACACACCCGCCAACTCAACAGACTGATCAAGACCTTTGATCCAGACCTTCAAAGCATCCTACGCGCTCTCATCCCACGTACTCCCCGCGTGAGAGACTTCTACTGCCTCCCAAAGATACACAAAGCCAACACACCCGGACGTCCTATCGTATCGGGCAACGGAACCCTGTGTGAGAACCTCTCTGGATACGTTGAGGGCATCCTGAAACCCATTGTACAGGGAACCCCCAGCTTCTGTCGCGACACTACAGACTTCTTACAGAAACTCAGCACCCACGGACCAGTTGAACCAGGAACACTCCTCGCCATGATGGACATCTCGGCACTCTACACCAGCATCCCCCACGACGACGGCATCGCTACGACAGCCTCAGTACTCAACACCAACAACAGCCAATCTCCAGACGCCATCCTACAACTCATCCGCTTCATCCTTGACCACAATGTCTTCACCTTCGACAACCAGTTCTTTACCCAAACACACGGAAAAGCCATGGGGACCAAATTCACACCCCAATACGCCAACATCTTCATGCACAAGTTCGAGCAAGACTTCTTCGCTGCACGGGACCTCCAACCAACGCTATACACCAGATACATCGACGACATTTTCTTCCTATGGACCCACGGCGAAGAATCACTGAAAAGATTACACGATAACATCAAGTTCCATCCCACCATCAAACTCACCATGGACTACTCCTCAGAATCGGTTTCATTCTTGGACACACGAATCTCCATCAAAGACGGACACCTCAGCACTTCACTCTACCGCAAGCCCACGGACAACCTCACGATGCTCCACTTCTCCAGCTTCCACCCTAACCACGTTAAAGAAGCCACCCCCTATGGACAAGCCCTGCGAATACACAGGATCTGCTCAGACGAGGAGGAACGCGATGGACACCTACAGATGCTGAAAGACGCCCTCATAAGAACGGGATATGATGCTCGATTCGTCGATCGACAGTTCAGACGGGCCACAGCGAAAAATCGCATAGACCTCCTCAGAAGACAAACATGGGACACAACCAACAGAGTACCCTTCGTCATCCAGTACTTCCCTGGAGCGGAGAAAGTACGCCATGTTCTTCGCAGCCTTCAACATGTCATCGATGACGACGAACACCTCGATAAGGCCATCCCCACGCCTCCACTACTCGCCTTCAAACAGCCGCCTAACCTCAAACAGACCATCGTTCGCAGCAAATTACCCAGCTTTCAGGAGAACAGTGACCACGACACCACACAACCCTGCCACGGCAACCTCTGCAAGACATGCCAGATCATCAACACAGATACCATCATCACACGTGAGGACACCACCCACCAGGTACATGGTACATACTCATGTGACTCGGCCAACGTTGTCTACTTCATACATTGCAGGAAAGGATGCCCCGGAGCATGGTACATCGGCAAAACCATGCAGACACTGCGACAACGGATGAACGGACACCACACAACAATCGCCAGGCAGGAGTGTTCCCTCCCAGTCGGGGAACACTTCAGCAGTCAAGGACATTCAGCCTCCGATCTTCGGGTAAGTATTCTCCAAGGCGGCCTTCGAGACACACAACGCAAAATCGTCGAGCAGAAACTGATAGCCAAGTTCCGTACTCATGAGGACGGCCTCAACCGGGATCTTGGGTTCATATCACGCTACATGTAACCCCACCTGACGTAGAGTCATCCAGACTCGAGTCATTGTTGGCTTGTTCTCTACACAGATGCGGCCGGACCTGCTGTGATTTCCAGCAAAAAGAGTTTTTTTTTTGTTTTTTGTTTTTTGTTTTTCATACAGACCCCAGCATCTGCAACATTTGACCCCTTGTGACCCCACCTCATTGTTCTTTGATGTAATGTTTTCCTGACTGACCTGTTTGGACACCATGCACACCTGTGATTGCTGTGATTATCTCTCTGCCGAGGTGTGATAAAGGGCAGTTAGAAAGATTACCTGTAATCATCTGGCAGTACTCTGACTATATATGCTGTGCTTATATGCAACTCTTCACTTCACCTGATGAAGGAGCAGCGCTCTGAAAGCTTGCAATTTCAAATAAAGCTGTTGGACTATAACCTGGTGTTGTGTGACTTCTTACATTTGTCCATTCCAGTCCAACACCGGCATCTCCACATCATGAATTCATTATGTTAGAGGACAGGAAGCCAATGGAGACAATCAAAGCCAGGAATGATGAGCAAGTGGGCCTTAGTACAGGCAGCGCAGTGCCTCTGGCAGAACGATGTAATTACAAAGTGACAAGTTTACATACATTAAAATGAAAATTGCTTATTAATTTCTAATAATATTACATTTCTAATAGCAATATTAAAATAAATATCAAATGTATGACTTTAAAATGAGAACAGAATTACGACTGCATGCCCTCACTCAGTAACTGCACTTGGTCTCGACTCTGCATGTGCAATGTCATGGAAGATCACCTCGTTAAATAAAATGTTTCAAAAATTACATAGAAATAAAAAGTTATCAAATATAATTAAAATGTAGTTTAAATTTATCTAAATACATTATTTGTCATTGCAAGATTTCAGATTTAAATCATCACCCCTTTTATGAATGAATACATACATTTGCATTTAAATAGCACCTTATAGGTTCTCAGGATGTCCCAAGGCATTTACAGTCAAGGAACTACTTTTGAAAGTGTAGTGACTGTTTTGTAGGCAAACTCAGTCCCACAAACAGCCAAAAATAAACCAGTTACTGCATTTTGATGGTGTTGGTGGAGGGAAGAATGTTGGGTAGGACACCTGGAAACTGCCACCTGAGGCAGTAGATGAGCCTTGATTTAATACGTCATCCAAAAGATGGCACATCCATCAATGCAGCACTCCCTCAGTACTGAAGTGTCAACCTAGATTATCTGCTTGAAGGTACTTTATGACAAACAGACGGGTACGACCACTGAGCCAAGACTGACAATTATTAAAGTTTAGAATTAAACCAGGTAATTTATTTTTCTAAAACAGAAGAATACAAGTTAATAAAACAATAATAAAATGGGGTACGGTATCATGGTGTTATGTTACTGGACTAGTAATCCAGAGGCCTGGCTAATGAGTTCAAATCCCACCATGGCAGATGGGCAATTTAAATTCAGTTAATTAAATAAATCTTGAATGAAAACCTAGTATCAGTAATGGTGGCCATGAAACTACCAGATTGTCATAAATACCCATCTGGTTCACTAACGTCCTTTAGGGGGAAAAAAATCTGCCGGTCTGGACGATGTGCGACTCAAGACCCATAGTAATGTGGTTGACTCTGAAATGGCTTAGCAAGCCACTCAGTTGTACCAAACTGCTACAAAAAACAATAATAATAAAACTGGACAACGTTTTGGCCCAATTACCGCCCCATCCGTCTACTCTCAATCAGCAGCAAAGTGATGGAAGGGGTAGTCAACAATGCTAGCAAGCTGCACTTAGTCACCAATAACCTGCTCAGTTTGGGTTTCTGCAGGACCACTCGGCTCCAGACCTCATTACAGCCTTGGTCCAAACATGGACAAAAGAGCTGAATTCCAGAGGTGAAGCGAGAGTGACTGCCCTTGACATCAAGGTAGCATTTGACCGAGTGTGGCATCAAGGAGCCTCAGTAAATTTCAAGTCAATGAGAATCAGGGGGAAAACTCTCCACTGCCTGGAGTCATACCTAGCACAAAAGGATGGTTGGGGTTGCTGGAGGTCAATAATCTCAACAGCAGGACATTGCTGCAGGCATTCCTCAGGGCAGTGTCCTAGGCTCAACCACCTTCAGCTGCTTCATCAATGAGCTTCCCTCAATCATAAGTTCAGTAGTGGGGATGTTTGCTGATGACTGCAGTGTTCAGTTACATTCGCAATTTCTCAGATAATGAAGAAGTCCGTGCCTGCATGCAGCAAGACCTGGACAACATTCAGGCTTAGGCTGATAAGTGGCAAGTAACATTCGCGCCACACAAGTGCCAGGCAATGACCATCTCCAACAAGAGAGAGAGAGTCTAGCCACCTCCCCTTGACACTCAATGGCATTACCATCGTCAAATCCCCACCATCAAAATCCTGGGGGTCACTTAACTGGACAAGCCACACAAATACTGTGGCTATAAGAGCAGGTCAGAGGCCAGGTATTCTGCGGCGAATGACTCACCTCCCAACTCCCCAAAGCCTTTCCACCATCTACAACATACAGGATGGAATACTCTCCACTTGCCTGGATGAGTGCAGCTCCAGCAACACTCAAGAAGCTCAACACCATCCAGAGCAAAGCAGCCTGCTTGATTGGCACCCCATCCACCACCTTAAATATTCACTCCCTCCCCCACCGGCACTGCAGTATGTACCATCTACAAGATGCACTGCACAAACTCGCCAAGGCTTCTTCGACGGCACCTCCCAAACCCACGACCTCTATCACCTAGAAGGACAAGGTCAGCAGCTGCATGGGAACACCACCACATCTAATTTCCCCTCCAAGTCACACACCATCCTGACTGGGAAATATGTCGCCGTTCCGTCATCGTCGCTGGGTCGAAGTCCTGGAACTCCCTACCTAACAGCACTGTGGGAGTACCTTCACCACATGACTGCAACGGTTAAACAAGGTGGCTCACCATCACCTTCTCAAGGGCAATAAATACTGGCCTTGCCAGCGACGCCCACATCCCATGAATGAATTTTAATAAAAATGTTAAATCAATTGAGGAGAATAAAAATTGAGACTAATTATTTTCTCGTTAGTGGAACAAGAACATGATTAATTGCCTTTATTCTGAACTGGAGAGAAGTTGCAGTGGGGTCCCCCAGGGTCCGGTATTCAGACCATTGCTTTCGTTCTTGTATATAAATGACCTCGAGTTGGATATAGGGATCACAATTTCAAAGATTGCAAACAATGCAAAACGTGAGCATGATAGTAGCAGACTTCAGGAGGACATTGACAGACTGGTGAAATGGGCAGATACATGGCAAATGCAATTTAATGTGGATAAGTGTGAGGTGATGCACTTTGGGAGAAACAACATGGAGGCACAGTATAATCTAAATGGTACTAATTTGAGGGGGGTGCAAGAGCAGAGGGACCTGGGGATGCATATTCACAGATCTTTGAAAGTGGCAGGGCAAGTTGATAAGGTGCTTAAGAAAGCATGAGAGATATTTGGCTTTGTAGAGACAATGAATACAAAAACAAGGAAGACATGCTGAACCTTTACAAGTCACTAGTTAGGCCTCAGCTGGAGTGTCGTGTGCAATTCTCAGTACCACACTTTAGAAAGGATGTCAAGGCCTTGAAGAGGATGCACAGATTTACGAGGATCATACCAGGAATGAGGAACTTCAGTTATGTGGAGAGATTGGAGAAGCTGGGATTGTTCTCCTTAGAGCAATGAAGTTTAAGGGGAGTTTAATAGATGTATTCAAAATTATGAATGGTTTTGATAGAGCAAGTAAGGAGAGACTGCTTCCTCTGGCAAGTGGGTCGGTAACCAGAGGTCATATTTTTTAAATAATTGGCAAAATAACTAGGTGTACGGAGGAAAATATTTTTCACACACAGGGTTGTTAAGATATGGAACACAACTGCCTGAAAGGGTGGTGTAAGCAGATTCCATAGGAACTTTCAAAAGGCAATTGAACATAACTAATTTGCAGTGTTGTGGGGAAAAAACTAGGGTGTGGGAATAAATTGAACAGCTCTTTCAAAGACCCGATACAGGCACGACCGGCCGAATGACCTCCTTCTGTGCTGCAAGATTCTATGATTCAATCTGTAATGGGAAGCAATCCAATAGGTGATGGAATTATATTCTACTGGACATTTGAAAAGATCTTCTAATGGAGAAAGGTTGCAAGCAAGGTGACAAGGTTGAGGAGATACGGTAGATAGTGTAAAGAGCAACAAGATCCGAAATATCAGCAACAATGAACGTGTCAGCCAGGCTCAGTGGTAGCACTCTTGCGTCCGAGTCAGATGGTTATGGGTTCAAGTCCCACTCCAGAGCATAGAGCACAAAATCTAGGCTGACATTCCCACTGCACTTCTGAGAGAGTGCTTCACTGTTGGATGTGCCAACTTTCAGATGAGACGTTAAACAGAGGCCCCATGGCACTATTTTGAAGAATAGCAGGGGAGTTCTCTCCAGTGTCCTGGCCAATATTTATTCCTCAACTAACATCACAAACAGATTATCTGGTCATTATCTCATTGCTAGGATCTTGTGTGTAAATTGGCTGTTGTGTTTCCTACATTACAACAGTGACTACACTGCAAATGTACTTCATTTGCTGTAAAGCACTTTGGGATGACCGGAGGTGTTGAAAGCACTATAGAAATGCAAGTTCTTTCTTTGCATCCAATTACTCAAGCTTCTTGCAGCTTCTGCTTCCAAATAAAAAATCTAAGTGTTCTAGCAATTCTTTGAATGAAGTGATACATACCGATCGCAGTTGGTGGTGTGGAATCAGAAACTATAGCAGAGAAGGAAGTCATTTGACCCATTGTCTCTGTTCCGGCTGTTTGCTAGAGCTTATTCTTCAAATGCAGAGAAATCAAAATGGTAAGTTCTTTAGAGAAGGACGCTACCATGTTTGAAAGAGAAGGTTGCTCAGCTGGGACGGATTTTATGGCATGGAGCAAGGGATGATAATCTTCAGTTCTTTTATCCACCAGTGTACAAAGCGAAAACCAGTCTCCCAGGACATGAAGCAACAAATGTGTGGGTGAAGTGCAAATAATCCAAAAACAAGATGGCCCATATTTTCCGATCCCTACGGGTGTGTACACACACCCGTAGGAGCCTCGCAAGTGCTGGTTTCAGGCATGTGAAGCGCATGCGCTTAATACCGGCATTTCCGTCAAGAATTCTCTTGACAGATCATCCGCCTGCCCGGGAAAATGGCCTCCGCGGGCAGAGAATTCCGCTTTCTACACAACCTCCGCCCACTGAAAACCTTTAAAAATCTTACGCCTGGTATAAGGCCTACTTTTTCCAGCATGAGTTTTAAAAAATATTTCCCCCCCCCCCCCCCACTCAGTTATAATTTAAAAATACTTTATAGCAAATTATTTTTAGCCCCGTAAAAAAAACTAATTATTTTTTTCAAAAAATTAAACTTTTTTTTATTTTTATAAACGATTTAATGTAATTTTAAATACGTGATTTAAAAAAATGTATTTAATGTTTTAGTGTTTTTTTGAGTGATCCCCATTCATACTATTGACAAGTCTATCCGGAGAGACCCGTCAAAAGAATGAAGGGGGATTTCCTTCTTCCATCCGTTCCCCTTGGCCCTTGCAAACTGCCTGCGCCTCTGGGATACCTGGGCCTCTGCGTGCACACCAGGAGAGGCTCAGGAGCAGAAGTGTCAGGACCTACAAAGCCAGCAGGTAAGTTTGTAGATTTTTTCCAGATCAGAGGCATCCGCATGCAGGAAGCCTCTGATCGGGAAATCCGAGCCGATATTTTCGCTACATTCTGCTCTCATGCAAGACCTTCCTGCACAGGCTTTTTACAAGCTGCTTGTGTTAAGTGGCTACGACCCAGATTTTCCTGCAACAGCAAGATCGGCAATCCACACCGTAAATTTAGCTATCTAGCATGCTGATCTTGCCATCAATAACTTCCTCCATATTTTCCTGCATTTCTAATTAGAATAAGCCGCAGCAAGCGCTGAGCCAAATCGGAAGCGACGTGGCCATTTTTTCTCTGCAATTTGACGAAGACATTCGATGGAAAGTATTTCACCTTGATGGGGTGGGGGGCAGGGGGGGGGGGGGTGGCGAAAGAGCAGGGATTAGCTGCTAGAAACAGCAAATGGAATCTCCCAGAGCCTGTTCATCTTCACCATTAATGATCGAGAACAGAAAACCTTGGGCTGAAGCAGGTTGGAGTTTCAATTAATTCCAAGCCTTTTCTAATGTTGAGCATAATTGATGGAAATTTAATCAGATCAATAAGTCCATAAAGCTGGCATTTCATAGATACAGAATATTTTAATCTAAATACTTGAAGTGTCAGCTGTGGCTCAGTGGGTAGAACATTCGGCTCGGAGTCAGAAGGTTGTGGGTTCAAGTCTCACTCCAGGGACTTGAGCACATAAATCTAGGCTGACACTCCAGTGCAGTGCTAAGGGAGTGCTGCACTGTCAGAGGTGCTGTCTTTCAGATGAGGCATTAAACTGAGGCCCTGTCTGCTCTCTCAGATGGACGTAAAAGATCCCATGGCACTATTTTGAAGAAGAGCAGAGGGGTTATCCCCGGTGTCCTGGCCAATGTTTATCCCTCAATCAACATCACTAAAAACAGATTATCTGGTCGGCATCACATCACTGTTTGTGGGAGCTTGCTGTGTGCGAATTGGCTGCCGCGTTTCCTACATTACAACAGTGGCTACACTTCAAAAAGTACTTCATTGGCTGTAAAGCGCTTTGGGACGTCCGGTTGTCATGAAAGGCACTTATATAAATGAAAGTCTTTCTTTCTTTTACAATGGTATAATAATTCTCCAGGAAAATATGGAACTACATCTTTAATTTCCATTATATTGGCAGACTACTGTCTTCTTATGGTTACTTATGCTGCCGTTTTGTGCTCTGTAGTCTTAATTTAAGGTGTTAAAGTCTAAGCAATACTGCAACACAACACAACAAACCTGATGCAAACAACAGGAGAAAGGAATACAAGATTGCTAGCTTGGAAGGGGAATCTCTTGTACAAAATGGTTGAAAGGAAGAATACACAGTTCCTGCCTAAAGTCCTTAGAGGGAAGGACAAATTTAATAATCTTCTAAATTCAATTACCTAAACTCGAGGGCTAGACTCTTATCGCCACATCAGCACCTTAACCTATCAAGATTAAAGCATTGCTCCATGCAATCTGACCAATCAGTTTTAGAAAGACTAGAGTTTCTACTCAAACTATACAAAAACTTAAGTAAATACATTCAGCACTTTGTTACGGTCATTACATTCAAATACAGAACTTCTGCTATTAAAAAAAGAAACATTCTTTATCTGATCAAAACAGTAGTTGTCAGGTTCTTGGGGGGAAAATTGGCTTGTACCCCTTTGGGGCGACAACTACTTTGAACGCCCCGGCACCCAGAATTTAATGGTAGCACCCCAAGCAGGAGGTGGGGCGCTACTGGAAGTGCACCCACTCCCTCTTGGGGCGCTCCCATGGAATATCACGGCGCTACGTCCAGCAGCGCCACGCGCACCGGCACGTAGCTCTGCAGGCCTCCCTCCCCTGATTAAAGGGGAGGGGCCTAGTACAGCCCACACCAGAGCCCTGCTGGCCCATCAGGGAGCGGGGTGCCGGCAAAAGAGCCCTGCACTCAAGAGGAGTGCCAGGCTGACGGATCATGGCCGGCACCCCGCAGCAGGAGGCCAGAGGGGGCAGATGCTGGCAGACGGTCCCAAAAAAATGGCCGCCCGGCACCTGCCCTTTAATTTACACCGCCCCGGCCGCAAAAACAACTCCCTAACCCTGTCGGACATAGCGTCCGGCGGTAGGTCGGGGGCGTGAGCCAGGTTTGTGGCTGGGATGCGAGCGGGGCGCTGCACACCACGATGACGTCATCGCCGGAGGTGCAACGCCGCGGGGCGCTACCGGCTACCGCCTCCGCTAACCTCCCGCTTAATTTTGCGGGCGGCGTTAGCGGCGCTGTGCCCGGGCGCTAGTTGCTTTGCACCTTCTCGGGGTGCTAACGGGAGGTGCAGAGCAACCAAATTTTTCCCCCTTAGTGTCAACAGTTCAGCCCATGAAAATCCTGGTTCACTCCAAAGCCAAGAATGATTGAATAAGACACTGCTTAATATGCAACTACGTTATTACACTACTTTTTATATCATCAAAGCTAAGACTACTTTTAATGAAATAATCACAAACAGAATAGCTTGGTTTCCAAAATACAAAACTTTAAACCCTGGAAAATACATAACCCATGAGACAGGTTCTACAAACCTTTCGTTTTGTTTTTTTTGGATGGATCAGTTTAGACAGCAAATGCTGATAAGAACCAGCTGGAAGCACATCCTAAACTCAGTAGTGTAGGGGCTGTGAATAATACAGCTGAAATGTCAAGCTCAGTGAAGCACCTGAATTTACTCTACTCGATAAAAGCAGCTCCTGGACAACAGCAACTAATTACTAGAGTCCCAGAATGAACTCTTGTCACACTACATCACTGCAACTCTCAGAATGCCATGCAAGCCCTCCAACTTCCACGGAGTTTGACTGAAAAGGCCAGGACTTGCAAATAGGATGATGTTGTAGCATGCTCAGTGAATGGCCAGTCTTATTATCAAACATTAAAAAATTGTTGCTTTAAAAGAGGCACCCGGATTTTCCGATTGAACAAACAAATATTTCTCAGTTATAGTCTTCCAATTGGAAATCCAATCCAATGAAAAAGAAAATTCCCTCGAAACAGCTGTCATCACAGTTTGCCATATTGTCAGCACCAATTAATAGGCAAGAATGTATTTCTGTCAATAAATTTCTTCATTTTTAAAAATTCTGTACACCATTTTCCTGTAACACTCTTCCCACAATGTGCTCACTGCTTAGTTAGCCCTCCTACCATTCCTTGTCCCACTTCCCTGCCCCATTGGACACCCCCACCTAGGGTCTGCTCCCCACCCTACTGCCTCAGAATGAGGCCATGATTTAACATCAGAACCCTAACCCGGACCCCATACGGAGCATAAGCAACATTGCGGCAAAACTGTTAGTGCTAATCCTCCATGTTGCATATGGTGAGTTGGAAAATGTGGTCTCTCTCTTACCTATCCTCATCCTGTTTCTCCGTCTTCTGATTCTCTCTTCATAACTCTTCCTTCTGCTTCGCTCAGTATTTTTCTTTTTCAGGTGAGGTGTGGCATCAATGTGCTGTAGGTCACATTGGCCAAGACACTTCCCAACACCCCACAATTACATGGTTCCTCGAACCCCTCTTGTCCGCATCCCTTCCCCTTATTACAATCCCCTGACTACCCCGACCTCTTTCCCTATGAGCTACCCATTCAGCACTTGTATCCTCCCCTCCTCCTTACTGAGCCAAAGACAGATACTAGGAGGGATGCAAAAAAGTTTGTCCAAAGAGGTGAATTTTAGGGAGGAGCGGGAGAGCAATTTAGGGAAGGAATTCCTGAGCATGGGGCCTAGGTGACTGAAGGCATGCCAATGGTGGGAAGGAGTTTACAAAGATACAGAGGGAAAAGTCATCAAGGGATTTAAGCATAAAGATGAGAATTTTAAATTTGGGCGTGGGGGGGGGGGAAGATAAGAAAACTAGTTAATGAGGACAGGGGTGATGGTGAGCAGGTTCAGCTGCTAAATGGTTCTTATTCATCCTGGGAAAATGGATACACTGTACAATCTGAATTCAGCTAACAATGTCATAGCTCTGCATGAAAATATCAAGCCCAGGCTTTTGGGAGAGGCTGAATCCTTCAATTGAAATAGTTAATGAAGGCATTAAAAAAATAAAGTGAATGCCGTTAATCGTGTTCTTGTGAAATATGTAATTCAGATACTTTATTTTGTTTAAACCCTTATTTTGAAGATTAGACATTTAAATTAGAGAGAAAAAGTGGCAAATATAATTTCTTTTTCAGAATGCATTTTGAGTGATTTGTGGAGAAAGAGACACGAGCCTCCTGCAGGACACTGGGTGTTATGTGAGCAGCAACTTGTTGACACCTCGAACAAAGTCCAAGCACAGCACCACCTACAGGGGTCACTGGTAATTACCAAAAAAGTGGGAACTTTAGATTTCCCAAAACAGCTCGCACAGATTCGAGCATTCAATACAACAAGTTGTATTTATATAGCGCCTTTAACATAGTAAAACGCTCTAAGGCACTGCACAGGAGTATTAAAAGACAAAAAATGACACCAAGCCACATAAGGAGAAATTAGGGCAGGTGACCAAAAGCTTGGTCAAAGAGGTAGGTTTTAAGGAGCGTCTTAGAGGAAAGAGGTAGCATGGTGGACACGTTTAGGCAGGGAATTCCAGAGCCTAGGGCCTAGGTAACAAAAGGCACAGCCACCAATGGTTGAGTGATTAAAATCAGGGATGCTCAAGAGGGCAGAATTAGAGGAGCGCAGATATCTCGGGGGCAGGGGTGGTTGTGAGATTGAAGGAGATTACAGAGATAGGGAGGGGCGAGGTCAGGGAGGGATTTGAAAACAAGGATGAGAATTTTGAAATCGAGGTGCTGCTTAACCGGGAGCCCATGTAGTTCAGCGAGCACAGGGGTGATGGGCGAACGGGACTTGGTGCGAGTTAGGACACGGGCATCCGGGTTTTGGATGACCTCAAGTTTACGTAGGAAAGAATGTGGGAGGCCAGCCAGAAGGGCGTTGGAATAGTCAAGTCTAGAGGTAACAAAGGCATGGATGAGGGTTTCCGCAGCGGATGAGCCAAGGCAAGGGCGGAGACACGCGATGTTAAGGAGGTGGAAATAGGCGGTCCTTGTTATTCAGCGGATATGTGGTCGGAAGCTCATTTCAGGGTTAAATATGATACTGTGGCGGTACCACCGGTTGTACCTTACATAAAGACACATAATTCCCTTTAACTTACCTTACTGTATGTTTAACTTACCTTTTGGGGCCGTTGCCCCTTTAAGACGCGCCCTAGCGGTCTTAGTGGGAGTGGTATATAGACCTCCCAACAGTAAGGCGGAGGTTGGGGATGGCATTAAAAGGGAAATTAAAGAAGCATGCAATAAGGGCACAGCAGTCATCATGGGTGACTTTAATCTACATATAGATTGGGCTAAACAAATTAGTAACAATACTGTGGAGGAGGAATTCCTGGAGTGTTTACGGGATGGTTTCCTGGACCAATATGTCGAGGAACCAACCAGAGATCAGGCCATCTTAGACTGGGTATTATGTAACGAGAAAGGATTAATTAGCAATCTTGTGTACGAGGCCCCTTGGGTCTGAGCGATCATAATATGATCGAATTCTTCATTAAGATGGAGAATGAAGTAGTTGACTCGGAGACTAGGGTCCTCAATTTAAATAAAAGGAAACTACGATGGTCTGAGGAGCGAGTTGAGTAGGATTGATTGGGGAATGGCACTCAAAGGGTTGACGGTGGATAGGCAATGGCAAACATTCAAAGACCGAATGGATGAGCTACAGAATTTGTTCATCCCAGTTTGGCATAAAAATAAAACAAAAAAGGTGACTCAACCGTGGCTAACAAGGGAAATTAGGGATAGCATAAGATCAAAGGAGATGACATATAAATTGGCCAGAAAAAGCAATAATCCTGAGGATTGGGAGCAGTTTAGGATTCAACAAAGGAGGACAAAGGGATTAATTAAGAAAGGGAAAACAGAAAGAGTAAGCTTGCAGGGAACATAAAAACTGACTGTAAAAGCTTTTATAGATATGTGAAGAGAAAAAGATTGGTGAAGTCAAGCGTAGGTCCCTTACAGTCAGAATCAGGGGAATTTATAATGGGAAACAAAGAAATGGCAGACCAACTAAATTCATACTTTGGTTCTGCCTTCACAAAGGAGGACACAAATAACCTCCCAGAGATGCCGGGGAATATAGGGCCTGATGAAAGGGTGGAACTGAAAGAAATCAGTATTTGTAGGGAAATGGTGTTAGGAAAATTGATGGGACTAAAGGCCGATAAATCCCCAGGGCCTGATAATCTACATTCCAGGGTACTTAAGGAAGTGGCCCTGGAAATAGTAGATGCATTGCTGGTCATCTTCCAGAACTCGATAGACTCTGGAACAGTACCCATGGATTGGAGGGTAGCTAATGTTACCCCATTATTCAAAAAAGGTGGCAGAGAAAAAGAGGGGAATTATAGACCGGTAAGCCTGACATCGGTAGTGGGGAAAATGCTAGAGTCCATTATAAAAGATGTAATAGCAGAGCACTTGGTAAGCAGTAACAGGATCGGACAAAGTCAACATGGATTTACAAAAGGTAAATCATGCTTGACTAATCGACTGGAATTTTTTGAGGATGTAACTGGTAAAAACCAGTGGATGTGGTGTATTTGGACTTTCAGAAGGCTTTCGATAAGGTCCCACATAAGAGATTAGCGTGCAAAATTAAGGCGCATGGGATTGGGGGCAAGGTATTGACTTGGATAGAGAACTGGTTGGCGGACAGAAAGCAAAGAGTTGGAATAAACGGGTAGTTTTCCGAGTGGCAGGCAGTGACTAGTGGGGTACCGCAAGGATCGGTCCTAGGACCCCAGCTGTTCACAATATATATTAATGATCTGGACGAGGGAATTGGATGTAATATCTCCAAATTTGCAGACGACACAAAGCTGGGTGGGAGGGTAAGCTGTGAGGAGGATGTCGTGAAACTCCAGTATGATTTGGACAGATTGGGTGATTGGGCAGAAACATGGCAAATGCACTATAATGTGAGGTTATCCACTTTGGTGGCAAAAACAGGAAGGCAGATTATTTGAATGGCAATAGATTGGGAGAAGGGGAAGTGCAAAGAGACCTGGGTGTTCTTGTGCACCAGTCGCTGAAGGTAAGCATGCAGGTGCAGTAGGCGGTTAAGAAGGCAAATGGTATGTTGGCCTTCGTAGCAAGAGGGTTCGAGTACAGGAACAAGGATGTCTTGCTACAGTTGTACAGGGCCTTGGTGAGACCGCGCCTTGAGTACTGTGTGCAGTTTTGGTCGCCTTACCTGAGGAAGGACTTTCTTGCCATGGAAGGAGTGCAGCGAAGATTCACCAGGCTGATACCTGGGATGGCAGGAATGACGTATGAGGAGAGATTGTGTCGATTGGGCTTATACTCACTGGAGTTTAGAAGATTGAGAGGGGATCTCATCGAAACGTATAAAATTCTGTCAGGCCTGGACAGACTAGATGCAGGAAGGATGTTTATGATGGCCGGGGAGTCCAGAACCAGGGGTCATAGTCTAAGGATAAGGGGTAAGCCATTTAGGACTGAAATGAGGAGGAATTTCTTCACCCAGAGAGTGGTGAACCTATGGAATTCTCTGCCACAGAGGGCGGTGGAGGCCAGTTCATTAAATATATTCAAAAAAGAGTTGGATATATTTCTTAAGGCTAAAGGGATATGGGGAGAAGGCAGGGACAAGGTACTGAATTTGGGTGATCAGCCATGATCTCATTGAATGGCGGAGCAGGCTCGAAGGGCCGAATGGCCTACTCCTGCTCCTATCTTCTATGTTTCTATGTACACCACGGTGCTCCTACAGTCAGCCATCTTACCTGATGTAATTCGTCTGTTCCTGTAAATAAACAACTTGTTAATAGTTCGTTGAAGTCAAACTCTCTTATTTAGTGGCGATCTACATGAACCGCTACAATACCAAGGTTGCGAACAGTGTGGTTAAGCCTCAGACAGATGTTCGGGAGAGGGATGGAGTCAGTGGCTAGGGAACGGAGTTTGTGGCAGGGACCGAAAACAATGGCTTCGGTCTTTCCAATATTTAATTGGAGAAAATTTCTGCTCATCCAGAACTGTATGTCAGACAAGCAGTCTGATAATTTAGAGACTGTGGAGGGGTCCAATGGAGCACATTCCAAATTTAATATATTACTATTGATGACCAAGTGCCAGAATTCAGGTTAAGCAGGGTTTGGGAGAAATTGGACCAAGGAGGAGGGGGAAGGAGGCAAAAAAGACAGGAAGATAGCGGGAGACATACAGACAGACAAAGAGCAAGAGCAAACAAAAGAGTAGGATTGTTGTCCGTTCAGTGGGACATCAGACGATAGATAGATACAACGACTTGCATTTATATAGCATCTTTAATGTAGTCAAATTTGAGAGAGAAAAAGATCGAGATAGAGAGCTGCATGCAACATTAATTATTAAAAACTTTTTAAAGCACTTACTCTGTCAGTCATTGTCAATAAACTTACTGCTCCCACATCACAATACAAACAAACTCCAATATTTCAGCAATAAAGTTATGGAGATGTGAAGACGAACTACAATACTATAATATGGATTCTAAAAACAAATGTTTTAACATTTAAAATAAAAACTAAATTAACACATCATCTATATTTGCCGGTCTTCCATTTTATTCTTCTATTATTATATCCTTATTTATTTTTAATACATTACCTCATAACATTACTACAGTTGAACACTCAGTTTCTGATTTGCCTCCTTTAGAGGAGAGGTTCTACTTAAGAGTAAAAGTCCACATTAAAAATCAATTGGTTGCAAAGCTGCCCTAAAACAGTTTTTAACCTGATTTTAGTGTCAGCGTCCAAAGACTGACACAGTCACAACATAAGTACGTCAACTTCTAATGTGTTTGTTCCCTCACAGCTATAGTTCCTCCATTCGGATTTAGTTTGTGAAAATAATTTCCCCAGTTGTGCAGAATCCTACTTGAACTCACTTTCATTTTTATTGATATTTAAAACACAGTTAAAACTTTGGAAAAGATCAACATTGCATAAGCACATCAGCAGTTTAATTCTTAAACACTAAATTGGACAAACTTCAAGAAGTGTTTCTTAAAACCAAGGTATATTTCCCAAAGTCCCTTTTTACAGTAGTATGAACAAATAGCCCACCTACATAATCTTATCAGCTGACCTTTATATTCACAATTACTAAATGATGGTTTGCCCATAGTTAATCCTCTAATTAAACAGTTATACCCAAAAAATATCAAGCATGATGCCATTTACTATTTTAATGCTTAAGTGGCAAAACAGTTGAATTCTTTAAAGAATGCCAAGGTGTCATTAAGATTCTTACACCAACAATAATGCAACTCCACTATTGAATTCCTGAAAAAAACCTTGTACTGTCTATCCAAAATGTACCTGCAATTTTTATTTCCCATACCACATGGTGAGTTCAACACTTCTACAAGGCCAAACAACATGTAATCATGCAACCTCTCAGCATTCTGGAGCAGCAAAATTACAGTATTAAAAAAATGAAAATGGTCTTGGAAAGGTAGCACAATCAATATTTGACCAAGGCATGCACCATTTGGGCAACATCCAAGTACACCGCATTCAGCGAGTTTCAATATTTTAAATAATGTAGTAGTGGCAGCTAAGGGCAACACAGTTAAAAATAGAAATTTCTAGATATGGATGGTTAAGGTCAAATCAGTTATATATTTGCAGAAGTTTGCATGATATCAATAGCTTATACCAGGGCCCATGGTTGAATAACTTACTCGGAAATGCTGAAACGCCAATAAAATAAGCTAACCTCGAAAAACTTCTGGCAGCTATGTTCCCTCAGGGCAGCATAATACATCACAGAAAATCCACAGAAGGCAAAGGATTGCTAAATACTCCAAGCTTTGCAATAAACAGACTGACAGCTACTTATAACACCAAGTTGAATAATCCATCCATGCAGCAAATGAAAAGATACCACTAATCTACAATCACAATCGTATATACAAATTTCTCACGAGATCCAAAAACTAGCAAGTCTAAAATTTTACTTTCAAGACTTCAAGCTTCAAAGAAATGAGATGACTGATATTTCCATTTCTGGCTTTCTATACTGTTCCAACCAAGCCCCGCCCAAACTTTTGTACAGACCTTTATCTTCCTTTGGGTCTTTCTGGAGTCCGCTTGTCGAAACAATGATTTTAGCAACTTCAAAGTTGAGCTGTCTCCTCCATTTTCCACTTAATTACCCTCCACTATGGAGCTATTTTTGCCCCTTTTTATCCAATTCCTATTCTCGGTCTTTACAGCTGAATTTCAAAGCCCGACTGCAATGACCTTTATATTAAAAAAAAGTACTTTTTCATCTCTTCACAGCTTTTTAGAAAACCTGGTGACAGGCCATTAAACTCATTGGTTGTTTCTCTGTGCTAACAATCAGCATTCAATTGTTCTTCATCCATGCTTCATTTTGTTCTTAAAAAGGAACTTGCTTATCTCCCAGATTCGAGTTCTAATGAAAGGTTTAGATACAAATGTAAACAATCTTCTTTCTTTCTTTCAGATGCTGAAAGACCTGCTGTGTATTTCCAGTCTCTTCTGTTTTTAAATTGAGATTTCAAATCAGTTCTTTCCTTTTTATTCAACCCCTCTGATCAACTTTGTTAATTCCTGGGGCCATGCAAATAGAAAAATGAGGAAACAGTATGTAAAGAACTGTTCTCTGCACAAGACTCATTGTGTAAATGAAAATCAAACAGACAAGGAATAATCTACTTTAGTGGCAACGGTGCGAAGTAGGGAATTTCAAGATTTTGACACAGCAACAATGAAGGAATACATCCGAGTCAGGATGAAGTGCGACTTGGTGGGAAGCCTGGAGGTGATGGTGTTGCCATACCATAGCCGCTTTTGTCCTTTTCAGGTTGTTGAGATAATGGGACTGTGAGGTGCTGTTAAAGCAAGATTAGCAAGTTACTGCAGTACATCCTGTAGAAATTGGCCCAGAAATTTGGGACTCCACGGGTGAGTACCCACGGGGTACTCACCCGTAGGCCCAATGGAAGTGCCGGTTTCCTGCATGCACTGTGCATGTGCGGGAAACTGGCACTTCCGTTCCCCTGAAAGGGGTTCAGAGGTTGAACGCGTGTGCAGGAGAGGCTGCGCGTGCGCATCGAACTTACGTTTTTTTTGCAGGTTTTCCCGGGAAGGAAAGTCTCCAGAAGTTAGACATGTAAAAAGCAGTTGCAAGGCCTGCTTTTTACACGGTAAGTGGTGAATTAATTAAAATTAAAACATTTTTCCCCACAGGTTTTTTATTGTCAAATACTTTAAAGAAAGGTACGTTTATTTTTAGCCCCCGTTAGAAAATAAAATTATTTTTTTCAAAAATTTAAATTGTTTAAAATAGTTATTTAATGTAATTTAGTTTATTTAAAAAATTTGATTTTTAAATTTTTTTTGAAGATTTAGTGATGTTTTGGGGCTTATAGTATTTATAAGTTTGACAGCCCTTCCTGTCAAACTAATGAATGAAGCATTCCCTGCTCCGATTGGCTCCCCATGGCCCACGTGATCCCAGGGGATGCATCGAACTAACTGCGCCCCTGGGATACGCAAGCACGGTGCGCCGGCAGTTGGAGGAGGCCCAGGATCGCAATTCCACGGGGGCCCACAGCTCAACGGCCGGCGCGCAAGGTAAGTGCAGGTCGGGGGCTTGCACCCGCGGGAAGCCCCCGACCCGAATATTACAAACTGCAGCACACTAGTGGTGGAGAGGGTGAATACAGAGTTAGTGGCAGGGCTGCCAATTGAGCGGATGGCTCCGTCCTGGATTGTGTCGAGCCTCATCAGTATTGTTGTGGCTGCTCCATGCAGTTAATTATTCCATCATACTCTTCACTTCAGCCTTGTAAATAGTACAGGAAACTTCCTGATATCCGGCACCGACGGGACCGAGCTGCTGCCGATCTATCAAAACTTCCGGATAGACCAGCGCTAATGTTGAAGGATACGGAGGTTTTCGTCTCCGTATCTGACAACAAACACTGTTGCTTAGCAACAGCTTGTAAACACTCGGCTCGTACCTTGGAAGCGTCTCTGAAGCTGTTGCTAAGCTACAGAGACGCTTTCCAGTGCCTGACTTAAAAAAAATGCTAGAAGAAAAAAAAACTAACCAAAACGGCTGCTGATTTCTGCCGTTAGATCGAGGTTTCCAGACATACAACCTCCGGATAAACCAAAGTTTCCTGTATAGGTTGAGGGCTCAGGAGCCAAGTCACTCTTCACAGAGTACCCAGCCTCTGTGCTTTTCTTCTAGGCATACTGGTCCAGTTAAGCTTCTGGTTGATGTCAACCCCAAGGACATTGATGGTAATGAGTGGTCATTGGGTTTGTAAGCACTAGAGGGAATAGCAAGGTGTGGGAGATAAGGATGGGGTTTGTACTTCTGGGACTACTATAAAAGGGGATCTAGGCTTGGGAGCAGTGATAAGTTGATTCCAGGGTCTCTGAGAAGTTGAAAGGGAAACCCCAAGATCTGGCACGAGGGAGGCGGTTCTAGGACAGAGTACTGGAACAGGGCTCTTGAAATCACTGGGGTTCGGGTTCTGGAGTATCCAATATTGGGTGGGTGGGGGGGGGGGGGGGGGGGGGCGGGGTCACCTTTTGAGATTGGGGTCTTGCAGGTCTGGATGTTAAGAGTCTAGCTAGGAGCATTATGACAAAGGGTCCCTGGACTAGGGAGCGTGTTCCTAGAGTCTGAGCCCTACTAGCTTTGATAAGAGGGATTGTGGTCTCTGGGAGCTTTGACAGGGGTAAAATCTGGTGGTGCTGGGATCTGCAAAACTTTTGAAGAGGAGGAGGGCATGGGGAATAATGAAAGTGTAGGGCAGGAGATGAGAAATGGTCAGCCTTTCTCCCGGCTGCAATCCTCACTATAACTTTTCAATTATTTTTTTTAGAAGAAATTAAGCTGGAAATTCAAAATAAAGGACAGAATGGGGACTAAATTAAGCCTGCGTGCCCAGTCCAATTATCACCCACCTTCAACCCCACTTCAACTGACATGCTCACAAAACCTTACTTTCGGATTTTAAGTCACACTTTTTAATGCTAGCATTTAACACGGAAAATCCCTACGTAAACATTTATAACGGGAAAATTCTATCTAAAGATGTAAACATTTCCTAGCCTGCCATGACATAGTCACAGGTTCCCAGTACTTGTTGCATGAAATTTCTCAAGTCTCTCTCCTAGCTCCATTGCCATCTTTTAAATTAAACATTTATGCCTGCAAAACAGTTTCTTAAACTTCTACCAGGAAACTAGTAAACTTACTGCCTCTGTTCACCAATCCCCAAAGCTGTCAAATTGGCTAATAATAAAACAGATTCTATTTATCCCACTACTGGCATTGAGCCACAGTCCTACTAAGCTCCAATGCCTCCACTGACCAAGCTAATCTCGAGTTGAGATCCCTCCCATCTCTGCTGCCTGAACACCATTGTTGCCCTTGGGCCCCACTTCCTTCAAGCTCCACTACCTGGTACAGCCATCCCATGCAAATTCCTGGTCCCTCCCACCCAGTGCTGCTACTGATCCTATTAACCAAGCCCTGATCCCTCCTGTTATTCTGCTGCTTTAGTTCCTGGTTGGCCTGCTTAAATTAAATTCATTTTCATTTGCCCAACTACTGGTTAAAGCCCCGCTGGGCCTCGCTTAAAATACAAATTTTTCCATTTGCCCCTGCTGCAGAGTTTGAGCTGCATTGACCAAAATGCCAGTCCCATTGAAATTCCCACTCACTCATGCCTAACGCTGCTTTAGGGCCCAGCCACCCTTAACCCCTTATTTTGAATGGGCCTACTTGCCCATTGCCCCTTTAGGCCCCAACCAGCCCACATGAAAATAAAAGAATTCTTCTCTCCCCTTGAGCTCTAACATCCCTTTCTAATTTCCCCATGCTCCACCCATTCAGAAATTGTTACATTTTCCTTCTGGCCAGAAGTTCCACTCCTTTTAAGCCATGTTGCCTTCTGCTCTGAGCATACCCGAGGAACTGAATCTCCCTCCTCCCAACCAAGCAAATGTCCACTGTACACAAGCCAGGCTTCTTCGGCAGCACCAACCAAACCCGCGACCTCTACCACCCAGAAGGACAAGGGCAGCAGGCACATGGGAACACCACCATCTGCAAGTTCCCCTCCAAGTCACACACCATCCTGACTTGGAAATATAATCGCTGTTCTTTCATCATCGCTGGGTTAAACTTCCGGAACTCCCTGTGTAACAGCACTGTGGGAGTACATTCACCTCACGGATTGCAGCAGTCCAAGAAGGTGGCTTATCACCACCTTCATGAGGGAAATTAGGGATACGTAATTAAAGCTGGCCTCGTCAGTGACGCGAAAATCCCGTGAATGAATAAATTTTAAAAAAACACCCCAGCCGAGAAGTCCAACAAACCTCCTCCAATTAACAGAAATGCCACCAGCAACCCCGCCCCCCCACCATACTGAACAGAAATCTATGAGGAAATTACCCCACCGCTGAAAAGAAGCCCCACAAACCTTCACCCCAATTAATAGAAATCCAGCTAATAACCCCACACCCCTCATTTAGCAGATATTCAGTCAAACCTCCCACTTCTTACTGAAGGCAAACTTGGCCTTCCCCACCTGCTATGGAGGACAAAGAGGTCCGACCACATCACGAGAACAAACCAGACTATCCATCTTATCCCCAAAGATGACCTTGCCCCTCAGTGATGATAAACTCGGCCTTCCTTCTCCCTCTCACAACAGAGCTCAAACTAAGCCTTCTTCCCCCTCCACTGTGCGCAAACTCTCAGCCTTTCCTTTCCAGCGCCAAGAACAAATCCCCATGTAGTGCTGAGCTGAAGCCTGACCCTTACACATGCTTAGAACAAAGCTTGGACAATTCCTGTTTCCCCACTCCCATGTGCAGTAACTCACCCCCACCCAATGAGAAGCAAAATTTCCTCATGTACACACGGAGAAACTACCACAGCACCAGCTACCTTTGAGCTCCTACAATGGGCCATATGTAGGACACTGGCTTCCTCCTCCTAGCTGCCATTTCCTCCCCACCCCCATCACTATCAAATTTCCTCCAGCTGCAACCCGTGACCAATTCGGATTTCAAAAGCACAAAGCATTTCAGCTTGCAGCCGATTCGCAGGAACGTATTGCACTGGGGGGTGGGGGAAAAAGAGAGGTAGGAAACTAGTATTAATTTAAAATAAGTAAATAAATAAATCTATTGTTATAACTACTTGGTGGAAGTCATTTCAAATAATATAGGTTCCCCATCTGCTGTAAAATCCCTTTTTTCACAAATAAACCTTCTCCTGCTCCTTAGCCACATCTGGACCCTAAGCCCTGGCAGAAACTTGAAGACAACTCCAAATCTAATTATGGTGGTGTAACATTTGCATATTGATTTATCATTGGCCCACAGGCATCTGTAAGGAATAACTATTATATTCACAGGTGATCACATGCTGAGTTGTCATTGGCCTGCAGGCATCTGTAAGGACTGCTATTGTTTTGGAGGACCCAGGGTCCTAACTCCATCTTGTCCACACGGTGCTGTACTGATATGAGAGATCAGAGACCTGATGCTTCATTAAAAAGAGTTTAAACTGTAACACTCCATTGTCCTGCAATTTATTATTTTTGTAAGTATGCAAAACAAGACATGGTGTCAGAAGTGGGATTTGAAATGGATATCGTTGGAGCTCCCTTACCTCGAATGAATTGGGAATCCTTGAACTTACCTAGAGAATGGTGCAAGTTCAAGCAACACGTGGAGTTGATGTTTTCGGGTCCACTGAAAAGCAAAGGGGAGGAAGAAAGATGCAGCTACCTACTCCTGTGGATCAAAGAAAAAGGGAGAGACATTTTTAACACATGGTCTCTCACCGCAGATGAAGCAAAAGGTACTGAAAAATTATTTTGACCGTTTTATATGATGCCCAAGACAAATATGATAGCTAGGTACAAGTTTCAGGAGAAAGTACAAGGAGCTAGTGAGTCGTTTGAACAGTTCGTGACTGAGTTAAAACTGCTGGTAAAAGACTGTGCATATGCAGATAAAGATGAGATGGTCAGAGACCGCATCGTGTTTGGAATACATTCAGCTAAAGAGAGAGAGAAACTTTTGAATGTTGGGTCCGGGCTAACGCTGGACAAAGCTATGGACATGGCTAGATCGCACGAGATAGCCCAAGCACAGTTGAAAACCATAACCGGCGCCACGAGCAGCTCGAGTGAACAGACAGTGCACGCAGTTACTAGACACACACCAAAGAACACCGCCCAGAGAGCGTGTTTCAGAACAGAAAGAACAGAGAGTTCTAAAAATGGGCGACAGACATAAAACGCTTCAAAAACTGTGGATATTGTGGAAACAACCGGCATGGAGAAAAGGAGTACTGCCCTGCCAAAGGAAGGCAATGTACTAAATGTGGTAAACGGAGCCACTTTGCTAAAGTTTGCAGGACTGTTTTCGGAAAAACAGTACACAGTGAGTGACAGCCAAATGCCAGATAGAGAGCCAAATGCAGAGGAACTGTTTATTCATTCTGTGTCACAGAAAAAACAGATTTCAGAGACTGAGCAAGCTTTTGCCGATATTGAGATAGGAAAACAGGGCAAAGAGCTTAAGTTTAAACTAGACACTGGATCTCAGGTTAATGTAATTCCTCTGAGTGAGTATCACAGCTTGAAGGACGAGTGTGAGCTACAGCCCACCTCACGCAGACTGACCGGCTATGGGGGTGAGCAGCTCATTGTAAAAGGCACGTGCGTGATGAAATGCAAGTACAATAAAAGCAACATGATGCTGGACTTTTACATTATTGACACTCAAGCACCTCCAGTGCTAGGTCTAAAGGCATGTTTAGACATGGACCTCGTCAAGCTAGTGCTATCATTGACAGCACCAGTTGAGAAGCAGACAGTCATGGAGGAGTTTGCTGACGTTTTCAAAAGGAATCGGACTATTCCCAGGTGAATGCACTATTCACCTCGACCCAGCAGCAACCCCTGTGGTTTGCCCACCGAGAAGGATACCACTTGCTCTACATAGTCGCCTGAAGGAGGAGCTGCAGAGCATGGAGAATACAGAAATCATCGTCCGGGAAATAGAACCGACGGAGTGGGTCAACGCGCTAGTAGTGGTTGAGAAACCACGTACAGGCAAGCTCAGAGTCTTCCTCGACCCCAGAGATTTGAACAAAGCTATCAAATGCCCTCACTACCCTCTACCAACGCTAGATGACATCACACCCAAGCTAGTGGGAGCACATTACTTCAGTGTAATGGACACACGATCAGGATACTGGACTATCAAGCACACGGAAGAGTCATCTAAGCTAACAACGTTCAACACACCATTTGGACGCTACCGATTTCGGCGTTTACCATTTGGTCTTATCTCCGCTCAGGATGAATTCCAGCGGAAGATCGACAAAACCTATGAAGGCCTCGACGGAGTAGTCGCAATCGTAGACGACATCCTCATCTATGGCAGGAATAGAGGGGAACATGACAGGAACCTCCGTGCGATGCTACAAAGATCACGGGAGAAAGGTATCCGGCTCAACCCCGAGAAAAGCATAATCAGATCCACCGAGATCAGTTATTTCGGGCATCGCCTCTCAACTGATGGCATTAAGCCGGATCCAGAGAAAATCTCCTCCATCAAGAAGGTGGAGCCGTCGAAGAACCGCGCAGAGCTAGAGACAGTACTAGGCATGGTTAACTACTTAGCCAAGTTTGCCCCAAGCCTCTCCGAAATTAACGCACCCATGCATCAGTTGCTCAAACAATCCAATGAGTTCCTGTGGGACAAACAACATGACACAGCATTTCAGAAAATGAAAGACCTAATCACCAGGGAACCAGGACCAGTTCTTGCCTACTTCGACCCCAACAAAGAGCTCAGATTACAAGTGGACGCGTCAAAGTACGGACTAGGCGCAGTATTACTGCAAGAAGGAAAGCCCATCAGCTATGCTTCCAGATCTCTCTGACAGTGAAATCAACTATGCTCAAATCGAGAAAGAGCTATATGCAATTCTGTTTGGATGCAAGCGTTTCCACCAATACGTCTATGGCCGACAAGTCATTGTGGAATCCGACCACAAGCCCCTCGAGTCAATTATGAGGAAACCACTAGCTGCAGCCCCACCAAGGCTACAGAGAGAGAATGATCCTTCAGCTACAGAAGTACGACTTCACAATCATTCATCGTCCAGGCAAAGACATTCCTGTCGCAGACACACTCTCCAGGAAGTCTCTTAGCTACCAGGACAGCAGCCTCAGTGAAGGCATGGATGTGCAGGTGCACATGGTGTACAACAGCTTACCTGTGAGTGACTCAAAACTGAAGGAGATCCGAGCAGAAACAGAGAAAGATGCACAACTCATACTGCTGAGCAAAGTCATACATGAAGGATGGCCGGAGGAACGGAGGAGATGTCCTCAGAGCATATCTGAATTCTGGAACTAGAGAGAGAAACTGTCACAAATCAACGGAATCGTCTTCAAAGGGGAGGAAATCATCATTCCTACAAGTCTCCGAAAAGAGATGTTGACAAAAATTCATGCTGGACAGATGGGCATGGAAAAATGCAAAGAGCACGTGACATTATGTTTTGGCCCGGAATGTGCAAACACATTGAGGACATTGTCGGAAAATGTTCCATTTGTCTAGAACGCTGCCCATCAAATGTGAAAGAGCCCATGATACCTCACCATATCCCAGACAGGCCCTGGCAGGTCGTCAGCTACAAGCAAGTGCATGCAAAACGTGTACAGAGACTGCAACACCAAAAGAGATACTATGACAGGTCAGCTAGACTACTGCCGCCGCTGCAAAATGGAGAATCCGTCAGAATCCAGGAGCATGACTACTGGAAGCCAGCAGTCGTCATCCAGCCAGCTGACACGGAGCGATCTTATCACGTCCGCACCCCAGAAGGACAGGTGTACCGCCGCAATCGCAGGCACCTCCTGAACACCAAGGAACAACACCGTCATTCCGACGAGAGGATCAGTTCCATACCACACAAGGTCGGGACGAGAGGTCAAGCCTAGAGTTATCCTTGACTTGTGAACTGCCAAAGGGTGTCGGCGGATCGCTGCCCTAAAAAAAAAACGGTACATCATTATTGAAACGTTGAGATATTTTCAGTGCTAGTTAAATGTTGAGTTTACTTATATGTTGATGCTACTGAGAACATTATGTAGAAGAAAGGTTCAAAAGTAATGCATAACATTTTTCTTTTAAAAAGGGGATGTAACATTTGCATATTGATTTATCATTGGCCCGCAGGCATCTGTAAGGAATACCTATTATATTCACGTGATCACATGCTGAGTTGTCATTGGCCTGCAGGCATCTGTAAGGACTGCTATTGTTTTGGAGGACCCAGGGTCCTGACTCCATCTTGTCCACATGGTGCTGTACTGATATGAGAGATCACAGACCTGATGCTTCATTAAAAAAGTTTAAACTGTAATACTCCGTTGTCCTGCAATTTATTATTTTTGTACAAAGTGTGCAAAACAAGACAGGTGGCAGTTAAAGTACGGGAGTGGGTGAAAATTACTTGGAAGGATTTCCTCAGTGATATGGGAAACCCTGCATTATATATTTATAATAAATACTCAGCTGTATTTTAAATAATACAAGTTCCCCAATGTCACTAGCCAGGAATCCCTTTCAAAGAATCCCCCCCAACAACCAGAATCCCTTGCCATGATCAACACCTCCTTCCTCCACCCCGAGGACATGCACTATTCCTCCCCTTCCTTACACCCACCGGTCAGCTCTCACCACATTGAGGATCCATGCCTTCCCCCACCACTCTTACGTACCTGTGAAAACCCCCATCACCTTGTTCCTGTGAAGTGACATTCCACAACCATCTACCATGCAAACCCTTCCCCAAAGCTCTCTCACCTTGTTGCCACCATCACAGTGGGGCAGCAATCCAAATCCACCCTCCCACCACTGCTGCATCCAGCACTCCGACCCCATTTCTTCCAAACACCAGAACATCTCTTCCCATTCCTCCCACGTCCCTGGCCGTCCTCCAGTGCTGTTGTATCCCAAAATCCCTCTCCCACATCCTACTAGATCCTGGCATCGTCTTCCCGGTGCTTCTAAACAACAATCCAGCTCCACTTCTCCAAGAGAAACACCCATCCCAGGTCTTCTAGTAAATTCCCCCACCCACAAACACCAGCATTCCCACAATACTCTGTTAACTCAAATTACATTTTTAATCAATCAGTATAACTCAATGGCCTAAAAAAGATATTAAATAGCATAAAACACATATCCTTTAACTCACTAAGCAAAGCCACAGGACATCTCTGTTCTAGCCAATGTAACAACCACTTAGAGCAAAATATATTTTGCTCTTCAAATCTAGGTGTAAAATGGGTCTATTAATTACTACTGTTATGGATCTCAATATTAATTACTACTACTGATATTAGTAGGTTCTATTTTTACCCTAAAAAGACAGATCAAATATTATCTGCAAAGTTGGGAATGGAATTGTGCAAAGGTCTATTACACCAAATGTCACTTTTTACTTTGCTTCTCCCAACAGGAATGGTTTGGTCATGAGAAATATCAATTATGGTATACAGTAACTTAAACAAAAGAAAAAAACATTTGGCTGCCAGGTTTATAGTGTTTGGTGGAGACATTATACTTCTAACCCGATGTTCAAAACCTGTCAAGGGCTCAAAATGTTTTAAAGTGTGATATTTGTGCTTTGTACCTTATTTTCACATGCTACTTATATTACTTCTTAGAACACTATTGAAATTTTCTCTTTAAAATGTTTTTCCTCTCGCATCCATCATTTCCTATTCAGTGATCTCTCAATGCCACACTCCAATTAGAGATTATGCAAGAGCAGCCCTCCATTTTTCAGACCCCATCATAAACAAGCTACCCTCCAGTCACACTTCACATAATGGCATTGTTCAAGAATGTGCTGTATGAAGAATTGCGAGCACCTATCTGGATCCTTCACTCCATGTCTTTTACATCAACGTGACATGCCACCAATCATCACTTCCAAGTAATGCAATAGTGACTCAAGCTGCAATAATTTCTACCGATTTGCAAACTAACATATTACAGAAATTTGTCATGATAAAACAATGTTTTTACACCTGGTCTGACTTTTGAGCACTTATTTTGAAATACACTGCTTCACATCTAGCCACTTAATAGAGAGGTTGGATGCAGAATTCTTCTGTAAATCACCTACAATAAATATAGCACTGTAGTAATTAAGCCAGCAAAATCAAATGGCATTATTTTTAAACAATGATTTTTGCTCCCCCCCCTCCCCCCACAAATTTTCCCCTCGTCTTCTGCTGGCACTGTCTCTTATTCATGTAATATTCCAGATACTTGCAGCCCTCCATTACAAGCACACAATTGGGAATTCCTCATATGTGACTTTTACCAGGTGATTCAAACATGAAGGGCAGGCATGCCAGACCTTGTTCTCTCACAGCATCGGTAACATGCACTTTCTTGCACGGCAGAGCAATTAGGAGCGCAAATTTTGGCTAATATTCTATTCCCTCCCTCATCCAGTGCAGTGAACCCAAATGTAGCACTCCATCCAATGTTCCATGCAATTCGCTTTTATTTGCTAAACTTGCTTTTAAATCTGCTCCATTTCCTGCTTTTTTCCAGTTCTGACGAAAGGTCTTCGACCTGAAACGTTAACTCTGCTTCTCTCTCCACGGATGCTGCCTGGCCTGCTGAGTTTTTCCAGCGTTTTCTGTTGTTATTTCAGATTTCCAGCATCCGCAGTATTTTGCTCTTGTTCCCTGTAATTTGTTTTGGGCCATGCAGCCCCTTTAACGGGCTGCACAGCCCATTCAAAATTCCGTGTATGCACATTTTTTTTCCAATTTAAAAACCGTCTCACCAGCTGCGTGGAACCCTTAGAGCGCTACGCGGTTGCACAGCTTAAAGGGAACGTTGACGCCAACTATACCATAGCTGAGATCAGATAACTGAGCACAGAACAGAAATCAAATTTGGCCTAAAAAAACTTATAAAATCAAAGAATGATACAGCACAGAAGGAGGCAATTCGGCTCATCGTACCTGTGCTGGCTCTTTGGTAGAGCTAACCAACTAGTCTCAGTCCCCCACTCTTAGACCATAGCCCTGCAATTTTATTTCCCTTCAAACATTTATCCAATTCCCTTTTGAAAGCTACAATTGAATCTGCTTCCACCACCCTTTGAGGCAGTGCATTCCCGATCACAACAACTCACTATATAAAAAAAAAGAAAATTTCTCATGTTGCCTCTGGTTCTTTTGCAAATCACCTTAAATCTGTGTCCTCTGGTTGCCAGCCCTTCGGCCACTGGAAACTGTTTTTCCTTACTTACTCTATCAAAACGCTTCATGATTTTGAATACCTCGATCAAATTTCCCCTTAACCTCCTACAGCTCTGTAGGGTGGACAAATACTCTCCTCTCCATCTCTTCCAAAAAAGTGTCTGCAAGACACTGGACTTGCTTCCACTGCTTCCCGTGCAGCTCAGCCATGTCGAAGTTTCCAGAGGGGGCTGAAATAGCACTCATCTTTTGAGTCAGGAGCGTCGCTGGGGTGAGGAATGCAGGCATGTCTGGGTCGGTGGACACCTGCACCAGGTGTCTTACATTCATGATCGCCATGACTTCAGCCATGAGAGTGCTCAAGACGTCGTGTGCGAGACGAGTGGGTCCCGTCCAAAGCAGCATAGCATCCAGAATACACCTGGCAACACCAATGAGCCTCTCCCATGAACCACCCATGTGGGATGAATGCGGGGGGTTAAACACCCACGTGCATCCTTTCATTTGGAGGTAGCTTCTTACCGCTGCATCGTCCGTGTGGATGTCCAACGGTGGGGCAGCACGGTGGCATAGTGGTTAGCACTGTTGCTTCACAGCGCCAGGGACCCGGGTTCGAATCCGGCCTCGGGTGACTGTGCAAACTCCACACACATTCTCCCAGTGTTTGCGTGGGTTTTCTCCGGATGCTCCGGTTTCCTCCCACAGTCCAAAGATGTGCGGGTTAGGACGATTGGCTATGATAAATTGACCCTTAGTGTTCGGGGGATTAAATACGTGGGGTTATGGGGATAGGGTGGGGGATGTGTTTGAGGCTGAAGGATCAAGGGATATATGGGGAAAAAGGCAGGGACAGGGTACTGGGTTTGGATGATCAGCCATGATCACATTGAATGGCGGAGCAGGCTCGAAGGGCCGAATGGCCTACTCCTGCTCCTATCTTCTATGTTTCTATGTCTATGTTACATGCACCCACGAAGTTAGTCCCTCTGTCGGAGCGGAGAAGTTTGGCTGGACCACGGATTGAGAAAAACTTCCTCAGGGCACTGATGGTTAGGAAAGCTTTGTCATCCATGGGTAGTGTTGGTTTGTCATCATCCTTGGACCTTTCAAACACTGAGCATCCTAGGCTGTCTATGCTCACAGTGAGGCCTGCCTCTTCCTCACAGGCAGAGGAGGTTGACCTATGATGCTGCGTCATGCCATCGTAGTCTTTCTTTACCTGGATCCTGTTTGAGCATGGGCTGAGAAAGGATGTACGACCGTTGTGCAACACGTTTGTTTTATATACGTTAACATCCGCTGGTTTGTGGACTGTTCCGAGGCAAACTCCACCCAAGAGGACCCATCCCAGGTCAAGCCGCTGTGCATAAGGAGCATTGTGGGGCCCGTTGATTTGCTCACGCACCTTGTGCACCCTTAAGATGTCTCTTCCCAAGAGCAGGAGGATTGGAGCGTCCGGGTCCACAGCTGGAATCTTGTTGGCAACTGGCTGTAGGTGGGGCTGATGGCGTGCGACCTCTGGGGAAGGAATTTCCGACCTATCATCTGGCATCATGTCACACTCAATTAAGGTGGGAAGGGGAAGCTGTAGTTTCCCATCCATGGACTCGATCATGAAGTTGCCAACTCTCCTACCCGTAGTCTGTTGTCCCTGAACAGGTTTTTAGCGTGTACGGAGCTGCGCTGGCCTTGACTTCAAAGAGATTGAAGAATTCTGTCTTCGCTAGAGACTTGTTACTTTGCTCATCAAGCGCTGCGTACATCTTGATTGCCTTCTTTCTCCCTGCAGGATATGCTTTAGCCAAGCAGATTTTGGAGCATGAGCATGGGCTGCTTGCATTTCCACAAACCTCTGTACACTTGGAGGTGACTGAAGAAGATGCGCTTTCGCTTTGCTCCCAGCTATCCTCTTTGTCAACCGCAGCACTCTCGGTGGTCAAAGGAGGAAGACCTGGGTGCAGGGCTGCGATGTGTTTTTCACTGTTGCACTCGAAGCACTTGACTGCCGCCTTGCAGTCTTTTGCCATGTGCATAGTCGACCCACAACACCTGAAGCAGATGCGATTCTCTTTCAGGTATGATTTGCGCTCATCAATAGGCTTGCCTCTAAAGCTTCGACACTTTTTGAGTGGGTGGGGCTTCTTGTGTATTGGACACTGACGATCTGGGTCATCCACTTTATTCCCAGCAGAACTGGATTGGTTGACTGAGGGTTCGGCTGGAACATCTGTTTTGTGCATGCTCACAGAGGCTTTGTTGCTGTACTTTGTGGGTTTCTCTGTTCTCGAAGGAGCGTAACTGCTGGAGGTGGAGAAAGTGAAACTTGGATCATTCCTCACCTTTGCCTGTTGTTAGACGAACCTGAAGGAGAGAGAGAAGGGGGGGAATTGCCACTCCATAGTCCTCCTTGTACTTGGATCCCTTAGCTATCCATTTTTCTTGAAGGTTGTAGGGGAGCTTTTCAACTATTGTGTTTACCCCACGAGCTGTATCCAAATACGAGAGGCCTGTCAGGTAACCTTCTCCCTTAGCACACTCCAGTTCGAGGAGAATGTCACCCAGTTCTCGAAGCTCGACATTATCTTTGTTGGTTAGCTTCGGAAAGTCCTCAATCTTCTTAAGCAGTGCGTGTTCAATGACTTCTGGTGTCCCATAACAGTCTTCGATACGTTGCCAAACCAGGTTGAGGCCTGCTGTGGGATTGCGGACGTGCGCTGAGCGAATTCTCTTCGCCTGTTCTGACGACTCAGCGCCGAGCCACTTTGTCATCAAATCTAGTTCTTCTCTGGCTGACAGTTTCAAGTCCTTGGTGGTACTCAGGAAGGATGCTTTCCATGACCAATAATTTTCAGGACGGTCATCAAATTCTAGAAGACCTGAACTTAACAATTCTCGGCGGATGAGGTACCTAGCGAGGTCTTGTGCACCTTGTGGCTCGGGTGAGGACTGTAATGATATCAGCAAATAGTGATGGTATTTGCCTGTTTGATTATGATGCCTTACCAGCATAGTTGCCTGATTGATTACTTATGCCTGACCAGCAGAGGGCATGTGACAGAGACAAGCAGTTTAGTTTTAGATGGATTTCTAGCATGGTGTCTCCTGTAAGGCTGTTAACCAGAGTTGAACATACTTTAGATTAAAAGACATTCTCTTTCATAAATGTCTCGTCATTGAACCCACGTAAGAAATCAATACAAGGACTGCTTGGCTGGATTGGCCGAGTGCTGTGGAGGTCTCTGCAGGTAAGTCTTACTTGTTTCTTCTCTTTTAAGCTGTGTCTCTGAAAACAGGCTGTTTGTTACTGTGGTGAGTAGCTGGTTCTGCGTCGAGATACCTGGATGTTTCCTTGAAGAACAATTTGGAGTGTTGTTGGACATACTCACTTGTACGTTGCACTGGACTGGGGGGCTGTTCTGGAACATATGGTTCATGGCTGTGCTCCCCGCCTTCGTTCTCCTCACCTTCTTCATAAGCTGCAGCTTCAGCGGCAGCTCTCTGGCTTTGGAGAATGTGGAGACTGGCGTCGAGGTCAGCTCTCTGCTTCATCACACTAGCTTCTTTTTCAGTGAAGGACAATTGAGCCTGGGCAGCTTTTGCCTTGGCATGTGCTTTGGCGGCTGCAGAAGCCGTCGATGATGACGGTCTGCTGGACCGCCGAGATGATCTAGAGGATGCTTTAGAGGACTGTGACTTGGCATCATTTGCTTGAAGAGGCTCATGCTTCTTGGTTGGCTGGTCGATGTCCACAAGCTGCGCTGTGCACACCCCCGCCCCTCAAAAAACCCACCCTTGACCCCCTCTGTCCTTGCAAACTACCGCCCTATTTCCAACATTCCTTTCCTCACCAAAGTCCTTGAATGTGTTCCAAGCCCTTAATTCCCACAACACCATGTTTGAATCAATCCAATCAGGATTCCACCCCTGCCACATTACTGAAACAGTCCTCATCAAAGTCATAATTGACATCCAACGTGATTGTGGCCATGGTAAACGATCCCTCCTCATCCTTCTCGGCCTGCCTGCAGCTCTTGACACGGTTGACCATACCATCCTCTTCCATCGTCCAGCTGGGTGGGCCAAGCCTCGCCTGGTTCCATTCTTATCTATCCAGTCGTAGCCGGAGAATCACCCGCAATGGCTTCTCTTCATGTACCCACAGTGCTACCTCTGAAGTCCCTCAAGGATCCATTCTTGGTGTCCTATTTCTCATCTACACGCTGTCCCTTAGCAACATCATCCGAAAACACAAAGCCAGGTTCCACATGTATGCCGACGACGCCCAGCTCTACCTCAGCACCACCTTTCTCAACCACTCCACAGTGACAGATTTGCCACACTGCTCGTCTGACATCCAGTAATGAATAAGCAGAAATTTTGGGAAGTCATTGCCTTTGGTCCCCCTACAAACTCCACTTCCTAGCCTAGCCATCGAATCCATCCCTCTCCCTAGCAACTGTCTGAGGCTGAACCATACCATTTGCAACCTTGGTGTCATGTTTGAGCCAAGATAACCTTCTGACCACATATCCGCTGCATCAACAAGTCTGCCTACTTCCACTTCCGTAACACCACCTGACTCCGCCCCTGCTGCTGAAACCCTCATCCATGCCTTTATTCCCTCTAGACTTTACTATTCCAATGCTCTCCCTGGTCGGCCTCCCATCTTCCACCCTACATAAACTTGAGCTTATACAAAACTCTGCCCCCCATAACCTAACTCGCACCAAGTCCCATTCACCTATCACCTCTGATCACTGGCCTACAGTTACTCCCAGTCCGGCAACACTTCAATTTTTAAAGTCTCATCCTGGTTTTCAAATCCCTCCATCACCTCACCCCTCTCTATCTCTGTAAGCACTTGCAGCCCTACAACCCTCGAGATCTCTGCGCTCCTCCAATTCTGGCATCTTGCGCAACACCGATTTTAAATCACTCCACCACTGGCGGCCGTGCCTTCAGCTGCCATGGCCCAAAGCTCTGGAATTCCCTCCCTAAATCTCTCTGCCTCTCTCTCCTTTAAGACGCTCCTTAAAACCTACCTCTGACCAAGCTTTTGGTCATCCATCCTAATATCACCATATCTGGTTCCGTGTCAAGTTTTGTTTGATAATGCTTCTGTGAAGTGCCTTGGACACTTTACTACATTAAAGGCACTATATAAATGCAAGTTGTTATGTCTGAAAAACAAGTTTTCAACCAATATTCTCTGCCTTCTGTCCCTTAGCCAATTTCACATCCACACTGCCATTGTCCCTTTAATCCCACTTGTATTTATATAGCGCCTTTCACAGCCCGAGGACACCCCAAAGCACTTCTCAGCCAATGAAGTGTAGTCACTGTTGTAGTAAACACTGCAGCCAATTTGAGCACCGCAACTTATTTGAATGGCAATAGATTGCGAGAAAGGGAAGTGTAGAGACCTGGGTGTTATTGTGCACCAGTCGCTGAAGGTAAGCATGCAGGTGCAGCAGGCGGTCAAGAAGGCAAATGGTATGTTGGCCTTCGTAGCAAGAGGGTTCGAGTACCGGAACAAGGATGTCTTGCTGCAGTTGTACAGGGCCTTGGTGAGACAGCACCTTGAGTATTGTGTGCAGTTTTGGTCACCTTACCTGAGGAAGGACGTTCTTGCCGTGGAGGGAGTGCAGCGAAGATTCACCAGGCTGATACCTGGGATGGCAGGAATGACGTATGAGGAGAGATTGTGTCGATTGGTCTTATACTCACTGGAGTTTAGAAGATTGAGAGGGGGTCCCATCGAAACCTATAAAATTCTGTCAGGTCTGGACAGACTAGATGCAGGAAGGATGTTTCTGATGGCCGGGGAGTCCAGAACCAGGGGTCATAGTCTAAGGATAAGGGGTAAGCCATTTAGGACTGAAACGAGGAGGAATTTCTTCACCGAGAGTGGTGAACCTGTGGAATTCTCTGCCACAGAGGGCGGTGGAGGCCAGTTCATTAAACATATTCAAGAAAGAGTTGGATATATTTCTTGAGGCTAAAGGGATCAAGGGATATGGGGAGAAGGCCGGGACAGGGTACTGAAATTGGATGATCAGCCATGATCTCATTGAATGGCGGAGCAGGCTCGAGGGGCCGAATGGCCTACTCCTGCTCCTATCTTTTATGAATCTATGAAACTTCCCACAAACAACAATGTGATAACAGATAACCTGTTTTTTGTGTTTTTTTAAAGTGATGTTGGTTACATAGAATATACCGCACAGAAACAGGCCATTCTGCCCAATTAGTCTGTGCTGGTGTTCATACTCCACACAAGTCTCCTCCCATTCCATCTGCCTCATCTCAGCCTTTCAGCATATCTTTCTTTTCCTTTTTCTCTCATGTATTCGTCTAGTTTCCTTTTGAAAGCAGCTAAGCTATTTGCCTCAACCATTTTCTGTGGCAGCGAGCTCCACATTATAAACACTTAAAGAAATTTCTCCTCATTTCCCGATTGTATTTATTAGGAACTATCTTGTATTTACGACCTGAGTTTTAGATTCTCCCACAAGTGGAAATATTCTTGCCACATCTACCCTGTCCAACCCATTCATTATTTTAAAGACCTCTATCAGATCTCCTCCAAGTCGTCTCTTTTCAACAACAAAAAAGCCCCAACCTGTTCAATCTTTCCCAATAGCTGTAGTCTCTCAGTTCTGATAACATCCTTGTAAATCTTTTTTCCACTTTCTCCATTGCTTCCAAGTGTAGCCTATACAAGTTTAACATAACTTCACTACTTTTGAATTCTGTACCCCTAGATATAAATCCCAGTGCTTTTAGCTTTTTAATTGATTTGCTGACCTGCAATGATTTGTTCACCTGTATCCCTAGACCCCTTTGCTCTTCTACCCCATTCAGTTTCTTCTTTTCTAAGGTGTAGGTAATGTTTCTATTTTTCCTACCAAAGTGCATCACCTCACATTTATCTGTGTTAAAAGTTAATTTGCAACTTATGCCCAGTCTGCAAGTTTTCTAATGTCTTCCTGTATTATGTTGCATTCTTCCTTGGCGTTGGCTATACCCCCCAGATTGGTATCATCTGCAATTTTGACAGTTATTTGTTCTTAAGTCTAAATCATTAATGTAAATTATGAACAACAGTGGTCCCAGCACTGATCCTTGTGGAACACCGCTTCTACCTCCCTCCAATCTGAATAACTACCCTTTACCCCTACTCTCTGTTTACTATTTATTCACCAATTTGCTATCCATTCAGCTATTTGTGTCCTGACTCTACATGCTCTAACCTTTGTCATGAGCCTACCATGCGGTACCTAATCAAAAGCCTTTTGAAAATCCTAGTATATGACATCTACTACACTATTCTTTCCGTTACCTCTTTAAAGAAGGTTAGTTAAGCATGGAATTTGTGCTGTCTATATTTTGTTATATTTTCTGTTTCTAGATGCTCTATCACTTCTTTTAGTATAGATTCCTGTATCTTTCCCATCACTCATGTTCAGTTCACTGGTCTATAGTTCCCAGGTTTTGTTCTATCCCCCTTTTTGTATACAGGAACAACCTCTGGCACTATCCCCTCTTCTAATGAAACTTTACAAATATAAACTAGTGCCTCTGCTCTCTCTTCCTTAGTCTCCTTGAGTATGCATGGGTGCAGACCATCTGGGATTTTATCCTCTTTTTAGTTTTGCTAGATGGTCAATTATTTTCTCCCTTTCTGTCCCAACTGTAGAGGGGCATAGTCTCAGGATAAGGGAGTTGGCCTTTTAAGGCTGAGATGAGGAAGAATTTCTTCACTCAGAGGGTTGTGAATCTTTGGAATTCTCTGCCCCAAAGGGCTGTGGATGCGGAGTCGTTGAGTATATTCAAGGCTGAGATAGACAGATATTTGGACTCTAGAGGAATCAAGGGATATGGGTATAGTGCATGAATGTGAAGTTGAGGTCAAAGATCAGCCATGATCTTATTGAATGGCAGAGCAGGCTCAAGGGGCCGTATGCCCTACTCCTGCTCCTAATTCTTATATTCTTATGTATTATTATTCTTTTTAAGCTAATCCTCTAGTGAATGGGATGAATATTGGCAAGGACACCCAGGAGAACTCCTCTGCTCTTCTCTGAAATAGACAGATGGGATAGGGAGAGATAAGAAAGACAGACAGAAAAAGTATTTTTTTTTTAAATCTCCAACAGTAATCAACTTCTGAAGGAATGAAACTCCACACTTGTAAAATTACATTTTCTGGGCCAGAGAGGTTGTTTGGCAGTAATTATTACTTACCACACCGTTAAAAATTCACTTAATCCTGAATGCACCAGCCCCAACATTTTCTGGCGTGTTTAGTGGGTAACTAGTAGGTAGGTACCCCAACTTCACACCCTTACATTGATTTCATGCTGAGTCCATTGGCGAGGTACTGCTATAGTGCAGCCTGTGGTGGAGCAGGGTATCTCTGACAGCAACCGACGGATTTCCGTATTTAACTGTGCATACTCCGGAAGTTACGTTCTGATTTACTCTGTAATAATGGTGAGCACCGACATCCTCACCGTTATTAACGCAAAGTCCGGCCCCTTATGTTAGGCACACATTTCCAGTGGGAATCCCAATCTCAAATGAGAACACTAACCGGCTGGTAACAATTACTTATCATGGCAATAAGTGGTGCTGTGTTATCTTTACTTACTAATCACAAAATGCTTTCCAAAAGAATCTGTACCATTTGAAACAAAATAAAATTGTGTATTTCACAATAACATGATTAAATTTATCCTCGGAATTGTCTTATATATTTTAATGGATTCATTAATGTTTTTACTTCAAGGCTTCAGCCTGCCTCAACAGTTGGGCTTCGACTGAATATATTTAGCTTAACAATTAGAAAGCGCTTTCAAATCACATCTATGCATTCGGACGATGTGCTGTCTGCAGATTTTCCTTGCATGTAATCTGTGCATTACATAGAAACATAGAAGATAGGAGCAGGAGTAGGCCATTCGGCCCCTCGAGCCTGTTCCGCCATTTAATGAGATCATAGCTGATCCAAATTCAGTACCCTGTCCCTGCTTTCTCCCCATATCCCTTGAGCCTCAAGAAATATATCTAACTCCTTCTTGAATATATTTAATGAATTGCCCTCAACTGTCTTGTGTGATAGAGAATTCCACAGGTTCACCACTCTCTGGGTGAAGAAATTAACAGGAATTGAAGGGTAGAAGGAGTCCCTTTAGATACTTTACTTTTTCCAAAAGTCTCTCAATGTTTTTATTTCAGGCAGGTGATGAAAATTATATAAAATGTGTTTAATTAAAGAATCCGTCTCTTAACCATTTCTGAGGCTGAAAGAAATTATTTTATATATGAAATTGGATACTGCATAAATGATGAACTTTTAAATGTTGAGGTAATTTTTGTTTGTTTATCAATTTAGGTTTATTAAAGTCTGCAAGCTCAATAATAGTGTACTAAAGGGTAAATGTTCTGATTGTGCTCCTGGCATAGGCTGGAAGTACGCATCAGAAAATTGTGTATCTCAGATTTATTGCGAGGGGAATACAAAAGTAGGGAGGTTATGCTTCAGTTATACAGGGCATTGGTGAGACCACATCTGGAGTACTGTGTACAGTATTGGTCTCCTTATTCAAGGATGTAAATGTGTTGGGAGGCAGTTCAGAGAAGGTTTACTAGACTAATACCTGGAATGGGCGGGTTGTCTGATGAGGAAAGGTTGGACAGGCTAGGCTTTTATCCGCTGGAGTTTAGAAGAGTAAGAGGTGACTTGATTGAAACATATAAGATCCTGAGGGGTCTGGACAGAGTGGATGTGGAGAGGATGTTTCCTCTTGTGGGAGAATCTAGAACTAGGGGTCACTGGTTAAAAATAAGGGTCGCCTATTTAAGACAGATGAGGAGAAATGTTTTCCTCACAGAGGGTCGTGAGTCTTCGGAACTCTCTTCAAGGGCGGTGGAAACAAGGTCTTTGAATATTTTAACAGCAGAGGTAGATCGATTCTTGATAAGCAAGGGGGTAAAAGGTTATCGGGGGTAGGCGGGAATGTAGAGGAATCAGATCAGTCATGATCTTATTGAATGGCGGAGCAGGCTTGAGGGGCCGAGTGGCTTGCTCCTGCTCCATGTTCGTATGTATGGAAACTTATAGCACAGAAGGAGGCCATTCTGCCAGTCGTGCCTGTACTGGCTCTTTCAAAGAGCAGTTGTGCTTAGTCCCACATCCCCGCTTTTTGTCCATAACCCTGTAAGTTCCTGTCCAGCTTCCTTTTAAAATTATTTATTGAATCAGCTTCCACCACCTTTAAAGAGAGTGTTCTAAATCCCAGCAACACCGAGTGAAAAAAAATCTCCTCATCTCCCCTCTTGATCTTTTGTCAATGATTTGAAATCTATGACCTCTAGTTATTGACCCAACCACCAGAGGGAATATTTTTTCCCTAGTTACTCTATCAAAACCTCATCATCTTGAAAACCTCTGTTAGGTCACCTTTTAACCTTCTCTGTTCCAAGGAGAACAGTCCTAACTTTTTCAACCTCTCCTCATAACTGAAGTCCCTCATCCCTGGTACCATCCTGGTAAACCTCCTCTGTACCCTTTCTGATGCCTTTACATCTTTCCTGAAGTGTGGTGCTCAGAATTGTCCACAATACTCCAGCTGAGGCCTGACCAGTTCTAGCATTATCTCTTTGCTTTTATACTCTTCACTCCATTTATAAACTCAAGTAACCCAAGTGCTTTTTGAATTACCTGATCAATTTGCCCTGCCACATTTAAGGATTTGTGTATATGGACACCAAGGTATCTCTGCACATCTACACTTTTCAAAATCATGCCATTTATAGTAGACTGTTTTTCCATATTAGTCCTCCCAAAGTGCATCACTTCACACTTCTCCTCATTGAACTCCATCTGCCATGCTTCTGCCCATTTCACCATCCTGAAACCTATAATTATCTTCATCACTATCTACTGCTTTGCCAAGTTTTGTATCATCTGCAAATTTTATAAAGCTGCTCCCTACACCATTTGTAGGAATTGAAATTGAAAAGAATAATGGACCCAAAACTGACCTTTGGGGAACACCACTGCAAACCACCTCCCTGTGTGGAAAAACATCCATCCACCACCACCCTTTGCTTCCCGTCACTGAGCCAATTTTGTATCCATATCGCCACTTTCCCTTTAATTCCACAGACTTCCATCTTCTTAACAAGCCTCTTATGTGGCACTTTGTCGAATACCTTCCGAAAGTCCATATATACACACACAACATCTACTGCACTACCTTGATCAACCTTTTCTGTTACCTCAAAGAATTCGATCAAGTTAGTCAGACACGATTTGCCTTTAAAAGAAATCCATGCTGGCTCTCCTTGATTAACCTATGCCTTTCCAAATTAAAGTTTATTTTGTCCCTGATGATAGGCTGACTGACCTGTGGTTTCCTGATTTATCCCACTACCCTTTCTTGAATAGTGGTATAACATTAGCAACACTCCAGCCCTCCTCCTACATCCAATGATGATTGAAAGATTGTGACCAATGCCTCTGCTATTTCTACCTTTGCTTCTTTCAACAACCTAGGATGCAGTCCATCCAGACCAGGTGACTTGCCAACTTTCTCCAGTACAAAAGTTTACGTTCATTCATTTTAAGCAGACAATTTACATTTAAATGCTTTAAAGGCAGGAACATTAAAAAACACAGCTGTTGATGAACAGTGGTGAGGGCCCCCGAAAGTGAAAATGGAGCTGTAGATGAGCAGAGGGAGGAGTTTGAGGGGAAGGATGGTTTCAAATGGGCCAAGAGCAGTTTGAATCCCTCCAAATCTGTCCCTCGCCTGCCAAAAAAATATTGCCAGATCCCAACAAACCCCAGTACTGCTATACTCTGGATCTTAAGTGCTTCAAATCACCCTTCCCACACCTGCTCCCCTGGCCACCCTCTCCCACTTCTAGATCTCTTGACTCTGTTTACAAGCCCCTAAACCACATTCCAGGTGCTTCCTGATCTCAAAATCTCCCTCCCCAATGTTCCCAGATTCCAGTACAACTATTTGTGATCACAGATCCAAGGACCAGTGTTCTCAGAATCTTACTCTCCAGTATTCCCAGGAACCTGGAACCCTTCCCCCTCCCCAGTGCTGCCAGACCCTGGGACTCTCCTTCAGACTATTGCTAGATCCCAGGACCCCATCTCAGTACGATCAAATACTGGACCTCTTGCCAGTGCTCCCAGGGCTGTCCCCCCAATGCTGATGTCAGTGTGGCTGGTAATACTGTAGTACTTGGCATAACACCCCTGTTTTGATAAAACCTCTGATTCACCATGAATGGTGCAATGAGATATTTGCATATTTTCATCAAAAATGTTACAAAGAGCTAATCACCAAAATAAAATCGGTGATGTGAAATTAGTTGATACTTTACTTAAATTAACTTAATCTGAAATTTAAATCTCATTTCTGAAAGGGAAGGAAAAGGGTTACAAAACACAGACACCAGCTTACAGCAACTCAGCGCCACCAAGGAATCTGTGCAAGATGTCCTCTTATTTTATCAACACTTCAAGGGTGTGGTGGTGAAAAGGTGGTAGGACAGAGAGAGAGAAAGTAAAACTACTATTGATACCAATGTGTACACTGGCATGGGCCATGACTTCGCCGACCGAGGCAGAACCAGAGCAGCCGGGGTCGGCGTCGTGGTCCCAGCCCACTGCAGCCCGCACTCCAAGTGATTTTACGTTAACTGGGCTCGTTAAGCCCACCCTGCGAGGTTCCCGGCCAATTAATAGGAAGCGGGTCTGATGAGGTCATTTGATGGCGCGTCATCAGCTGCTTTCCTGAAAGGGCCATGTCCAAATTCATCTTCACCGTTCTGCTGTCAGTGTTCTGCAGCACTGAGGTGCTGCAAACACTGATAATCACTGCTTAAAAGGTGCACGGCTGCATCCAGGCTCTCCCATGACTCCTTCCATATGCTTATGCTGGGAATCACAGAATTCAGGGAGGTTCTCTTCCCTCTCCATGGGCAGAAGAGACCCCCCAGGAAATCAATGCAGCCTGGTTGCACATTGCACAGGAGGGCACAAGCAGGGATGTCGTCAGGGGGACCAGGCTGCAGTGGCGCAAACCTTTCAATGATCTCAGTAGATCACGAAGCGTTACTGCCACCACACCCTTGAAGTGTTGGTAAAGTAAGAGGACATCTTGCACAGATTCCTTCATGCAGCCGAGTCATCCTGCTGTGCCACTCATCACATCCCCATCACTCTGCCTTCCCTCACACTCACCCTCATCATACTGCAAGCATACAAACTAACAACACACAAGGATAGGCACTTGGGTGGTTTAGCCAATGTCCATGTGAAGTTTCTGTTAATGTGTTGTCAAACATTGAAATCTATATTTTCAACATTTTACCTTATTGGGCAGATCTGTGCTCACCTTTGGAAGTGTCTTAGTGAGCTCCAATGAATGTTGAGACATAACTCCTCCCTCCCCCGCCGCCCCTCCCTCCCCCGCCGCCCCCCACCATTGTGGTGAGTGTGAAAGGAATGGCTTGGACATTGTAGGGATGCTTTATGGTACTGGTGTGGGGTGGTGTCAACCTGGCGCATCATGTGGCAGCCAGGTAGTGAAGTAAATCTGGCCATGGTGATGCCATCGCTGACCTCCCAGGAAGTAATGTTGTCGGGTACTGATGCCCTGTCTCCTCTGCAGCATCAGGTGATTGCAGCGAAGGTCGGTGCTGTTATTGGTGATGTTGGTGTTGGGGCTGATCGTGGGGGGATTCAGAGGACCAAGGTGAGATTTTTTCAAGGGCACTGATGTTGCTGGAATAGATGGCAGCTGAAGATGAGATAACAGAAGCGATCTGTCAGTGGTGAGAGAGCTTGCTCCAAGGAGGTGACAGTGGATAGAGTTTACTCCAAACACTTCCAAACTGCATACAGCTCAAAAGTGTCTTCCAAATCTTGAAGACTCAAGCTTCTGACATTGGAAAGTGAACAGCTGTCAAATGGTAGCTTTCATACTTTTGCAGCTGTCACCTATTCACAGCAATGGGGAGACAGAGAACCCGACCTACTTACCTGACGTGATCACCGAACGACGTGAACCTCATTAAAAAAAAGTGGTAAAATAGAAATTGGCTGGCAAAATAGTTGTTAACGAGCATTTCACTATCTTAAATGCCTCCCCCGCCGCTTGGTGTCGGGTCTGTTCTGAAATCGCAGACCTGACACTTTGGAAACTTACATGGAGGCGGGTTCGGAGCAGGCTTTCAACCCACTGTCAATCTTTTTGATTTTGACAGCGGACCCGCCTCCGAACCCGCCCTCTGAGCGCCGGCAAAATCGACATGCAACCTGGAATTTGACTCTATCAAGATTTATGAACTATTAAAGCTCAAGAATACAGTTCATTTACAGCTTCTCCTAAATAATTATTCTTGGAAACCCTCCAAAAGGCAATGATAAAAAAGGTTTATACAATCTGATAATTACTTGGCATACCATGTGCAATTTGAGTCATGTATTGAATACTTATTTCTTAATTGGTCAAGAAAATTCAAAACAAGGGATGGGGAAGGTTTATATAATTACATTTAATGTGCAGTCAAATCAAAGAGGAGTTTGAAAGAAGGAAAACAATCTACTGGCATGCACAAAAACTGCACTGTTTATTTTATAACTGATAAAACTGCACACTGTATTGCATGAGAAACTTTAAGCCCTAAATAATGGTCCAGCTAACAACAGCAGGAGCTAAACTTGTACATTTGGCTGGCAGATAAAACAAACAGTCAGGCCTACCAGAAACACAACAAATCCAATACATCATTTTAGTTGCTATGTGTTGCACCAAGCCAAGCTATATGAACATTCCATCTGCCAGAACACCATGGAGTTGAAATTGTCATTAATAGGTAAATGATTTCCCCATTACTTGGCCGAGCATTAATAATTTGCACACAACGCCACAGGCGGAATGCACTGATATTAATCCAAAGTCAAGTCACCATTAATGAGAACCATTCATCCTCAGAAGCAGAATAAACTCCACTCAATTAAATTTATGTGCATATTGTATGGTTTTTACAGCAGATCAAGTAAAAATTGATTTAAAACAATAAATTCTACGAGTGGATTTCTTCTCTTGCTCACAGGCAAAAATTTATAGGATTAAAAATCACACATACATAGCATCACACATTAGCAATGTGGGTAACACACTAAAATCTGTCCCTAGCAATAAAAAGTAATATTTTTTCCATTGGCCCAAATAAGTAATTTAAGCATATTGATTCACAAATATAAAATCAGTGAAGATCCCACAGAAACTCACAGAAAAGCCACCACTGAACACTGCAATTTCAAAAACATTGTTGCATGTTCTTTTTCAAAGTGATTCCAGCTGTCATTCTTATTTCTGATCTAGTTGAATATATTGCTGTATAAGTAATTTTACGAGATGACACGCCCATTATTTTTTTGGAATGAGTTATAACATGACATTTATCTCCTTTGGCATTCTACATTTTGTTTTTCTGCAGACCAACCTGTACCTATGTGCTGCGACTCACTTGTCCTCCTGGTTAACCTCCTCTAGAAAAAAAGGCTGAGAGGTGACCTAATGGAGGGCTTTAAAATTATGAAGGGGTTGAATAGAGTAGATGTAGAAAAGATGTTTCCACTTGTGGGGGATTCCAAAACTAGGAGTCATAAATATAAGATAATCACAAATAATTCCAATAAGGAATTCAGGAGAAACCTCTTTACCCAGAGAGTGGAACTTGCTATCACATGGAGTGGTTGAGGCGAATAATATAGATGCATTTAAGGGGAAGCGAGATAGTTACTTCAGGAAGAAAGAAACAGAATGATATGCTGATCGGCTTCGATAAAGTCGGATGGTTGGAGGCTCGTGTGATGCATAAACGCCGGCATGGGCCAGTTGGGCCGAATGGTCTGTCTCTGTGTAAGAGCTTGATTTGTTTTCTCCTCTGGCTTTTGCTACAACAACAACGTGCATTTCTAAAGCGCCTTACTGTAATAAAACATCCCAAAATGCTTCACAGGAGCATTATCAAACAAAATTTGACACTGAGCCACATAAGGAGATATTAGGGCAGAGGAGAGCTAGCTTCTGAACAGCGTTTTAAAAGGAGAGAGAAACAAAGAGGATTGGGGAGTGAATTCCGGCACTTAGGGCCTAGGCCGCTGAAGGCACGGCCACCAATGGTGGAGCAATTAAAATTGGGGATACGCAAGAGGCCAGAACTGGAGGAGCGCAGAGATCTCGGAGGGTTGTAGGGCTGGAGGAGGTTACAGAGATCAGATGGGGCGAGGCCATGGAGGGATTTGAAAACAAGGATGAGAATTTTAAAATTGAGGCATTGACAAACGGAGCCAATGTAAGTCAGCAAGCACTGGGGTTAACGGGACTTGGTGCGAGTTAGGATACAAGCAGCAGAGTTTTGGATGAGCTCAAGTTTACGTAGGGTGGAAGATGGGTGGTCGGCCAGGGGAGTATTGGAAATAGTCAAGTCTAGGGGTAACAAAGGCATGGATGAGGGTTTCAGCAGCAGAGGAGCTGAGGCAGGAACAAAATTTGGGTTTTTTCCTCTTACGGTCAGGCCCAATCGTAGAGTACCTTGCCATTTTTTACATGCTCCATTATTAATTCCTGTTGTTTGTTTGACTTTTCTCTTGTCCCTATAGATATGTAACTTTTGCTGGAAGGAAAAGTCATAACTGATTTTTGCCACTTTCCGCATATGCCTCCATACCTATTCCTTCCACCTAAAAACAAGTTCGTATTTCTCCACCACTTCTTTCAGTTTCCTTCTCAGTTGGTTTGCCTTTCATGCTCTCTCTTTGCTCTCTGCCTCTAGCAGATTTCTCTCTGCTGTTTCTCCATTTGTCTCAGATTTTTCACCCTTCTTTCTACAAGGCTCTCCTTTCCGGTTTCCTCGTTCATCTGTATATCGTCCTCACTTTCTGGTTTGTTGCTTTACTACTTTCCTCAGGTGGCATTTTTTAGTTTTTTAATATCCTGGGGACTTGCAAGGAGATCTTAAGTTGAGAGGAAATGGGAGTCTGTAGGCCTAGTGCTCAAAAGGGAGTCAGAAGGCCAGTCATTGTGAAGGACTAGAGTGCATGGTTTAAGTGGAAAATAAATGATGTATAGTTAACATATATTTTATAACCATTTATTGCATTGTATTTGTATTAGACATTACTGTGCTTTATTTGTATTTTAAATAGTTTTACAGACTGCAGTTTAATTGGGAGACCCGAGCCAAATCAGGATACTTTATGCACTACTGGCTTGTCAGAAATGATCCTACTGCCATTCCAACTCCCAAGTGCGAGTACAAGATTTGTGCATTTAACAGTATTTTGGAAGTTACACTATTCTTTAAATTACATTTTATTAAATGGCATTTTAACCAGTGCTTTGAGGATCAAGGAACACAACTCTTGTCCATGAGTGTTTTTTTAATGTACTCCTTACCAATTTAATTTTTAACCTTTAACATTTTAAAGCTGAGAATACACAGCGAGATGGTGTGTATCAATTGAAGAAAGACATCTGATATTTAGAAGAATAGGGAGGGAGAAGTGATCCTCTACTTTGGTAGCATTGGGGATTATCCAGGGTTTGTTAGAACTGGGCAAGAGCTGTTCTGTGGAGGGGAAACTTGAGGTTTGACTTATTGGTGGATTCCTGGGGGGTAGATTTTCCTTAAGCTGTCGGGAAGGAGGCGGGACTTCAACTTTCGGGTTTTAGTCCCAGCAGGCCAATTAAGGGCCACCCGGCAACAGGTGACATCACAGACTGAAATGTCATCGGTCAAGAGTTCTTGACAGATGAAATATCAGTGTTTCACAGCTGTTTGAAGCTGTCAAACACTGACAGTCTGACTTCTAACCCGAGTCCTTCTACACAGACTCAGTTAGAAGTCACACCGGCAATGAAAGCTGAAGGCTGTCACTTTTGACAGATCGCAGCCATTTTGCTTTCAGTGCCAGCTGAGTGATGGACTCCCGAAACCTAGAGGAAGAAAGGCTGTAAAGGTAAGTACAGGTAATTTAAACTTCTTTAATCACTTTAGACACACCAAACACACTTACCTTTGCACTTATGCACCCATCACTCACCTGAACACCGACATCGCGACCCCTCAAAGTCCTTCAATCCAACGGCCCGACTGCTCTAACCTGGTGTGGTTTGGAGCCATCAGGAATCCCACACGACACCCCTCAAAATAGGGATTAGGCTATAAACTGCCTGTTAACAGGCAGTTAATTGGCACTAATCCCTTCCCGCCTCGGGTCGGCGGGTCCCAGTGCGGGGCGGGTACCCACCTCCCCTGAAACTTACGTGGAGGCGGGTTTTGGGCGGGATGGCTCGAGGAAAATCTACCCCCTGGTGTTTGTTAACAGCGAGAGGAGGAGGAAGGCTTGGGTCTAACAATACTAGCTTGCCAGCTATGAAGAGATATCTGCAAATGTCTCTGCAGAGGTCAGGAAGCACTTCATACACAAAGGGTAATGGAAATCTGGAAAACTCTCACCCAAAAACCTGTTGAGGCGAAGTCAATAGAAAATTTCAACAGAAATAGATACATTTTTGTTGGGTAAGGTTATCAAGGGATATGGAACCAAGGCGGATAAATGGAGTTAAGATACAGAGCAGTCATGATCTAATTGAATGGTGAACAGGTTCCTGTTCCGGGAGGGGGGAGTGGCCCTGAAGGACATGGTTGCCAGATTGAGCTTGCAGCAGGTGGGGAAAGAGGGAAAAGCCTACTTGACCTCATCCTCACCAATCTACCTGTCGCAGATGCATCTGTCCATGACAGTACTGGTAGGAGTGACCACCACACAGTCCTTGTGGAGAAGAAGTCCCATCTTCACACTGAGGACATGCTCCATTGTGTTATGTGGCACTACCACCATGCTAGGTTCAGAACAGATCTAGTAGCTCAAAACTAGGCATCCGTGAGGCACTGTGGGTCATCAGCAGCAGCAGAATTATATTCCATCACTATCTGTAACCGCATGGCCCAGCATATCCCTCACTACCATTACCATCAAGCCAGAGGACCAACCCTGGTTCAATGAGGATGCCAGGAGCAGCACCAGGCATACTAAAAATGAGGTGCCAACCTGGGGAAGCTACAACACAACATGCATGCTAAACAGCAGAAGCAGCATGCTACAGACAAGGCTAAGCAATCCCACAACCAACGGATCAGATCAAAGCTCTGCAGTCCTGTCACATCAAGTCGTGAATGGTGGTGGACCATTAAACAACTAACGGCAGGAGGAGGCGCCATGGATATCCCCATCCTAAATGATGGCAGAGTCCATCACGTGACTACAAAAGAAGGCTGAAGCGTTTGCAACCATCTTCAACCAGAAGAGCCGAGTGGATGATCCATCTCAGTCTCCTCCCGAGGTCACCACCATCACAGATGCCAGTTTTCAGCCAATTCAACTCACCCCACATGATATCAAGGAATGGCTAAGGGCACAGGAGACAGCAAAGGCTGGGCCGAAATGGCCTCCTTTCGTGCTGTAACTTTCTATGATTCTATGGGCCCGGACAACATCCCAGCTGTCATGCTGAAGACTTGTGCTCCAGAACTAGCCACGCCTCTAGCCAAGCTGTTCCAGTACTCGACAAAGTGAAAAATTGTCCAGGTATGTTCTGTCCACAAAAAGCAGGACAAATCCAATCCAGCAATTACCACCTATCAACCTACTCTTAATCAGTAAAGGTGATAGAAGGTGGTGTTGTTGACAGTGTTATCAAGCAGTACTCACTCACAAATAACCTGCTCACTGATGCTCAGTTTGGGTTCCGCCACTGCTGGCCTTGCCAGCGACGCCTACATCCCGTGAATAAATAAATTGAAAAAATATTCCTAAATATTAATTTCAGTGTTTTGTGATTGGTCCTTGGATATGTCTCTCTCTGTTGCTAATTAGAACATTTATATTTTCTATCAAAACACAAGTGATGGTAATCAGAGCTAGTTTGTCAGAAGCTTTCAAAATCTAATTAATTTGTTTTATTTTCAATTCTGGCCAAAGAACGTAAATTAGGGTGAGGAAAGACATACTCACACGCTCTCTCTCTCTCTCTCTCTCTCTCTCTCTTTCTGTCCCATGCTCTCTGCAAAAGTGAACTTCCATAAGCAAGCCATCCTGATGAGCCAAAGTTTGACCTTGTGTGCAAAATATGTGGGATAGCATTTTCATAGGGTAATCAATGTAAACCCTTCTACTATTAAGCAGCTTGGGACATTTTACTACATTAAAAAGGCACAAAATAAATGCAAGTTGTTTATTGGGTAAACAATACAGCCTACTCACTACATGTTCCAGACCTTGCTGAACCAGCAGAAACCATGTTGACAAATCACATAGCTCAAGCTAAAAATGAATTGGAAGGTAGAAAATGTAACACCGCTATTCAAGAATGAAAGAAGAGAGAAAACAGGGAGCTATAGGCTAGTTAGCCTGACATCAGTAGTCAGGAAAATGCTGGAATGTGGTAACAGGGCACTTAGAAAATCATAATATGATTAGGCAGAGGCAACATGGTTTTATGAATGGAAAATCGTGTTTTACAAATCTATTAGAGTTTTTTGAGGATGTAACTAGCAGGGTAGATAAAGGCGAACCAGTGAATGTAGTAGGTTTGGATTTTCAAAAGGCATTCGATAAGATGCCACACGAAAGGTTGTTACACAAGATAAGGGATCATGGGGTTGGGGTAATATATTAGCATGGATGGATTGAGGATTGGTTAAAGGAAAGAAAACAGAGAAGGAATAAACAGGTCATTTTCAGGTTGGCAGGCTGTTACTATTGGGGTGCTGCTGAGAGGCTGTTTTCCCCTAGCTGGAGAGGCTAGAGCATGGGGGCATAGTCTCAGGATAAGGGGTTGGCCATTTAGGACTGAGGAGGAGGAGAGCGGGCCTTGTGGGAACACAGCATCGGCGGCAGTTCAAACCGGTGGCAGTGAGTCAGGAGCAGCCCGACTAGAGCGGGCCTGTGTGGGAACACAGCATCGGCAGCAGTTCAAACCGGTGGCAGTGAGTCAGGAGCAGCCCGACTAGAGCGGGCCTGTGTGGGAACACAGCATCGGCAGCAGTTACACCGGTGGCAGTGAGTCAGGAGCAGCCCGACTAGAGCGGGCCTGTGTGGGAACACAGCATCGGCAGCAGTTACACCGGTGGCAGTGAGTCAGGAGCAGCCCGACTAGAGCGGGCCTGTGTGGGAACACAGCATCGGCAGCAGTTCAAACCGGTGGCAGTGAGTCAGGAGCAGCCCGACTAGAGCGGGCCTGTGTGGGAACACAGCATCGGCAGCAGTTACACCGGTGGCAGTGAGTCAGGAGCAGCCCGACTAGAGCGGGCCTGTGTGGGAACACAGCATCGGCAGCAGTTACACCGGTGGCAGTGAGTCAGGAGCAGCCCGACTAGAGCGGGCCTGTGTGGGAACACAGCATCGGCAGCAGTTACACCGGTGGCAGTGAGTCAGGAGCAGCCCGACCAATTCAACAGCAGGGGAGAGAGGTAAAAAGTAATCAAAGTGTGACGTCACCAGGAAGCAGGTAAGTGATTGGTTGGCGAGTGTATCTCTTTTTTTTTAAACTTTAACTCTGTTTATAGTTTCTAAGGTCTCTCTGGTGTAGCAGGGACTGTTGGTAAACCAGTTAACTGGAGTGTAATTAGTGGGATTGATTAATTAATTGAATTTAAATTAAATCAAAGGTAAGTCATGGCAGGACAGCCGGGCCCCGTGATCTGCTCCTCCTGCGATATGTGGGAACTCAGGGACACTTCCGGTGTCCCTGACAACTACATGTGCAGGAAGTGCATCCAGCTGCAGCTACTGACAGACCGCATTGCGGCGCTGGAGCTGCGATTGAACACATACTGGAGCGTTCACGATGCTCAGGACAACGTGAATAACACATTTACGGAGTTGGACACACCGCAGGTAGAGGTTGGACAGGAAGAAAGGGAACGGGTGACCAACAGGCAGAGTACTAGGCGCAGGCAGGTAGTGCAGGGGTCCCCTGTGGCCATCCCCCTCTCCAACAGATACACCACTTGGAGTACTGTTTGGGGGGGGGGGGGGGGGGGCTTATCAGAGGAAGGCAGCAGCAGCCAACTTCCTGGCACCAGGGGTGGCTCTGCTGCACAGAATGGGAGGAAAAAGGGAGGGGTAGAGCTATAGTAATAGGGGATTCAATTGTAAGGGGAATAGATAGGCGTTTCTGCGGCCGCAAACGAGACTCCACGATGGTGTGTTGCCTCCCTGGTGCAAGGGTTAAGGATGTCTCCGAGCGACTCCAGAACATCTTGGAAGGGGAGGGTGAAGAGCCAGTTGTCGTGGTGCATATAGGCACCAACGATATAGGTAAAAAGCGGGATGAGGTCCTAAAAGCGGAGTATAGGGAGTTAGGAGATAAATTAAAAAACAGGACCTCAAAAGGTAGTAATCTCAGGATTGCTACCAGTGCCACGTGCTAGTCAGAGTAGAAATAGAAGGATACTTCAGATGAATACGTGGCTAGAGGAATGGTGCCAGGGGGAGGGATTCAAGTTCCTGGGACATTGGAACCGATTCTGGGGGATGTGGGACCAGTTCAAACCGGACGGTCTGCACCTGGGCAGGGCTGGAACCAATGTCCTAGGGGGAGTGTTTGCTAGTGCGGTGGGGGAGGGTTTAAACTAAAATGGCAGGGGGTTGGGAACCTGAGCAGGGAGACAGAGGAAAGGGAAACAAAGATAAAAGCAAAAGATAGGAAGGAGAAAAACAAAAGTGGCAGTCAGAGAAATCAACGGTATAAATCAAACATGGCCACAGTAAATAATAATTCTAAAAGGTCTAAGAGCGTTAAAAAAACAAGCCTGAAGGCTTTGTGTCTTAATGCAAGGAGCATTTGTAATAAGGTAGATAAATTGGCTGCGCAAATAGAAGTAAACAAATACGATTTGGTTGGGATTACGGAAACGTGGCTCAAGGAAGGCCAGGACTGGGAACTCAACATCCAGGGGTATTCGATATTCAGGAAAGATAGGCAAAAAAGGAAAGGGAGGTGGGGTAGCATTACTGGTTAAAGAAGGGATTAACACAATTGTAATGAAGGATATTAGCTCTGATGAGGTGGAATCTGTATGGGTAGAATTGAGAAATACTAAAGGGGAAAAAAGCGTTAGTGGGAGTGGTTTATAGACCTCCAAACAGTAAGGCTGAGGTTGGGGATGGCATTCAAAGAGAAATTAAAGAAGCGTGCAATAAGGGCACAGCAGTCATCATGGGCGACTTTAATCTACATATAGATTGGGCCAACCAAATGAGTAACAATACTGTGGAGGAGGAATTCCTGGAGTGTTTACGGGATGGTTTCCTGGACCAATATGTCGAGGAACCAACTAGAGATCAGGCCATCTTAGACTGGGTATTATGTAACGAGAAAGGATTAATTAGCAATCTTGTTGTAAGAGGCCCCTTGGGTCGGAGCGATCATAATATGATCGAATTCTTCATTAAGATGGAGAATGAAGCAGTTGACTCGGAGACTAGGGTCCTCAATTTAAATAAAGGAAACTATGATGGTCTGAGGAGCGAGTTGGGTAGGATTGATTGGGGAATGGCACTCAAAGGGTTGACGGTGGATAGGCAATGGCAAACATTCAAAGACCGAATGGATGAACTACAGAATTTGTTCATCCCAGTTTGGCATAAAAATAAAACAAAAAAGGTGACCCAACCGTGGCTAACAAGGGAAATTCGTGGCTAACAAAGGAAATTAGGGATAGCATAAGGTCCAAGGAGAGGGCATATAAAATTGGCCAGAAAAAGCAATAACCCTGAGGATTGGGAGCAGTTTAGGATTCAACAAAGGAGGACAAAGGGATTAATTAAGAAAGGGAAAATAGAATATGAGAGTAAGCTTGCAGAGAACATAAAAACTGACTGTAAAAGCTTTTATAGATATGTGAAGAGAAAAAGATTGGTGAAGTCAAGCGTAGGTCCCTTGCAGTCAGAATCGGGGGAATTTATAATGGGGAACAAAGAAATGGCAGACCAACTAAATACATATTTTGGTTCTGTCTTCACAAAGGAGGACACAAATAACCTCCCAGAGATGCCGGGGAACATAGGGTCTGATGAAAGGGTAGAACTGAAAGAAATCAGTATTTCTAGGGAAATGGTGTTAGGAAAATTGATGGGACTGAAGGCTGATAAATCCCCAGGGCCTGATAATCTACATCCCAGGGTACTTAAGGAAGTGGCCCTAGAAATAGTAGATGCATTGCTGGTCATATTCCAGAACTCGATAGACTCTGGAACGGTACCCATGGATTGGCGGGTAGCTAATGTTACCCCACTATTCAAAAAAGGTGGTAGAGAAAAGGCGGGGAATTATAGACCGGTAAGCTTGACATCGGTAGTGGGGAAAATGCTAGAGTCCATTATAAAAGATGTAATAGCAGAGCACTTGGAAAGCAGTGACTGGATCGGACAAAGTCAACATGGATTTACAAAAGGTAAATCATGCTTGACTAATCTACTGGAATTTTTTGAGGATGTAACTGGTAAAATAGATAAAGGGAGAACCAGTGGATGTGGTGTATTTGGACTTTCAGAATGCTTTCGATAAGGTCCCACACAAGAGATTAGCGTGCAAAATTAAGGCACATGGGATTGGGGGCAAGGTATTGACTTGGATAGAGAACTGGTTGGCGGACAGAAAGCAAAGAGTTGGAATAAACTGGTCGTTTTCCGAGTGGCAGGCAGTGACTAGTGGGGTACCGCAAGGATCGGTCCTAGGACCCCAGCTGTTCACAATATATATTAATGATCTGGACGAGGGAATTGGATGTAATATCTCCAAATTTGCAGACAACACAAAGCTGGGGGGGGGGGGGGGGGGGGGGGGGGAGAGAGAGAGGGGGGGGGGGGAGAGAGAGGGGGGGGGGGGAGAGAGAGAGGGTATGCTCTGAGGAGGATGTCGTGAAACTCCAGCACGATTTGGACTGGTTGGGTGACTGGGCAGAAAGATGGCAAATGCACTATAATGTGGATAATGTGAGGTTATCCACTTTGGTGGCAAAAACAGGAAGGCAGATTATTATTTGAATGGTAATAGTTTGGGAGAAGGGGAAGTGCAGAGACCTGGGTGTTCTTGTGCACCAGTCGCTGAAGGTAAGCATGCAGGTGCAGCAGGCGGTTAAGAAGGCAAATGGTATGTTGGCCTTCGTAGCAAGAGGGTTTGAGTACAAGAACAAGGGTGTCTTGCTACAGTTGTACAGGGCCTTGGCGAGACCACACCTTGAGTATTGTGTGCAGTTTTGGTCGCCTTACCTGAGGAAGGACGTTCTTGCCATGGAAGGAGTGCAGCGAAGATTCACCAGGCTGATACCTGGGATGGCAGGAATGACGTACGAGGAGAGATTGGGTCGATTGGGCTTATACTCACTGGAGTTTAGAAGATTGAGAGGGGATCTCATCGAAACCTATAAAATTCTGTCAGGCCTGGACAGACTAGATGCAGGAAGGATGTTTCTGATGGCCAGGGAGTCCAGAACCAGGGGTCATAGTCTAAGGATAAGGGGTAAGCCATTTAGGACTGAAAATGAGGAGGAATTTCTTCACCGAGAGTGGTGAACCTGTGGAATTCTCTGCCACAGAGGGCGGTGGAGGCCAGTTCATTAAGTATATTCAAGAAAGAGTTGGATATATTTCTTAAGGCTAAAGGGATCAAGGGATATGGGGAGAAGGCAGGGACCGGGTACTGAATTTGGATGATCAGCCATGATCTCATTGAATGGCGGAGCAGGCTCGAAGGGCCGAATGGCCTACTCCTGCTCCTATCTTCTATGTATGTATCTATGCATGAAATTTCTTCACTCAGAGGGTCGTGAATCTTTGGAATTCTTTACCCCAGAGGGCTGTGGACGCTCAGTCGTTGAGTATATTCAAGACCCAGATCGATAGATTTTTGGATATTAAGGGAATAAAGGGATAAGGCGGGAATGTGCAGTTGAGGTCGAAGATCAGCTGTGAACTTACTGAATGGCGGAGCTGGCTCAAGGGGCCGTATGCCTACTGCTCCTATTTCTTATGTCCTTATGAATGTGTCTATTAAAAAAGTGCAATTTATACAGAAGAATATTTTAACAGAAAAAATAAAAATAATAGTTCGAAATTTCCTCGTTTAAAATGGTTCTACTCAAACCAAAATGATGATTTATTCAGGTACTTTTTACATAAGCGCATGCCATTGACTTCACGTCTTGCATCACCACAGTGACCTGTGCATGTGACAGAACTGCAGAAACTAAACTAAAGAACTAAGAAAGATTGCCGTATTTACCCCCTAATTCAGACAGCCTTTGCCTAAAGAACTACCGGTCAAGAATTCAGAACAAAGACACAGTGGCTTGGGGACATGGCTTGGATATCGTGTTGATTGGCGCAATACCCTGAATCCACTTTAAATGAGAGATGATTTCTGACAGTGTGCACCCAGACAGCCTATTGTGTATATTACAAATATATTTTTGATGGTTTTAACCAATGAGCCTAGCAATCCCTCTCACAGTCGCAACCTAATATATAACAAACCTGAACTGCTTATCCCGCTAACCTGGACCAGATGAGGGACTGTTATCCTCTCCTCACTTTAATGTCAAACAGAACTCACTCTCAGAAGACATTCTTAAATTCTAATACTTGGTACAGTTACAAATTCCTTTAAAAATTTTTTAAAAAGAGATGATGATCTGAAACAGGATCATCACAATGCTATAATAATTCTGCTCGACAGTTATGTATTGGAATAGTGGGCTATGAGCAGCATTGAGGCTATAATTTCCACATCAAAAGTATTTCACACAAAGTATCTTCTCCCAGACGGAATGAACCATAGTAATGAGGGTGCAGTTTGGAAACACCAGTAATAAATATTAATTTCTAATAAATACATCCTGATATACTTTCCCATTTAAACAAGACAGAATTTCCTGATTGAGGTGTGTATTTAATATAGGAAAATAGCATTTGATAGCTCACCAAATAAAATGAGTAATATTGGACCATATAATCTACAAACAAGAAGCAGATTATGTAGGTCAAGGGCTCAAATTGATTTGGTAGTTTACAACCACACACGAGCTGGTTCAATCAGCTTGGAAATTCCTCCATGGAAATAACCCAGACATTAGACCGGAAAATGTGTTCATTCCCATGCCCAATCTGCCAATGTCTAATTGGGCTCACATCAGAATCACATTCGAATACACCCAAACGTAAAAATGGGCGTGAACGAGCGTAAACAATTGGGGCCCAAGGAATGCACCAAACTCACATCATATATTTCTTTCTAAAGTATAAAAATTAAAGTTTCAACTCACCTAACCATCATTCATGCACTTTAGGCACACATGTTTAGGACTGCACAGTAGGGGAAGCTTTACAATTTTTAAATAGGACTTATACTTATTCCATAAAAATGCATTAAAAGAAACAGAAAATACAGTGCCGGTCTCAGTGAGGATAAATGTTTTTAAAAACTCTCGAGAAATTGCTTTGTGCTGCGCCTGAAAATCTGGTCGTAATTTGAAGAGCCTTTTAGCAAGCACAATTGCAATAACTCGTAGATGAGGCTCTGTAAGCTGGAGGCATGGCCTAATTTAGGGGCAGAGGGATCGATGGACAGTTGTAAAAGGTCAAGGAGACTTGGGTGTCTTGTAGTTACGTGTGTAACTCATACCCAAAATTCCACAATCTTTTAAGCCATATGCGCCCAGAATATACTTGTCTCCAAGTGCAAGTATGGAGGAAATTCAAGGTCATCATGTTTGCACAATCACTATTTTACATATTTCACATCAAAATTTGCCTTTTTATTACTTCTGAGGCCAAGATCTTGCATAGTAAATACTGGGTTAACACGCTATTGCAGAATCAAACATCATGAAGCAACAGAAGCCTGAAGTCAACTAAAACAGTTAATGCTGCCAAGTTTGTTTGAATGTCTGGTGGAAGGCAGAACAAGAAAAGCCAAGGAAAAGGAAAAGAAAGTAGATTTCAGGTTTCAATTCTGAAATGGAAGAAAAACAAATAACTGCTACACTACTAATGAAATAGCAGAGACAGTGAGAATAATCAGGAAATGTAAGTGAAAGAATAATTGAGATTGCATGGGCTGGATCCCTCCCGATCACCTTTAAGGCAGCTGAACCAACTGTGTCCGTGTGGAACTGACGAGCTGCCTCTAGAAATCCGATTGGTGTTCGCAGCTCAGTGACAATATGCTGATGAGGCCAGAGGCCGAATTTCGGGTGAGCCTTGAGCCTCAGGCCCCTGGTGTATGCTCCCAGCACGCCACTTATTTCAGGCCTAAAAATGGCCCAAAATGCATTTCCACCCAGATAGGTACTTACTCTACTTAATGATAAAGTACAAAATGATAAAGTACAACTTTATATAATCCAACGTGAACTTATAAATTGGATTGTTGTTTGGCTTGATCGAAGAAAAAACCAGCTTCAACTGTAAATTGTTGAATCTACTAAAGATTTGAGCTGGGACATTTATTTTTCACATTCATTATCTTGAAGTTACTGAAAATAATGCCCACATTTATGAATAGCACCAAGTTGTGTTGACAAATTGGGGCATTCCAAGAGAATGGCGGTGATTCAAAGTTATTTAGGGACTGGCCAAATGATTAATTTTGAGTAAAGTAACCAATGCAACAGCTAAAAATCAGATAAAATTATAGTTAAGGACTAAGGTAAATCAGAAAAGATAGGTTGCCCAAAATATCTCCACAATGTAGGGCAGCAAGTGACAAAGAACTGGAATATTAAAGGATATAAGCACATTCATGAGAGTTTTTTTTAATGATTAAGGGTATTCATGGAGCAAGTATGGAAAAACTATTTCCTCTGGTTAATGACAGAGGCTCATCAATTTAAAACTGTCACTGAGGAAGAGACTAGGAGAAATGTCTTCATGTAGAAGGCTGTTGGAGCATCGAATGCCCAAATGGGAGCAGTTGAGGCAGAGACCACTGCTTCTTTTATGGGAAAACTGGATAAATATTTGAAGCATAGGAAGATACAGGGTTATTGGGAAGAACCACAACAATGGGATTAGTTTTGGATTGCTCTCACAAAGAGCTGTCACAGACACAATGGGCGCGATCTTGTCAGCCCTGGAGAGGCGGGTCTGCCGGGAAATGGCAGAATTTGGGGGCGGGTGCCCAACCCATCTTCCCAGGAGGCGGGTAGCCGCCCCGCGCTGGGTCCCGTCTCCTTGGAGCCGGGAAGGGATTAAAGCCTATTAACTGCCGGTTAACAGGTAGTTAACAGGCAGAAAATAGGATTATCCCCTTTTTGCCCTCACAAGTGCGGGCTTCCCAAAAGCTCCGAAACCCACCAGGTCACCGAGGCGAGTAGTGGGTCTGCAGGGGTCGGGAGGGTGCAAAAGTGTGCTGTGAAGGTAAATGATGGGTGCAAGTGTGGAGAGGTGAGTATCTGAGGTAAGTGCAAAGTGTCAGTAAAAGTGTACTTACCTTTGTTTCTTCCTGCAGGCTTCAGTCGGAGTGTATGCGGATAGTTTCACACCTCCGCGTTGGAGATGACAGATGGCCGTTGCAGTCTCCAATGCAACAACCATCTCATTTCTGCAAAAGAAAGATGTTTGATGAAGTCTTGAATTCAAAACCTCATCAAAACTACAGAGAATGTCATTGTTTGACAGCTTCACAGAGCTGTCAAGCAATGACAATTCATCTGTCAAAACCTTTTGACAGATGAAACGTCATACGTTGACATTCTCTGCAACTGGCTTTCCCTTAACTGGCCTGCTAGGTGGGTTGACCAGAAGTTGATGGAGGCGGGACTGAAACCAGACAAGCTGGAGTCCCACCTCCAAAAGCTCCCCATTAGCAAAATCACCCCCAATTAGTCAAATAGCTTCTGTGTGTACTGTAAACTTCTATGGTTCTACAGTACAAATCCAATGAAACAATAGTAAATTATCTGAAGACATTTCAGTACTTTATGAATGTCAACCAAACTATGACAGACATTGAAAGCAGGTCAGTAAAAGAAAGTCAATCAAGAAGCAATGAAAACTGAGTAAGGTAGCAAAACAGATCCTTATTAGAGAAAAAAAAACTAGGCTATGAGTTGTTGTAACAATTTTTGGATTTTGCAACAAATATTCTCTCATGTTCAGCCTCAGTGGTCACTCCGGTGTAGACTTCATATTGCCTACAATCTGGAGTGCATCTATCACTGCCCAAGACTTAGATAAACAATATTATGGCCCAGGGATCATAACAAAACCCTTGCGATAATTGCAGTACTTGGTATGTGGAGCATGTGCCACCGCGTGTTGTCATTTTTTTGCAGAAGGTGGACTTGAAATGCACTGAGAGAAGGCATGACAAACCAACAATCTGGTTTATTTTACACAAAATACATGAATGAATATAATTTTCACAGCGAGAGTCAACTTTCTATTGATCCTCTGTTTATGAAAAATATAGATGCAACCTTACTGAGCCCCTAGGTGTACGCCCACTATCAAAGCTAAGCTATTTCAAACTTTTGTGTTACTGTCTGCTAGGGTCGTCACCCAGTGTTTGTATGCATCACTAATTGCGAGAGTGACTCAAGTCTCAGATTCCAAATCTCAGTCCGCCAAGCTGTCAATCATTAAGAGCTTACCATTGGGCTTGCCTGGAGAACTGTGAGCAAAGAACATATTGCTCATTAATTAATCCAAAATGGCTACCTACCAACACTGAATGAGAAAAATCATCGTTGCTAGCCTAAAATGCTTGTTGATGACTGGTCAGTTCAACTGACTGACTGACCTCCTAGGGTCTTCCCATTCTTTCAAAAACTACAGTAGCTTGCATACATATGCAATGTCATTGTTGAGACATCGAAGATGGTTCAGCTATAATTCCCTCTCTAGGTAGCTAACAAAAATTACCATGGTAACCAGCCTGATTTTATCCTTGTTAGTTTAACACACAGACAAAATACTGAATATATTATAGACATTTTATGAATTAAAAAAAAAAATTCAAGTTCAGGCAATAAATAGAGTTAAAGACTAAATCATTACTGGCACAAAAGAAGTTAATGGGGTGTACGTGGAGAAATTGTTTTTGCTGAAGCAGGACAATAACTACTTCACACAGGAGCTTGTAAATTATGGTGTAGACTGCCAACCAGCAAAGTACAAGCAGATTAGGTTGAACTATTCAAACAAAATGCAGATTAACAATCCAGCACAGATTAGGATCAGAAACAGACAGAAGCTGAAAACTAGTCTGGTTAGAGCAAATCTGAGGAGAGTTGACAAGTGATCATCACTGCCACCCACCCCCCCTCCCCAGCCCTACATGCTTTCTCAGTCTCTGTCACCCTCCCTCACCAGTACTGCTCTTCCTCTTCCCCACCACAATCATTTTTGTCTCCTGCTACCAACTGAACACGATTTCTTTCCCAATTTCACTCTCCTTGCTTTAATTGGTTAAACATATAAATCTTTCAGTGCTCTATTCAACAGGCATAATGCTGGGATACTTTCTTTCCTGTAAAGTTGTTTGGGAAGCAAAACATTCTAGGTCTGTGAGCAAAACAAAATAATGTGAATATATAAGACTCACTGAAGTAAGTTTCTTGTATGTGTAGGCATCTGCCTGTCCCTCCCTCCCCCATTTGCCAATCACTGAAATCCCTTAAAACACGGTTTTCCTTTTCGGAGCTGTTTTAGCCTGCATTCTTGAGACAGGTATCCAAATGGTTGGTCGACAACTTGAACATGGTAAATGGAGACTGGAATTTAATTCGTTGAGCATTCATAGGTATCTAATCCTGGTTGTGCGATTCAAATTTGGTGCCTCAACATGTATTTGTTTGAACTTTTAGGTAGGTTTTTCTTAGATTTTGCGAAAGTTACGTGGTTTTCTTATGCCACACTGGTTTTTAACAGTCTTTGTAATTTTGAGAACTCTTGGTGTACTTGAGTAAGTTTCAATGCATATTTTTTTTTTTTTTAAATTATGCTGATTTCTTTTCACTCATGGGATAATTGTAAATGGTCTAATTTAAAATGGTTGTTCCTAGCACTAATTTTTTAGTGTTGCAATTTTATCTTCATCTTGAAGACTTTGGGACAAGCATTCAGTCTAAGGATTGCGATCTTCATGGTAGTCTGATGTACAGTTTAGATTTTAAACAGACACCTCCATATTTCAATTTCTGGACCAGATACTTTATTGCATAGAATTGCTTGAGGTCAATATTTTTTCCTTGCAAGGGGTTATTATATTTGCGATCTTCCTGATGGCGGGGGTGTCCAGAACCAGGGGTCACAGTCTAAGGATAAGGGGTAAGCCGTTTAGGACTGAGATGAGGAGGAATTTCTTCACCCAGAGAGTGGTGAACCTGTGGAATTCTCTACCACAGAAGGCAGTTGAGGCCAACTTATTAAATATATTCAAGGAGTTAGATATATTTCTTAAGGCTAAAGGTATCAAGGGATATGGGGAGAAAGCAGGGACAGGGTACTGAATTTGGATGATCAGCCATGATCTCATTAAATGGCGGAACAGGCTCAAGGGGCCGAATGGCCTACTCCTGCTCCTATCTTCTATGTTTCTATGTTTCTAAAAACCTGACAACTTGTTCACAGAGTACATCATTTGACCCCAGACTTGTATCGTTACATATCATTGCTAGTTACCGCAACAAAGTGTGTCAAAAAAAGAGGAAACACTTGCTATTTAACAGAAAAAAGTCCTTACTATGACATTTTTCATATGGCTCCTGAAGGCAGCATTATCCAAACTGGTTATATTCTGATCAGTCCCTTGCAGTACTGTTACTAAATGCTGCAGTATCAGTATGGGATAAAGGAAAAAAATTGTGATTGATATTTAAATCATTGCTATTCACTACTGATACATTTATTTGAGTTCCTTTAGCAGTAATAACTTCCAAAAGCACAATACTGACCAGTACAAATGAATTTTGTCTTTATATTTCATTCAACAATGCAGTACCAAAAGCATTTCAGAAGCAACACAAGTGAGGAGCCACAACTACATTGTACATTCACATCACTGGAGAAAGACAAGAGTTCCATGTATGGGAATCGGGATTTCATACTCTATTTATACTACAGGACCACTTCCAATGGAAGTACTCAGTATAATTTGATTCACCCCATTTATAATGCAGGACAGACTGGCAGCTAACAGATTACTCAAATGCATGAGTTACACATGCACATTGTTGCGGTTAGCATTCTGGCCACAGACCTTCTCCAATGTTTGTTGGGGGGGGGATCACATTTGTGGTACGTACAGTCAGGCTGAGAGCTCAGTCCGTACGCCGTCAGAACAAACAGCAATCCTGATGACAAAGGGACAACGGCAACGATCATTTATTTTTTCCACCACTAGTGATTTATCCACAGAAACAGGGAATTAAACCACCTTGCAAGATGGTATTGACAGCCTCTGAATGCACATGTGCTGCCCTGTTTATATTGTGGAGTTGCATCCAGAGACATCATCGAAATATAAATGGGGTATGAAATGCTTACAGCAAGTACTGCATACAACACTCTGGCTGTGATAAAGAGCTAATGAGACACATCTCTTCAGTCTGTAGAAAATGATAATGTCCTTTTTTAAAAAGGAAGAATGACAAAGAAGTTTTAAATCACCTCAACACCATTAGCAGCTGGCAAAAGCAAAGCAAGACTGTCACTTGAACATTATCCTCCTTACTCTCATACCAGCACCATTATAGCTCTTTCTGATGCCGGCATGCTCAAAATCAGAATGAACGCAGAATCAATCTCTTGACAGATAATGATTAATCATTGCTGTAAATGGTCAATTTCATAAGGAGAGTAATCCTCAAGATAACAAAATCTTCCCCACTACATAAAGCAAGAAAATGCTGGTTACAAGAGCTTTTGCAGAGGTTTGAAATAAACTTGCAACATGAAACAATGCACGAATAAATGTTTCACTTATAACACAAATACTAGCTTAATACTAAGGGGGAAAAATTCGGTATCGACCATTTTGGGGTGCTAACATCGCCTGGGGGCAAATTTTAGTGCTGGCAATCGCAAAATTCAGTTTTAGCACCCCAAGAGGGAGGTGGAGCAATAATTCAAGCGCTCCACTTCCTTCTTAGAGCGCTAACCCTGAATATCAGGGCGGTGCATTCTGCAGCGCTACACACTGGGCCACGTAGTGCAGCCGCATGGAACGGCCCTTCCCCTCATTAAAGGGGAGGACCCAAGCCCACAACTTTGCGGGGGCCTACCTGGACTCCCGGGGAGCCGTGCCAGCAGCCCGACACACAAGTGGAGCCAGCAGCCCAGCTCAGATTCAGGGGGGCGTGGGCCAATTTTGCAGGCGGGGCGCTGCGCAGTGATGACGTTGTCATCGCCTGCGCAGCGGAGCGGGGCGCTACCGGTTACCGCCACAACTAAACTCCTGCTGAATTTAGCGGGAGTTGTTAGCGGTGCCATGCCCGGGCACCTCCAGAGGCGCTAAGGTACCCAATTTCTAACCCGAACAGTTAAACGCCATCAATTACAAGCACAACCCCATTAGTGAAGTACAATTCTTGAATGGGGCCACCCTTCTATTGAGTTTTTCCATTATCTGAACATTCGATTACTCCAAGCTGTAATTCTGAATTGCTTTAAGTAAATTTGTCAAATAGATTTTTTTTTAAAGTTATATATTTCACAGTAACGAAGCAAAAATTCAGAGGTCATTTAATTTCATATAAACAGAAACAAAATTCCAGTACCTCTTATTAGAACTGCAATCATAAAGACGCTGTGAACTCAATAATACAACCACAGAACCAGATAGTCCTCAAGGTAGGGAAGGATGACAGGACCACTTCTGCAAGTCCTTGACTGTACAATGCACTTGTAAACGAGGAGCGTGGGGACCTCTCGCACCACTCCGTGCACGGAGCTACTGATTGAACTGCTGAGCCTCGCGCGTCAGGACAACTTCCACCCCGGGCTCGGGAGCAGGCTCGCGCTTCCACCTTATTAACCTGCGCGTGCACGCAGCGAGCTCGTCACCGCTTGCACACATAAAAATATTTTTTTTAAAGCTTTGCACCAAAAAAAAGGTTGTAATGGCTACCTACGGTAGTTAAACTTTCAGAGTCTAAAGTTTAAAAAAAAATGCATCTTGTAACTTTCTCGGAACTCCGGCGAAAGGACGACGGCTGGACTGGAGTCAAAGCCGGAACACCGCCCGACATCTCCGGCAGAAGTTTCACTCAGTGTTTTCATATTCGGGCGCTCTCACCACCCGCTTCCGCCCCCACCTCATACTTCCCTGCTCCGGAGAGGCAGGCCAGCCCTGGAGATGAACGGAGCGCCGGCAAACTGCTCCCGGGGGCTGGATACACATTGCTGCACTTATTACCAATCACTGTTTAGACTCAAGTTTCAAGGAGCAAACCCGGCTGCAGCCGCTGCCACACAGAAAGCAGAGTACACACGTCCACGTCTAAATTCAGAAACGCTCTTTAAACTAATTTGTAGGAGTCCACTACTAAAAAAATTAAAAAGTTACAAGTAACACCTACTTTGTCTTAATCTTGCTGTTTCGGATGATCCGCAGTTGCACCGTTTGTTTTTGATATGTTTGTATGTAATTTTTCCCCTCCCTCCTGCTCCGGAATCTCTGCCGCTAGAAAGTTGACTGACGTAAAGCCAAGCAGGCCTGTGCTGTGCACAAACCCCAGCACCAAGGCGCCAGCTTTAAACGCGACAGCCTGCATCCGTTTAAAGGGAAAACGCTGAAAACCTGTCAAAATGCAACATCATTCAGTGTCCTGCGGTTACTGTTATATCCATGACTTTGCATTTGTTACAGTCCACGTGAGCTGTGATATCTGTGAATGTTGTTATAAAACAGATTAAGGAGCCACAACACTTGATAAATCACTCAGGAAAAAAAATGCTTGATGGTCAAGGATTCCGAAGGCAAAAATACATCGTAGCCCAGGATGATCCTGTCCTTGCTTGGTGCCCGCACACATGCACTACTACTAGGAGATCACGGGATAGCAACAAAGTTGATATCTTTGAAAAAGAGGAGACTTTGAAGTTCTTAAGACTATGCATGGAATTGACAATTAATGGAGTGAAGTTGCACATTAAGCTAGGAGTGAGGGGATATCTGGCAAAACTTTTTCGCTTAAAGGTGGAGTAAGTGACACGGAGAAGGTATTAAAGTGATCAGTGTAAATGGGGTCAAGGGACAATTGAATGTCTTTCTGGAGAGAAGGGGTAAGATGAGAAGGTGGGTAGGTGGCATTGAGAGATATGGTGAGAGGTGGTGTTGGAGGATGGTTCCAGGGATGAGGGACTTCAGCTACATGGAGAGGCTGGGGTTGTTCTTACAGTGGAGAAGATTGAGAGGAGATTTAATAGAGGTGTTCAAATCCATGAGGGATCTAGACAGAGTAGATAGAGAAACTGTTCCCATTGGCAGAAGGGTCGAGAATCAGAGGACACAGATTTAAAGTGATTGGCAGAAGATCCAAAGGCAACATGAGGAAAAACTTTTTGATGCAACAAGTGGTTAAGATCTGGAATGCATTGCCTGAAAGGGTGGTGGAGGCAGACTCAATCATGGCTTTCAAAAGGGAATTAGATAAGTACCTGAAGGAAAAAACATTGCAGGACTATGGAGAAAAGGCGGGGGATTGGGACTAGCTGAACTGCTCTTGCAGAGAGCTGGCACAGGCTCAACGGGCCGAATAGCCTCCTACTGTGCTGTAACGATTCTATGATAACGGACTCGAAGTACTAACGTACTGCACTTGAATTGTTATCAACATTATTTGAAAGGTTGTGACAACTGGTGAAAGCAATAGTATGAAGTTACTAATTCTGAGCGCTGCAAGTAGCTGGTGCAAATTTCTAAGGAATGTGTTCTCTCGACAGATGCCTTTTCTTAATTAAACAATAATGAGACTCTGGGTTGACCCAGTGTCATCAAACAAACAAAAAACTGTCAAAAGTGTCTCCTTTTTAGAGGGGCACAACTAATAAAAAACAAAACCGTAAACCAAAGGAAACTTATAAAATTAAATAATAATACTGTCATCCATGTCCACTATGCCCACCAGTCCCTGCGGTGCCCACTGGTCACAGAAGGCCTCAAGTGTACAGGCGGACACTGCGTGTTTCTCTCTCAACGGATGCTACCTGACCTGCTGGGTATTTCCAGCATGTTCAGTGTTTCAGACTTCCAGCATCTGCATTATTTTGCTTTTTGTTCAACCCTTCATCAGAACTGGATTAAAGTGATAGTGTGAGTTTGCTGCATATTCAGTTTTTCTATTCATTGTTATTTATAGTTTTTTTTACTCTCTAGCATCATTCATTTATATTTAACTTTCCATTATTGTTTGTTTGGTGTCTCTGTATTTTGTTTGGGCAACTGTTATTTGTTTGCCTTACTGTATATTTCCAACTCCTATTACTAATTCCCTGTACTTTGGTCCTCCAACTATATTTCAATACAACTGTGCAGTCAATAGCTCCCTGACTTCTGCCGACAACCCGCTTGTAGTCACCAATTCCCTCACTGTCTCCCATCCAAATTGCTGCCCTGGTACAATTCCTACCTCTGCCTCCTTAAATATGAACTCCCTAGTTCCCTCTGCCTTCCTACCCTATCTCTAAAATCGCTAATAAATCCCCCTTTTTGATCATGCCTTTCTTGCCACCCCACCCTTCTACCGCTATGATCTGTGAAATGCTTTAGAATACTTTATTACATTAAAAAGGTACTATGAAACTGCAATCCGTTACTATTATTCCTTGATTTTAGATGTTTTCCCATGTTTTTCTATTTTTTATTGTTCTCAATTGTTTGTTTTTTTCTATTCCTTCCTATGTCTTTGTTTTATAAGTATTTATTTTCTACACTTTAATTATATTTCCTCTAGTTTGAACCTGTACAAACAGAAAAGTTAAAACAATGTTTTATATAGCCTTAAGGCACCAATTAACAATACACATTTGTTCTGTCACTGGGTTTGTTGCAGAAAATACGTTACTTGATTTTGTCAAAGGTCTTTGAAGCTTTACTGCAATGTTTATACATCACATCTACATGTCAGATATGTTCAGGTACTTAGAAAATGAGAGGGTAGGGAGGATCAAGAGATTGGTAGGGAGAGTAGAGTAAACAAGGCATAATTCCCAGTAAGGAAAACATGTTTTGCCAGTATTGTTTGTGTGCTTCTGTGCATGAATAAACAATAAAAAGGACAGCACATTTCCAATTACAGAGTCCATGCAATAAGGAAAAATATGAGGTTTCTTCTAAACCGTTACCTAGATACAGCTTAAAAACAATTTGATTCTTTTGTTTCGGTAACTACATCAATAAAACACTCAAAACAAAATTACAGATTATAATTTGTCCACAGTATAAGCACCTATGGATTGATCACAGTAAACTTTCTTCAGGTTCTGAACCATGCCACCCCCCAAGTTATATTACAGATTTCAATTCACTGGCAGCCATTCAACATTTTCTATAAAACTAAAATATAGTCATTTTTGGATCATTGTAATAAGATAGTGGTTGATTTAAGTTATGTCACACATGCCTTTACCAATCTTCTGTCTGATTACATACACTTGTGAGTGATGGCACATGGTGCGGCACCTCAAGGATTATGAATTTCATGATGGAGAATTTCATAACACATAAAAATTCACTATTCATATTGTATGTAATCTAATGCCTATGGCCTAAGATTGAGGTCATAACTGTGTCCTGGAGACAAGACTCCAATATATTGACCCACAATTTTCTGCCAAAATAACAGCAAGCGCAAATGCTACATCAACTTCAGGTGAGGGCAGGTGCGCGGTTAAACGTGGAAATCCAAAAGTTGCTGTCCAAGTTGAGCCGCTCCGCCGATAGCTTCAAGAAAATGGCATCTCACTGTCTGCCCCACCATTGAAATGCATTGAATGTCGAGAAGTTCCTGTATTTGCGCAGCAGATACAAACTAAACTCACCACAAAAAGCTAAGTCTTGTCCATTTCAATGTAAGTACTCTTTTAGCAACATGATAAGTGACATGAATCTTGTCATTCATGTGGAAATGACTTATGAAATTATACTGGGCGGCCTGCTGGTGACGCTGTTCAGGGAGAGTATAAATACTTGGGCATGGGCCCAGCTTGCTCAGGACATTCTTTAACAGGAACTAGTGAAGGACTCAACTAGATCTCCATGTTGAAAAACAGTTGATTAAAGCCTTGTTTAATTCTCAGACCAAGTACCTAGTAGTTTTCTAAGTCAATAAGTGCTAATTACTGCCAGTCAGCCTCTCTGGCACTGAAAAGTAGCTATTACAGGAGTCTCCTTCCTTCAGGTTTTAATTGTTTTTGGAGATTTTAAAAATCTCAAATTTTAAATTAATTTTTTACTTTTCCTTTCTGTCTCTTTTTTTCTTTCTCTCTCTTAATCCAATCTTTCCTTCCCTCACTTTATTTCTCTCTCTGTACCTGATTTGACATTTCATTCGCCCACTCTAATTTACACTTCCTTCTCAGTCCTTGCGCTGTTAATTTCACAGTCCTTCAATCTGATTGGTTAAGGAGATACAGAGTTGCTTGCCCTGTTCACTCAGGTCCCAGATGTTCTGTTTCCCTCACTGCGATGTTATCAGCTCACACTTTCAGCAACTTACCATGCAAATTTTTTTAAAAAATCTAAACGTGCAAGGAGGGCAAGTCTAACTAAATTATGGCCTATCACTGACAACAACAACAACTTATATTTATATGTGGAGAGAAAAACATAGTTCACACTTCAGGTTGAGATGCTGCCTGACCTGTTGAGTATTTCCAGCATTTTCTGCTTTTATTTCAGATTTCCAACATCCGCAGTATTTTGCCTCTGAGAAGACCACTTTCTCACAGTCCTGGATGGCACATTGAGATGAAGCAGAGGCAGCAAAGGAGACAAGCTGCTCGCAGAGGGAAGAGGAAGAAACAGAAGAGGAGGAAGTGGAAGGGAGGATGCAACCAGGGCAGCCCTATCTGGGATGGAATCATCCGCCTGCAGTACCAGTGACCACAACCCCAATTCCCCTTTCAATATTAGTCCCACACCTTCCCTTCCCTCTGTTACTGACCATCACAGCATCCTCTTGGACACGATGCTGAACTAAAAGCCACCACAAAGCAAACTTTCCAATTCAACTTTATCCATATATGCTTCCAATATGACATCAAGAAATCATCTAACCACCCTTGTGCATTCCCTTAGTGAGTGTCTTGTTTCTGCCTTTGCCTATCCTAGTGAGGCCACACAGTGCTACCCCAGTGGCTGCAGCATGGCTGGTGGAAGGCTGCTGACTTTCAGTGGAGGGCACTGCTGATGGCCTTGCAGGACGACCTCGAGGAGCTGGTGGCTGGGAGTGTGAAATGGAGCGATGGTGTTTCTTCTTTTTCTTCACTCTCCTCTCCCTCTTCTTGGTGAACCACTGGCTGGGCAGGCTGGATTTCTCGGGTGTCTGAAATGAGGAAAGTACAAGGGTAAGGTTGTAGTGAAGGGAGGGCGGGAAAGCAAGAGCTCCATGCTTGCATCATGTGCAGCTTGTATATCAGAGTTTGTGGTATGAGGGGGAAGTAGATCGTGAGAAGGAGGATAACGTACAAGGTTACCAGCATCTTGTATTCTTTCGGTCCACACCATCTCCTCCAAGGGGGTGAGGTGAAGCTCAGAATGTGAGAAATGCCTTGTGTTTGGCACAGATTGTTGGTAGTTGAGTGATGTGGAGGGGTGGGGGTTTCAAGTATTGAGTAGTTTGTGAGGCTAGTGGTGCAGTTGGTAGGAGATGGCTTTTGAAGATAGATTCACTGACCTTGACCACTTGTCTGAGGTCATGAAACTTCTTTGGGCACTGGAACCATGTCCTGGGGGCAATACTGCTGACAGTGACAGCCTCGGTGATCTTGTCCCACAGCCTTCTTTCTGGAGGGTCTCCTGTGGGTAGAGGACCTCTCTTACATAAGAACATAAGAACATAAGAAATAGGAGCAGGAGTAGGCCAATTGGCCCCTCGAGCCTGCTCCGCCATTCAATAAGATCATGGCTGATCTGATCCTAACCGCCAATCCACTATGACAGGACTATCTCCTGAATCTAACAGCATTAGATTCCAGTGTTGACACCCGGCACAAAGCTGGAGTGTTGCGTGTGAGACCCTGGGTGCTCTTTCCTTGGATTGCTGAGCCATTGTGTTAGTGCTGAAGCACTTTTACCATTTATTTACGAGCAGAAGGCAGTTCAGTTTGAAAAGCTGAAGACTGCGATTTTGGAATTATTTGTAATGTTCTTTTTACAGAAGGCAGTTGAGCTGTAAGAACTAAAGACTGCCTATTTTTAATTGATATTTATTTTTTGCATTTTAGAAGGAATTCCCCTTTAAGGTCTTTTTAAAATGACAGCATAGCTTTAGGACAACACTGCCTCACTCCAGGGACGCTATGGCTATGCTACAGTGGGCCTCCTGCTGAGCGTAGCACTTGAAACAACACGTTGCGCTCCGATCATTTAAATCAGCAGGCAGCACCAAAATAAAGGTGCTGCCTGCGCTCATTTTATTGGCACGAGTTAACCTCACCCCGCGGTGGCACCGCCCATTTTCCTGCGTAATCGGATTTCTAGGCCTTAAAGTTTAATCCAATGTATTCATTTTTAATAAGCTTTAAAAGCAATCTGTTTTGTGTAGTGCAGGGAAGGGAATTTATTTATCAAAGAATCAAAAAATCATAGTGCTGTGCTTTACGTCATTACTTGGTTAAGCTGCAACTTCTTTAAATAAGCTTGCATTTTTGATTAATGGACGTTCTGGTGTGAACACTATTGAACTTGCTGCTGTGTGCAAGACCCCTAGTCATATCCCTGCTGAAGCTTTGTGCTACCAGTATGTTTATTAACACCAAAGCAATTACAGGAACTCCTCACCGTACATTGCTTATCTGAACCCTCAACAGTCAGCTGTTTTCTGATTGTTCAATAGCAGGCAAACCCATGACCACAGAAGTACTTGTTCCTGGATGCAATAATCCAGCTTCCAAAGGAATTCTGGACGCTTCCATGTCTTTTTGAATGTTACATAGAATTACATAGAATACACAAATCACAAAAAGTTAACATGGAGGTACAGCAAGCAATTAGGAAAACAAATGGTATCTTGGCCTTTATTCTTCTTCTTAGGCAGTCCCTCAGAACCGAGGATGACTTGCTTCCTCTAAAAATGAGTTCTCAGGTGACTGATGAGTCCAATGCGGGACCCACAGTTTCTGTCGCTGTTGGGGTTGTCCACGAAGGTCCTGATGTTCCAGGTCCCGAACTTCATTTTAAAGGGTGGAAGATGCCTGTGCATGAATTCGTTGCACACCAGCTACCATACGGGCTTGACAGAGCAAGGTCTTGGTCCAATGGCAAGGGGATCCAAGATGATTGGAGACCAGGCTTTGCTACATCGGCCTAGCACACACACACACACACACACACACACACACACATACTCCTACTATCCTCCTCCTCGAGATTACAGAGATAGGGAGGGGAGAGGCCACGGAGGGATTTGAAAACAAGGTGAGCATTTTGAAATGGCGGCGTTGCCGGACGGGGAACCAATGTAGGTCAGCGAGCACAGGGGTGATGGGTGAAATGGGACTTGATGCGAGTTAGGACACAGGCAGCTGAGTGTTGGATGAGCTGAAGTTTATGTGGTTGCAGTCAATTTCTTGGCCTTAGTTAATATGTGGCAGAACCTTATAGCAGGACACATAAAATGCCAGCATGCATGCACAGAGGGCATTCAAAACTAGAGGCCACTTGAAATCTGAGGTACTTCAAGTTGAAGAAAAACTTGGATATTCAAGATTGTGCTTCTACGTTTGCTAGTGGTTGAAAGAGCTTCCGACCACATATCTGCAGCATAACTAAGACCACCTATTTCCACCTCTGTAACATCGCCTGTCTCCGCCCTTGCCTCAGCTCATCCGCTGCTGAAACCCTCATCCATGCCTTTGTTACCTCTAGAATTGACTATTCCAACGCACTCCTGGCTGGCCTCCCACATTCTACCCTACGTAAACTTGAGGTCATCCAAAACTCGGTTGCCCGTGTCCCAACTCACACCAAGTCCTGTTCACCCACCACCACTGTGCTCGCTGACCCGCATTGGCTCCCAGTTAAGCAATCCCTCCATGGCCTCGCCCCTCCCTATCTCTGTAATCTCCTTCAGCCCCACAACGCACCCCCCCTCGTCCTCCTCCGAGATATCTGCGCTCCTCTAATTCTGCCCTCTTGAGCATCCCTGATTATAATCGCTCAACCATTGGTGGCCATGTCTTCTGTTGCCTAGGCCCTAAACTCTGGCCTATATTACAAAAGAATTGGAGTATAAGAGTTGAACAAGAAATTGGCCACCTTAGCGCCTCCAGTTAGCACCTCCGGGGGGCGATAATGGGGCATTAACGACTTACCAACCGGGCACAGCGAAATGAACGACTCCCACTAAATTGGCTGAGAGGTTTGCGGTGGCGGTAACACATTGCGCCACGATCTCCTGCACCCGGAAATCATGATGTCATTGTCCTCTGCGTTGCCCCGGACCTGAACTTCGGTTCTGCCCCCTGCAGCATCGCTGGGCAACAACACCGACAGCTGCAGGAGACGTTGTTCGGGAGGCCAGGCACTTCGGGGGGCGCAAGTTAAAGGGGATGGTGACGTGGTAAGTAGAAAAATTGTTGCAATGCATGATTTCAATTTTTTCCATTTTTCTTCGGCCGCGTTCGATCAACCTGGCACTCTGCTAGACTGCATGGGGCTGATCGGGACGGATCACGGCCCGCGTCGGGGACCAGATAACTGGTCCCAATGCAGAGCCTGCGGCGATGGCCTTTCCCTTTAAGGGAGCGAAGGTGCCTCAGATCTCGGCAGCGCTGCACAGGACATTGCACAGCGCTGCACCACTACCACCCCGCCTGCATCCTTTAGCGCTCCAGGAAGGAATTAGAGCGCTTGATTTAGCGCTCCACTTCCTTCCTGGAGCGCTAACACCGAATTTAGCAGGAGTCGAGAGTGATTTGCGCCTGCCGCTAATTCTTCACCTTTTTAAATTTTACAGCCCCAACAGGGGCGATACTGAATTTCTAGCCCCTTAAGAAATCTTACTCCAATTATATAGGGCCTTGGTGAGACTACACCTGGAGTACCGTGTTCAATTTTGGTCTCCTTACCTAATGAATTATTAACTTGCCTTAGAGGGAGTCCAATGAAGGTTCACTAGACTGATTCCTGGGATGGGAAGATTGTCATATGAGGAGAGATCGAGTAGATTAGGCCGATATTCCCTAGAGTTTAGAAGAATGAGAGGTGATCTCATTGAAATGTATTAAATTCTTAAGAGGCTTCACAGGGTAAATGCTGGGAGGATGTTTCCCCTGGCTGAGGAGTCCAGAACTAGGGATCACAGTCTCAGAATAAGGGGTTGGCCATTTAGGACTGAAATGAGGAGAAATTTCTTCACTGAAAGGGTTGAAAATCTTTGGAATTCTCTACCCCAGAGAGCTGTGGATGCTCAGTCATTGATTATATTCAAGTATTCTGCCCTTGCAGCGCGTTCCTATGCAGAGCTAGACAGGTAGCTAACAACTTGATATCTTCCCATAAAAATCACAAGGCTTGACTTTTCCTGTAAATTTTACTGAAAGATTCTTATTGTGAAACTGAAATACAATACAGAAATGGAAGCACACATTAGTACACAAGCACATAACTGATATGCATACACAAATTTAGGTAAGCCTGAGCAACACAGTACATTTGGCATGTAACTTACCAAAACACGTGGAAACACAGCTTACTGTGAATATACATCTGGCAAACTGAAGGGCATTCTCTTACACTCACTTTAAATTAGCCCTGTACATAGTGCATCAAAATACAGCTACAAGTTAACCAGCTAGGCAGAGAGCGAGCACTTCACGGCTAGCTGTGCAAGTTTGCTTACAGAGAAAAGTTACAAACTAAACATTTACTGCAAAATATAGTGTACACTAATCATCTATAACATTCTCAAGTACTTACAGACAAATAGTGTCCAAGGCTGGAGTGTGACAAGAAAATAACTTCCCAGACCATGTGTCGAGCTGCAGGTCTGTGATATACAGTTTACTTTACTGCACTTTACTGCGCTTTACTGCACTTTACTGCACTTGCAAGGTACCAAATATCCACTAGGTGGCGGCATACAATGGAAATCGACCCAAATTACTCAAACCCCTGAATTAACTGGAAAACTAACATAAATTCCGAAAGGAAGGCAGCACATCAAGAGATCGATAGATTTTTGGATACTAAGGGAATCAAGGGATATGGGGATAGTGCGGGAAGTTGGATTTGAGGTAGAAGATCAGCCATGATCTTATTGAATGGTGGAGCAGCACGAACGGCAGAATGGCCTACCCCTGCTCCTATTTCTTATGTTCTTACACAGCACAAAAATAGCCTATTTGGCCCAACTAGTCTCTGCTGGTGTTTACACTCTACACAAGTCTCTCCCCATTCCTTCTAACTCAACTCTCATGTACTCGTCTAGTTTCCTTTTGAAAGCATCTAAGCTATTTGCCTCAACGACTTCCTGTGGCAGCGAGCTCGACATTCTAACCACTCTCTGAGTAAAGGTAAAGATAAAGAATGGGATGAGGTCCTAAAAGCTGAATATAGGGAGTTAGGAGGTAAATTAGAAAATAGGACCTTAAAGGTAGTAATCTCAGGATTGCTACCAGTGCCACGTGCTAGTCAGAGTAGAAATAGAAGGATACTTCAAACGAATACTTGGCTAGAGGAATGGTGCATGGGGGAGGGATTCAAATTCCTGGGACATTGGAACCAGTTCTGGGGGAGGTGGGACCAGTACAAACCGAACAGTCTGCACCTGGGCAGGGCCGGGACTGATGTCCTTTGGGGAGTGTTTGCTAGTGCTGTGGGGGAGGGTGTAAACTAAAATGGCAGGGGGTTGGGAACCTGAGCAGGGCGACAAAGGAAAGGGAAACAAGGATAGAAGCAAAAGACAGGAAGGAGAAAAACAAAGGTGGCAATCAGAGAAATCAAGGGTTTAAAACAAACATGGCCACAGTAAATAATAATTTTAAAAGGTCTAAGAGCGTTAAAATAACAAGCCTGAAGGCTTTGTGTCTTAATGCAAGGAGCAGTCGTAATAAGGTGGATGAATTAATAGCGCAAATAGAGGTAAATGAATATGATATGATTGGAATTACAGAAACATGGCTCCAGGGGGACCAAGGCTGGGAACTCAACATCCAGGGGTATTCAATATTCAGGAAAGATAGGAAAAAAGGAAAAGGAGGTGGGGTATCATTGCTGGTTAAAGAGGGGATTAACACAATTATAAGGAAAGATATTAGCACTGATGATGTGGAATCTGTATGGGTAGAACTGAGGAATACCAAAGGACAGAAAACATTAGTGGGAGTGGTGTATAGACCCCCAAACATTAATGCAGAAGTTGGGGATGGCATTAAAAGGGAAATTAGAGAAGCGTGCAATAAGGGCACAGCAGTCATCATGGGTGACTTTTGTTAGATCCGTGTTTCTTAATGTTGTGTCCTTCAATAATCAGACAACAGACTGCAGGGAATGATTCAACAGGTGTTTACTGAATGAGGGTTACTCTAGAACTAACTATACAGATCACTACTCAGGGTTTATATACAGATGTGGTCACTGCCGGTACTACAGTATACAGGAGCTGTAAAAAGTAGTTCTCCCCTTAAAGGTACATACATTACAATTCCTCCCCTTTTAGATTAACAGTACCATAACACTCATTTAACAATTAAATATCAAACTAATTACAATTAACACTTTTAACATGCAACATTAGCTGAAAATAGTCTATTTATAAATTCAGTCTTTGGGGAGGCTTCCTGATCCTTTCTGGATAGCGCCTTTCCCGAGTGTCTTGCTCTTGGTGCGGAGGCGATTCTGGCCCCCTGCCGTTGGTTGGTTCATCAGCTTTCGATGCTACTGTTTCTGGGGTAGATGCTACCTGTACGTCGGGTTCATCACCAGGTACGTATGGGCGAGGCATGGGGTTGACTTGTTCCTGTGACTCTAGGATCTGGTCAGCATGGCGTCTCACGATGCTCTCCCCAACATCCACTGTGTACATTAGTGGGCCCTGCCGTGTGCATATCGTTCCTGGCTGCCATTTTTCTGTTCGGTAGTCGCGGGCCAAGACTGGTTGTCCTACATTGAAGATCGTTGTTGGCTTCTCATGGATGTGCTGGAATTGCTTACTCTCAACATCTCTTCGTACGTTTGGTCTGAGCAAATCCAGGCGAGATCTTAACCTTTGGTTAAAGAACATCATGGCTGGGGCCTGGTTGGTGACTGCATGTGTAGCATTCCGGTAGGCGAACAGGAAATTGTCCACCTTGTGCTGCAGCGGAATGTTGTCATTGTACATAGCCTTTATTGCCTTCTTAAAGGTTTGTACGAACCTCTCAGCCAATCCATTTGTGGCTGGATGATACGAGGCGGATGTGTAATGCCTTACCTCATTCCTTTTCATAAATCTTCGAAACTCTTCGGACACAAACTGTGGTCCGTTATCAGAGCAAATCTGCTCTGGCAAGCCGTTCCTGGCAAAAATGGTCCGTAGAACTGCAATAGTTTTCTCCGTGGTGGTGGAGGACATTTTGATGACCTCAGGCCATTTCGAGTGCGCATCCACGGCTATTAAAAACATTGAGTCCATGAATGGACCAGCAAAATCAATATGCACCTGTTGCCATGGAGATGAGGGCCACTCCCATGGGTGCAGAGGGGCATGTGGTGGTGCATTTTGGATCTTCTAGCATCCTGAGCAGCTCTTTGCCAGGTCCTCAATTTGCTGATCGATCCCCGGCCACCACACATAAGCCCTAGCAAGGCTTTTCATTTTCACCCCTCCCAGATGACCTTCGTGAAGCTCATTGAGCACTCTCTCCCTTAACTTGGGTGGAATTACCACTCGGGATCCACACATCAAGGTCCCCTGGCATACTGACAGCTGTTCTCTTCTGGATGAGAATGCTGGCAACAGTGAGTCGCCATGTGCTGGCCATCCCTTCACCATCAAATCATATACCCGAGACAATGTCGGGTCATTTCGGGTCTCCTTTTCTATACCAGCGTTAGTTACTGGCAAGCATTCAATTATAGTCGAATGAAATATTTCGACAGGATCCACTGCTGGTGCTTCCTCCGCAGTAGGCAGTGGCAAGCGTGATAGCCCATCAGCGTTTCCATGCTGTTTCGTGCCCTTATACTCGATTTCATATTGGTGCGCCCCTAGAAAAAGGGACCATCTTTGTAGCCGTTGCGCAGTCATCACCGGAACGCCCTTCTTTGGATTAAAGATGGAGACAAGTGGTTGGTGGTCAGTCAGCAAGGTGAACTTCTGCCCGTGCAGATAGTGATTGAACTTTTTCACTCCCCACACTAGGCTGAGGGCCTCCCTGTCAATCTGGGCGTAGTTACGCTCGGCTGAGGTTAGTGATCGTGACGCAAAGGCTATTGGCCTCTCTGAGCCGTCCGAGAATTTGTGCGACAGCACCGCTCCAATGCCGTAGGGTGACGCATCACATGCCAACTGAATTGGTAATGCCGGGTTGTAATGGGCCAATACCTCTTTCGATGTGATTAGTGTTTTGCTCTTCAGGAAAGCTCATCTACATTCGTCACTCCACTTCCATGGCACCCCAGTTTGCAGTAGGGTGTTCAGTGGGTGTAGTATTGTAGACAAATTTGGCAAGAACTTATGGTAGTAGTTTACCAGCCCGAGGAACGACCTCAGTTGTGACACATTTTCCGGTGCTGGAGCCTTGACTACTGCCTCAATCTTCTCTGGGGACTTATGTAACCCCTCTTTATCGATAACGTGGCCACAATACGAGATCTGTTTTCTAAAAAACTCGCATTTGGGATGGTTAGCTCGGAGCACATATTCCTGCAATCTAGTGAGCATCTGCTCCAGGTTGGCAAGGTGATCACTGTCATTTTCGCCCATGACCAGGATGTCGTCCAAATAACACTGGGTCCCTGGGATCCCTTGCAGGACTTGTTCCATTGCCCTCTGCCAAATAGCCGGAGCTGATGCTACCCCGAATACCAGCCGGTTGTATTGGTAGAGACCTTTATGGGTGTTGATTGTGAGGTATTTTTTTGATGCTTCTTCTACCTCCATTTGCAGATACGCCTGGGCCAGATTAATCTTAGTGAAGCGTTTCCCTCCAGATAGCGAGGTGAAAATATCTTCAATCCGCGGAAGTGGATATTGTACGGTGTGAAGGACCGGGTTCACTGTTACCTTAAAGTCCCCACAGATGCGAACCTTCCTTGGTTCCCCAGGCGTGCTGCTCAACGACTTTTTCATCACAGGGCCGATGGGTATAGCCCACACGCTCCAGTCTACCTTGAACAGTACACCTGAACGTTCCAGACTCTCCAGCTCTGCTTCGACGGCTGGGCGGATCACATAAGGTACCGGTCTGGCCTTAAAAAATTTTGGGCTTCCGTTTTCTTCGATTTTAATCATCGCTGTCATGCCTTTTAGTGTTCCGAGTCCTTGCTGGAACACTTCTTTCGCGTCAGTTAGGATCTTTGACAGTCACCCAGGTGTGACGTCGTCATCCTTTTTGTCAGCCACAGTCAGTGCCTGTATGGAATGCCAATCTAGATGTATCTTCCGGATCCATTCACGTCCTAGTAGTGGTGGTCCTCCATCTGGCAATACATATAGGTCCATTTTTGGTGTTTCCTTGCCGTTATATATAACGTTCACCCTTATTTTTCAGTTGGGGTAGACTTTTTGCCCGTGTACGTCTTCAAGACAATCTTTGTATCTCTCAAGGGTATATGTGAGAATAGCCGCTTGTAGTCCCTTCGGTTTATGACTGTTAGGGCTGATCCTGTGTCCAATTCCATTTTCACTTGGACTCCGTCTATCTTGAGCGTGACCCAGATAGTTTGGTGATCCTCCGTTTTGATCACATTATGTAGTTTCAGACAACCCAGCTCCTTGCTTCCAGAGTCTGTATCACTCTTCTGTTCGTCTGAACTACTCTCCGTCACCTTATGTACCTTCTTATACTTCTCCTGTGGAGATTTCTTACTGCTGGTTTTCTTTCCTGACCTGCAGACTCTTGCTATGTGTCCTACTTTTCCACACTGTCTGCACACTTTGTCCTTGAACCAGCAATCATTATGGTCGTGTGATGTTCTGCCGCAGTGATAGCACTTCACTGTTCCGTATGACATTTCATTTGTGCCATATTCTTGCGGTCTCCATTGTATCTCTGCAGCGCCCCGTGCTGCTGCTTCGTGTGATACTGCAATGCTGAAAGCCTTGTCCAGCGTAAGATCCTTTTCTGATAGAAGCCGTTTCTGGGTTCCTTCACTTTGAAGCCCACACCCAAACTTGTCCCTGAAAGTATCTGGTAGTCCCGTTCCAAACTGGCAGTGTTTTGATAGTTTGCGCAGTTCCGCTAAATACTCAGCATTACTTTCATCTTTATGCTGGTTCCTTTTGTGAAACTTAAATCTTTCTGCTATCAGCAGCGGTGTGGGGTTTAAGTGGTCCTGTAGGATTGACACTATGGTTTCAAAATCCTTTTCTACTGGCTTCTCTGGGGTTACTAGGGTTCGTAGTAAGCCATACGTTTTTGCACCCATTGAATTCAACAATGCCAGCGCTTTCTTGTCATCTGGCACTTCATTCGCCTTGCAGTATACTTCTATGCGTTCGACATATGTCGTCCAATCTTTGACTTCATTGTCGAATGCTGTGATACTGCCAGTCTTCGGCATTTTTGGGTGTGGTTAGACTGGCTTAAAATGGCGTCTCCCGCGCTTTCCTTTCTTCCCCGCTGTGGCTTAAATTGGCGTCTCCCGCGCTGCTGGCAACGCCGCTCTCGGCGGTCCTCGTGGCAAATGGCGACGCCCTGTGGGTTTCGTGCGCTGCTCCTGCGCTGCTGCCAACGCCGCTCTCTGCGGTTCTCGTGGCAATGGCTGCGCGTCGCGTTTTCCTGCGTGCCTCTCTCCCCCGTTGACGCTGCTCGGCCCTTGAACACCGGCTGCGCTGTGCTCTCTCTCGTCTCTCTCCCCCATTGATGCCGCTCGGTCCTGAACACCAGCTGCGCTCTGCTCTCTCTCGTCTCTCTCCCCCGTTGACGCTGCTCGGCCCTGAACACCGGCTGCGCCCTGTGCGCTCTGCCCTCTCTCTCCCCTGTCGACGCTGCTCGGCCTTTTTCTGTGCCGCTCGGTCGGGCTCTAGCCCGTCGCTGTCCGGGAAGGGTCTGCACAGTACCTGTTGCCAGCCCGTTTCGCTGGACCACCGTGACTGGAAAGCCAAGCCTGGCTCTCGACAGCCTCCCCTGCGATGCTCAAATCTCCGCTGGATGACTGGGCGGTTGTCCGTGGTCGATGCCCATGCTTCTGGACTCGACCTTCTTCCACTGTTCTCCAGGAGCGAATCCCTGGGAGATGATGCAGAGTTGCAGGTAGGTTCAAATCTACCTCGTCGCCAATGTTAGATCCGTGTATCTTAATGTTGTGTCCTTCAATAATCAGACAACAGACTGCAGGGAACGATTCAACAGGTATTTACTGAATGAGGGTTACTCTGGAACTAACTGTACAGATCACTACTCAGGGTTTATATACAGGTGTGGTCACTGCCGGTACTACAGTATACAGGAGCTGTAAAAAGTAGTTCTCCCCTTAAAGGTACATACATTACAACTTTAATCTACATATAGATAAGGCTAACCAAATTAGTAATAATACTGTGGAGGAGGAATTCCTGGAGTGTATATGGGATGGTTTCCTGGACCAATGGCCCAGTAATTCCTGTCACAATGTGTGAGTACGGATAGGGTATGATGTAAGAAAAAGGAGGCTTACCATCAAGTAACTTTAAAGTAAGCTTTAAGTAACTTATAAACACACTATATACAAGAGAGGTCTTTACCATGCCTCTGGTAGAAGCCTCTTACAATACTGAACAGACCAGTATTTATACCAGTCCAACAGGAAGTGACACATGACAGGAAGTGAGGTATGTACACAGTTCATAGTTCATAGTTCACAGTTCACAGTTCACAGGAAGTGATGACATAACTTCCCGGAAGTTATTATTTTTATCACATTCTTCCCTCCTGCAGGTTTAGGAGGCTGTGGTCTACCTTTTGGTCCGCAGCCGCCGAACAAGGAAGAGTCGCACCCGTTTGGATTCCCGTCGTAGAGGGTCGCTGGTCCGCTTACATGCGGTTGGCCATTGGCCAGAGTCCGTGTGGCCTGGATTGCCCTGTGAAGGGTCAGGGAGATCATGGCTTCGAGTACGAGCCCCAATAGGTTCAAAGTCAGACTGCCTCTGTTCAGAGGGAGGTGCAGAGCTGGTCTGTGGCAGACCAGTACTTTCATGCGTGGTACTGGGAGGGTCGCAACCTTGAGCACGGGGTTCTACCGGCACCAAGCTAGTTGGTGTCCGATCAGGATCCTGGAGAGGGGTACCCGATAGGTCCCAAGAGTTTCCTGGTGAAATGCCATCACCCGATGTCCCACTAGGTCCTGGTGGGCAGGGAGCCAGATCCCGTAATGATACGGTAGATTCTCGGCCGTCGGAATATCGTATGTTTGCATAGGTGGGGTTGGCATCGGTTAGTTCGACCTCGTCTACAAGAGGGTCATTTTTAGACGTCCGAACGTATCTTCGGAGTAATACAGGTCCAGGAGTAGTTAGCCATGACGGGAGTGATGTCCCATGAGATGAGCGACGCTGGAATCCAAAGAACCGCTCATGAGGTGTAGTATTTGTGGCTGTAGAAAGCAGGGACCGTATAGAGTGCAATGCATCCGGAAGCACTGTTTCCCATTGCTGGTCTGGTAGGCCCCGAGATCTTAAAGCGAGACGTACGGAATTCCAGATGATACCGTTATACCTCTCTACCTGCCCATTTCCGATGGGATGGTATGGTGTTGTTTTGCTTGTAGCAATTCCCCGTTCTGAGAGGTAGTCCTTGAGTTCCCTCGACATAAAGGATGGACCCCGATCTGAGTGAATATAAGCCGGCATGCCACAGAGAGAAAATACCTGCTCAAGGCAGCAGATTACTGTGGACGCCAGCATATTGGAGCAGGGGAAGGCAAACGGAAAACGTGAATATTCGTCGATCATGGCGAGCAAATATGTGTTCCGAGTTGAAGAGGGCACTGGGCCCTTAAAATCGATGCTAAGTCATTGCATCGGTTGGGTTGCATGTATGAGTATACCATCTGAGGGGCGGAAGAACTGAGGTTTTAATTCCGCACAAAGCCGGCATTCTGAGCATATTTTCTTTACATCTCCAGTGGAAAAAGGGAGATTCCGTGATCGTACGAAATGTAGCATGCGCGTAACGCCAGGATGGCACAAACCATTGTGGACATCCATGAGGGTGGAGGATGACATAGTGGAGCAGAATGCCCGTGTGAGGGTGTCCGGGGCCACATTCTCCTTGCCAGGCCGATAGAGAATGGTATAACCAAAAGAGGCCAGTTCCATCCTCCAAAGTTGTATTTTATTATTCTTAATTTTGGTTCGTTTTCGATTATCGAGCATGAAGGCGACTGATCGTTGGTCCGTGATCAATGTAAAGTGCTGGCGAGCTAGAAAATGGTTCCACTTCCGAACTGCCTCTATGATGGCTGTGGCTTCTTTCTCAACCGGAGGATAATGTAGCTCGGCACCTTGTAAGGTCCTGGACATAAATGCTACAGGACGACCTTCCTGATTCAGAGTAGCCGAGATCGCCACCTCCGAGGCATCACATTCAACCACGAAAGGGAGATTCTCATCAATGGAGTGAAGAGCCGCTTTCTCCAACTGTTTTTTGAGAAGGTTAAAGGCTGCAACAGCCGCTGTTCCCAGTGGAAATGATCTAGCATGCAGCAAGGGTTGGATTTTGTCCGAAAAATGAGGAATCCATTTAGTGTAGTATGCAAACAGACCGAGAGCCCGACGTAAAGAAGCCGGATTCTTAGGTGACGGGAGCTCTTGGAGCGGGCGAAGTCTTTCTGGGTCTGGCTTAATGATACCATTGCCTACGTAGTAGCCAAGGATGTTGATGGTCGGTTGCGACTCAACAGATTTGGATTCATTCAGGGTCAAATTACGGCGATGGAGGGCATCCCGAAATTTTTGGAGGTTGGAGTCGTGTTCCTGTTGATCGTGACCTGCAATGGTAATGTTATCAAGATAGGGAAAAGTGTCCCTTAGGTTTTCCTGCTTAACCAGGCCATCCATTGCCCGTTGAAAGACAGCCACTCCATTAGTAACCCCGAATGGGAGGCGACGAAATTGGTACAGCCGTCCATTAGCCTCAAAGGCTGTGTACTGCTTATCTGAGACCTTCAAGGGTAACTGATGATAGGCACTTTTTAAATCGTAAGTTGAGAACACTTTGTATTCGGCCAGTTTATTAACCATATCATCAATGCGTGGCAATGGGTAGGCGTCCAAGTCGGTATATTGATTGATGGTTTGCGAATAATCGATGCATAGTCGCTGTTTGTGAGGTTTTAGAGGGTTCTTGACAATGACGACTTGAGCCCGCCAGGGCGACGAACATGGTTCAATGATATCCTCTGCTAGAAGTCGAGAGATTTCAGCCGCAATAAAAGATTGGTCTTCCTGATTAAAGCGCCGCGATCTTGTTATTATCGGTTGGCATTGAGGCGGAATACTGGCAAATAATGAGGGTTCATCAAGTGAAGCTGCTGATAATGCACAAAATGGTAATTTAGACGGTATATTAGAAATAGTAAGTCCGGGTTTGGATCCACCAAACTCAATGGTGAGTTTCTTATGCTGTTTTTGGAAGTCCAGTCCTAAGAGGAGATCACTACATAAGTCCTTGAGCACCGAAAGTCGGGTGGAGGGATACATACGACCATGAAGTGTCATATCAACAACACAAAAGCCGGAGATTCTGGTATTAAGTGATGACTGGGCCATCGCAATTGCCTGGTCCGATGGGAAGACATGTAGTTTCAATTTCGCAACAATCTGTTCCTTAATGAAACTATCAGTACTTCCTGAGTCAATTAAGGCATCTAAGGTATGCCCTTTAATTGAAATTTTTGTGGCAGCATGAGACAGGTTCTGTGGGCAAGCAGCTGTAATTGGTGTCGTTGCACAGAGAGTGGCTAAAACTCTCGGTGTGCTTCTTCGGGAGAGAGCTCGAGAGGAAGCTTGATAGGTCCTAGCTGGAGCATCTTGATAGGCCCTAATTGGGGCAGTTCGGTAGGCCTTAGCTGGATTGGCCCTCGTAGAGGCCCTTGATAGGCAAACTTTAGCAAAGTGTCCTTTTTTCCCGCAATAACTGCAGATTGCATTGCGAGCAGGGCAGGTTTTCCTAGGGTGAAAAGCATCTCCACAAAAGAAGCATTCCTTCCTAGATTGCCAAGAGGCTGCTAAAGTAGGGTCGTCCTCCTCTTCTTCATCAGAATTATCAGAATTAGATTCCCCCATGATAGGGTTCACCTGAGACCGCTTGAATTGTCTGGTTGCAGCTACAGCAGCAGATTGAGATCTGGGCAGCTGATAGAGGTCTGCATTTCTCTTTGCCAAATCCAGTGAACAAGCTAGGTCAAAAGCTTTTTGTAGCTCAAGTGTTTTACTTTCTAGTAGACGCTGGCGTATAAATGGAGAGGCAATCCCGCAGATGAAAGCATCACGAATCATTTCTTGGCGGTACAGCTCAGCTGAGGCTGCCTGAAAGTTACAATCTACACTGAGCCTGCGAAGTTCTTGCAGGAATTCGTCAATTGATTCCCCTGGCCCTTGTCGGGCTGTGGCCAGTAGATGTCTAGCATAGACCTCATTTGGGGTCTTGGCATACAGTTTCTTAAGTGCCCGAATCACCTCATCGTAATTATCCCATTCATCAACATATTCGAACACTTTTGGGGTCACATAATTGATAAGTATCTTCAATCTAGCAGGAGCATCCGCTTCACATTCATCCAGAAAATTCTCAAAAGTACGGTACCAATGCTTCCATACCCTGCCAGCTGCTGGTGCATTCGGGTCCAAGTCCAGACGAATAGGTCTAAGGATTTTCTCCATGATGGGTGGTTCCCTGGATCCTTAATTCCGAGTTTGTCCGAAGGTCTAGTATTCGTGAGTGTAAATACTAAGTTACTTAAATTGATGTAAGAAAAAGGAGGCTTACCATCAAGTAACTTTAAAGTAAGCTTTAAGTAACTTATAAACACACTATATACAAGAGAGGTCTTTACCATGCCTCTGGTAGAAGCCTCTTACAATACTGAACAGACCAGTATTTATACCAGTCCAACAGGAAGTGACACATGACAGGAAGTGAGGTATGTACACAGTTCATAGTTCATAGTTCACAGTTCACAGGAAGTGATGACATAACTTCCCGGAAGTTATTATTTTTATCACAGGGTACTCACGCGTGTACCAGGAGGAATTGCCGGTTTTCAGCATGCACAGCGCATGCGCTGAAAACCGGCATTTCCTGTCCTCTGACCCAAGGGGTTAAGAGGCTGAACGCATGCGCGGTATCGGGCAGCACGTGCGACTTGGATTTCCTGTATTTTTACAGATTTGCGCATGTGTAAAGGGCTCCGGTTTTTACGCATTGAAAAACCACACGTAAGTACTTAGTTTTACATGTAAGTGGTCTTTTAGTACAATTTAGAATTTTTTTTTCCACAGGTTTATTATTTTTAAAGAATCTACAGTAAGGTAAGTTTAGTTTTAGACCCTATTTTTTAAAAATTTATTTTTTTCAAAAATTTGATTAATTGTTTAAAATAGTTTTAAAAGTTATTCATAGTTAATTTAATTATTGGGATGCTTTTTAAAATTTTATTTAAAGTTTAAGTAGTGTTTTGGGGTGCCGTACTTTTCATGAGTTTGACAGTCTTTACTATCAAACTTATGAATGAAGTTTCCCCTCCCCTGATTGGCTGAACAGTGCTCACCTGATCCCAGCCGGCACATCGCACTAACCACACCGTTGGGTCAGGTTAGCACAGCGCGCCGAGATCAGAACCGGGCCACTGACAGGAAATCCACTGCGGGCCAGGTTTCAGATGTCGGCGCACCGGGTAAGTGCACATCGGGGGCTTGCACGCGCGGCAAGCCCCCGACAAGAATTACTGGGCCAATATGTCGAGGAACCAACTAGGGATCAGGACATCTTAGTCTGGGTATTATGCAATGAGAAAGGATTAATTAGCAATCTTGTTGTGCGAGGCCCCTTGGGTCGGAGCGATCATAATATGATAGAATTCTTCATTCAGATGGAGAGTGAAGTAGTTGACTCAGAGACTAAGGTCCTGAATTTAAATAAAGGGAACTATGATGGTATGAGACGGGAGTTGGGTAGGATTGATTGGGTAATGTCACTCAAAGGGTTGATGGTGGATAGGCAATGGCAAACATTCAAAGATCACATGGATGAACTACAGAATTTGTTTATCCCAGTTTGGCATAAAAATAAATCAAAAAAGGTGACTCAACCGTGGCTAACAAGGGAAATTAGGGATAACATAAGATCCAAAGAGAGGACATATAAATTGGCCAAAAAATGCAGCAAACCTGAGGATTGGGAGCAGTTTAGGATTCAGCAAAGGAGGACAAAGGGATTAATTAAGAGGGGGGAAATAGATTATGAAAGAAAGCTTGCAGGGAACATAAAAACTGACTGTAAAAGCTTTTATAGATATGTGAAGAGAAAAAGTTTGGTGAAGTCAAGCGTAGGTCCCTTGCAGTCAGAATCAGGGGAATTTAAAATGGGGAACAAAGAAATGGCAGACAAATTAAATACATATTTTGGTTCTGTCTTCACAAAGGAGGACACAAATAAACTCCCAGAGATGTCGGGGAACATAGGGACTCATGAGAGGGAGGAACTGAAAGAAATCAGTATTTGTAGGGAAATGGTGTTGGGGAAGTTGACGGGATTGAAGGCTGATAAATCCCCAGGGCCTGATAATCTACATCCTAGGGTATTAAGGAAGTGGCCCTGGAGATAGTAGATGCATTGCTGGTCATCTTCCAGAACTCGATAGACTCTGGAACAGTACCCATGGATTGGAGGGTAGCTAATGTTACCCCACTATTCAAAAAAGTTGGTAGAGAAAAAGCGGGGAATTATAGACCGGTAAGCCTGACATCGGTAGTGGGGAAAATGCTAGAGTCCATTATAAAAGATGTAATAGCAGAGCACTTGGAAAGCAGTGACAGGATCGGACAAAGTCAACATGGATTTACAAAAGGTAAATCGTGCTTGACTAATCTACTGGAATTTTTTGAGGATGTAACTGGTAAAATAGATAAGGGAGAACCAGTGGATGTGGTGTATTTGGACTTTCAGAAGGCTTTCGATAAGGTCCCGCATAAGAGATTAGCTTGCAAATTTAAGGCACATGGGATGGGGGCATGGTATTGACTTGGATAGAGAACTGGTTGGCAGATAGAAAGCAAAGAGTTGGAATAAACGGGTCATTTTCCGAGTGGCAGGCAGTGACTAGTGGTGTACCGCAAGGATTGGTCCTAGGACCCCAGCTGTTCACAATATTTTTAAATGATCTGGACGAGGGAATTGGATGTAATATCTCCAAATTTGCAGACGACACAAAGCTGGGTGGGCATGTGTGCTGTGAGGAGGATGTCGTGAAACACCAGTACGATTTGGACAGGTTGGGTGATTGGGCAGAAACATGGCAAATGCATTATAATGTGGATAAATGTGAGGTTATCCACTTTGGTGGCAAAAACAGGAAGGCAGATTATTATTTGAATGGCAATAGATTGGGAGAAGGGGAAGTGCAAAGAGAACTGGGTGTTCTTGTGCACCAGTCGCTGAAGGTAAGCATGCAGGTGCAGCAGGCGGTTAAGAAGGCAAATGGTATGCTGGCCTTCATAGCGAGACGATTCAAGTACAGGAGCAAGGATGTCTTGCTGCAATTGTACAGGGCCTTGGTGAGACCACACCTTGAGTATTGTGTGCAGTTTTGGTCGCCTTATGTGAGGAAGGATGTTCTTGCCATGTAGGGAGTGCAGCGAAGATTCACCAGACTGATACCTGGGATGGCAGGAATGACGTATGAAGAGACATTCGGTCGATTAGGCTTATATTCGCTAGAGTTTAGAAGAATGAGAGGGGATCTCATTGAAACTTATAAAAGAGAATTCCACAGGGTCACCACTCTTTGGGTGAAGAAATTCCTCCTCATCTCAGTCCTAAATGGCTTAACCCTTATCCTTAGACTGTGACCCCTGGTGCTGGACTCCCCCGCCATCGGGAACAGCCTTCCTGCATCCGTTTTGTCTAGTTCTGCTATGAAGGCCAGCATACCATTTGCCTTCTTAACCGCCTGCTGCACCTGCATGCTTACCTTCAGCGATTGGTGCACAAGGGACACCCAGTTCTCATTGCACTTCCCCTTTTCCCAATCAATTGCCATTCAGATAATAATCTGCCTTCCTGTTTTTGCCACCAAAGTGGATAAGCTTGCATTTATCCACATTCTACTGCATCTGCCATGCATCTGCCCAATCGCCCACCCTGTCCAAATCGTACTGGAGTTTCTCGGCATCCTCCTCACAGCACACACGCAAACCCAGCTTTGTGTCATCTGTAAACTTGGAGATACTACATCTAGTTCCCTCATCTAGATCATTAATATATATTGTGAATAACTGGGGTCCTAGCACCGATCCCTGTGGTACCTCACTAGTCACTGCCTTCCACTCGGAAAAAGACCCGTTTATTCCACCTCTTTGTCAACCAGTTTTCTATCCAATCAGTACCTTACCCCCAATCCCATGTGCTTTAACTTTGCACGCTAGTCTCTTATGCGGGACCTTATCGAAAGCCTTCTGAAAGTCCAAATACACCACATCCACTGGTTCTCCCTTATCTATTCTACCAGTTACATCCTCAAAAAATACCAGGAGATTAATCAAGCATGATTTACCTTCTGTAAATCCATGTTGACTTTGTCCGATCCTGTCACTGTTTTCCAAGTGCTCTGCTATTACATCTTTTATAATGGACTCTAGCATTTTCCCCACTACCGATGTCAGGCTTACCGGTCTATTATTTCCCATTTTTTCTCTACCACCTTTTTTCAATAGTGGGGTTACATTAGCTACCCTCCAATCCATGGGAACTGTTCCAGAGTCTATAGAATTTTGGAAGATGACCAGCAATGCATCTACTATTTCTAGGGCCATTTCCTTAAGTAACCTAGGATGTAGATTATCAGGCCCTGGGGATTTATCGGCCTTCAATCCCATCAATTTCCCCAACACCATTTTCCTACAAATACTGATTTCATTCAGTTCCTCCCTCTCATTAGACCCTATGTTGCCTGACACCTCTGGGAGTTTATTTGTGTCCTCCTTTGTGAAGACAGAACCAAAGTATGTATTTAATTGGCCTGCCATGTCTTTGTTTGCCATTATAAAATCCCCTGATTCTGATTGCAAGGGGCCTACACTTGACTTTACCAATCTTTTTCTCTTCACATATCTATAGAAGCTTTTATAGTCAGTTTTTATGTTCCCTGAAAACTTACTCTCATAATCTATTTTCCCCCTCTTAATTAATCCCTTGTCTTCCTTTGCTGAATCCTAAACTGCTCCCAATCCTCAGGTTGGCTGCTTTTTCTGGCAAATTTTTATGTCCTCTCCTTGGATCTTATGCTACCCCTAATTTCTCTTGTTAGCCAATGTTGAGTCACCTTTATTGATTTATCTTTATGCCAAACAAGGATAAACAAATTCTGTAGTTCATCCGTGCAATCTTTAAATGTTTGCCATTGCCTTTTCACCATCAACCCTTTAAGGAACATTCCCCAATCCATCCTTGCCAACTCGCGCTTCATACAATCGTCGTTTCCTTTATTTAAATTCAGTACCCAAGTCTCTGAATCAACTACTTCACTCTCCATCTTAATGAAGATTTCTATCATATTATGATCGCTCCGACCCAAGGGGCCTCGCACAGGATTGCTAATTAATCCTTTCTCATTACATATTACCCGGTCTAAGATGGCCTGATCTCCAGTTGGTTCCTCAACATATTGGTCCAGGAAACCATCCCGTATACATTCTAGGAATTCTTATTCCACAGTATTGCTACTAATTTGGTTAGACCAATCTATATGTAGATTAAAGTCACCCATGATAACTGCTGTGCCCTTATAGTATGCATCTCTAATTTAACATTTAATGCCATCCCCAACCTCCGCATTACTGTTTGGGGGTCTGTATACAACTCCCACTAATGTTTTCTGCCCCTTGGTTTTTCTCAGCTCTACCCATACAGATTCCACATCATCAGAGCTAATATCCTTCCTTACTACTGTGTTAATCTCCTCTTCAACCAGCAATGCTACCCCACCGCCTTGTCCTTTTTGCCTGTCCTTCCTGAATATCTAATATCCCTGGAAGTTAAATTCCCAGCCTTGGTCACCCTGGAGCCACGTCTCCGTAATCCTAATTATATCATATCCATTGACATCTATTTGCGCAGCTAATTCATCCACCATATTACGAATGCTCCTCGCATTAAGACACAAAGCCTTCAGGCTTGTTTTTTTAACATTCTTAGACCTTTTAGAATTATTGTTTACTGCAGCCATGTTTGATTTGCACCCTTAATTTCTCTGACTTCCACTTTTGCTTTTCTCCTTCCTGTCTTTTGCTTCTATCCTTGCTTCCCTTTCCTCTGTCTCCCTGCACAGGTTCCCAACCCCCTGCCATTTTAGTTTAAATCCTCCCCAACAGCACTAGCAAACACTCCCCCTAGGAGAATTCTTAAAGTGCATCCAGGAGAGCTTTTTGAGCCAACATGTAGAAAGTCCTACAAGAGAGGGGGCGGTACTGGACCTAATTCTAGGGAATGTAGCCGGGCAAGTGGTGGAAGTGTCAGTAGGAGAGCATTTTGGCGACAGTGACCATAATTCGGTGAGATTTAAGGTGGTCATGGAAAAGGACAAAGACGGCCCGGAAATAAGGGTTCTAAATTGGGGGAAGGCCGATTTTAATATGATAAGGCAGGATCTGGCCAAAGTGGACTGGGAGCAGCTACTTATAGGAAAATCCACATCAAAACAGTGGGAGACTTTCAGAAGGGAAATAGAGAGAGTACAACGCCAACATGTTCCTGTAAAGGTCAAGGGTGGGACCAACAAGCAAAGGGAACCTTGGATGACAAGGGATATACAAAAATGCATTAGGAATAAAAGGGGGGCTTTTGGCAGTTACAAAAGACTAAAGACGGAAGAAGCCCTAGAGGAGTATAAAAAGTGCAGGGGCGTACTTAAAAAAGAAATTAGGAGGGCGAGGAGGGGCCATGAAATAACACTGGCGAGCAAAATAAAGGAAAATCCTAAGATGTTTTATAAGTATATTAAGGGCAAGAGGATAACCAGGGAAAGGGTAGGGCCCATTAGGGACCAAAGTGGCAATCTGTGTGTAGAGCCAGATGAGGTAGGCGGGGTTTTAAATGAATTCTTTGCATCTGTGTTCACTATGGAGAAAGACGATGCAGACATAGAAATCGGGCAAGGGGACTGTGACATACTTGAACATATTAGCATCGAGAGGGAGGAGGTGCTAGCGGTTTTAGCAGGCCAAAAAGTGGATAAATCCCCAGGCCCGGACGAGATGTATCCCAGGCTGCTGTGGGAGGCAAAGGAGGAGATTGCAGGGGCTCTGACACAAATTTTCAGAACCTCTCTGGCCACAGGGGATGTACCAGAGGACTGGAGAACAGCTAACGTAGTACCATTATTCAAGAAGGGTAGCAGGGATAAACCAGGGAATTACAGGCCAGTGAGCCTAACATCTGTGGTAGGGAAATTATTGGAAAAAATTCTGAGGGACAAAATTAGTCTCCACTTGGAGAGGCAAGGATTAATCGGGGATAGTCAGCATGGCTTTGTCAAGGGTAAATCATGTCTGACAAATCTGATTGAATTTTTCGAGGGGGTGACTAGGGGGGTGGATGAGGGAAATGCTGTGGATGTGGTTTACATGGACTTCAGTAAAGCTTTTGACAAAGTCCCGCATAGGAGACTGGTCAAGAAGGTAAGAGCCCATGGGATCCAGGGTGCCTTGGCGCGTTGGATCCTAAACTGGTTGAGTGGCAGGAGGCAGAGGGTGATGGTCGAAGGTTGCTTTTGTGACTGGAAGCCTGTGTCCAGTGGGGTACCTCAGGGATCGGTGCTGGGTCCCTTGTTGTTTGTGATCTACATAAATGATTTGGATGAGAATGTAAAAGGTATGATCAGTAAGTTCGCAGATGACACGAAAATTGGTGGGGTGGTAAATTGCGAGGAGGAAAGCCTCAGGCTACAGGACGATATAAACGGGTTGGTCAGATGGGCAGAAAAGTGGCAAATGGAATTTAACCCTGAAAAGTGCGAGGTGATGCATTTTGGACAGACAAATAAGGCAAGGGAATACACAATGAGTGGTAGGACCCTAGGAAGTACAGAGGGTCAGAGGGACCTTGGTGTACATGTACATAGATCCCTGAAGGCAGCGGAACAGGTAGATAAGGTGGTTAAAAAGGCATATGGGATACTTGCCTTCATTAGCCGAGGCATATAATATAAGAGCAGGGAGGTTATGATGGAGCTGTACAAAACGCTGGTGAGGCCACAGCTGGAGTACTGTGTGCAGTTCTGGTCGCCTCACTATAGGAAGGATGTGATTGCTTTGGAGAGGGTGCAGAGAAGATTCACCAGGATGTTACCTGGGATGGAGCGCCTCAGCTATGAAGAGAGGCTGGACAGGCTGGGGTTGTTTTCCTTGGAGCAAAGAAGGCTGAGGGGGGACCTGATTGAGGTGTACAAAATGATGAGGGGCATAGATAGGGTAGATAAAGAGGAACTTTTCCCCTTAGTAGGGGGGTCAATAACAAGGGGGCATAGATTCAGGGTAAGGGGCAGGAGATTTAGAGGGGATTTGAGGAGGAACTTCTTCACCCAGAGGGTGGTTGGAATGTGGAACTCAATGCCTGAAAGGGTGGTAGAGGCAGGAACCCTCACAACATTCAAGAAGCATTTGGATGAGCACTTGAAATGCCATTGCATACAAGGCTATGGACCAAATGCTGGAAAATGGGATTAGACTGGACAGGGATGGATGGGCGGTGCAGACACGATGGGCCGAAGGGCCTCTTTCTGTGCTGTAAAACTCTATGACTCTATGACATCGGTCACGGTCCTGCCCAGGTGCAAACCGTCCAGTTTGTACCGGTTCCAATGTCCCAGGAATTTGAATCCCTCCCCCTTGCACCATTCTTCTAAGAAGTCACACAACACCAGGTTATAGTCCAACAGCTTTATTTGAAATCACAAGCTTTCGGAGCACTGCTCCTTCTTCACCTGAAGAAGGAGCAGCGCTCCGAAAGCTTGTGATTTCAAATAAAGCTGTTGGACTATAACCTGGTGTTGTGTGACTTCTTACATTTGTCCACCTCAGTCCAACTCCGGCATCTCCACACCATTCTTCTAGCCACGTATTCATCTGAAATATCCTTCTATTTCTACTCTGACTAGCACGTGGCACTGATGGCAATCCTGAGATTACTACCTTTGAGATCCTATTTTTTAATTTACTTCCTAACTCCCTATATTCAGCTTTTAGGACCTCATCCCGTTTTTTACTTATATCATTGGTACCTATATGCACCACGACAACTGGCTGTTCACCCTTCCCCTCCAGAATGCCCTGCACCAGGGAGGCAACATACCATCCTGGAGTCTTGTTTGCGGCCGCAGAAACGCCTATCTATTCCCTTTACAATAGAATCCCCTATCACTATAGCTCTCTCACTCTTTTTCCTCCCGTCCCATGCAACAGAACCACCCATGGTGCCTGGAAGTTGGTTGCTGCTGCTTTCCCCCGATAAGCCATCCTCCCCAACAATATCCAAAGCGGTATATCTGTTTGAGAGGGGAATGGCCACAGGGGACCCCTGCACTACCTGCCTGCGCCTACTACACTGCCTGGCAGTCACCCATTCCATTCCTGTCTGTGCAGCCTTTACCTGCGGTGTGACCAACTGATTAAACGTGATATCCACGACGTCCTCAGCTTCGCGAATGCTCCAGTATGTATCCATTCGCAGCTCCAGTGCCACAATGCGGTCTGCCAGTAGCTGCAGCTGGATACACTTCCCTCACACATGGTCGTCAGGGACACAGGAAGTGTCCCTGAATTCCCACATAGTTCAGGAGGAGCATGCCACGAGGCCAAGCTTTGCTGCCATGACTTACCCTTTAATTAATTTAAATTAAATCAATACCACTAACTATACTACAATTAAATAATATACTCAAGGGCTCTTGTTTACTAGCACTCCCCGCTACACAACAGAGGCCTTAGAAACTATAACCACAAAATGAAGACCTTCTAAACTTTATAAACTATGAACCTTATCTTTTAAACTATAGAGTAGTATAAATACTTACCCAATCAGCTGCTTCCTCCTGCCTGCGTCACGTTTTGAATTGTGACGTGGTTCTGGAATGCCGCCGCCAGTCTGTGAGATTGGTAAGCCTGTGAAAAAAGCCCGCGAATATGAGTTTAAATACTCACTGAACCTCCGCTCTCACTGTTCCCAACACTGGCCTGTGAAAAAAAGCCCTCAAATGTGAGTTTTAATACTCACTGAGTCTCCGCTCTCATTGCTCCCGACACTGGCCTGTAAAAAAAAGCCCACGAAAGTGAGTTTAAATACTCACTGAACCTCCGCTCTCACTGCTCCTGACAATGGCCTGTGAAAAAAAGCCCGCGAAAGTGAGTTTAAATACTCACTGAACCTGTGCTCTCACCGCTCCCGACAATGGCCTGTGAAAAAAAACCTGTGAAAGTGAGTTTAAATACTCACTGAAACTCCGCTCTCACTGCTCCCGACAATGGCCTGTGGAAAAAAGCCCATGAAAGTGAGTTTAAATATTCACTGAGTCTCCGCTCTCACTGCTCCCGACATTGGCCTGTGAAAAAAAAGCCCACAAAAGTGAGTTTAAATACTCACTGAGTCTCCACTTTCACCGCTCCTGACACTGGCACCTGTAAATGGGGGATTGGGGGAGACTTTATGTACTTTACCAACAAAGTTCGATAGATTTTTGTTAACCAATGGTATTAAGGGATAAAGGCAAAAGGCAGGTGTATGGAGTTAGGTCGCAGATCAGCCATGATCGCATTGAATGGAGGAACAGGCTCGAGGGGCTGAATGGCCTGCTCCTGTTCCTATGTAACTTAATAGTGACCTGGACTTTAATTCCACTTGTTTTAAAGTTCTTTTGGACATCCTGAAGAGGTGAAAGTTGTTTTATAAATTCAAGTTCTTTCTTCTTTTATGCTAAATTGAAACTACTTCAACTCTGCCCACCCGCCCGCCTGCCCCCTCCCGCCTGCAAGTCAACAGGGTACACAGTTGCGATATTCCATCAGTTTTTCTCTTTATCGCTCTTGGATGTTGTGGTTCAGACTTCCATAGAGTCAGCTGAAGGCCATTTAAAGGGAAATGTCAGGATCATGCAGTAGCACTATGACTGACATGCTCTTCCATTCTCAATTAGGCGGGGTCCTCTTTGTTTTGCACATTTCAACTGAGTCTTTTGATCACTCTTAAGTGGAACAATCAATCCCCAAGGACTTCCTTCTCAATGCCACTACAGGAAGATGAAAGGTTAATCTGAGTGAACAGAACAACCTATGGCTGCAGCTCAGATATAGTGCTCATTTCCTTTGAAGTAGAAGCCAGCTACTTTGAAGAAGCCCTCAGCTCTTTCTGAACGGTAATTATATAATATTTCCATTTTCTTAGTCGATGAAGAGGTGGATTGCAGTCCCATCACTGTCTGACCTGAAACAAAGCTTTTCATGTCAAAAAAGTTTTGAGACAACAGCAGCCTTCCTTTCAAGAGGACTCCCAATGGATCAGCCATTACAGATCACAATGTTTATCTGCTTCTCAAGTCAGCTCAATTGCTTGCATATAACATTGCAAAAGCCTGAGGCAGTTAACCAAACAATCTTGAACCAACGCAGTTAATATGCTAATGATTCCCCTTTGGGAGTTTCAGGCTATAATCTCCAATACCACCAGCTGCCCTTAGCCATAATTATACATTTGTTCTACCCTAAGAGTCCAAGACCAAAGAGATCCATTCAACAAACAGCTAATAGTTACAATTAGTCTTCAAATCTCATTGGTCTAACTGAAAATTAATACAAGGAGTTTTTATAAAATTAAGCAGGAGATGCACGAGGCTGCAATATATGATATAACAGAAGATAAGTTTTATAAAACATTGTAACACTCGTGTGAATAAGTGGAGTCAGAGATGTTGTATGAACAACGTTGTATGAACGCATTAAAGCCTAGAATCAGGCAGACAGGCTTCTAACTGTGATCTTTACTTTATTGTGTAAAATGGCTGACTGCCGTTTTTCCTGGGTAAATCCCATAATGCAATGCACATTACATTACCGTATTAACTGGTGTCAAACTCGCACATTACATTACCGTATTGACTGGTGTCAAACTCGCAATCAATACACGACATCCCCCTTTTCCTTGGAAACAAACTTACAGTTTACAAACAGTTGCTTACAATAACACTGCATAACTTATTTGCTTTATAAACTTTTTACAAACTTGTGTCTTACCACACAACTAAATAATTCCCAGGTGTAAACATTTGACATCACCCATGCAGTTCTTGCACAGTTTATGTTGTGACATAATCAGACAGTCTTTGGGGTTTTCTTTTAACCCTTTGAGGTCTGGCTGTATTGGTATGTCTGACATGTTGGTGTCAGTGGGTATTGCCTGTGTCACAGTGGTATGTGTGTCAGGGTCTATTATACTGTCCTCAGTCCCTTGTGTTTCCTCCTGCTCATGGAGTGTCTCCTTTGGTCCATTGGTTCTGTATTTCTTCACAAACATAGTGTTTCTCGAGTAGCGTGCTCCATCTGGAGATTCTACTACTACTTGACTCCTGTTTTACTCAAAACTTTGTGGGGTGTGGCATTAAAAGGAGTGGTGAACTTGTCCACTTTGTCCTGCCGTACCAGCACCGTGTCGCCAACTTCCAACTCTGAGTATTGTGTTCTCCGCTGTTCATCTGCGTACAGTTTGGACTTGCCTTTTTGTTCTGCGTCCCGGTCACATACTTCCATGTCTGTGCACGACTCTGTGACGTCTGGCAGTTTTCCTCTCATTTTCCGTTTAAAGAGCAGCTCTGCCGGGCTCTTTCCTGTCGTGGCATGGTCAATGCTCCTGTACACAGTCACATATTTTCTAAGTTCACGTTTCCAATCTAATCCTTCTGACTGAGCAATTCTGATTCTCTTCATCAGCGATGCATTCTGGCGCTCGATTTCTCCGTTAGCCTGAGCCCATTTTGCTGTCGTTTTCAGGTGTTTGATCCTGTTGTTTTCACAGTATTATTTGAATAATTCAGATCTGAATTGGGGACCGTTATCAGATTTGCAGGTGATTGGCAAACCATGACGGCTGAAGATTGACTCTGAACTATCAATAACCTTCTCTGTTGTTGTAGAGGTCATGATGTCATATTCATAGTAACGACTATAATAATCAACTACCACAAGAATGGAGTGGTTGGATGGCAAGGGTCCCAGTAAGTCTATAGCTACATCCTGCCAGGGGCCCTCCAGGAATGGTGTTGGTCTCAACGGTTCAGGTGGGTCGGTTCTGGCTACTATCTGACAGCTGTGGCACGTTTTACAGTGTTTTTCAGCTGCCTTGTCCATGCCAGGCCAGCAAACCTTGGTTCTGAGATGTTACTTTGTTCCAACTATTCCCAAGTGTCCTTCATGTGCTAACACCAGGGCTCGTGCGTGTAACACCGTGGGTAGCATGACGCGTGATCCCCGAAGAACTAGGTACCCCACTACGCACAGCTCGTTTGCAATTGCTGCATAAGCTTTACAGTTCTCAGAATGTCCATTTGTGATTGCCTTCCGTACCTCAATCAGCTCTGGGTCGGTAGCAGAGTCTTCCTCCACCTCTCTAGTAGTGAATGCTTTTGGTGTCGCACTCACAGCTACAAATCTCATGTATTCATCTGAGCCATGAGAATGTCTCTCCTGTTTTGCTGTCTCCCCCAGCATCGTGACAGTGGGTCTGCAATGTTTTGCTTGCCTGGAATGTGTATCACCTTAAAATCGTATGGCTGTAATCTAAGTACCCATCTCTCTATATGGGCATAGGGTTTAGAGTGTGGGCTGTATATCACTTGTAATGGCTTATGGTCAGTTACCAAGTTCAATTTTCAGCCATACACATATGGATGCAGCCTCTCACAAGCCCATACAAGAGCTAAGGCCTCTCTCTCTGTTTGAGAGTATTTCCTCTCACAGTCTGTTAAACTACGACTTACATAGCATATTGGCACCTCTTGTCCCTGTTGGTCCTGAACTAGTACTGCGCCTAAACCTACAGGACTGGCATCTGCTATCACCTTGGTTGGTGCATCCTTATCAAAATATGCTAAAGTGCCGGCTCTGGCCAACTCTTCCTTGAGTGCACTGAATGACTGTCTCTGTTGTGATCCAAATTTAAATGGTGTGTCTTTTCTCATCAGGCGTCGCAGTGGCTCTGATAGCATTGCAAACTGCGGGATGAATCTGCTACTGTACCCAACGAGTCCCAAGAAACTCCTCACCTCTGTAGCATTCTCTGGTTCCCGAGCTTCTGCCACCGCTCGCACTCTCTCTGCTGTTGGTCCAATGCCCTTTTCAGACAACAGGATTCCCATGAAAATCAATCGGTCCATGTTAAATTGGCACTTCTCTGAGTTTAGTGTCAGTCCACTTTCCATTAGTCTGGTCATGACAGCGTGCAGGTGTCTGTCGTGCGTTTCCTGGTCGTGTGTGTTAAATCCGTGAATCATGAGGTCTGGTGCTCTTCAATAAATAGACAGAGACTGCAGATGAACAATCAACCGGTGTTTACTTGATGAGGGTATTCTAAAAACTAACAGTACAGAGCCCTACTCAGGGTTTATATACAGGTGTGGTCACTGCCGGTACTACAGTATACAGGAGCTGTAAAAGTAGTTCTCCTCTTAAAGGTACATACACTACAATTCCTCCCCTTTTAGATTAACAGTACCATAACATTCATTTAACAGTTAACACTTTTAACATGCACATTAACTGAAATAGTCCATTTATAAATTCAGTCTTTGGGGCGGCTTCCTGATCCTTTCTGGATAGCGCCTTTCCTGAGTGTCTTGCTCTTGGTGCGGAGGCGATTCTGGCCCCCTGTCGTCAGTTAGTTCATCAGCATCCGCTGCTACCGTTTCTGGGGTAGATGCTACCAGTATGTCGGGTTCATCACCAGGTACGTGAGACATGGGGTTGACACGTTCCTGTGACGCTAGGATCTGGTCGACATGGCGTCTCACAATGTTCTCCCCAACATCCACTGTGTACATTAGTGGCCCCTGCCTTCTGCATATCGTTCCTGGTTGCCATTTCTCTGTTCGGTAGTCACGGGCCAAGACTGGTTGTCCTACATTGAAGCTCCTTGTCGGCTTCTCATGGATGTGCTGGAATTGCTTATTCTCAACATCTCTTCGTACCTTTGGTCTGAGCAAATCCAGACGAGATCTCAACCTTCGGTTAAAGAACATCATGGCCGGGGTCTGGTTGGTAACTGCATGTGTCGCATTTCTGTAGGCTAACAGGAAATTGTTCACCTTATGCTGCAGTGGAATGTCGTCATCGCACATGACCCTTACTGCCTTTTTAAAGGTTTGTACGAACCTCTCAGCCAATCCATTTGTGGCTGGATGATATGGGGCGGATGTGTAATGCCTTACCCCATTCCTTCTCATGAATTTCCGAAACTCTTCGGACACAAACTGTGGTCCGTTATCAGAGCAAATCTGCTCTGGCAAGCCGTTCCTGGCAAATATGGTCCGTAGGACTGCAATCGTTTTCTCCGTAGTGGTGGAGGACATTTTGATCACCTCAGGCCATTTCGAGTGCACATCCACTGCTATTAAGAACATTGAGTCCATGAATGGACCAGCAAAATCAATATGCACCCATTGCCATGGAGAGGAGGGCCACTCCCATGGGTGTAGAGGGGCATGTGGTGGTGCATTTTGGACCTTCTGGCATCCTGAGCAGCTCTTTGTTAGGTCCTCAATTTGCTGATCGATTCCCGGCCACCACACATAAGCCCTAGCAAGGCTTTTCATTTTCACCCCTCCCAGATGGCCTTCGTGAAGCTCATTGAGCACTCTCTCCCTTAACTTGGGTGGAATTACCACTCGGGATCCACACATCAATGTCCCCTGGCATACTGACAGCTGTTCTCTTCTGGATGAGAATGCTGGCAACAGTGAGTCGCCATGTGTTGGCCATCCCTTCCCCGTCAAATCATACACCCGAGACAGTGTCGGGTCATTTCGGGTCTCCTTCTCTATATCCGCGTTAGTTACTGGCAAGCGTTCAATTATAGTCGAATAAAATATTTCGACAGTGTCCACTGCTGGCACTTCCTCCGCAGTGGGCAGTGGCAGGCGTGATAGCCCATCAGCGTTTCCATGCTGTTTCGTGCCCTTATACTCTAATTCATATTGGTTCACCCCTAGAAAAAGGGACCATCTTTGTAGCCGTTGCGCAGTCATCACCGGAACGCCCTTCTTTGGATTAAAGATGGAGACAAGTGGTTGGTGGTCAGTCAGCAAGGTGAACTTCTGCCTGTGGAGATAGTGGTTGAACTTTTTCACTCCCCACACTAGGCTGAGGGCCTCCCTGTCAATCTGGGCGTAGTCGCGCTCGGCTGAGGTTAGTGACCGAGACGCAAAGGCTACTGGCCTCTCCAAACTGTCCGGGAATTTGTGCGACAGCACCGCTCCAATACCATAGGGTGATGCATCACACGCCAAACGAATTGGTAGTGCTGGGTTGAAATGAGCCAACACTTCTTTTGACGTGATCAATTCTTTGCACTTCTGGAGAGCTCGTTTACATTCGTCATTCCACTTCCATGGTACCCCCGTTTGTAGTAGGGTGTTCAGTGGGTGTAATACTGTAGAGAAATTCGGCAAGAACTTATGGTAGTAGTTCACCAGCCCGAGGAACGACCTCAGTTGTGACACATTTTCCGGTGCTGGAGCCTTGACTACTGCCTCAATCTTTTCAGGGGACTTATGTAACCCCTCTTCATCAATAACGTGGCCACAATATGAGATCTGCTTCTGGAAAAACTCGCATTTGGGGCGATTAGCTTGGAGCCCATATTCCTTCAATCTAGTGAGCAGCTGCTCCAGGTTGGCGAGGTGATCACTGTCATTTTTGCCCGTGACCAGGATGTCAACCAAATAACACTGGGTCCCTGGAATCCCTTGCAGGACTTAATCCATTGCCCTTTGCCAAGTAGCTGGAGCTGATGCTACCCCGAACACCAGCTGGTTGTATTGGTAGAGACCATTGTGAGTGTTGATCGTGAGGTATTGTTTCGAGGCTTCTTCTACCTCCATTTGCAGGTACGCCTGGGCCAGATCAATCTTAGTGAAGCGTTTTCCTTCAGATAGCGAGGCGAAAATATCTTCAATCCGCGGAAGCGGATATTGCACCATGTGAAGGACTGTGTTCACTGTCACCTTAAAGTCCCCACAGATGCGAACCTTCTTTGGTTCCCCAGGCGTATTACTCAACGACCTCTTCATTACAGGAACGATGGGTGTAGCCCACTCACTCCAGTCCACTTTGGACAGTACTCCTGAACATTCCAAACCTTCCAGCTCTGCTTCGACGGCTGGGCGGATCGCATAAGGCACCGGTCTGGCCTTAAAAAACTTTGGGCTTGCATTTTCCTCTATTTTGATCGTCGCTGTTATGCCTTTTAGTGTTCCGAGTCCCTCCTGGAACACTTCTTGCGCATCAGTTAGCATTTTTGACAGTCGTCCAGGTGTGACGTCATCATCCTTTTTGGCATCTACCGTCAGTGCTTGTATGGAATCTAACTGTATCTTCCGGATCCATTCATGTCCTAGTAGTGGTGGTCCTCCATCTGGCAATACATATAGGTCCATTTTTGGTGTTTCCTTGCCATTGTATATCACGTTCACCCTTATTTTTCCTTTGGGGTAGACTTTTTGCCCCGTGTACGTCTTCAAGACAATCTCTGTATCTCTCAAGGGTATATGTGAGAATAGCCGCTTGTAGTCCCTTCGGTTTATGACTGTTAGGGCTGATCCTGTGCCCAATTCCATTTTTACTTGGACTCCGTCTATCTTGAGCGTGACCCAGATAGTTTGGTGATCCTCCATTTTGATCACATTATGTAGTTTCAGACAACCCAGCTCCTTGCTTCTGGAGTCTGTATCACTTTACTGTTCGTCTGAACTACTCTCCGTCACCCTATGTACCTTTTTGTACTTCTACTGTGGAGATTTCTTGCTGCTGGTTTTCTCCCCCGACCTGCAGACTCTTGCTATGTGTCCTGCTTTTCCACACTGTCTGCACACTTTGTCCTTGAACCAACAATCCTTCTGGTCATGTGTTGTTCTGCCGCAGCGATAACACTTCACTGCTCCATATGACATTTCATTGGTGCCATATTCTTGCGGTCTCCGTTGTATCTCTGCAGCTCCCCGTGCGGCTGCTTCATGTGATACCGCCATGCTGAAAGCCTTGTCCAGCGTAAGATCCTTTTCTGACAGAAGTCGTTTCTGGGTTCCTTCACTTTGAAGCCCACACACAAACTTGTCCCTTAACGTATCTGCTAGTCCCGTTCCAAACTGGCAGTGTTCCGATAGCTTGCGCAGTTCCGTTAAATACTCAGCATTACTTTCATCTTTATGCTGGTTCCTTTTGTGAAACTTAAATCTTTCTGCTATCAGCAGCGGTGTGGGGTTTGAGTGGTTCTGTAGGATTGCCACTATGCTTTCAAAATCCTTATCCACTGGTTTCTCTGGGGTTATTAAGTTTCGCAGTAAGCCATACGTTTTTGCACCAATGTAATTCAACAATACCAGTGCTTTCCTGGCATCTGGCACTTCATTCGCCTTGCAGTACACTTCAATGCGTTTTACATATGTCGCCCAATCTTCGACTTCATTGTCGAACGCTGTGACACTGCCACTCTTCGGCATCCCTGGGTGTGGTTAGACTGGCTAAAATGGCATCTCCCGCGCTCTCCCTTCTTCTCCACTGGCTCAAAATGGCATCTCCCGCGCTTCCTTTTCTTCCCGCGCTCTCCCTTCTTCTCCGCTGCGGCTCCAAAAATGGCGTCTCCCGTGCTCTCCCTTCTTCTCCGCTGCGGCTCAAATGGCGTCTCCCACGCTTCCTTTCTTCCCCGCGGACGCTGTTCAGCCCTTGAGCACTGGCTGCGCTCTGCGCGTTTTCCTGCGCGCCTCTCTCGTTGACGCCGCTCGGTCCTGAACCCCAGCTGCGCTTTACCCTCTCTCTCTTTTTGCTTTCCGTCGACGCCGCTCGGTCTTCAACCCCCGGCTGCGCCCCGTGCGCTTTACCCTCTCTCTTACCCCGTCGACGCTGCTCGGCCTTTTCTGTGCCGTCGGTCGGCTCCCGCTGCCGCTGTCCGGGAAGGGTCTGCACCGTACCTGTTGCCAGCCTGTTGCGCTGGATCGTCGTGACTGGAGAACCAAGCCCAGCTCTCCACAGCCTCCTCTGCGATGTTCAAGTCTTCTCTGGATGATCGACGCCCGTATTTCTGGACTCGGCCTTCTTCTTCAGAGTTGCAGGTAGGTTTGAATCCACTCGTCGCCACTGTTAAATCCGTGAATCATGAGGTATGGTGCTCTTCAATAAATAGACAGAGACTGCAGATGAACAATCAACAGGTGTTTACTGGATGAGGGTATTCTAAAAACTAACAGTACAGAGCCCTACTCAGGATTTATATACAGGTGTGGTCATTGCCGGTACTACAGTATACAGGAGCTGTAAAAGTAGTTCTCCTCTTAAAGGTACATACACTACAGTGTGCATGCATGATAATGTCGTCTGAGATGTTTTCAACATCCTCTATTCCAGCTAAGGCATTAGCTATCTCGTGCTGATATTGCTCACTAGCTGAAGATACACCCAATATCAGCCTCTTGTACCTGTATACTCCGTTATGTACTGCAAACGTTGTGATTTCTCATGACTCAGGGGTCAGTTCTAGCTGGTGATAACCCCATTTCAGGTCTAGCTTACTAAACACCGTCGAGCCGTTCATACCTTGGAGTATCTCATCAACGGTGGGGATTGGATATCGTTCCCTCACTATTGCCTGGTTTGCTCGTCTCATGTCTAGGCATAACCTTACATCCTTACCCGCTTTTGGTACAATAACCACAGGATTTACCCATGGGGTGGGACCAGTTACAGGTTCGATAATGTCCATGTCCCTCAATTGTTTTATTTTGGCTTCTACTGCCCCCCCTTAAGTTGAATGGTATACGCCCGAGTGGCTGGGCCACAGGCTTCACTTGTGGGTCGATATACAAACTGATCTGTTTTGTGTTCAGCCTTCCTACTCCCTGGAACACCTTTGGATACCGCTGTTCTAGTAGCTGTCTTACATCTACCACAGCTGAGACATCTGCGCCTATTTTAAAAACTCCCAGTTTCATGGCTGTCTCCCTTCCTAGCAACGGCTCTCCATGGCCTTTAACCACAATGAACTCCGCCTGCTCAGTTCTCTTACCAATTGTAATCCCACATGTGAATACACCTTTAACTGACAGTGGTCGGCTAGAAACATAAGAGAATAACTTTCTCTCTGTCTTAGGGACATGTGACTGACACTTAATGTGTTCTGACTTTAATCCTTCCCATGTATTCTCATCTATCACATTACTAGTTGCACCCGAATCAATTAACATTCTCAGGTTTACTCCCCCCACACAAAAGGTAAGTCTCTCTATCACGTTATTTCCAGTAACAGCAAATGCAAAGTCATTTTGTCCCTCTACATTGTTCACACTGTGTTTCTTTGTACCCTTTGTGCGGCATACTTTGGAGAAATGATCCTTTCCCTTGCACTTATGACACGTTTGTCCGTGTGCTGAACATTTTGGATCTCTGCCCATGTGGTCTGTGTGTCCACATCTGTAACATTTCCTTTCGTTCCTATCGCCATTTCCCTTTGGTTTCTCTGTCGAGCTTTTCGCATAATACCCTCTTTTCTGTGTAACACGACGAACAGTATCTGTCTCTGCCTTCTCTGTACATGACATGGCTGACATCTGCTCCTCGACGTTTTCACATTGTGAGGCCAATTGTAACGTGCGGGCGAGCGTTAGACCTTGCCCTTCCTCTAGCAATTTCCTCCACACCTAGGCTGATGTGCACCTACTCAGGATAGCGTCTCTTATTTGATTATCCGCAACCCCCCCAAAAGCACAGTCTTTTCCAGCCTGCCGCAAGCGAGTAGCAAATTGTTTCACAGCCTCACCTGTCTTCTGGGACAACTTATGAAAAGTCTGTCTAGCAAATGCTGCGTTGACCTGGGGCATGAAGTAGTGATTCAAAGCACTAACCGTCGCCGTGTAGTCTGCTGGCTCTCCTGTGTCCGGTAGAGCCGAAAAGACATCCTGGACATCTGGTCCTGCTAGGAGTAGAAGTAGATCTCTTCTCCTCTGCTTTGTGGCAGATGTAGAGGTATCGTTGATAATGAGTCCTTTGCCATCGGC